>NC_134704.1:185503324-186130824 GCF_043290135.1 Rhipicephalus microplus | reverse complement strand
TTTCAATAAATCGTGGTAGATTTGTAGGAAGGCGTCTTGAGTACTACATAAGTGGGCGCGAAAAGCGAGCATGGTTGGAGGGAAAAGGTATTGCTCATCTGCAAGTGTTTCCAGCCGAGCCAGGACCACGCGCTCAAAAAGTGTGCTCAGGCATGAACTTAACGAGATGGGGCGAAGATTTGATAAATCTGCCTTTTTCTGGGCTTTGATATAAACGCTATTTTCGCGTGCTGCCATTCTTCTGGTATACTGCCGGCATGCCAGCAGTCGTTGAAATATTCAGTGAGGGCAATTACTGACCTTGCCTCAAGGTTGCGGATTGTTTTGTTGGAGACGCCGTCTGGACCTGGTGCTGAAGTTGTGCGAAGCTTTAGAATGGCTGCATACACTTCGGTTTCTGTGATGTCGGCATCAAGAGTTGGGTTTGGTTTACCTCCATAGGGTGGTAGTGGTGTCGCTGGTTGGTTGGCTTGATTGATGTATTTGTCCGCCAGGTCGGTTAAGTGGATCTTCGTCTGATCCAGGCTGTCGGTGGACAAGTCGCTTAAGTCTGTGCCGCGCGGCTGTTTTCGAGTCGTTGGGATTCAGTAAGTGGCGTAACAGGTGCCACGTCTTCTTGTTGCCTAGCTGTCTATTGAGTCCGTTGCGCAGCTGGCCCCATTGTTGGCGGGCGAGGTAGGTACAGTGCCGCTCTATTACTTCAGAGAGGGTCTGAATGCGGCGACGCAGTTTCTTGTTGTAGCGTTGCTTCTGCCATCTGCGCAGCAGGCTTGCGTGTGCATCCCACATGGGGAGAAGATGAGAGTCTGGGACAGGCGTTTCCTCTGCTGCTTTACTTTTGCGCGTTGTGCGTGGCACGTGGTCGTTTAGTGAGGTTGTCCATTCCTTGATGTTTGTTATGCGTTCCGGGGCTTCACGTTCGCGAACGTCTCTAAATTTGGGCCACTCCATGATTCGAGCAGGTGCTTTGGGTACTCTCTTGGCAGTGGACGTCTGTACATGGATGGAAATGATGTAGTGGTCACTACCAGCGAGTTTACAGGTGTTCTCCTATCTGGCCTGCGCAATATTCTTGCAGTATGCAAGATCGGGTGACATGTCCCTACACACGCTGTTTTATATGCATGTCGGTGACTGCTGCAGATCATTTAGTAGGGTGAGACGGAGGTCCTGACTTAGTTGCCATAGCTTCTTCTCTCGTTTGCTTGCCTACAGGTAGCCCCAGTCAGGGTGCCTGGCGTTAAAATCTCCCAGTATAAGCAGTTGTGCGCCTAGAGATAGCGATGTGGTTTTCTGGAAAATCAGGTTGAAGTCGTCGGTGCATGCCCGGGGTGCGCAATATACGTTGAGGATAAAGACTGACCGATGCGAGCGTTTTCGCAGAAGAATTTCCACAACCGTGTGTGGTATGTCCAGAAATTCTAAGTCGTGTTGTTTCGCCGTGAGGCTCTTGTGAACGAGCGTAACTGTACTTGGGGCTTCTTGGTTGTGCAGGTCAGTGAATTGTTGGAAAGCGATGAAACTCGGGAGTGAGATAGCAGCTGTTGTTTCCTCTAATGCGATGACGTCTGGAGGCGTTTGGGAATTCGACAGTTGTGTTTCTTGTACGAGTAGCTGCAGGTAGGCTTTCTTTTTACGGAAGCCCCTGCAGTTCCACTGCCATATAGTCAAGTGGTTGCTGGCCATGATGTATCAGCTGGAGCATTACTTGAGGGAGTCGTGGGTTCATTGGGCTGGGTGGGAGAGTGAGAGGACACTCTGTTGCGTATGATAGCTGGTGCTCTGTTCAATTACTTCAAAACTGGTGTCTGTGGCAGTTCTGAGTGCTTCTAATCCGGCTACGGTGTTGTTTACCGTGGCTTTCATGTTTGAGAATCGTGTCTCTATAATCATTAGGCCTGAGTCTACGATTGCAAAGGCTTCTGTTAGGGCGGCGCGAACAGCATCGGCGACCGTGACATGGACTGTCGTGCGGAGAGCTTCGGCAACGGATGGTTTGACCATTTGAATAAATCTCGCCTTCATGTCCTCTTTGGATTGCAGCGTTTCCGTGGAAGTCGTTGCTTTACGTTTGGCTGCTGCGGGTGGTTGGGGCTGTGCAGTTGAATTATGCATGGACTGGCCGGCCTTTGCCAGTCTGCTTTCTAGAGAGTGGTTCTGCGCAAGCAGCGTTTTGATCTGAGCTTGTTGCGTCGCCATTTGAGATTTCAACGCACCGATTGTTTGCGTAAGTTCCTTGACAAGCGGGTCATGCGTTGAGGCGCTTGATTTCAATGGCTGCGCGTGAGATGATGGAAGCGGAGACGCTGGGCTTTGCGCCCATGCCACACTAGGGTTGCTTGGTGATGCTTTTGATAAATCGACATGCCGAATGTGACTTCATGATCTGGTTCTTGATTTGGACCTTGAGTAGGAGGTTTCTTGACCCTGACGAGATCGTGACTTCGATCGGCTGTCTCGTTTCGTCGGCGTTTGTGATGTCCTGAGACTGGGGTAGTTACACTCGTCCAAGGCAGGCGGGCTATCGTCATTTGAGGTTGGCTGCATCGCTGGTGACTCGGTTTGTAGCGTCTTTTCTGCTTGTGCGGCATTAAGTGGCTCTGGCTTTTTGACGAAGCGGTACTGGCATCTTGAGCGGTTAGTCATGTTTCCTCCGTGACAGACGATACAGCGTGCTTGGCATGTTGGTGACATTCCTTACGGCGGTGGCTCGTGGTTTTCTCAGCCACGCGGGCAGCGTCGGTTCCTAGGTTGAGGGCACACATCGGAGCGGTGCCCAGTCTTCCGGCAGTTGAAACATTCGTCTACTTTGGGATAGAAAGGGTATACTCGCATGAGACCTCCACGGTGTAGAAGCCATCGAAGTAGGTGGGCCCCGAGCAGCATTATAAGTAAATTCTTCGTTTTTCCCATGCGTCTGCCACCTACTTTCGGTAGTCAGGGTTGTTTTCTTGAAGGTCCTTCGGTGTCTCATCATCGGCGGGGAACGTGTGGGCGTAAAAAGCGATGCCTCGTATCGCATCGTCGGGTGGTGGGGCGTACATGTGTAGCTCAATCTGCCGGTCTTCTCCGAGAAGTATTCACGTGATGCGTTGGTACGCGATTGTTCGGTCGGTGGTAGCCACGCTAACGGTGAAGGTATTCGTTGGCTGTATGCGTATTTATTTGGTCACGCTTGGTGGGGTCTAGGTCACACAGAGATGCCGCTTTAGTAGTGCTCTTTGCAAGTTTTGCAAGTCTCCAGGTGATGTGCGCGTGAGGTCGATGGGTGTCTTGGGGCGTTCCACGATGTGGTACGTGTGCTACGGCAGTCTTGGCAAGAGATGGCGTTTCAGTTCCGGTGGAGGCCGGGAGGTTAGTGAAGTTTTTGGGGCTTCGCTTGCTCGCGCGTTGTTCATTTGGGCTTGTGGCTTTAGTGCCTGGTGACGTTTCGCCTGGGCTCGGAAACCTTGAAGTGGTGTCCAGGAATTCTATGACCATTCCTCGAGAGAGATTTCGACGCCGTTGACCTTGATTTTCATGTCGGCTGGTGTCCCGGCGGCCGCCAGAGCGACGTCCGGTGCAGCGTCGCTAGGCCTAGGCGTCCAGTGCCGGGGCTTGCCGGCGAGGCGTGAAAAGATGAAAAGCTTACTTGAAAATGGTGACCAATATCTATTTGAAAGTTGTATCCTCGGGACCGGTATGACTTGAGGAAACCATTCGTATAAGAAACGTTGATCTATGGGCATGCCTTCCTACTGAAGCATCGGAAAACACCGGAGCACGGTGCAGACGCGTCCGATCGCTTCCAGCGCTCGCCGCGTCTCCCGCAATGCAGGCAGTAAAATAAATATAGAAACGTGGGCACAGCAAAATGATACTTGGGGGGAACTTCAGAATGAATCCCGAATCGACAGGCGGTTAGACGATAACCTGTTGGTTCTTATTCAGTGTATAGAAATATCTAAAATAGAAGAAAGCCCTCATACGTAGCTTATCTGGACATCACTGGGGTGTATGACAGCGTTAATCAGAAAATTTTGTGGAACATATTGAAGGAAGTGGGCATAGGTGTGACGACTGTATACTGTATTCGAGAGAAACATACCGATAAAATACAGTTTGCATAGAATGGGAAGGAATAGGTAGCCATTACAGTGTTAAAATTGACAAGGGGCTCAGACAGGGATCTCTTTTGTCCACGCAGGTATTCATGGTGTACATGGTGAGGATGGAAAAAGCGCTGAAAGGTAGAAACATGGAGTTTAATCTGTCACACAAACAGACTGGCGTGACGGTTGAGCAGAAGCTTCCAGGTCTAGTTTAAGTAGACGACATTATCCTATTTGCAGACAGTCAAGACGATATACAGCGGCTGGTGTACATAAGTAGAAAAAAGGCAAAGCTTTCGGACTAGCATTTAGAGCAACAAAATGTAGATTGATGGCATTCAATCATTACAAAGACCAAGCGGTCTCAATACAGGGCCAACAAATACAGAAAGTAAGCGAGTACAAGTAGCTCGGAGTATGGGCAAATCAGGGAGATACATATATGGAGATACATGCAGGAAAAACATCCGGAGCAAAGGAATGAAGCACAGGGCGTTTAGGGGATATAATAGGTGAGAAATCCTTTGAGGTCTGTGAAAAGGTGTAATGCTTCCAGGGCTACCATTTGGGAACTCAGTGGTGTGCATGAAGTTTGAGGTGCAGTCAGGAATGGATGTAAATCAAAGGACTATGGGATGTCTCGCATTGGGCGCTCACGGGAAGACGACGAATGCTGTAAAGGGGATATGGGATGGACAGGCTTTGAAGTAATGGAAGCTCATAGCTAAATGAGATTTCAAGAGAGGCTTCGGAAAATGAAGGAGATTAGATGGGCAGGGAAGGTTTTCAGGTATTCGTATAGGAAGAGCGTGGACACAATGTGGAGAAAAGAAAAAAAACTAGGAAGCTGACCAGTTAATATACGGCTGGATGTGTGGGCTACCCGACAACAAAAGCATGAAGAGAAAAGCCAGAGACGCAAAAAGAATTTATTGGATGACAGTGATGGAAAAGAAGCCGGCTCTCAGTAACTCCCGGAAGGACAATAACGAAATAAGGCGGGAGAGGTTTTATGATAATTCAAAGGGAAGTGCGTTACTGTTCCAAGCGAGGTTGGGTTGCCTTAGGAGGCGTAGTCATAAAGCGAGATTCAGTAAAAAATAACAGCAATGTACATGCTGTGGGAGAGTTAAGGAAACGATGGAACATGTTTTGATCGAATGCGGCAATATCCATCTAGGTATACGTGTGGGTACAAGCCTGCATGAGGATTTGTGTTTCAGGGACAAACATAGGAAGCTCCCCGCTGCTTCTTGACCTGATGGGGTGACCTCTACAATTATAAAAGTGCTTTACGAAATATCCCCACATAAAATCCGTAATATAGTTCGTTAATCACTGAAAAAATCTGAGATTCCGGCAGATTGGAAGCCTTCCAAAATGATTTCGATACTTAAGAAACAGGGAATGGAGTTTACTCCGGATAACATAAGGCCTATTTCACTAATGTCTAACCTAGTCAAACTTGTATAGAGAGTCTTGATTCGCCATATAATGAACTATATCGATGAACATACAATATTAAACCCCAGAAAAATTTGCTTTAGGTCGGGATACTCCATTTGGTGTGCACATGTGGATTTGGAAAGTCACATACGGCTGGCTCAGCATCGGCACGAGTTCAACGTCAGAATTTCTCTCTTGCACTAAAAAAAATATTTATTAAATAAAATTTGACACCCTATAATAAAATGCTAGAAAAAGTTATTATAAATACATTTTCAAAACAAGTTATGTAGCACACTATTACAATACTTACGTACACGCCTATCTGCAATTATATAATATTTATGTATACATTAGAATCTATTTTCTTTCAGTCTTTATTCAGTATTGTTATGCTATACAGATACATGTCATGATTAGTTTTCATATATCACAATGTACTCAATTATTTGCTGTGAAGTTTGATATGTTCTCAAACAATGCCTTAGATACCTTTCTTTTTTCTTTTTTTTCTGCCTGCATCCATGATCATTCGCCAAGCACTGTAAATTCATTACGTTATGTTCAGTTCTCCATGTGTAAAATACTTGCATTTGTAAACTTTCTTTTGTGTGTAAATGACATGCCCTTTTCTAAATTACTTTTTTTAATGAATCCCAACTAGCATTTGGCTAGGGATTCAGATGCATTTTTTTACACTGTTGTATACTGTACACTATCTTTATGTCAATAAAACTCAATTCAATTCAATACTGTGCACTAGACACTCTAGACTTAGCTAAAGCGTACGATAAAGTGGAGTATCCTATTCTAATCCAGCCGATGCAAGACTATCGCTTTCTAAAATATATAACATCATGAATTACTGAGTTTCTGAAGGACACAGAATTTTATTGCTTCTTGGGTGGATGCTCTTCTAAAAGATAGAACCATACTTCCATTTAAATTAAAAAGACCTGAAAATTTCCAAATTATTCTGCAAATTCAGCCTATTCAGATGGTTAAAACTCATAAATTCTTGGGAGTAATTTTAGACCGGACACTAACATGGTCGCCTCATGTCCAGTCCCTTGAACAAAAAGTGAATCAGGCCATTCGAATCCTCCGGCATCTCTGTGGGGCCAAATGGGGTGGTACTACAGAGTCGTTATTAGCCCTACATGTTGCCTGGATACGCCCCATCGTAACTTACTCCCTGCCTTTGCTGCACGGACTTCCAGCCTCCACCCGAAAGGGGACTTCACTTGTTATTGGCAAGGAGCTTGAGGGTATGTCTGGGTTTACCACGGTCAACCTCCAGTGCTTTAGTGTATGCGGAGGCTCGAGAGCCACCTTTGGCAGTACTTCGATCTAAAGAAACATCTCGAAATTTATTTAGAATTTTCACGCAACATGAAAGTCATTTTTTATCTGGTGCGCTAACACAAAGGATGGCAACGAGACTACAGGATAGTATATCATCATTTCAAGCAGTAGTACTAGAATTTAAACAATGGAAACCTTCAAAACTACCTTGGATGCTGCCACTTCTCAACGTTATCCGTGAAATAGACGGCATAGAGAAGAAAGCAGACATGGGACCTCTAGTAGCGGAACAGTTGGTACTTCATCAGCTTCATGTAGTGCATAATGAAAAAACGAAGATATATAGAGACGGATCATGCACTGAAGAAGCATCAGCTGTGCGGTCTTTATACCCGAAATTCAGAAAAAGATGTACAAATTATCGCACACATCTTCATCGACGACAGCAGAATTGGTGGCTATATTTGAAGCAGTTAAGCTTATCTGCGAAAATGTGTGATATGCACTGATAGCAAACCTGCTCTTCAGCTAATCAGAAGTGTGAGATCACTTTACAAAAATGGTGAAATAGCACAATGTATTGCAGAAACTGTGGAATATGCCTCATCGCAGGGTCACAACATCGTACTCCAATGGATACCCAGCCACATTGGAATAAAGGGAAGTTAAGAAGCTGATAGCCTCGCGAAGAAAGCATTGAAGAAAGGACGGGATTGCGCAACCCCTATGTCTGGGGCGGATATTCGACATTTTATAACGCAAGGAGCTAACCATTGTTTGATGGAGAAGTGGTTTGAGAGCCCTAAATAAATGGAAACGGTACTTTATGAAGTTGATTCAGACAGAAAATTTTTCGTAACTACAGACCTCCCACGACACCTAGAGACATTAATCCACCGACTTCGATTGGAAGTAGCATACACAAACAGCTTCCTGCGCAAGATACATCGATCCAATTCACCGGAATGCCATTGTGGTCATGCAGAAGAAAATGTTCGCCATATTCTTTTGGAGTGCGTTAAATACGCGAATGAAAGAGAAAAATTAAAGAACAAATTAGCAAGTTTGGACAGACGGCCCCTCACAATAAAGAAACTACTTGGACCATGGCCTGAGATGCATCTCCAGAAAAAGGCAATAATCTTCCTGACAGACATTTTAATGGAGACCAGACTGGACAAGCGCCTATGACAGACAGCCAGAGATGGGTGTATATAAAATGTGGTCATGTATAAACTGACAGTAGAATAGCAATGTGTGCATGCAAATAGTTTATGACTGTGTGAACTGCGCTAAGAAAACTGTGTATTGGCATGGTATTTGAACTGGTTTCAGTGTGCTATTAGGTTTTTTTTTCTTTTCTGTATTGTTAATTTTTTGGTACTGTTCTGTATTATTATTTTATTTTTTGTCGCAGAACTTTGTGATATGGAGTAGCTGAGGCAATATGCACCTCAACCTCTCCACAGCAAAACAGTTAAAACAGAACAGAACAGATAAGCAGACACGAGGTGTACCTCAGAGCTCAGTATTATTTCCTGTTTCATTCAGCATATTACTAAGTTCCATTCCAACTCATCGGGATGTCCAAATTTACGTGTATAATGATAATATTGCTTTCTTTGCAACAAACTGTAATCTGCACTCATTGTATCGGGCATTACAGAATAACATGCTAGAAGCATGGCTTGATAATATCTATATGTCATTGAACGTCAAAAAAAGTGCGCTTCTGCCGTTCTCTTTTAAGGATCCTGTCAAAATTTCCCTGATGTATCGTAACGAGCTCATTTCCCAGGTAGATTTCCTAAAATACCTAGGCATCGTATATAATACGACGCTAAATTGGAAAAGCCATATTGACGAGGTTGGCTGTAAAGCGTCACGTGCCTTGGGGTGGTTACGAAAATTGGGAAACAGAAAAACTGGATTGCGAAGGAGTTCATAGATAATGATTTACAAGATGTATGTACAGCCTATTATGGAATTCAGGTGCGTATTATTTTCTGGCAGCGCGGCGTACAAGATGAGACAGTCAATATTCTTAAATAGAGAAACTTTGCGCTTGTGTCTTGGACTTCCCAAGTTGTGGCAAATAATGTTTTGTATGTGGAAGCGCGTCTTCCATCTTTGTTAACTTGGTTTAGAATACTTACAGTTCAAACTTCCTTAAAAATATACAATCCGCCTCTGAGACAAGCGTCTTACTTTTTTATTCAAGAACCCACCGCATTCTTCGAAACGCAATGGTCTAGACTACACTCCCCTCAGATTAGGTTCGTCCAAGCGCTGCTAGAGCCTCCGAATGTAAATATTTATCAGATTGCCTTAACTAGGATGCCTCTTTCAAAACTTGAAATTAATTTTGATAATATTTTCCCCTCTAATGCGAAACAGCTGCCCCTTCGATATTTAAATAGTCAGTTACAAGATTACTTGGCTCATCTGTCCATAAACAACATTATTGCGATGGATGCATCCGTATTAAGCGAAAAGGCTGGAGTAGGCATCTTCTGTACTTCTCTCGACTGGTCTTTTTCAGTTCAATTACCAGATTACACTCCTATATTCATCGCTGAATTATTTGCTATAATTCTAGCACTTCGTAAACTTGCTACAAGCGAATCAGAAGCAGCCATATTTGCCGATTCCCTTTCAGTATGCACTGCACTATCTACAGCAAAAAACTTGACAATATTGAGTATGATTAGCAGTTTATTACCTGCGAGCCTGAAAAACTTCCACTTGCTATGGGTAGCTGGCCACTGTGGGATTCATCCAAATGAGTTGGCAGACTCGTTATCCAAAGCATGTTTAAGCGGACCACTCTTACCTATTTTACCTGATTTCGCCTATGTAACCGCACTCAGATATATAAATGCTTCCTTGCACATTGAAATAGAACAATTATCATTCAATAAAGTCAGAGACTTCGTACATCTAAGATTTTGCTGGAAAAAACAGTGGTGTGTATCTCGGCAGGTAGAAATTACAATCACCAGATTACGATGCAGAATTCCGCACCTGAATTATTACCTACATAAAGCTGGACTCAAAGCATCTCCGTTATGTCTCTTTTGCAAGGAATCAGAATCAATAGATCATTACTTTTTATCTTGTCAACGATATTCTTATCAAATGAAAAGATACCTGGTCAAACCAATTGAGAAGCTAGGTATAAAAATAAACGTGCCAGTAATTTTATCCTTCGGAGGGATTACATTAGGTTATAGCCACAGGGAGGTTTGCTCTGCCGTGTGTGCGTACATAATGGCAACAAAAAGATTACCTTTTATTTATTTATTTATTTTATTTATTTATTTCAGGTACCCCCATGACCCAGAGGGCATTGTTGAGGGGAGTGGTACAGGATCAGGGTGTTGAAAGGTGTTCGAATTGTACAAACATTACACACATATGAGCAAATATACAAAAGCACTGAACAAACAAGTATCCAGCGGTGCGTAGAAGTATACAAAAGTTTAACACAAATCTACACAGGTATTGCCTCTAGCATAAAAAGATAACAAAACTAACATTGACAACTGCATGCATATGACACATTACTGTGGAAAAAAAAAGCTCAAGCTACACAGAAGTGAAGTAATCATACACTTTTTTCCTAAACTGTTCAATATTGTTAGTAAGCACTAGGAATGGTGGCAGGCGATTTCACTCTGATGTAGTTCTAGGAATAAACGAATTTTAATATGCTACAGTGCAACATTTCGGGATACCAACTTTGCAAGAATGATCTATGCGCAATGAAACATGAGCAGGGGGTAAGATGAGAGCAGTTTTAAGGGTGGCGTTCAATTTATAGATTTTAAAGAAAAGGCACATGCGCGATATCTTCCTGCGCAGTGTGAGTGGTTCAAGAGATAGAGTTGCTTTCATTTGGGTTACGCTTGATAAACGGACGTAATCGTGAAGGATGAAACGCGATGCTCTGTTTTGGGTTGCTTCAAGTGCATTTATTAGTGAATTATTGCATGGGTCCCGTACTGAAGACGCGTATTCGAGTTTAGATCAAACAAGTGACTTGTACAATAAGTTTAACAGAATCGGGGGCTAGAGAAAAATGTCGCCGAATAAAACCAAGCGTCCGGTTAGCGTTTAAGATAATAGAGGAGACATGCATATTCCAACTCAAGTCTGCTGTTAAAATAACCCCGAGGTATTTATAGGACGACACTGGTAGCAATGGGGAGCTGCTTATACTGTAAGAGGAAGGGTTTAATTTACGTTGGTGTGAGAACCGCATTACTTTACATTTATTAATATCAAGTGTCATATGCCAAGTCGAGCACCAATTATCGATAGCGTCAAGGTCCTGTTGAAGCAAAGCAACGTCAGTAGCTTTTTTTATTTCGCGGTAAATAACACAGTCATCGGCAAAAAGTTTCACAGAAGAAGTCAGATTGCTAGGCAGATCATTAATATATATAAGAAAAAGCAGTGGACCTAAAACTGAGCCTTGTGGGACGCCTGAAGTGACAGGTAGAGTTGAAGAGTTAAAACCATTAACATGAACAAATTGAGAGCGGTCTGTTAGAAAACATTTAATCCACTTAAGAACGTTAGGGTCGATATTCAGTTGGCTTAGTTTGTGAAGAAGCAGGCTGTGGGGAACTTTATCGAATGCCTTACAAAAGTCTATGAATAAGCAATCAGCCGCGGAACCATTATCAAACACAGAATGAAGGTCGTTTGTGAAGGCTACCAACTGCGTTTCACACGAAAATAATTTCCCAAAGCCATGTTGCTCAGGTGAAAAAAATGAGAATGATTCAAGAAATTTTGCCAAGTGGGAAGCGATGACGTGTTCAAATATTTTACAAGAAATACTCATTAACGAAATGGGGCGATAGTTCGAAGCAGAATGTTTGTCACCAGATTTATGGAGTTGAATCACTTTACCTATTTTCCAGTCATCTGGAATCTCCCCTGACTGAAGAGACTGATTAAATATTTTGGACAATATTATAGCAGAATAAACCGAGGTGTTTTTGAGCACTTTTGTATTAATGTCATCGGGACCACAACTAGAAGATAATTTTAGGCTCTCAATAATGCGTACAATGCCATCAAAATCAAAATGAACAGGGTCCATGGGGAAATCATAATGAGTGTGACAGGCAAGGAGTGACGAGTTAGTACAACTGGAAAATGTTTTTGCAAACGTGTCATTCAGAGCGGCGGCGCAATCAGCGTTGCTAATTCAGTTTGACTGCAAATCAACAAGAGAAATTGTCGAATCATCTGTATCCTTAATCAGACTCCAGAATTTTTTAGGGTTTGCGGAAAGAAGTTCAGGTAATGTAACATTCATAAACTTATGTTTTGCTTGCTTTAAAGCTTTTTTATATGTACATACGACATCCTTAAGTGCTGACCAGTGCTCCGATTTTCGAGACCGCTTTGCTCTGATGAAGAAACGCCTTTTTTTGTTAGCAAGGCGTTTTAATGCACGGCTGAACCATGGAAACTGACGGTTAGTGGTAATGACAATTTGGGGAATATGATGCTTAATTAAATTGTGAATTGTACTTTTAAACAGGTGCCAGTTTTCAGTGACCGATCTCTCGTCGAAACCAACAAGAAACTCATCCTGAAAAATCTTCAGCCCATCATTAATGGCCGAAAAGTTAGCCTTTCCGTAATCGTAAATAACCTTAGGGTTATTATGGGACAAACGAGTTGGGACATTTAACATTACGTGTATTACGGAGTGATCGCTAATTTTCGGTAAATAGCTGATGTCGGTGACAAGATCGGGAGCTGTTGTTAACAATAGGTCAAGTGTGTTAGACGTGGAATCAGTTATTCTTGTTGGCTCATTGATAACCTGAGTCAAAGAAAACGTTGAATAGAGTGCCACAAAATTTGATGATTCACATGTTTCTTCACTTGAGATAGCGGGTGACTGCCAATTAACATCGGGAAAATTGAAGTCACCGAAAAGAAATATCTGCTGATTAGAAAACTTTATGTGAATGGTGTTAAGAGTGTCGTGAAGATCATTACAAAAGCCTAGTGGCGTAGACGGCGGACGATGACATACACAGAGTAGAAACTTCGTGAAGTTAACAGATATTTGGACGCAAGTGAACACAAGATTTGTAGTGACATTGACTTGTGAGCATTCAAAATTGTGGTTAACAGCAACTAAGACACCAACGCCACGCTTTGAGGAGCGATCGCATCGGAAAATATTGTAGCACTTTTGAGCAGAAAAAATTTCACTGTCCCGTACAGATTCGTTCAACCAAGTCTCAGTTAATACAATAATGTCAGCGGCAGTAGTGTCAGCAGCACAACAAATAGAATCGCGGTTACGGACTACACTTCGTATGTTAGTGAAAAGAACTGAAATGTTACTTGGCGCCCGCGGCGCGTTATGTGGACGGACGGTGAGCTATTCTGTGGATGCATGTGGAAAGAGAGTTGAATGCAGAGCTTTAGAGGCTCTGGGGTTTCTGCATTTTTCCTTTACTTCACCGCTTACCTCGCAATACTCGTAACACTTATTGTTTAAAGTGAGTTTGTTATAGCGGAGTTTGAATTTTTCATCTGGCGCTGAGCGTTTCGCAAAGTCTACTAGAATTTTACGGGCATGTCGGGTAGCTGGCGAGAAGTCTTCACTAATTGTGATGTCTGATCCTTTAAGTTTGGTTTTTGCACTGAGTACTTTTTCTTTTGTTTTGTAATTTGCAAACTTTACTATTATTGGTCGAGCTTTGTCGCGATGCAATGTACCAACTCTATGCGCACGCGCGATATCGCTATCGACAAGATTAATCAACATTTGGTCAAGTACAATCTTTTGACCTCCTTTTCAGAGTCCGCCCATGTTTCCGAGGGGTTATCAGGGACATTAAAAAATAAAAGGTTGTCCCTTCTCACTCTATCTTCCAGGTCTGACAAACGTACTTTTAACAAAGTATTTTCGTTTTGAAGTGTGCCAATAGATTCTTTTACTGTAGTTATGTCTTCAGCATGCTCTTCCAGAACTTCAAACCTGTTTTCCATGGAGCTTAACGTCTCAGATATGTTTGTGACCGTCGCGTTCAGTTCAGCGTGTTTTGACGTTAAGCTTCCGATGGAATCGAGTATGCACGCCTGACCATCCTCGATCAGCTTTGAACGGGCTGTGAGGTCCCTCAGCATTGTTATAACAACATCGGTCGTAGGCTCCGGTGGTACTTCGGACACCTGCGTGCCACCCTGTCGAGGTTTAGTCGGCCCCGGGTTAAGCTCCACATCCCCCGACAGTAACAGTTTCAACACATCAAAGCACTCATTTACATGTTGTAAGAGCACTTGTGGGCATGGGAATGAAACAAGAAAAGCGTTATTGGAGCGCTTACAAGGAGCTTCACTAACCTCTAACAGGCAGAGACGAAAAATATTCGTGAGCCACATCGTAGCGTTGCTCCCATGCCCACTAAAGTGGCACGGCTGGCCCGATGCGCTTATATCAGGCGGCGTTGCTGACGTAATCGAAGATGTCCAGGTTGATCCAGGGGGAGCCACAGGGACTTGCGTCAGGGTGGTCTCCCACGGCATGTCGGAGCGTGCGTCATGTAGCACTGGTTCGGAGACGATCGGCGTTGAACGATAAGCGTCACCGGGAAGCCACTTGGGCAAACCGACAGCGCATGCGTCGACAACGAACGGCAGCTGTAACAGGCAGAGATGAAAAATATTCGTGAGCCGCCTCGTAGCGTTGCTCCCATGCCCACTCGGTTAGTTTATTGTTATTATTATTTCCGGGTACGAGACTATCTGAATGCCTGACTCATAACTGACTCTCTTGATGATCCTGCCGCCCGGTTCCTGGCCGATCTCCTTTTGTGGGCGAGGGCCAGCAAAGTTAAAGACTCATCATCATCATCATCATCCCACCAGGCCTGCGCGTAAGGCGCAGCACAGTCACAGCGACACCTACAAGAGCAGCCTTTCAGATCCTTTTCTAAACACTCAATGGGTAACTACTGCAGTTGATCGGCATTCTCTATTCTATTTTCGTCATTCTTCTGAGAAGTGTGGAATGCGCTAAACACTTCCAAAGAATTTCGTGCCAATCGTTCATGCAGTGGCTGGCGACGATGAGGAATTATGCCTGAAGTGGGTATGCGCCACTGTTAATAGATGAACAATAACAAGCTTTTGTAATGGGTTGGAACATTGGACGACCCACTAGTTACGCTATTCGCATTCTGCGACGACAGGTGGTTCTTTCGCTGTTTTTAAACGCTTTATGAGTCGTATTAACGCGATTGCTTTCCCAACATCAAGCCCGATTAAGGCAAGTTTGCCAACAAGACCCAAGCACGGGCGTGGCTCAGTGGTAGAATACGGGACCCAGCGAAACCGCGTTCGAGCCCCACTGCGTTAATGACGCTAGTTTTTGTTTGCTTTTTCGTGCGATATGGTTACGGACACCGGCATCGACGGTGGCGGACAAATACGGTGGCGCGTGACCCGACTTGTGATCTCATAACAGCTTTTGCTGTAAAAGAGACCGACCTGCTTCTGGTATCTCTACCTCTGTGGCAAAACCTGTTTTGACGTCTTCACACTGGTGGAGGGGGTAGAGCCCGACGCAGGAGATCCTAGCTCGTACCCGTTCAGCTAGTCCAGAGCCTCGACCCCTCGTCACCACTCCAGTGCACTGATTCAGTCGGTGCCTACTAGGCCTGAGTCCGGAATCCGCACCTGTACCGTCTCTTACCAGCATGGCAGCTCCTACTACATCCTCAGCTTTCCTTCCATCGTAAACAGCCCTTCCCTCGCAGCTGACTCTTGAACATCCTCGCGTTCCTGAAATTTTCCGTGGAGAAGAGTATGAGGATGTCGAGGACTGGCTTAAACCGTTCGAACGCGTTGCTGTATCCAGCAACTGGAGCGAACAACAGAAACTTGGCCATGCATATTTCGCACTGGAAAATAGCGCGCGTGTGTGGTGTGAGAACCGCGAGGCTACTTTCCTATCTTCGGAAAATTTCCGTCGAATGCTCCTTGACGTATGGAGACGCTGAGGTCGCCAAAGCTCACGGACACGTTTCGCATGGACTCTGCATTTTGTGGGGATCTGAGGCGCGCCCGCGACCATTTCGCGGGCATTCCGCCACACGGCCACACCCTTTGCTTTCCTGCTCTGTTAACACCACGTGGCGATAGATGGCGCCACGTGCGGGCACGGCGCGCGCCGAGGGAGCGCTCTCTTCTCCGTTGGTCGGCGCCGGGTAAGCACGTGTTTTCCTTCGTCCGCGTCCCCTTTGGGAATCGCTGGACTGTAGCCTGCCTGGGGTGGCCTTGGGCACCTCGGCAGGCGTGTTTACTTGAGTGCTAGCTTTGGTAGCGTACGCTAAGCCCACAGCGGTGCCTAGTGCTTGAAGTGGTCGTACCACAACGAGCCGCACTTGCCGTAGGCCCAGCGCGTACGAGGTTTGCCCTAACACTCGCGACCAGGCCCAGTGGCCATCGTGAGAGTGCGCAGCATAGCCGCGAGGGACCTTTTCCCGACCGGCGTGTCAAAGCTCGCCATTGCCAGCTGCGACGTGCTCGCGGTTTTCCCCTTATTGTGGACGTCCGCGTGCGGGTGCCTTTGCTACCCGCGTCCCGGGAGCGGACGTTGTGCTGTTGTTCGGGGTGCCGCCAGAGGCAATAAAGTGTAGTGTACTGTTACATTAGAACACTGTCTATTTGCCGCGCCGCGCTAAACGCCTTATCAGTTGAGCGCGCGCGGAGCGGTGCGCTACACGCGAGTAAACGGAGTAGCGGCCCTGTGGCTCGCTAAGCGTGAACCCGCGGTGATCGTCCGCTGCAGTTACGAGCGGGGTCACCACACTGGCGCCCAACGTGGTATAAAAGGCTCATTAAGCCTTTGATTAGTCTTAACCGAGTCGGCCCGCCTTTGCGAATCAGGCTCGCCGCGTTTGCCTGCGTTATGTCTGCTCCGCGTGAGTTCTGTCCGCTGACGCTTTTAGCAGATACCGCATTGCTCGAGAACAGGGCCAGTGCCCCCTTGAGCATCACAATCGCGCACCCTCACTTGTCACAAGCCCCAGTCGGGATGACACGAGGCGCTACGTATCAGCTCCCACTGGAGAGGTAACGTGTTTTGGGTCCGGGGCCATAGCCCAACCCGAACAGTGCACAAGGGCAAATTGGACTACTACTGCTCCCTTTGGAATGCATGGCAGTTCCATGTCACAGCGCTCCGAAACGGCTCTCAGTGGAGCTTCCGGGGCGCAGATCGGCACCGCGGCCTCAGCCGTTGCCGAATTTTGCCCGCTGGCTAGCAGCCTGGTACCCAACACGGCATCAAAAGCTGATTAAGCCTTTGGTTAGTCTTAGCGAGCCAGTTCGCCTGCGCGATTCGGGCTCGTCGCAACATGTCTGCTCCGTGGCATGCCGCATTGCACAAAGAGGCCACCACCTCTATCGACGGGCGCTTTTCGGCGCTCGCCTGTGTCGTCACCCCTTTTTGTGGTGAATACACTCCTACGTGGTAGCTGACGCGCTATCTCGTGCCCCCTGCTGTCTGCCGAGAACCTGGATTCCGGTGCGACGGCCGCTCGCGGTGCCTTAGCACTGGCAAGCGTCGGGGGCGAAACAGCGGCAAAAAGGGGGAATCCCCATGAGGACGACCTTGGCTGCTATCCAGGTAAGCGGCGCACTGCGTAGCGGCCGAGCGGGGGGAACTTTCCGAAGGCCACCGTGCCGAGAGCGAACCCGTGATGCCGTGCACGCGGCGGTTGCTGCGATCCTGAGTGGGCGCGATACCAGACTCCACCATTTGGGAGAATGGGAGTTGCTTTCGGCAGCGAAGAGCTACTGAAGGCTCAGCAGAGTGATTCCGTTCCGAGTTTCGGAGGGACGGAGCGCCGTATACGCTGCTTGTTTTGCGGCGGGCGCCGTTAAACCATCTTGAGAGGCGCGCCGTTACGCTGCTTGTTCTGCGGCGGGCGCGATTAGGGGGCTGAAACAGCGTGTGTCGCTGAGTCCCCGGCGGATTCATTTTGCTGGACCATGACGGGCTCCTGCTGAAGTATATAGCCACTGACGACGCGTCCATATACCCGTTTAAGGTGGCTATGCCCAAAAATCTGAGAGCCGCACTGTTGCGAGCCTCTCATGACGAGCCCATTGCCGGTCACCTGGTTGGCTCTAAAGTTTTGCGAAACTGAGCAAGGTTGTGACTTGGCTTGGCGTAAAGCGTGACATTTTTCGCTATTGCCGTTCCTGCCACGTCTGTCAAACGGTGAAATCAAGGGGTGGCAAGCCGCCCGGCTTGATGAAACCGGTTGTCAGTGAGCGTCCGTGGCAAGTAGCCAGCTGCGATCTAATGGGGCCGTTGCCCAGGAGTAAGCAGGGGTTCATACATCTGATGGTAGTTGTGGATCATTTTTCCAAACGGGTGGAGCTGTTTCCGCTGCGGAAAGTGACAGCGCGAGCGGTGCTAGAGAGGCTACAGGAAGTGTTTTGATGGTTCGGCTTTCCGAAAAGATTGATCACGGACAATGCGTCGTATTTCACCGCTCGGGTGTTTGGTGATACGTGCCGTTCCCTAGGAATAGATCACTGCACGACTTCGCCCTACCATCCCCAGTCCAATTTGACGGAGTGAACCAATCGTACGCTCAAACCGATGTTGGCGGCCTTTGCCGAAAGTCAAAGCGACTGGGCAGACCATTTGAGTGAACTCGCGTTTGCAATCCGAACCTCCGAGAGTCGCTCTACTGGTTTCTCTCCCGCCTTCCTTAATTTCGGAAGGGAGTTGGCAAATCCGGTGACCAGTGTCATGCAATGCCAGCTCGGAGACGAGGAAGAACCGGCAGACTGCTCTGCTTACGCTTCCACACTTCGGGATAGGCTTTGCCGAGCTCTCAGTAGAGCGAGGCAAAGTTTGGCATCGGCCAGGGCCGAGCAAAAGGCCCACTACGACTGAAAACGTCGCCACCTTTCATTTAAGGTGGGTGACCTCGTCCTGAAGCGCAACCACGCTCTTAGCGACGCGAGCAAGGGTTTCTCAACTTCGCTCGCTCCAAAGTGGCTTGGTCCGTACCGAGTGGAAAAAGCTTGGACTCCACTCGCGTACTTGCTGAAAGTCCCGCTTTCGGGAAAACTCAGCCGTGCCCATATCGCAGACCTGAAAGCCTTTGCGTCGAGGTCTGACGAGCCTGCGCCAGCGCCCAGTGGCTCTTCGCGCAAGCAACGGCGCACACCCGGCGCGGCGGACCGCATTCGGACCACGCACCGGAATAATCTGAGGAAGCGGTCACCTTAGTGATTTCGCGCCGGACGGTGGGCTTATTTCCGCAACCGAAGGCCCTCATTTTTACTTTCTAGTCTCAGTTAGCTAACTTCTTTACAGCCAGTGCTTGCAAAGAAGTCTGTTCCGCCCAGCTACTACTGCTGATTGTCATTTGAGTGTTGTTTACTTGATGTTTTTTTTTGTGTTTTCTTTTTTCTCTTCCCGCTGGAGGAGGGGATTGTGAATTGATGCTTTAGCGTGGGGAGAGGGACAAATGACACTCTACGCTTCCCTTGCGGTGCGCGTTTGGAGAGACCCGACCTTCGGAGGTGTGTGTGCGTGTGTGTGTGCGTGCGGTGACAACTTAGAAAGCCACCGACCCCTACACCACTTTGGACTCTGGAGGTGTTCGGAAACCTGCACGAGGCTCCTGCACGAGGCCAGCTGTCACAGACGCTGTGCACGACTCGACCGACGCCGCAGGACGCCTCGCAGCCAATGGATTTGGCGACCATTATTCCAGCAGAAGGGCCGGCTGTCGCAGCGAGGTCCATCCGAACATCCACCGAGGCGGCGTTCGTCGGACTCGCAGGGCTGTCGTCAACATCCACGAAACGAAGGTGAGCCCGTTCCTCGCATGAAGGCCTCAACCAGAACCCTCCCCTTGAACTCTCGCATCCACGCAATCACCCAAGTCAGACATTACGTGACGCTGCCCCTCCGAGCCGTGGACGCGCTCTTGCGTGAGCATCATGAACTCCCGTTACCCCTCTTCCGTGGAGCCATTGTACTTGTCAAGTGTATTCTTGTGTTGTTGTTTTTTCTTCAGCAGCAGTTGCAGAGTGAGGCTGAGGCTAGCTGTTCCCCATTGCATGACGCTTTGTATGTATGGGCGACGACCGGCTGCTTTTGCAGACCGGTATATAGGGTGAATTAAGGAGAGGAGGATGTGGGGATCTGAGGCGCGCCCGCGACCATTTCGCGGGCATTCCGCCACATGGCCACACCCTTTGCTTTCCTGCTCTGTTAACACCACGTGGCGATAGATGGCGCCACGTGCGGGCCCGGCGCGCGCCGAGGGAGCGCTCTCTTCTCCGTTGGTCGGCGCCGGGTAAGCACGTGTTTTCCTTCGTCCGCGTCCCCTTTGGGAATCGCCGGACTGTAGCCTGCCTGGGGTGGCCTTGGGCACCTCGGCAGGCGTGTTTACTTGAGTGCTAGCTTTGGTAGCGTACGCTAAGCCCACAGCGGTGCCTAGTGCTTGAAGTGGTCGTACCACAACGAGCCGCACTTGCCGTAGGCCCAGCGCGTACGAGGTTTGCCCTAACACTCGCGACCAGGCCCAGTGGCCATCGTGAGAGTGTGCAGCATAGCCGCGAGGGACCTTTTCCCGACCGGCGTGTCAAAGCTCGCCATTGCCAGCTGCGACGTGCTCGCGGTTTTCCCCTTATTGTGAACGTCCGCGTGCGGGTGCCTTTGCTACCCGCGTCCCGGGAGCGGACGTTGTGCTGTTGTTCGGGGTGCCGCCAGAGGCAATAAAGTGTTGTGTACTGTTACATTAAAACACTGTCTATTTGCCGCGCCGCGCTAAACGCCTTATCAGTTGAGCGCGCGCGGAGCGGTGCGCTACACGCGAGTAAACGGAGTAGCGGCCCTGTGGCTCGCTAAGCGTGAACCCGCGGTGATCGTCCACTGCAATTACTAGCGGGGGTCACCATAATTTTCACCTTGCTGCATCGCCACAAGTTTCCTTTTCTACGTCTGAAAAGTGACCCAACGCTTTAAGACGACACAAAGCACCATTGGAAATCGCCACTTCACACCGGCAAGTCGTTGTTTTGCTGCTTTGAACGCAACGCACCATGCCCGACTACGCTGGGCCGCCGTGCTAGAGTGTACTAGAAGCTTTTGAGTGGCGCGAGCGGCTGCCTGGGAGCGGCCGTTTGGGCGTGGAATGATGCGGTGGCGCTGGCGTCGACCAATCTACCCGGGCCGATGGCTGGCAGGCGTTCCGCGTACGTGTTGGTACCTCTCTGTCGCGCCAGGTGTGAAGATGATCTCCCTCTTTTTTTTTCTTATTCACATACCTCCCCTTTTTCGCGCAAATGAACGTTATTTGACATTATTGTTATTGAAGTTGCTGCTGACCGCACTGCAGCCCGAAGCAGCATAGTACATTGTACAATATAACGAGCGCGTTTTTTTTAATTTTTAAAGTGTACATATTTTATAAAAGAAACCAGCTGGCCGGTACACACCAGAAGCGCCCCCCCCCCCCAAAAAAAAAACAAGAAAAGGAATATGCTGCACACAAAACGAAGAACTCTTGGTCGATTCCACGTAAAACACCACAGCTGCACTCAAATAAAAGGCTCGTTGCTTGTGGCTGCGTGCACACACGACAAAAAAGTAGGCTTTATTGATATCATTTGAAGAACAGCAGAGTTTTTCCAAACCTCTTTTTGGTTTTGAAATATGGGAATAGATTCATTCTTGTAGGACCCACAGAAATGCAAATACGTAATACTGCAGAAGAATGTCTTAGGTGAAACATAGTAGTCGAATATTTTGAGAGTTTAAAAACGCTACAATACTGCAAAGCAAAGTCGTAACTAATGATAATCTTAATTGATAATATAAATATGCAAGGTTTACATATTTAAAAAACAATACATTTGGACTTAGGTAAATTGTAAAAAACGTAAAATATAGAGCCAGGATACAAAAGATAACATAAAACAAAGCAAACAAAACGACAGAGTTTAGGTTGTCTTTCCAAAATGCATTTAAATAAAAAAAAGATGTTATGGTCGAAACATCGTTTGAAGGGACACTGAAGTGTAACAATGCATTGGCTTAGATTGATTAATTATGCACCGAGATCCCTAATGCTGCTAAATTTACCATCACAGGTTTATTACAAAAAGATTCAAGATCATAGATTTATTTTGAGATTTCGCGTCATTATTTGCACGTTCTCTCGCTTACAAGCTAGGAAAAATGGTTTTTCTTCTTGGTGTACCGTCCAAAAATTAAGTGTGTAAGAAAATATGCACGAAAAATGACATCCTTTTTACGCCACTGTAGCATTTTATAGCCTACTCAATTTTAGGTGCTGCTGTGCGCTTCTTCGTTTCTCATCCCGCGACTTGTTCAAACAGGTGAAGTATACGGCTCGTTGAATGCAAAGTTCACGAGTGCTAGGATTCAGTGAGCACGCTACGTACGACACGCCGTCAAATCGAGGAAACTCGTGCAGCGCCCATGACTTTGATGGTAGGACAAGACCACGAAGGTCACCGAGAGTGACAACCGCGTCAGACGAGGGACTTGAGCTTGTCTCGTCAGCTTCGTCGCCATCTGAAGAAGTTGCACCGTTGGTATCCACAAGGAGCTGTGCAGAAGTGCTAATGCGTCGCCGTTTTCTGTTGTCATTCTCAGCCGGCACACACTGATGCCACCGCTTTGTTTGGGTCCGCGGAGCCGGAGTTTTGAGCGTCAAATATGCAGGCAGGTTGGGCAAGATCGTCGGGACTGCATCAGGGGCAAGTGTCGGCGTTCCCCTAGGAATTCGGACTTGAACACCATTGATAACATGTACGTAGTCTCTCACAATGAAATGCTGTTCGAAATGTAACTCGCACACAGCACAATCGGCATCAAGTGGCTTGTCAAGCCGATGGAGGTTCCGCTCCCAAAGAAGTCGTCGTTCTTCGTCTTTCGGGGCCTTAAAAAGCGATAACTTCCGAATTTGTTGCACACGCGGATATCCAGTTGTGCAACCTGGCGCGTAACAATGGTTTAGACGCTGCTTCTTCGTCATTTCGCGACTAAAACCGAGATGCCGGCCATGCCGCCGAGCCAGCCGAGTAAACCAAGTGGGTAGATTGGGCGATGGCAGCGCCGCCGCTACTTTCGCCACAAGTTGGGGGTGGAGAAAGCAAGGGGAAAGCGTTTCGGTCGCGCCACTCAAAAGTTTTAGGCACTGCGCCGTGCTCCCGACCGGGTTGCAGAAATTAGGTGCCTTTTCTCATCTTCTAACCACTACCACCCACCACCACCACTCAAAAGTTCTAGTACACTCTAGCCGTGCTTACTCTTACTCCGGGGTCGTTGCGACAAGACGCCGCCTTTCTCTGTCAGCGTTAGCTTCCAGAGCGCGTCCCAGACAGGAAAATGGAAGTTGTAACAGGAACGCCAATAACTGATGAAGAGCTTACTGACGGATCATGTCCACATACTGCGTTGGCCATGCAACGCCGATATAGCCGTCCTGATCCCGAGCAAAGCTCAGATGCGGCCGACAATGTGACCGCTGACACCCAACGCGACAAGCCGACTCCTTGCCGTGCACCACCACCGCCCGCTTCAAAGCGACGCCCACTGCCACGGTTACCGCCGGAAGACTACAAAGTAGACCTGCGACCGCAGAGTTTATTACGCCAAGCCAATCTTGGACCAGCCCGCCTCTCTGAAGTCTTATGCGCCACTGCCGGATTCGACTCACCCGCACTCTTTCACACCGACCAGATGCGCATTCACCCGACCAACAACACTATCACTGTCAGCACGTCTGATGTGAACCATGCAATGGCTTGCCTGAAGATTACCCAAGTGAAAATTGCCGACCAATCCTGTGCCATGGCTGTGTATGCCCCTGCACCCGACAACTTGGTTAGAGGCATAATATTCAATGCGTACAGCTTCGAAAGGGATGACCAGACTTTCAACGCGCTTCGCGCCCGCAATCCAACTATCTACATCGTAAGCGCTTGGCGACTGGGAAAGACCAGATATTTCATCTGAATCATCGCTGGTCATACCCTACCCAAGCATGTCCGCTACCTTGCTTTTATGCCCTTGATATTTCTCTTCAGAAAACGGGTAGAGGCGTGCTTTAATTCCAGACAAACTGGTCATAGGACCGACGTTTGTCCGAAGCCAA
Organism: Rhipicephalus microplus; assembly: GCF_043290135.1. NCBI lineage: Eukaryota > Metazoa > Arthropoda > Arachnida > Ixodida > Ixodidae > Rhipicephalus > Rhipicephalus microplus. The sequence continues at coordinate 186,106,775 of NC_134704.1, read as the reverse complement.
AACAAGATAACTGTCGTCGTTGTGGCGAAAGCCACCCGAAACCTACCGACAGCGAAAAACTCACTTGCCCGGTGCAATGCGTCGTTTTTAAAGGCGGCCACTTAACCGGCAGTCGCAACTGTAAATACCGATTCCTGAAAAGGAAGCGTCCATGAAACGACAAGAGCACCAACAAAGCAACTCAGCACCTTTCCGACTACCAGACCGAGGGTACTACTACCGACAATAAGGACTGTCAAGATTCTTTCCCGTCACTTGGCGGAAGGAGCACCAGTGCTACCTGACCTGACAACGGTGCCCGCTCACGATCCCCGTCCAGGACCCGGGATCACCACAACAGACTTCCAGCCGTCCCACATGCAAAGAGTGTTGCTTGGCAGACGGACAAGCAGTGACAGCCGCAGACACAACCCTTCGAAAACCAACAGGTGACGGAGTTGGCAGAACAGGTCAAACTATTGCAACAACAATTGGCTGCCGCTAATGATAAAATTAAACAATTGGAACGCAAACAAGCGCCCGCTAGCGCCACTATTACAAACAGTACCAAACAGATCGAGGTCTGTGCCGCGCAAAATGAAAACACTGCCACAATGAATGTAGATGTGGTCAGGGGCACGAAACGTAAGGCTGCCGAACCAACAGCCGTAATTACGACCGCAGACCAGTACGTCTCACAAATCAATGATCGAATTGAAAGGCTAGAAATTCTATTCGACAAAATGTCTAGGGCGCAAACAACTCAAAACCAACAGCTCACTGAGAGTATCGGTGCCCTTGGTATGGCCCTCGCTAACCTTACAGCTCGCTTAGATTCGCTTCCCGCTCTGACCGAGAGTGCAGCTGCGGCCGGCGTAATCACATCACAGACACCGTCCTCAACTCCCACGCAGCCCATTGCTCACAAAAGTCCCAAAATGTCCTCGACCCAATCTGTCAGGGCAACGTGACTAGCACGCACTTCTGGCAGTGGATTTGCAGGAGCTGCCGCAACAAACGGGCAGCTTTGCAATGTCACCTCCAATCCACCGACCCGTCCCCTGATATAATTGCGTTAGAGGAGATAGGTTATCCCGCGAAACTGTCTGGATATGCCACATTCAACGAATTTACCACTGCCGGTAAGCAACCGGCTACTGCCATACTGGTGCAACGCAATCTCACGGCAACCCAACATGACTTGCAATATCCAGAGATAACTCACACTTTCGTAGAACTTCTCCCCCACAAACGCTCAGATAGCAGTGTATACGTTTTAAATTTGTATAGGGCACCCAGAGATACTAGTACCCACGTTGCTTCCCTTCTAAATAAAGTTAGCGGAATACCGGGTCGCTCACAGCTGATAATAATGGGTGACTTTAATGCCAAACATACCGAAGGGGGATACCCCAACTGTGACCGCAAGGGCACTAAACTATGGGAAACGATTAGTGACTTGGGTCTTACCCTAATCACGCTTTCCGACCGACCAACCAGGATTGGGAATAGCGTCAGTTGCAACACAACCCCCGGCTTTACACTTGTTAAAAACACTTACGCAGGTACGTAGAAAAATACTGAACGACATTCAGGAAGCGACCATTATCTGCTTTCCATCAACGTACCCACTAAATGCTGCAAAAAACAAAATTCACTTCTAAACACACGAAAAGGGATCTCATTTGATTCCTGAGAGACAAGCGCTTTAACCATCACTATCGAAGATCGCAATGAGTGGACTACCGATCTCACTAATGATGCTAAACAGGCTACATGCGAAACGCCAATAAAGTGGTACGGCCCCGTCCCGGACTCGAAGCTTGTGCACCTGTGTGAAGCACAAGCCACCTTACATCGCCGATGGCTCCGCCAAAACCACAATCGAAATTTGAAACGCCGACTAGCGCAAATTGACAGCGCCATCGAGGAGTACTCAAGAAAACTTAGTCAAACACAATGGCATCAGCTATGCGACAGACTCAACGGTCAGCTAGAAAATAAAAACACCTGGCATCTCCTCAGGCACTTATTGGATCCTGAGCAGACTAAAAGTGCGTCGCGCAATAAAATTCATCAGCTCGTTTACAAAGACACGGGCACCAACCATGAATTAGTGCAAGAACTGAAAAACAGGTATTTAAACACACAGGTAGACTCGTCAAAAATGCCTGAATACTCCGGAAATACTAACCATGAGCTAGATAGAGATATAACCAAGGCGGAAATACGAGCTGTTTTGAATAGTATTCGTACAACGGCTTCCCCAGGAGATGATCAATTTCCAACAAAATATTGCGTAACCTAGACGACAAGTCTATTACGGCAATTACTGACCTTATGAACAAACATTGGGTGTCTGGGACACTACCTCCAAGTTGGAAACATGCTCGAGTAATATTTATTCCCAAACCGGGCAAGACATTGAGTCTTGAAAATCTTTGGCCTATTTTCCTTAGATCAAGTTTAGGGAAAGTAATGAAACATGCAATTCTACGACGACTAACAGCTTATGCTGAGTCGAGGGACCTGCTACCCCCCACGATGGTGGGATTTCTCCAGCAATTATCCACACAGGATTCAATGCTGCAACTACACAATGATATATTAAATCCTAGACACACAGCGGCTACCAGGACCATCCTGGGCCTGGATATCACTAAAGCATTTGATAATGTGTCCCATGCTGCTGTACTTGACAACTTGGCCCAAATGAACGTTGGCAGTCGCACTTACAATTATATCAGAACTTTTCTGCATGAACACACGGCTGAAATAACCGTTGGCGACCTAAAAAGCGACAAAATCACCCTTGGAACATGGGGCACTCCACAAGGAGCCATGTTATCACCATTCCTCTTTGACATAACGATGCGTGGTTTGCCTGTTCTCTTGAATCAGATCTCACACATTAGGCACTCGCTGTATGCTGATGATATCGCCATATGGACCTGCACACGCTCAGATGGGCAAATCTGTGACGCGTTGCAAACAGCCGTCGACACTGTACAGGAGTGCGTAAAGAAAGTGGGCCTTTCTTGTTCTCCCAACAAATCCGCGCTCTTAGTAATCAAAACCAAAAACAAGAAGGATGACCCCTACAGTGGAGCACGCTCCGCAACTGATATCACAGTAAATGGGAACGTTGTCCCCACTGTTCGCACAATCAGGGTTTTTGGAATGCTCATCCAGCATAACACTCATAACACAGAAGCTATCAGCAAGTTACAGAGATCCGTGCAGCAAACGACTAGGCTTCTAAGGAGAGTGACAACAAAAAAATAGGGAATTAAGGAATCCGACCTATGCAAGTTAATGCACGCTTTTGTAATCAGTCGAGTCACTTACTCGTTCCCCTACTACCAACTCAGAAAGAAGGATGTGGAAAAACTAAACTCTCTAATTAGACAAACATATAAACATGCCCTAGGACTTCCCAGATACGCAAGCACTGAAAAACTACTGCGCCTTGGTATCCACAACACAAAGGAGGAACTATTAGAAGGGCATTTAACGCCCCAAGACGAAAGGCTCTCACGAACCAAAGCAGGCTTGCACGCACTCAACCATCTCGGACGACGCAGTTGTGGCACGCTCAACAACAACGTTTTCTTGCCAGTGGCAACTCGTGTAGACATTATAATTAAACCCCTTCCCAAAAAATTTCTGGCAGGAATACATGACGAGAGACGAAAGGCAAGAGCGGAAAACCTCGCAAAACAATTTCAGGATCGCCCAGACGTTCTGCATGTTGACGCCGCTGGACAAGTGAGAGACCATTACACCATATGTGCGGTGACCGGCAATTGGGAACTTATTACTGCAGCCACCGTAAAAACGGCCTTAGCATTAGAGGCAGAAAAGGCCGCCATCGTGCTGGCCACCTCAATTCCGGCTACCAATTCCCCCCGAGTTATTCGAAAAGAGCACTCATGAATTTTACGATGGGCTGTGTTGAGCTGATCACTGCCAAAATTATCAAAAATAAGAAACGAGACAATAAAATACAACTTATATGGGTGCCCGCTCACACAGGGAATCCAGGGAATGGGGCGGCCTACCGCGTAGCCGGAGGTTTATTCAGCCGGGACGTGGACCCCTCCAACCTGTACTTCCCACAGGAAGAGATCACGACGTATAACGAAATTACAGCGTATTACCGAGAGAACCGCAAGACATACGCGGCCCCGCAGGCAGATATGTCAAGGGAACAGGCCACGATCTGAAGGCAAATCCGAACAGATTATTTGCCCAGCCCTCTTCGGCTGTGTAAAATTTATCCAGAAGGGATTACACCAAACTGCCCGCATTGCAGCTGTGTGAAAGCTACCCAAAATCACATTCTTTGGGAATGCGAGGGTAACCCCACACCAAGAGCAATACTGCCAGCTTCCTCCCTCGAGTCGTGGGAATTGCTCCAGTCGTCATGCAACTACCGTCTTCAGGCAGAAGTGGTTAACTGGGCCGAAATGGTCGTGGCAAGCTTTTGGCCACCACCCCTCGAACCACCGGCAAATTAAGTTTACCGACCTTGCTATGCCATCAATAAAGTTGTTTCTCTCTTTCTTTGACATATTCTTGAACGCGGACCGACGGTATCACGCACAGCAACTGATCGAGGCCCACGTGCAAAAACTCAAAGAAACAGTCACCATGGCGCGCAGAGGGTACAATCCGTCTGTTTAGACGAGCTGACCCTGACATGCCCGAGGCAAAGAAGATGCGTCACCTAATGCGGGGAGTTGAGGAACCAGTATTCACAGGCCTCGTTCTAAATCTGCGTACAACAGTACATGAGTTTATAAGAGAGGTGACTGTCATCGAGCGCACCCGGCAACAACAATGCCAACACTTTGACCACCTGCCGAACGACACGGAAGTAAGTGCTGCAGCTCAAAACTCTGCCGTCTTCGAAAGTTCCCTGCGACAAATGATCAGAAAATTCAGGCCCTCTGCGTTCCTCCTACCCAAGCGCGTGTCGCATTTGTTGCCGAAATCGTCCGCCAGGAGTCGAGGCAAGCCTTCACACCACCCGCGCCAAGTCCTCAGCCACATCCGGCGAGCCATGCTGATGTGGTCCATCGACGTTCACCGTTATTTCAGGCGACGCCCTTCGAGCCACGACGCGCTGCCGTGCCTTGGTGGCAATGTAATTCTGTGAGACGACCACCAGTTCGCCGCGCGCACTGCCGACCGTCGACTTATACTTCCGCTGTGGGGAATCAGGCCACATTGCCCGCTATTGCCGTCATGACGATTTCGGGTTCAGCAACTTTTCTCGCCCCGCTTCTTTCCCCTTCGATGACCGTCACGTCAACGACGCTGATCAACCGTCGACTGGCCAAGCAACTCCATTGCGTCGCTGGTGATCTCCATCACCTGCGCGTCACACTTCCCCGAACTATCAGAGCTACGCGGCCATCCCCAGAGGCCATTCGCCAAGCCCGCGCCGGGGAAACTAACTGCTATGACCTATGGGGGCAAGATTATCAATCATCAAGACACCGAAAAGTCTCCAGTTCCACCGCAAGAAAATATGACGACGACAATGATGGCGGATAAGATGACGAATACGAATGCCGATGAAGTTGTAGTACGTGCCGATTTTGATGTTCTCATAAAAGGACATCACGTCACAGCACTGACTCTGGCGCTGACTTATCCATCATGCGACAAGAGCTCGCCGACCGCCTTACCTCTATTCACCTTTTCATAAACGCCTCCCTTGGCGCCGCCATAGCCCTCCTTGGGCTGTGCAAATTGGCGCGTGCCCTCAAAAATGCACTGACAACGCTGCGCCCTTAGCCTCTGCACTCCCGCGCACAGCCCATCATGGCGGTGTTTTTTTTTCCTTCCTGTGAAAAGGTGTATATTTCACACTAAAGCATCCGCTTTCTACAGTGAGTAAAAGTTTCCTGGCGCCGAAACGCAGTGTCGTTCGCACTGGACGCGCCCCGCACCGCCGAATATGCCATCTACAATGGGGCGAACGCGGCGTGGATGCGCTGTCACCTGGTTGTTGTCGCGGCTCGCAAACGCCACTGCGCTATCAGGTGGTCTGAACTTCGATGAGTCTCATACGCAAGAAGCAAGAAGAAGCAGTACTATATAATTTCTTAGCAAGTCGCCGTCTTTTAATGCATGAAGAGCAGAAAAAACGCCGACGCCAGCGGCGTTGGTGGGTTCATCTTGCTTTGCAACACCGCGACAAACTCGGTGACGCCAACGACAAGCTTGGCCACCTCTCCCACAATATATGGACTTGAAGTATAGGCACAGAGTGGGTTACACTCCCGTTGGTTACAACATTACGTTACGTGTACTACGACGTGACCAGTGAGTAGGGCTTCACCGCCATTTTTTTAAATTTCTCGACCAATTCGGCGGCAGACACCGCAAAAAATGGTCCGACAGCCATCGTCGCGGAGATGGCCCTTTCGGTGGAAATGGCAGCTGCCGAATCGGATTCGGCGCACTTTCGGTGGCCGGAATGCTCAGTGTGAATGCGCCTTCAGAAAGGTTAAGACACCGTGGACAGAACCGCACATAAGGAGTGCTGGTGGTAAGCTGAAGACTCCAACGGGCACTGGTAGACTTCACATCGGTGAGAGCAGCTTCGTCACTACTTTTTGCCCCGCCGCGGTGGTCTAGTGGCTAAGGTAGTCGGCTGCTGACCCGCAGGGCGCGGGTTCGAATCCCGGCTGCGGCGGCTGCATTTCCGATGGAGGCGGAAATGTTGTAGGCCCGTGTGCTCAGATTTGGGTGCACGTTAAAGAACCCCAGGTGGTCTAAATTCCCGGAGCCCTCCACTACGGCGTCTCTCATAATCATATAGTGGTTTTGGGACGTTAAACCCCACATATCAATCAATCAATTCGTCACTACTTTTGTCCTGTTGCCAGGCTGCTGCAAAGAACTAATTTTGTAAATAGAGTTGCTTCAAGATAGTGGCGCTGTTATCAACATCCCTGAACGTATGATCACGTTTTGCGCACATTCGTATGTCGCCAACAGCCGTGACGAACAACACAGCCGTTGGCGAATATAACCGACGATATCACGTTCCCACCGAGATTCTGCTGCTTTTTGTCGGTGTCCAGTGGGTGGCCTTGTTATAAGCATGTGAAGCGGAGCACGTAGTTGCTATTTTTCTTACGCAAGGCATTTCTATCGCAAGAGCCGTCTTGGCGCTTACTGACGGACATGCAGAACTACTCCTCACAAACTTCAGCAATGAGCGCCGTCAAATCCAGATGGGCACCGCAATTGCCTCCTATGACGATGTAGACCAAGCCGGCGATCGTTTTGCCTTGCAACCGGATGATGTGACTGTCCCCGCCTCGACTATACTTAGTCGGTAGACATCTGCTGCGCGCTGCCGCCCTCTGATAAAAAGTGCCTGCTTGAACTGATACACCGATTCAAAGACTCGTTTTCATGTACGTCAAAGGTGCAGCAAACACAATTCACCAAGCACGGAATCATTACTGAAGACAACACGCGACTGATTTGGCAGAATCCCTATCGTGTCCCGAAGAACATGAAGAGATTCAGAAGCAAGTACAGAAGATGCTCGAGGATGACTTTTTACAATTCTCGAAAAGGTCTTGGGCGTCCCACGAGGTTTGATCAAGAAAAAATACGGCAGCTTGCGCTTCTGCATAGATTATCGCAAGTTGAACCAAGTCGCGAAGAAAGACGTCTATACCCTGCCTCGCATAGACTATTCGCTTGATCGGCTGCGTCATGCAAGCTATTTCTCCTCAATGGGTCTTCGTAGCGGCAACTGGCAGATAGAGGTTGACAAGAAAGATCGTGGAAAAACGGCCTTAGCGACGCCCGATGGCCTATATGAGTTTACGGTGCTTCTTTTTGCGTTGTGCTCAGCGCAAGCCATTTTTCAGCGTCTCTTGGACACCGTGCAATCAAAACTGAAGTGGCAAACAAGCTTGGTCTATCTGAACGATGCTATTGTATTCTCAGCATTATTAGAGGAACATCTCAGTCGTTTATTCACCGTCTTTCAAGCCATACGTTCGGCCGGCCTTACTTTAAAACCACAAAAATGTCATTTTGGTTTCAATGAACTCAGCTTCTTAAGCCACGTTTTCAGTCACAAGGGTGTCCGACCTGACCCGGCAAAAATAGACGCCGTAGCAAAATTTCCTGCACAACGTGACAAAAAGGCCGTGAGATTCTTATTGGGGCTGTACGCCTATATACCGCTGATTTATCGAGGACTTTTTGCCCATTGAGGCTCCATTGGCACGACTCATCCATGAGGACATCCCCTTCCTTTGTGGTGAACAGGAGCAAATGGCATTCAACGAACTACGGCGACATTTGCAAGCACTTCCACTCCTTGCGCGCTTCGACCAGGAAGCCCCTACAACACTTCACACTGATACTGGCAATGTTAGTCTGGGTACTTCAACTGGTATAGCGCATTACGGGGAAGAAGAAACGGCCAAGCAGACCGACACAAGAGGACAGAGCGCTAACTTCCAACTGAGCTTTATTGTCAAACTGCATCAGATATGTAGACCGGCGCAAGCATACAAAACCACCCTAACGCAATGACAAGATTACACACAACATGGCACCGTCACATATCACAGATTCATAGGCGGTTATCCTGATTAAGGAAGGCCACTTCATGTTCAGATAAAACCAAGGAAGGGGCGCTAATACACATGATGCCAGCTGTTGCTATACAATGCGCTTCTATAATTTCCCGAGTATATTGTGACGGGGGCTTTTTAACCACTTCACATTGATCAAACATGAGGGAACATCCACAATCGCGGCAGTGAATTCCAATGTGGCCCTGTATTGCTTTGTGAACATTATAATGGTGCTCGTTTAGCCTTTCATTAAGGCAGCGCTCCGTTTGGCAGAAATACCACTTACCACATGAGAGTGGAATCGCGTAAACAACCCCCGCTACACACGGCACAAACCAAGTTTTGTGCTTGGTTGAGCAACCAGTGGTACGTGAATTGAGAGGATTGACTGCTTTGCAAAGCCGCTGTAACTTATCCGGCGCTGAAAACACCACTTTGACGCTGCATTTCTCCCCTATCTTTTTTAGCCGGTGGGAAATGTCATGCACGTAGGGTAAAACCACGGGTCTTTTTCAGTCGTTAGATTCCGGCTGAGCCTCGGAGTTGCAGCCTTTCTTTATCTGTTTTAATAGCTTTTCAGCTATAGATGCCAGTAGGATTGCTGGGTACCCAGCACTCAAAAGCCTTTCAGCTTGAGCTGCAAAGCTGCACTGCATGACATGATGACAAGATTTCCTAAGAGGATTGATGAGACAAAGATTTGTGAAGCTTCGCTAAACTAACTTGGAATGGGAAGAGTCATAGGGTAAAACAGGTTTTCCAGTTCCAGGTTCAAATAGCCAGCACACATGGTCAGGTGAAAGAAATAAATTCTAATCTAAAAAGCGTAAGCTGTTGTCAACTAGCATCTCATGAGTCAATGAAAGCGGTTTAAAACATTCTTTAAATGTCATTACAATACCGTCGGTTAGGTGCTGGCAGGCAGCGTCGCTGCAGCCGATCAAAATTAAAAAGTCGTCTACGTAACGACATATTTGGGTGACAATACTTTGGTCAAGCATGCTCATCAGCAAACGCCCCGCAGGGGCGCCTGCGCAAGTAGGCGTTTGGTGTGTAGCGACACCACGGACCCGAGCTAACGGGGAAGTTTTGGCTCCCTCCCACGCTTAGCCGTGCGTGGCTTTGCCGTGTCCGGGGAAAAGGGGATCCTGGGGGTTGAGCCGATGCTGGGTGATTGGACCTTTAAGGCCCCCCGGCAGAGGCAACACAACGCTTTGGCCCCGGCTTCACGTAGACGGCACCCCTGGGCTGACCCACCCAGGGGAAATCGGCAGTCACCTTTTCCTATCTCTCTCCCCTACAACTTTGTCTTTATCACTCTCTTTTTTAGTCTCTCCTGTCTACTTCTCTCTTCTGTTTACTTCCAATTTTCTTGGTGGCAAGGGTTAACCTTGTGTAATTACTCAATCTTGAGTAGTTATATTTGGTTATAGTGGCAATGTACGGCTGGCGTCTGCAGCCTTATGCTATTAAGTGCTTCAGCGTCCCCTGGTTGGACTCTATGGTGGGTGGTCGCCATTGCTGCCGAAAAAAAGTACACTACTATGGGAACACCTGCACTTCCCCGTCTCCTAGATCGTCTTCCGCCTAAGAGGGGACGCACCGATGACATATCAATTTTCAACCAACCCAGACAATGCTTTCCGAAATTCCATGTTGCGCACAGCGAAAATTCAACAAAACAAGCCAGAGCCATATCTCCATTTCTTGTTGCGAAATCTCTGACTGATGTCTTCGGCCCAGGATACAAGGTTACAAAGATGGCTAGCGGAGACCTTCTCCTTGAGCTGCCTGAAAAACATCACTATTAAAACTTGGCAGTCTCGTAGCATTTGGTGATATCCCAGTATCCGTTTCACCTCATATATCAATGAACACCACACGTGGAGTTGTTTCAGAAGCAGACCTTCTTGAAATGACTGAACAGGAACTGCTTGAAGGGTGGAAAGAGCAAAATGTCACGGATGTGAAACGAATCGTCATCAGACGCGACAACAAAGAAATACCTACCAAATATTTAATACTCACTTTCGCATCTAGCACACTGCCTTCATCTATAGACACAGGCTACATCAAACTCTCTGTCCGTCCCTACATGCCCAATCCAAGACGGTGTTATAAATTTCAACGATTTGGTCATGGCTCGCAGAACGGCCGGGGTCAGGAAACTTGTGCAAGATGTAGCCACGGCCACCCATCTGATAACTGTGTTACTACGCCTCACTGCGTGAATTGTGACGGGGAACACGCCGTGTATTCGCGTTCGTGTCCTAACTGGAAGAAAGAAAAGGAAATAATCAGTCTTAAAGTCAAAGGAAACATCACATTCAAAGAAGCAAGACGAAAAGTGTCGCCATTTTACGGCACAACATATGCTGATGCGGCGCGTCAGGGGGCAACGCCGCACCAGCCCTCGCCACCCCTTCGGCCAGCACAGAGCGAGCCATCGGCTGTGGCGCCTGCCCCCAAGGCGGCAGTAGTTCAGTCTACTCTGCCTCCAAGCAAATTGAGGCCGGAGACTCCAGGGTCCTCTGGTCTCAAGGCCTCACCTCACCAGGCGAGGCCTAAAATCTAAACCACCAGCTCGCATGTGCGGGCTGTTATGGCGTTTATTAGCAGGTACACAGCGAGTATACACAATGGCGACAGTAACGGCCAAGCACGGACTCTCAGCGCGAGCGGCGTCCTTTTTTGGGTAGACCCACTAGAGAACACTTGATAGTTTGACCCACTTCAGTGTTCGGCGGCTTCTCTACAATTACCCTGGGGTCGAAGAGGAAGCCGCCTGGCGACCTAACAGCTTGTCACTACGAGCGGGTCAGAGTAAGCCTTCAGGCGCTCCACGTTGACTATGTCGCGCCCGCGACGGCGCATGTCCGAAGGTTGTTCAATTTGCTCGACAAGATAGTTGACTGGAGATGTGCGCTCGATGACACGGTAGGGACCTTCATATTTCGGGAGTAGTTTGGAAGAAAGGCCAGCTACAGAGGTCGGGATTGAGAGCCATACAAGGGAACCAGGAAGGAACGTGGGTTCAGAAGTGGTGGAGCCTTCACGAATACTCTTCTGCTGCTCTTGCTCATGCGTCGTAAATGTCTTGGCCAGCTCGCGACACTCTTCAACAAGCCTGGCTGTCTCGGGAAATAGGTGCACACTCAGATGGATCCGGCGTGTACGGGAGTATCGTGTCGATGGTGTGTGACGGGTGCCTTCCGTACAGCAAGAAGAAAGGTGAAAAACCGGCCGTGCTCTGAGAGGCGGTGTTGTAGGCGTAGGTGACGAAGGGCAGTATAGTATCCCAATTCGTATGGTTGGAGGCGACGTACATCGAAAGCATGTCGCCGAGGGTGCGGTTAAAGCGTTCGGTCAGACCATTCGTCTGCGGGTGGTAAGCAGTTGTTTTGCGGTGGACAGAATGGCACTCCATGAGAATGGCTTCGACGACTTCTGACAAGAAGACACTGCCTCGATCGCTGAGAAGCTCCTGAGGTGGACCGTGGCGCAGTATAAATTGATGCAGTAGGAAGGACGCAACATCACGCGCAGTAGCCGCAGGGATAGCGGCGGTTTCGGCGTATCGCGTTAAATGATCTACGGCGACGATGGCCCAGCGGTTACCAGCCGACGTCAGAGGAAGTGGTCCTTACAAATCGATACCTATGCGCCCAAACGCACGCTCAGGGAAAGGTAACGGTTGCAGACTGGCTGGCGACATGTGTGCTGACGGTTTGCGGCATTGGCAAGCGAGGCAGGAGCGAACGAACTGCTGCACGTAGCGGTACATCCCGCGCCAGAAGTAGCGTTGTCGAATGCGACGGTAGGTTTTGAATACTCCAGAGTGCGCGCATTGCGGATCAGAATGGAAGGATTCACATATCTCTCACCGCAGACTGCGGAGTATCACAAGTAACCACTGCCGGCCATCGGCGTCGTAATTGCGTCGGTGTAGAAGGCCGTCACGGATGGCGGAATGGCGAGCTTGACGACGCAAGGCACGCGTGGATGGCGTTGCGGATGGATCAGAGAGCAAGTCGATGAGCGGGCCGATCGAATTATCCGTTCGCTGTTCGGTAGCGATGATGTCAACATCAATGGCAGAAACAGCAGCCGGGGATACTGAGCAGAGCACACCACCTTCAGGCAGAGGGGAGCGCGAGAGGGCGTCGGCGTCAGCATGCTGGCGTCCGTTGCGGTACAGCACGCGGATGTCGTAGTCTTGTAAGCGAAGAGCCCAACGGGTGAGACGGCCTGAGGGATCCTTCAATGATGAAAGCCAGCATAGTGCATGATGGTCGGTGACGACATCGAATGGGTGACCATACAAATAAGGTCGAAACTTTTTAAGGGCCCAGACGATCGCCAGGCACTCTTGGCTTCGATCTTGGCAGACGATCTTGGCTTCTCTACAGGGCATCCAGTGCCTCTGAGGAGGCAATGAATACAACGGTACCCTTGGTACCGAAAGAGCGGCGCGCCTCCTTGGAGCGCGCCAAGAAAAACAAAAAACCGATAACGGGGCCGGACGACCATCCTGCCACCAGAATTAACGAGCTCACTCCAACACAGGATACTCTTTGTACGCACAGCAGCATCTCTCTTGTTTAAATATGCAGACAGAAATATTACAGTGGAACATCCGAGGCCTTCTTCGAAACCTCAATTACTTACAAGAACTCCTCCATGAACACAATCCAAGAGTGCTGTGTGTACAAGAGACACACTTAAAACGAGCAAACACAAACGTTTTACGTAATTACGTAATCTTCCGAAAGGATAGAGATGATGCCATGCCACCATTCGGTGGTGTAGCGGTTATAGTTAGTCAAGGTATAGCATGTACACAATTACCCCTTCAAACTTCCCTCGAGGCGGTGGCTGTCCGAGCAGTTATCCCAAACAAACTTGTCACAGTCTGCTCTTTGTACATACCTCCGCACCACCGTCTTGAAAAACTTCAATTCCAATCTTTAATTGACGAACTACCTGAACCTTATCTGGTCCTTGGGGACCTGAACGCACATAATGGTCTGTGGGGTGACTCTCGCTGTGATGCACGAGGTCGTCTCATTGAACAATTCCTCATTTCATCGGGTGCTTGTCTGTTGAATAGGAAAGAGGCAACATACTATAACCTTGCCAACAAAACTTACTCTTCCATAGACCTCAGTATCGCATCTCCTTCACTTGTACCATTACTTCAGTGGAAAGTCATAAATAATCCACACGGAAATGACCATTTCCCTTTAGTTTTGAGTACACCAATAAATGAATGTCCTCCAGATGTTCCCAAAGGGCTGGTAAACAAAGCCGACTGGGAACAATTTCAAAAGCTTACTCACTTAAATTGGACTGACATATGCGGATTAGGCATAGATGAAGCTGTGCAGTACTTCACGGCTTTTCTTACTGACGCAGCAGCCAAGTGCATTCCACAAACATCTGGACTGCCCGGCAAACGACACGTTCCGTGGTGGAACACTGAGTGTCAGAATTCGCGAAAGGAACAGAACAGGGCATGGAGGTTGCTGCGGAACTCGCTGACAGCGGAAAACCTTGAGAGCTTTAAGAAAATAAAATTTCGAAGCAGGAGAACGCGTGGGCAGGCCAGAAAAGAAAGCTGGCACATGTTTTTATCAGGGATAAATTCATATACACAAGAGGCTAAAGTCTGGAACATGGTTCGTAGGGTAGCAGGAAGACAAGTACACTCACTCCCACTCGTAAACACACAGGGTGACAGCCTGGAAGATCAAGCGAACTTTCTCGGTGCACACTACGAGCAGATGTCTAGCTCATCACACTACACTGAAGCTTCGCAAAGATACAAAGCAAAGATAGAAAAGCATAAACTAGAATTCAAGTGCACAAATTACGAGGCATACAACCAACCTTTCAACTTAGCTGAGCTACAAACATCACTAAACTCTTGCAGTAATTCCGCTCCAGGCTACGACCGTGTCACATATGAAATGTTGAAAAACCTGCCGCTCCAAACGCGAAAAACTTTACTCTCTCTATACAATGCTACCTGGCTTTCAGGCACCATCCCTGCTTCCTGGAAAGAGGCTATTGTTATCCCTATTTTGAAACAGGGCAAGGACCCTTCCTCAGTTTAGTTATAGGCCCATTGCACTAACCAGCTGCCTTTGTAAACTTTTTGAAAAAATGATAAACCGCCGACTTTTACATTTCCTTGAAACACACAATCTGCTCGACCAATTTCAGTATGGGTTTCGAGAGGGTACATCCACCACCGACCATCTGGTGCGTATCGAGGCACAGATCCGAGACGCTTTCGTCCACAAACAATACTTCCTCTCAGTGTTTCTCGATATCGAGAAGGCCTACGACACAACATGGCGTTTTGGCATATTAAGAGACTTGTCTCACCTGGGTGTGCGCGGTAGAATGCTTTCCATAATCGAGAGTTACTTGTACAATCGAAAATTCCGTGTCCGTGTGGGCAGTATTCTCTCGCAAACATTTGTGCAAGAAATGGGAGTAACGCAAGGTGGTGTACTTAGTTGTACACTTTTTATTATTAAAATGTATTCCTTGCACCTGTCCATCCCCCGCAACATGTTCTATTCCACATATGCCGATGACGTCCAGCTTGGCTTTAAGTCATGCAACCTAGCAATGTGTGAGCGGCAGGTTCAGTTAGGTTTAAACAAGGTCTCCAAATGGGCAGAGGAAAACGGATTCCAGCTGAACCCAGGAAAAGCACGTGTGTCTTGTTCTCCCGAAAGAGAGGCATGCACTCAGAACCCGACATTGAACTGAACGGCCAACGTCTGTCTGTGAATGCGGAGCATAAATTCCTAGGCTTAATCTTGGACAACAAGTTGACCTTCGTACCACACATAAAGTATTTAAAAACAAAATGTTTAAAAGCCATGAATGTTATAAAAGTGTTGTCACGTACTACGTGGGGTAGTGACAGGAAATGCCTCATGAACCTCATTCGCACCCGCTTAGATTATGGGGCCATTGTTTATCAATCTGCGACTCAAAGTGCTTTGAAGATGCTGGATTGCGTGCACCATTTGGGCATTCGCCTTTCTACGGGAGCTTTTCGCACCAGCCCCGTAGGAAGTCTTTACATTGAGTCAAATGAGTGGTCGCTTCATCTGCAAAGAACTTACGTGTCCTTTGTATATTTCCTTAAGGAGAAAGCAGACAAGAGTCACCCCTCATACTCTACTATTAATGATTTGTCGAGCTCCATTCTGTTTCAAAACAAACCTTCAATGAGGCAGCCCTTCTCAGTTCGCCTGAAGGGTCTAGCTGAGGACACTGGAGTGTAACTCGAACACAGTTTAATGGCTCCTGTAGCATACCTTCCACCGTGGCAGTGGCAGACTATAGATTGCGATATGTCTTTTCTAGAAATTACTAAACATGCGCCTATTGCCCATATTCGAACATACTTCCTGGAACTTTAACACAAATACACACGTCCTGAGTTCTTTACAGATGCCTCTAAGTCTAACTCCTCTGTGTCCTACGCTGCTGTTGGCCCTTCCTTTTCGGATGCTGGCCCTCTACACCCAGGCACAAGTATCTTCACAGCGGAAGCTTACGCGATACTTGTGGCAGCTAAACACATCAAACAATTACAAATACAAAAAGCGGTAATTTATACAGACTCCCTCAGTGTGGTAACGGCTCTGCACAGTCTTAAAAAACAAAAAAACACTGTCCTCGTTTCACTTTACTCTATTTTATGCACACTCTACACACTCAACCAACATGATGTTGTGTGCTGGGTGCCAGGGCACCGTGAGATTCAAGGCAACGTGATGGCGGATCAGCTTGCTGCATCCGTCCATGAAAGCACCGCCATTACATCCATATCAATCCCGGCCCTTCATCTTAAGCCGTCTCTCAAACGAAAGCTCAGGGACTACTGGCAGAGCAAGTGGGATACACACACACAAAACAAACTACACGTTATCAAGCCACACCTTGGCCATTGGCCACCAGTATCAAAATCACGTCATACAGAGGTAACATTAACGAGGCTCAGGATAGGACACACATACACGACTCACTCATATCTTTTGTCCGGTGGCGATCCATCATTGTGTGACAGGTGTGGTGAAGCACTAACAGTTCTTCACATTTTAATTTAGTGCAAACAATTGGACACTCTAAGAAAACAACACTTTCCATCACCCTACCGACAACATATACCTTTACACCCTGCAATGTTCGTCGGAAGGGAACCGCTTTTTAGTCACAAATCATTATTAGCGTTTTTAAAGGAAATTCATAATTTTCACATCATATACCCGGGCATACCGTAGCACGACCTCTCTAGAGAGGTTTTTGCTGTGGTGGCTACACAATAAAGCACTTGCCTCACGGCCCTTGGACGCAAGGGTATGAACGAGTGAGGCACGTACTTGTGCTAATGCCATACATGTCCACCATCGTTTTTATTATCATTAACTTTTGTCATCTATTCGCACCACACACACCTTTCACGGCATGGTCATGATTTCATTAATTGTATGTCTTTACCCGCATTACCGCGAGGAATTTTATGGCCCTTATACAGCCGCTAATCACAATCATTGTCCACATCTATTGTCCCATGAACTGGCGCTCTTTGGCCATCAAATGGCCCTTGCGCCAAAAAACACCATATATCATCATCAGCAAAAGGTCATGATATGCAAGGTATATGTCACTAAGGATCGGGGCGAGGCATGACCCGATGCAGACACCACTAGTCTGTATGTATTTACGATCATTAAAAGATACAAAGGTCGACTTGATATAAAAAGACAGAAGCTCCAAGAGGTTACTGTTATGGACACCCGTGAGATTCTGGAAGGCTACAGCACCAAATGAGTGTCATTCTGGTTCAGCGGCAAGACGGCTGTGAACAAGTAATAGCCTACGCCAGCGGAACTCTCTCTCGCACGGAGGAGAACTACGCGGCTACCGAGAAGTGCCTCACCGCGGTGTGGGCGGTCATCAAATTTCGTCCATATTTTATGGCCGCTCCTTCAAGGTGGTTGCGATGATCACTCTCTATGCTGGCTCACCAGATTCATCCGGACGTTTGGCGCGCTGGAGTCTTAGGCTTCAAGAGTTCGACATGGCCATCATCTATAAATCCGGGAAGAGGCACACTGACGCTGACTGTCTCTCGCGGTCAACTGTCGAGCCTGTCACTCCTGATTACGAGAACGTTGACGCGGTATTCTTGGAAGTCGTCAACACGATCACTATTGCAGGAGAGCAGCGCAATAGAACCTGAGCTGTTAGCACTCATTATTTAGAATGGTGACGTAAAGACTTGCCGCGGTTATTTGCTAGAGGACTACCATGTTCTTGCTTACGGAATGATGTTTTTTATGAGAAAAGCTTCTCTCCAACTGAAAACACGGACTGGCTCGTCGTGCCTGCATCCCTTCGAAAATAAATTATGGACGCGTGCCATGATGAAGACACTTCTGGTCATCTAGGCTACACCCGAACATTGTGCCGACTTCGATGCAAGTACTACTGGCCAAAGCTACCTGCTGCTGTTAAACATCACGATCGAACTTTCACCGATTGCCGAATACACAAAGTGCCTCCCAGCAAAGCAGCCGGTCTTTTACATCCAGTCAAAGAACCAGCAAAGCCGTTGGCCCAGGTTGGTATAGATTTTCTGGACCTATTTCCAACTTTCACCACAGGGATACAAATCAATTGTTGTTGCCACGGATTACCTCTCTCGTTATGCGTAGACTGAAACTATTCAGCCCAGCTCAGCAGCAGAAGCCGCTCACTTTTTTATCAACAACATCGTCCTTCGGCATGGCGTCCCAACTGCAGTAATCACAGACAGAGGAGCTGCCTTCACCACCGAGCTTTTGAAGTCGGTTCTCCGACTCAGCGGTACAGCTCACCGGAGAACAACTGCGTACTATCCGCAGACAAACGGACTGGCGGAGTGCCTTAATAGAACACTCACAGACATGGCCTGTATGTATGTTGACACGGAACATAAGAACTGGGATCAGATATTGCCGTACGTGACCTTTGTTTACAATACCACTCGACAAGAAACAACTGAAATGACACCGTTCAGTCTTATTCATGGTCGTGAAGTCACGAAAACGTTGGACGCCATGTTGCCGCTTGAGGGTGATGACATTCATATAGACGCCTAAGAATTCACTCAACGCGCCGAGGAAGCCTGACAGGTCGCACGCGTGCGCATCTGTCATCAGCAGCATCAAGATCCACAACAGTATGACCCCCGACACAAGTTCACTATATAGCTACACACCACGCGACAAGGTATGGGTCTAGATTCCGGTACGTCGATGTGGACTGTCTTAAAAGACGGTACTTTGGCTCATACAGAGTGACACGGCGTCTGAACGACTTGAACTACAAGGTTGTTCCCGGCAGTAATTGTAGTTCTAAGCGCCGAAAACATTTACCCGAAGTCGTGCGCGTCGAGCGTATGAAACTGTAATTCCCGGTTGCTGTGTTGGTGTGACCACTTTATGTAGAGCGCCTAAGTTGCGCGTCGGGACGATGCCTCTTTCGGAGGGGCGCAAATGTCACTAGCTTGCGGCAAGAAATATGATGGTAGTTGTGCGTGTAAGGACTATGGACAGGGCAAAGAAGAAGAACTCGCTTGCGCTATTTATTGAAAATTCGGCAGATCTCACGTACCTGGGAATCGACGTTATGCAAAGCATGCGGAGGAAAGGTGACCGTGTTGCAATTTTTTCTATGGAGAGACACGTAATGAAATTACGCTAAATATATGTACAAATGTTGCACGCACAGGCACGTTGAAGAGATGCAGATGTTTATACAACCAGTTGTTTGCACTTTCGCAATAATGTCCACTGGAACATCCGTATTAGTTACACCAGAAGCTGATATGAAGCGCTCATGCTTGCAAAGATGTTGATGCTGGACACTGCTACATAAATCAACTTCAGCGCATGGCAAATAACCACAATAGGTGCTAACCCGACGTAACGGCTGTATCAAAGGAGTACATAGGTAATGTTTGTAAAATGGGGTAGGCAGAACTGCAATCACTATTGACGTTTCACGATGATGTGCCTATTAAATGCGAAGCGTTTCTTAGCGAACTTCGGTGACTTTGCGCGTATCTATCTATCTATCCATCTATTTATCTATCTACTATCTATCTACCGGTCTATCAATCTATCTCTTTATCTATCTAGCCGCCTACGACCTTTAGTTCTCCTGGCCGTTTTGATAATGATATCGATACCAAATTTGACATGGCACACCATGACTGCATGAAGAACATTATTGACTAGTCATAACATGACAATCATGATATGTAAGTCATGAATGTCATAATTTACACTTCATAGTTTTGCTCCTCTTGCGGTGGTTTTGTTCACATGATATTTTGCAAAATTGGCATGGTATAACATGGCTGCGTGGCGAACACAACTGACAGACCCTAACATAAAAATCATTACATGCGTGTCATGTAACAACATGACTACATGCCAAGGTCATGATGCGCTCGTGGGCGTTTCGCTAGCGTCACATATACCAAATTTGGTAATACGGTAGGTGAATAGACGACGAAGGTATAAGACTGGTGCAAACATGATAATCATGAGATGCGTATAATGTAACAACATGACTACATGCCACGCAAATGATGCACTGTCGGCCGTTTCTCTAGCTTCACTTATACCAAAGTTGGTACTACGGGACGTGAATGAATGACGAAGGTATGATACTTGTGCAAACATGATAAAGATTATATGCGTGTCATGTAACAACAAGACTACATGCCACGCTCATGATGCGCTGGCGGCCATTTTTCTTGCTTCATTTACCCCAAATTTGGTATTAGAGTACGTGAATGGATGACGAAGGTATGATACTGGTGCAAACATGATAAATATGAGATGCGCGTCATGTAACAACATGACTACATGATGCGCTCGCGGCCGTTTCGATAACTTCACATGTACCAAACTCGGTATTACGCGACGCGAATGGACGACACAGGTAAATGACACAAGCATGATAATCACAACATGGGTGTCATGCAACATGACTACATACCACACTCATGCTGCGCCCGTGGCCGTTTCACTAGCTTTACATATGCCAAATTTGGTATTACGTGATGTCAATGGACGAAGAAGGCATGTGACTTGTGCAAACATGATAATCATGAGATGCGTGTCATGTGAGAACATGACTACATGCCTGACTACATGACTACAAGGCGCCAATACATTCCTACGTGACGCAGTGCACGAGCTCACCGGCGTTCATTTTGTCAGGTCACGCAGTCAGATCACGCCATCAGTACCGGTGCCTGGCGTACGCCAGGCATCGGTACTGCCATGTACTTGCCGGTGCACATCGCGCTGCGTTGCTTTGACGCATGCGCGTTTAGCGCGTCCGGCGTCCCTACGTCACGAAAAGAGGGAGACGCAGTGTTTTCTAAGTAACGCATCGGCGGGAAATGGAGCATGTCGCATTTCGCGCCGGTTGCCATCGGGCCGCGCCGACGGACGCTGTTAGCGCCGGTCGCACCTATCGTCAGACTATAGAGTGCTCGCGTTTTGCTAACGTAGCGTCACTGTACCCAGCGTGCGCGCGCGTCAATGCTACATTGGAGTATATTGGGCCCTTCATGATGCGCTCGCGGCTGTTTTGCTAGCTCCACATATACCAAATTTGTTGTTAACGTGACGTCAATGGACGACCAAAGTATGTGACTGGTGCAAACATGATAATCCTAACACGCGTGTCATGTAAGGACATAATAACATACCACGCTCATAGCGTCCTCGCGGCCGTTTCGCTAGCTCCGCATATACTAAATTTAGTATCGCGTGACGTGAATAGATGACGAAGGTAAACAACGCTTCCAAACATGATAATAATGACACGGAAGTCATGTACGGCATCATTTATCTCCACCTGGTAACGTTGTGCTCATTTTAAAGTGACATATTAACATTTCTCATTCATGCTTCGCATATCATCGATTCCCACTGTACGTGGGTTCTGCCAATTTTTTTTAAAAAGTAGTTCCGAGACCTGGCCTGTGGTAAAATGCTTGAATGCCATGCAGAATGCTTGGGTTCTCTTCCTTGCTGGGACCTTGAAACTTATTTGCATTCTTCGGGAGGTCAACGCTGCCTATGTCAGGTTTTTCTTAACACTGACATTTATTCTATGCCTTCGTTGCGTCGATGCCACCGATGTCGGGTATTGCCTAACGCTCACGCTTTAAAATTGTTCTTGTTGTTCCTGGGTAGATACTAAGGGTCAATCAACTGTGGCACATAGCCGCTTACCAGTGGCACATTCGCGCCCGTGGTCATGTGCCACTGTCGAGTGGGAAGAGTTTGACGACATAAGCGACGAGATTGTGGCATTATTCATGTGTTGACCAGCGTGTCATATTCGTCAAACCATCTTACCCGTCAAGTACTGCTGACTCGGCGAGTTTGTGCATGATAAAACGATACTGCACAGCTCAGTTTGAGCGTGAAGGAAAGATACTTGGCAGTCAAGATGGGGGAAAAACAGACGACAGTGTGAGAGCTAATTTCCAACAGTGTGAGCATAACTTCCAACACGTCATTGAACGGAAACTTAAGAAATGCGCTTCAGGATTAACTAAAGAAGGCAGAGGGGTCAAACACGTAGCACTTTTTGTACAGTGCAGGAAGGGTATTGTGTATATTTTGCCGTTTTCCTGTGGTCATGTATACATAGGCCAACAAGTAGATGCATTAAGTTGTTAAACACAGACGTTCTTTGCAAGGAAATGTGTACTCACATGTATCCCAACAAGGTGCGCGCAGTGCCATTGCGCACTCATCTTTCATGAAGCAAAAGTTCTAGTGACACACAGAGATCAAACCACGCGAGAAATAATTAAGCCTATGATATCGAAAAATCACAGCATATCCACGGAGTGAATGATGATGAGTGAGGCGATGCGTCCGTCCGTCCATTCATCCGTGTGTCCGTCCGTCCGTGCCTGCGTCCATGCGTTCGATCGCAATCAAGAGTGCAGAAGGCGCACGGGTAACACCAACGAGACGCGCGCCAAGGAAGATGAGCGCGAGCATCTTTGACGCACCCGCCGCTCTGCTTCGGCCATGCTCCACCAATGATCCGCCACGAACGGCGACTATCCAAGAGACTGAAAGAGGCACTCGTTCTCCACACACTCAGGTAAAACGCAGGCAGCAGCAAATAGGAGGCTAGTGGCCCTTCGGAGAGTAGCGGCGGAGTAACGCCATCTAGGAAATGAGATGAGATATGGTCGTCCATGTTTTTTTGCCTTCTCTTTTTTCTCGTCTCTTCATCTCTCGGTTACGCGTTACACCTGACAAGGTTAGACTAAGAGGAACTTGGCCCCTAAAAAAGGGCCGAACAATGAATTAGCGTGCCTTCGTTAGCCCTACATGATAGCAAAGTTGGGTTCTTAGATAGCACAATATCTTTACTTTTATGCTATTGTAAAGTACATGTGGGGTGCATCATAGTTTTTTTATTCATCAATATGTCTGCTGATCTGTTTTACAGTGAAAACTGTTATGAGATCAAAACTCGGGTCACACGCGGTGCTGTAGTTGTCCGCCGCCGCCAGCTGGCACCACCGCTGCCACCGCTGCCGCCGCCACCGGTGTCCGTATCCACAATCGCAGAATTAAGTAAAAAAAACATAGTACAAAGTACAGTGGGGCTAAAACCTGTGTCCACTGCGTGCCAGCGCAGTATTCTACCACTGAGCCAGTCCGGTGTTGGGACTTGTTAGCAAACTTGCGATAGACAGGCTTGATGTCGGGAAAAAGATCGTGTTAATAGAAGTAATGAGAGATTACGGTTATAAAAGGGAAAAGAAGAGAAAAGTGAGCCCCATAACTGTCTGCATCTGGTGCGACACCACAACAGTAGCTCATAAGGGATAGGGGTAAGGAGGGACTCAAATGATAGGAGTAAGAGTATATATATAGAGAGAAAAATGCGCAGGAACAGCGAGCGACGACAGAATAGAGATAGGAAGGATGAAACATGGTCACAGGAGTCCGAGGACGGGGCACCACTGGTGAGAGCTCTTGTCGGCGACAGGAGATGGGGTAGGCCTAATCAAGTCGGCCAGAGCTGCGCTGTCGTCGTCGTAGGGGACCGGCGGCAGGAGGTGGCGTAGGACCAACCCAGTCGGCCAGAGCTGCGCTGTCGTCGGAGATTGCGAGGGCACAACCGGTCGGCACGGAATCCAGCGAGCGAGTCGGTGTAATGAAGCGTTTTAGAACAGCAAAAGAATAACAAGGCCTCACATAATCTGAATAGCACAACGAGGGGGTCATCCAACCCACTACAAGAGCTTGTTCTTGATCACCTATTGACTGTGCGGCATATCCACTTCAGGCATAATTCCTCATCGTCGTCAGTCACTGCATGAACAATTGGCACGAAATTCCTTGCAAGTGTTTAGCGGATACCACACTTCTCAGAAGAATGATGAAGGATAGCATAGGGAATGTTGTAATACTATCCAGAAATAATTATTAATGCAGTAGTAGGTACCCAGCAAGTTGCTTGAAGCAGTTACCCAATGAGCGTTTAGAAAACGTTCTGAACGGCCACTCTTCTAGCTTTCGCTGTGACTGTGCTGTGCCATCTGTGCCGGCCTGGCGTTTTTCTTTTTGTCTTAGTCTGGTCACATGGGTGTGGAGGTGGAAGTGTTCTTTTTCCGTTCATGTTTTCCTATAAAAATTCAGTTGCGAGTCAGCACTGCAGTTTGTCCCTTCTTCTTTTGTGGCCTTGTTGTCGTGCGCCGTGTTAATTTATATATCCAGGCATTTGGAGTGTACCCTAGGTGGACGGATGATCGGACAGACAGAAAAACGGACGAACAGACAGAAAGATAGGCAGACAGACGGACCAACGGACAGACAAACAGAAGCAGACGCGTGGACGGATGAACGGACGGACAGACAGACAGACAGACAGACAGACAGACAGACAGACAGACAGACAGACAGACAGACAGACAGAAGCAGGACGGATGGATGGACGGACAGACACAGATACAGACGAACTAACGGACCAGCGGACAGACAGAGGCAGACGGACGAACGAATGAACGGACGGACAGACACACAGACGGAAAGACGGACGGGTGGACGGACAGACAGACGTGCATACAGACAGACAAACAGATAGACGGACGGACGGACAAACAAACGCTCGCATAAATAGACGCGGGTGAAAAAACAGAGACAGACTAATGGACGCACGCACGGTAGGACAGAAAGACAGACAAATGGATGGAAAACAGACACACACAGCCAGCGGACGGACGGACCTACAGATGGATGCACTGACGAACGCAGGGGCGGACGCTTCAACCCACTCATCATCATTCACTCTGTTTTTCTTTTCTTAAATGAATGTGAACGCTTGATTAAAACTTCTCGTTCATGATGTCCCTTTAAAATTGAACATTTTATCGATTTCCTGCAAAAAATGTATTTATTTTATGTGTTCGTGTGAAAATGTATACATGTTTGATGCACTTGCAAAACCGAAACCGAAATCGCCCAAAAACGGACTACTTGGGTAGCATCATCTCTGCAGAAGCTCCGCTCACGTAACTTTGACTGCGCTGCCTCAGGAAGTTGTCGTGGAGTACGAAGTTGTTGCCGTCCACACGCCCACTGTGCATGATTGCAGGACGTGATCATGCACAGTGGGGGTGTGGACGGTGCCACCTCCAGCGCCTAACTGCGGCATCGTGCGACTAAGAAATGTCCCGCGTTTAAAATACGACTGCTTGCACTGCACAACCACTCACTGGCCTCCCCGTATATGTTGGCACTGGATCGGACGTTCGGAATTCAGTCAAGGGCGTCTTTACTTGTCTTTCGCTTGACGTTGAAGGCAATGATTTTTCATTCAATAAATAAAAATAATAAAAACAAAATAACAATTAAGCATTTCCAAATCATACCTAATTCTGCAACATTCATGTGATACGCCCACCGCTGTGCGACGCATTTACTCGAGTTCCCCCGGTGGGAAAATGTGGGCAGCATTTTCTACAGTCCTGGGTTGCAGTAAAATAACAGTAAACTATTTTGCTCTCCTCAACGTACCTTGTGCTATCCGAAATGGTGCGCACTATGAAGTGTAGCTATCAAAATTTCACGTACATTAACGTTTTCGTGCAAGGCCGTCGACGTACGTCGACGCCCCTCTTCGAAGCAAATACATTTGTCGGTTTCTGTTGAAACCCGATAAGCGCGTCTAACGCGCGTCTAGTGGATGCCCGTTGCACGGCTGCTGGGTAAAAGTGGAGGTGCGGGCTATGAAGGATCCCTAGTGTGGCCTGTATCATTCCGCCAAGCTGCGTCCCGAACCTAGTTCACTTCGCGCCCGCTCTGCCGCCACCACTCTTCCTAGAAGAAACACTTTCACACGCATTGCTACGCACGAAAGTGGGCCGTGAATAAAGTGTTTCGTAGCAGCGCATTACAGGTGCGATTCGGAATCATTATTAGAAGTGCCTATTACACCAAATATGGGAACAGTTCTTCCTAGAAAGACCAATCTTTAACAAAGTGGGCTTAAATACTCTCCATGAATGCTGCCCGTTTGGCTCACCTGAAATAAAAAGGGTAACGGATTCCGTTTATGGGGTGGCAATTTCCAGGCATATAACAATGGCTGACGTTTCGGCCCACCGAAACGCACCACGAAAGTACGCACAATTTAGGTGTAGGTCATTTTAGTGCACCAACAATGCCAGTTCTGGTCGTCAGACCAAGTTAAAACCAAGAGTTTACCACACAACAAGCAGTCTGAAAGGGAAACTGCAGAAGAAGAGAAATGGAACTCAGGAGAGGAGGATGTTTGATAACAGTAATAAATGGTGGACGACACCCGTTCGTTCTAATTTATTCGATGGGGCTGTTTATTTAACCTACGACCGCTACACAATTTTGGCGCGGCTGAAGGCGGACATGTGGATTAAGTTCTTCGTTGACTAGACCTCGTCGCAGCATGTCGTCTTCGCGGTTTTCAAATTTCAAGACGAGCCAAAAACGGACCTTCCTCGTAATCTGAGTTTTGCAGTATGAACTGAGAAAGTGATGAAGTAAGCTGCCGTTGGCCACGGGTATACCTTCTTCAGATGAAATTCGTGAAGGTGGATCTGAGTCTACAGGCATTAGGAGAGCTTGTCCTTCATCATATCTGATGTCCACGGCTCTCGCAAGAGACTGCTAAAGAGAAGGTGAGCCTATTCATAAACATTATGAAATAGCAGCTACGAGAAATGGCAAAGAATTGTCAGCTATAATGAAAACGCTTTTTCATGCACTCAGCAGAGCTCCAGCAATGCAAAGACTGGTGGAGCCAGATATCTTTATGAAAGCGCCCAGAGTGCTAAACAATTATTGTTTCTTTATGAATATGCGTGGCAAAAGAATGATAAGCTATAGGATGAAGACCCAATCCAAAACTTTCGTCGTTATCTTGATGTCATCGTTAAAAAGGGGGACGAGTTGCAGCGTCTAAACAAGGCATGATTTTCTTGAGAGCAATAAAACCGAGTGTTTTTTTTTTGCTGCATTGGAAGTTATAGTACTACGTAAAGATGGGATGATCGCTAACTTACTAGTACAAATCTAGATCCCCCCTATAATACTATATATGGAGAAACGTCATGTGCTGCACAGCGTAACCTCTCGTTGCCGACTGTTTTAGACCAAGTGATGCAGGGGTTATCTAGATATATTTGAATAGAAGTTGAGTTGACGGATCTAAGGACCCTAGTCGAGCTTCTGCAATGCCTTAAGAATTTGTCCCGAGGATAGAAAGGTAACATGGAGGGCTGTCACGAGAAAAGAAAACTCTGTAAAAGACATGAGAGGTGCAACATTATTGCCCACTTACGTACGAGTCAGTATGCAAGTAGCTGCATAGATATTACAGGCAAATGTGTGCGTGCCGACGAGGACAGTGTTCAAACTCCCTACAGCTCTGCGCATAACCCAACTCTCCACCCCTTGCTGCCTGAACTCAGAGATTTCAATCAAATCAATGGCGGCCCGGAGACGGTGTATTTAATATCGCCCAGCCTGCTCCATATACCAGTGAAAATTGATGGTGTCAAAATGAATGTATTGGTGGATAGTGGAGCATCTGTGTCCATCATTAACAGGGAGCGACTCGACATCAGTCGTTTGCATGCTGGTAAAGTCATTCGAGCACAAGAATATGATAGCTTGGTGAGCTCAAATAACTATTGGGCCTTTGTAGTGATTGAATTCTAAGGTAATTCTGTCATCAGCACTGTGTTGGCAATGCCAGACGTGACGTACTACTTTCTACTTTCTCGCCCGAGCATGACGCTGCTCAAAATTAACCTTTACTGGGATGACAAAGTGCTAGTTGAAGATTAGTCCCCCAGGAAGACGAAGAATTCAACACCACGCTCATTAAGAGTTGTTTACTGCGAATAAAACATCGAAGCCATGTACCCTGAGCTCATCTGCATTGGAAGCTACCCTCCAGAAAGGAAGTCCTATCAAGTGCCATTTGAAGTAGCTGATAAAACCGTGGTACAAAGAGCTTGGTATAATATGTCAAGATAAAAGAAGACATAGCTGAAGAAAGAGTTGCAGGAAAGGTTGGACCCAAATATCATTCGACCCTCTGCCTTGCCCTTTGGTTCACCTATCGGTATCGCCCCAAAAGAGGATTGAGCATTCTATCTTTGTACAGATTATAGGGCACTCAACCACCAAACGGAGCTTATTTAACCTCCCTGCCTTCCTTTTTTTTTTCTCGTTTCTCTCAACGGAGCTTATATCATTCCCCATGCACAGGAGAGATACCATTATATACGAAACGGGTGGATGTCGCTGGTTTTCTGCACTGATTTATGCAAGGGTGTCTTTGACTGGGGACACAAGAAATGCACACCATTTCACTTGTTTGAGTATAACCGCCTAGCATTTGGATGGAAGAATTCTCCAGCCTGTTTCTAAGATATAATGAATGGTATACTGAAGCCCTGTCTCGGAATATTTTGCTATGTATCGTTTGTAATGTATGCATAGATATACCGATTATTCCAAAGACAGAAAAAGAGTATCAAAGTAATCTTTCATGGGTCCTGAGTGCTCTTATTCTAGGTGGCCTCAAAGTGAACTTCAAGAAATGTTCTTTTTTTTTTTAAAGGCAAAGTTGTGTTCCTCGGCCGATTCTTTGGCGGGACTACAAAAAGCAGAAAGCAGGAGTCAGTTCAAAGAATCGCGAAGTTGAACAAGCCATACAATATCCACTCTCTGCGGGCATTTCTTGATTTAGCTGGGCATTTCAAGTCTTTCATAAAAAATTATGCTGTAAAGGCCGGGTGCCTCACACGTTTGATGCAAAAAGACTTCCCTTTTCAATGGAGCCTGGAGTGTGAAAAAGATTTCAATGAAGTAGTCAAACTGATATCATCAGATCCGATTCTTCATATAACGGACTTCTCCATGCCTTTGTGCTCAATTCTGACGCGTCGATCTATGCAACGGATGCATTTCTTTATCAGAAGCCGTCACAAATACCTCATCATCAAAAACACCACGCAGTTGGTTTCTGCATCTATATTTTGAAGCCTGCCGAAGTTAATTATACCGCCACTGAAAAAGAAGCCTAGCTTGGCTGTTTTAAAAGCGATCCAGTACTTTCTTATCCACCTGGAAGTTCACCCTATTTACTGATCATAAAGTTTTCACACATCTACTATGCATGGCACAACTAAAGACTTGAATCGCTCAATGGGTGAACTACCTACAACAATTTGACTTCGAGATATCACATCTCCCTAGTCCTCTGCTATCAGATGCAGGTGCATTCTTCAGATTACTGGTTCGCAAGACAAGCGAACAACCTGAAGAAATAAATTGCGCCAAGTTATGGGAAGGAACCGAGGAAATGAAGTTTGTTGACGGGGATTATAACGCAGCATTGACAATGATTTCTAATATACTCCGTCTGTATCATGATAGTCTAGAGTCGGGGGACATGACGGCTTCGGTCACACCAATCCTGAAAAGTGGCCTAGGATGTAGTCCTTTGTTTGCTGCCTCTGTATTGGTCCCTACCTTACCCGCTGACCACGAGCTTGGCATCCTTGAAAAGCTTGTACTCAGAGAAGCCAAAAAAGGCGAGAGCCAAGGCAACTCCTATCGACCGCGGATGAAGAGGAACTTTGACAAGAGACGCAACAGTGACATTCCGTATATACAATTGAAAGACTTAGTTCTAATCGTGCGAAGGAATCCGCACTGCCAATGATCAGTTTTATGGACCGTTTCCGGTGGTTAAAACGGCATCTCAGAACGGCGCTCTCAAGACAGTTTGGTACCTAGCATCATCAGGACAAACTGAGCGCGCTTCAATAGGTAATGTGTTTAAGTACTACATCAGGAGGTGTAAGCATAAGAAGCCGGGGAGGACGAACCAGTCTGAAAAGAGAAACTGAAGAGAAAAAAAGAAATGGAACTCAGGAAAGCAAGAAGTTGGAGAACAGTAACTAATGACGGACGACACGCGTTTCCTAAGTTCTTCGATGATGTTGTTTATTTAAGTTAGTACCACTACAGGCTACAAGCGTAATGTCAGTGAAAGCAGTACAAGCATCACACAAAGTTCCGCACTCGATAGGTACCAAGTACAAATAACAAAATCATCAACATCGACTGGCTGCACTACACGACACTCAGTCAAACCACTTGAACATCACAACCTCTTGGTCAATTTCACCTCCGTGCTACCCTCCGTCACCTCTAGTTTGAATCTTTCCGGTTTCGCGAACATTCCACGTAATTGTGACAGCCAGGGGAAAGAGATTCGTCTCGTCGGTTTGTTTGCGGAGACGATCGCAGGCCCCACTCCGATGTCTCGAACTCTCCCGATCTGTGCCGATTGGCTGTCACCTGTGTAGAGGGCAAGGGCATGCCCTGGGCGCATTTTGATGCTTGTTTTCTTGCTAGAACGACATGAACGGTTATTTGATGCTGTCTTCTGGAGGCCGCGGCACACGTCTGATTCAACGCTCGTTTGTGACAAAAATAGGTCAAGTCGAATTTTATTTAGAACATGCCAATGTTGAAGGCTACCCTAGCAAGAAAGCGGTAAGCATACATCTGTACGAAGCTAAGGGGCCGCGACCAGTCAACAGCAGCAGTGCACACATGTGTGCAGTACAAACATTGCTTTTCGCTGTTGTAAATACATATACATGCATGCGTATCATGAACAGGTTAGAATATTTGTGGATTAATGTGACCACCAGGAAAGTATTGCTCTGCTACAATGGAAAAAGTTTATATGAAGAAAAGCAGCCGTAAAAAAGAAAAGAAAAAAGAACATGCTTGTGACGAATAGACTGTAGGAAGCATTGATACAAGGGAAATTTGCAAGCTTTAGGCATACATCTTTAATTTATTAAAGAGAAATACATCAAGCTGGCAAGTCATTGCATGATAATTACGTTTTTGTAAATACGCACTCCTTTAGTTTATTTAAGTGTTTGCGTACATTGTAGCTCAGGGTTTGAGTGCAGTAGTTTTTTTTCAATTGCGCTTTATGAACCACCTTTCGCGTGCTCATGTTACGCGGGTGCTCTTTCGTTCTGCGAGGGCTGACAATTTCTTTAGAAAGTGCGCAGTTTTTTTATCTGCAAAATAATGTGGATGTAGTAGGCGGTATGCGTAAATATATTTCACAGTAATAATTCTGTTGTTTTGAAACAGCGCTTTTGTCGGATGTAAATAATGGAAATTATTGATGCACCGAATAGCTTTCTTTTCAAGCAGCAATAACCTATCAATGTTTCGTTTTGTGATTGTAGACCATACTAAGGTGCGATCTAAAAAGGTAATTGGATCGAAAAAGGTATCGAAAAAGGGAATAATGGTACTGGAACATTACACGAGGTGTGAACATTTGACGGCATTTAAATGGTGCAGCAGACAACTTCTTTACAATGAGGTCTACGTGAGAGTTCGATATCATGTTTCTAGAAAACACCGCACCCGAAATTTTGTTCTTATACCACATCAAGTGAGTGGGAATCGGCGTAAGACACACATTTGTTTTTAGCAGCGAAAACACCAGCTTTTCATTATTTTTTTACGATGAGTTGTAGAATGTTGCAGTGTTGCACAATTACCACTCGTACACTTTGGACGTCACACTATTCGCTTGTGAAAACAGGTCTGATTAGGTATCATATGAAACAAACAGGCTAGCGTCATCTGCGTACAAAACAAAATCCATCGACTTGTCAGTATTTGGTAAGTCATTCATATGTGCGTTAAAGAAAAAGGGCCCCAAGATGCTTCCCTGGGGCACGTCACTCATGGGCGAAAAGATCACGCAGAACCATTTACAACTACACGCTTTGTTTAGAGGTCGGAAAGGTATGATCACAAAGTTAGTGAACGACCCACGTATGCCATATTGTTCTAGTTTTGTTAAGGGTGTCATTAAGGAGTGAGTAAAATGCTTTGCTCTCATCAGTGAAGATGCCAAGAGTTAACCTTCCCATATTCATGTTTCCGAGTATGAGATCTTTTTGTGCCAGCAGCGCAGACTCAGTTGACCTGCCCTTTGTGAAACCATGCTGGCATTCATACATGATTTCATGCTTCAAAAAAACTATGAAGACGATATAAAATTATCTTTTCTAGGCCCTTTGAAAATATAGGCAAGACTGATATAGGCCTGTAGTTCCCGACGTTGTTTTTATCACCGCTTTTAAATAAACATGGCTTCTTTTATTTTATTAGGCAACGTCCCTGAACTAATCGCGAGATATAATATATACACCAAGCACGGGCAGATAACGCCGATGACATATTTTGTGGGTGTTACTTGGATCTTGTCAATAGCAGTAGCTTTACTGTTCCTTAATGAGGAGAAAGCTTTATGTATCTTATTTAATGAGGTGAAAGCTTTATGCACCTCCGAGCAAACTATGGGCTGAAAAAAATGCCCTTTCCCGAACATTTCCTTCTAGTTCGTTCTAGTATGCACGACTAGGTCATGGAAGGTGGTCAGCTGATTGTTTCTGACGCGTAATGTTCGCTAAAGTGTTCTGAAAGAGCTGTCCCTGACAGTGATTTATTGTTGACGATGATTTTCTGCAATAAATTGGCCCCTGAGCTTGTTCCCAGGAAAGAAATAGTTATATTGCATATGGGGTCAGGTTTCCAACTTAAGCCAGTTTGGAAAAGTTTTTCGTAGTGTTACTTTTTAGTTTTTTTTTTCAGTAAGGCATTTACACGGTTTCTAGTCTTTTTAAAAGTCAGCAGTCTATTAAAGTCCCGTGCTTTTAAAAATGAATTATGAAGTTCGTGCTTTCCTTTGATCATGCGTTTTAGTTAATGATTATTCCTAGGCTTCTGTGTGCGCTTCTCCACATTAAAAAGCAGCTGTTATATTTATCACTGAAGAGCTTCATGAATGTGTTGTACGCGGCTTCTGCAGTAGTTTCACTGAGAACTAATCGCAGTTAGTATTTTCAATTTTCGATCGAAATAAGTCGAATCATGACTGAGTTAATCGCAATGCCCACGGTGGCGCGCCATGCAATCAAGATGGCTGCAGAAGAATGATCAATTGGAACTCGCATAAGAAAACATAGGATGCACGGACGTACTCCCCGCGCCGCTTTCACTGGATGAACTCGATCTTGATCGTCAAATAAATGTATATCGAACCGAAGTACTTCCTTAACCAATAGGAACTGCTGAATGTTCGCTACCTCATTTCTTGCCGCAGTGCAAAGGGTGGTGGTGTGAGCTGATCGAGGTACTTACGATGCTTTGCGTAATCCTGTGCGTGTTACAAACAACTGCGCGAACCACAATTCACGTATGAACTGAACGGCCCTCCGGGATCATTTGTGCCGAGCCTGTTGCGGATTTGCCGCAGTAATAGGCCACTAGCGAATAGTTTAACGTAGCGATGGTTTGCAAACATATTACGTCATAATTACTTGCGCTGTAAGCGTCAAATAGCTGCTTCTTCAACGGAGCACAAGCATTCAACTTCCCATTAGGTAGCACTTGTGTCACAGCCATGATTAGACTCTATCAGTGCGCGATTCTCTGCACTTGGATGTTGCAGGTTTCATGGCGCGATCGGAACAAGGATATCGAAACGAATCCGATATCGAAACGAAGCTTTTCGCAACGTCAAAATTGCGAAAATGTTTCGAACGACAACGTCGTTGCTTTAACCATTTCACTTTGCTGGTCGAGCTCGAGCGTGTTGGCGGCATGCGGCGCTTTGTAACATCTATCGTAATTGGGATACATTCAAGGCACAAGAAAACGTACGCATTTATTTTGAGCCCACTGAATGATATTGTACAATACAATCAAAGTGATTTACGAGCGGGAACAAGCAATAACGCACGACGGGACGTGAAGTGCAACTCTCTGCTCGGGAGCTAGCAGCCGATCGTTCATCGTCGCTGTCACTCACAGCGCGTTGACAACGATCTACGTCAAGTGAAAAATTCTCGACGTCAAGACGTTTTCTTTGAACATCACTGTAGGAAATAATCTGAGGAATTCTCTCTGTCAAACAATTTCGATAGCACCAACCACATTCACCACGCACAACATCCACACGGCGTCACTCACCACATTCATCTGGAGATGCGCGGATCATTTCGCTTCGATACCCGGCAATAAATGAATCACTTGCAGTGTTATGCCATCTACAAACGAACGTAAAAAACAAGCGGCGCAGCGTAGGTCAAGGTTTGGAAGTGCGAATCGCGAGCCCCATGTGCTACTTTCCACTTGCAATGAATGCTGTGAGATTTTTAACCTACAAAAACACTGACGAATGCTATACGCACGTAAAACAAGGCGAGTTTTAAGTGAAATGGTGAGACGTTAACATTCAACTATCCAAAGTGGCTGCAGAAAATCTCGCGAAGCTAATATGTGTACTCTGTGGGTTATAATCAAAAGCGCGAGTTGCCATGTATTTTCACGAAAACTTTCCGTCTCGCAGGAACGCATCAGATTTATCGTGTCACGGATGGTCCAGTATATTCACTGATGCACGAAACATACAAAGTGGTTTCTTTTCGTTTCTTGCTAACGCGTTAACACTGCGGCTAGCACCGCCAAACAAGGCACCTTGGGAGCATCTGCTTACTGATCATTTTTGAAAGAACGCTCCTGAATTCCGCTAGGCGCCGCGACAGTCTATGAACATTGCGAATAGGCTGGTGGAAAAATGTGCTACATACAGCCTTCTTTGCTTCTGTTGAACTTACGTATGCCATAAATATCAGACAGTGGTCACTAATATCGCAGCTGATTGTACCTGCGGTCCTGACGCAAGTATATACGTTAATGATTAGAATGTCCAAAATAGCTGAAGTTGTTGGCGATACTCTTGTGGGAGTAGTAATATTCTTAATGAATCAACATGAAGCAATAGTATTGAAAAATTCGTTTTGGGATTTGTTTTGTGAGAAAGTGTTAATATTGAAATCGCCTCCAATAACAAGACGATACGTATGAAATGATGCAAACTCTAAAATTGCATATATAAAATCTAAGAATTTGTCGATGTCCATCGACGGAGGGTGATGAATCCCACAGAACAGAGCACCATCGCTTTGCAAGCTCAGAGCCTCATATTCTGACGTCACTGCAAAGAACGCTTGGACTTGTGTCTGAGAACTTGCATTTTCGCGGAATCTGGAGTTTGCAGCTATACTGGCATCCGATGTCAGGCCATGGCCGGACGCGACGACTCTGCTACCCAAGCACCATGCGGTGGAATTATTCTGGCCCTCAAATCAACCTCTCCTATGAGCATCCCAATCTGCGCACTTCGTGCCCTGTCGACGACCAAGACATCAAGAATCTTGGCTTTCAATAGGCCACTTGAGCACCGGAGTCACCTCTGTGGTACATTCCACGCATGCATGGGATTTGGTTAAAAAGCAAGCTCGAAGCAACGCGCCTTTCAGTGGGCCTGGAAGCACGCTAGCGATGACCAGTGCAAACGTTCCTCACTTTTTTCCTGGTGCAGTTTTCCGGTCTCTGGGGACCGTAAAATACATTTGTCTCAAGTAACGCACAGATGGTGAAGGCGGACAAAACATTGGAGTTGGGGGCTTGTATTTCCTAGGTACTTTGTCCTGCCCTCCGTGTGATGTTCCACACCGCGCTATCAAACCAAATAATGTGCCTTTCCTTCGCCCGTTACTATCGCGGACTTCATTCGACTAACTACAGATTACGATTTGTCACAACCATGTCTGAAACATGACATCCCTAATGTAGCGTGCCGGGCGAGTTGGTTCATAATATTTGGAAGGTAAAAACATCAATGAGAACAATCAGACAGGACTTCTAGCGAAATGTTCATTGCGGAAAGTCCACACACACACAACACACACACACACACACGCACACACACACACACACACACACACACACACACACACACACACACACACGAACCAGCAGCGCATACATAAAGAATAGGCTATCTGAAGCATTCCACAATTGCGCACCTACAAAGCCAAGAAGCGTCTCAAAGTGGTGCAAACAGCCCACTTGTTGCACCTGCTATCTAGCAACGCGGGTTGCTTATTTAGCTTTAGGAAACATTGAGTGATCAGTTACTCATGCACCACACTTGCCCCCCCCCCCATTTTTTTTTTGTTTGAAGGCATCGAAAACTTGACGATCAATGTTATATCTTCGTGTATATATGGCAAAAGTAGAATAGCAGCTGGTGAGCCTCTAATCGTTGAAAGACTGCAATATTGAGCCGAAAGAAAATTGAAGAAGTTAAAAAAAGTCACAGCTTTGCCGCAAAGGTGAAGTAATGAACGTGATATCAACAAATTAGAAGGTCACATGCAGAATGGCAAACAGATCGAAACATGCCCCGCGTTTCTCACGCACAAATGATGCACGAAACGTACTAACAGGTTCAGAAGAGCGCGAATAAGCGTCTTAGTTTTTACTTCGCTGTGTCTAAAAAGCGCGCCTTTTTTCGCAAACGGAGGCTGTGCAGCGATTGCAGTGACCTCCGTGCGCCCGTAACTACAACAGAGTCGCCCCAGTGCAAGCCCAACGCCAGCCAAGACGTATTATCTTCCCCTTCTGGAAATAAGGGCACGCGAGGGAGCGTCTATTTCCCCCCTCTCCGCTTGCCAAAGTACGCGTGATAGTTGACATACGCCGAGCGCTCATAGCGCCATCTTGGTAATAATGCTGAAAACAAGATAGTCTCCCCACGACCCCAAGATGCCCGCCAACAGCGGTAAGTGGTAGATATAAATTTCTTGCCGTTTGAACATTGAAGGAGGTACCCCTCGGTGGCTGAGTGTTTAACACCTCGCATTCCCGACGCGGAGGTTCTACGTTCGATTCCGCGACCCGGAGTCTTCTTTCTGGATCTTTTCTTTTTTGCATTTTCTTATATATTGATACGTATACATATACGGTGTATGGCGCCGACGTCCACGCCAGCGGCAAAATCCAGCCGAGAGTGTCCCGAGAGTGTCCACATAATTGCTATCACAATAAAAGGAGAAACATATGGTATGTCAGGTGTCTGTAAAAGTGAGGAAAGAGTGAAAATTACACGACTTCTCTTAGTGTAAAAACTGTTGCCACGTTCTCAGCTCAAAGCAAGATGTCACGATTTTGCACAAGCATTCAAAACCGAAACTTCAAGAAGCGTTTGCACTACTCGCCATGCCGATACAGACACACCGAATTAAACCCAAGTGTCATGTATCGTAAGCATGTGGGAGGTCAAAGCATGTGGGAGGTCAAAGCACGGAGGAAGTGTCAAAGCATTGAAGAGGAAACTTGGGATAGGCAAAAGTCGGATGTATGCACTAAGGGACAAAGAAGGCAAAATAACTACCAATATGGATAGGATAGTTAAGATAGCGGAGGAGTTTTACAGGGATCTGTACAGTAGCCGAGACAACCACGACCTTAATACTATAAGAACTAGCAGTAACCCAGATTACACCCCACCAGTAATGATAGAAGAAGTCAGAAAAGCTTTGGAGAGCATGCAAAGGGGCAAAGCTGCTGGTGAGGATCAGGTAACATCAGATCTGCTGAAAGATGGAGGACAGATTGTGTTAGAAAAACTAGCCACCCTGTTTACGAGGTGTCTCCTGACGGGAAGAGTACCAGAGTCTTGGAAGAACGCTAACATCATCTTAATACATAAGAAAGGAGATGACAAGGACTTGAAGAATTACAGGCCGATCAGCTTGCTCTCTGTAGTATACAAGCTATTTACAAAGGTAATTGCTAACAGAGTAAAGAAAACATTAGAATTCAATCAACCAAAGGAACAAGCAGGATTTCGAACAGGCTACTCAACAATTGACCACATTCATACTATCAATCAGGTAATAGAGAAATGCTCAGAGTATAACCAACCACTATACATAGCCTTCATAGATTACGAGAAGGCGTTTGATTCAGTAGAAATATCAGCCGTCATGCAAACACTGCGGAATCAGGGTGTAGATGAAGTATATATAAACATTCTGGAAGAAATCTACAGGGGATCAACTGCTACCATAGTGCTTCATAGAGAAAGCAACAGAATACCAGTCAAGAAGGGTGTAAGGCAGGGGGACACAATTTCCCCAATGCTGTTTACCGCGTGCTTACAGGAGGTTTTCAGAAGCCTAGAATGGGAACAGTTAGGGATAAGAGTCAATGGAGAATACCTTAGTAACCTGCGCTTCGCCGATGACATTGCATTGCTGAGTAACTCGGGGGACGAATTGCAACTCATGATTACGGAGTTAGACAAGGAGAGCAGAAAAGTGGGTCTTGAAATTAATCTGCAGAAAACAAAAGTAATGTACAACAACCTCGGCAAAGAGCAGCGCTTCGAGATAGGTAATAGTGCACTTGAAGTGGTAAAATACTATGTCTACTTAGGGCAGGTAATAACCGCAGAGCCGAACCACGAGATTGAAGTAACTAGAAGAATAAGAATGGGGTGGAGCACATTCGGCAAGCACTCTCAAATTATGACAGGTAGATTGCCACTATCCCTCAAGAGGAAGGTATATAACAGCTGTATCTTGCCGGTACTTAGCTACGGAGCAGAAACCTGGAGACTTACAAAGAGGGTTCAGCTTAAATTGAGGACGACGCAGCGAGCAATGGAAAGAAAAATGGTAGGTGTAACCTTAAGAGACAAGAAGAGAGCAGAGTGGATTAGGGAACAAACGGGGGTTAAGGATATCATAGCTGAAATCAAGAAGAAGAAATGGGCATGGGCAGGGCATGTAGCGCGTAGACAGGATAACCGCTGGTCATTAAGGGTAACTGACTGGATTCCCAGAGAAGGGAAGCGGGTTAGGGGGAGACAGAAGGTTAGGTGGGCAGATGAGATTAAGAAGTTTGCGGGTGTAAATTGGAAGCAGCAAGCACAGGACCGGGTTAACTGGCGGAACATGGGAGAGGCCTTTGTCCTGCAGTGGACGTAGTCAGGCTGATGATGATGATGATGATGATGATGATGTCATGTATCGCACAACTTTTTTTTTTTTTTGCGGTAGAGTGTGCATGAGCAAACGAGGCGCACTGGAAGTACATGAAACGCCTGTCACATCAGGGGGAGGAGACTTGCCCGCTGATTGCAGAGTGTGCGGTTGCATACGTGCACGCCTGCTTTTAACATAGCCACGAGATGTGAGGGAGAACTAAAATGTATACGTCAAAAATGTATTTAAACGCACCGCGCTTTTATCTGTACGGTGTTTATGGCGCATAGGCGTTTTGCTAATTAATATTGGATTTTCATCTGCATAGTGCTTTCATCTGCACTGCATCATGCATGGAACATGTGCGCCGTGGTTTGCCTTTCAAGCCGTGCTGTTTCACCAAACTGTTCTAGTTCCGTGGCGAAATTTTCTTCTGTTGTCTACACATCATTCAAGCTCAATCCGTCGTTCTTTCATACCACGCCAACAGCTTACCACCGTGAATCTTGTAAAACACGTACATGAGAAACCACGCTACCCCCCCCTCCCCCCCCCCAAAAAAAAGCCACATCCCGTGGCCACACGGGGCTCTCTGATCCTCGATCCAAGCCGTGGGGCTGGAATTTCAAAAGACATCGGCACATGTATTTGTTGTCTTCTTTTTGGCTTGCCTTCTAATCGTATATCTTCCAGCTTGTAAAGCCACCTAATTTATATTCCAAATCATAAATATGTCCATTTTACGTAAAATGATATGTTGTTGCAGCTGAGTTTGCAAAATATTCTTGATCAAATTGTGAAGGCTTAGCATACGGCACAGAGAGAGCGGTTGCTGGATACGCCAGCTGGTGGGTATATCTTACAGCCGATCGAAGAATCGGTGGTGGCTCGTGATGGAGCGCGTCTATACGAGTTAACCGCGAACACCAGGGCTAATATCACGGTTCATCCGTTTCCGCGCAATTGGCACCATGTGCATAATGTCGGGAGCCGAATGGCGAGAGCTAGGGCTTCATTGCGCGAGGCAGTATAAGGAGAGAGGTTCTGCGTTTCCTGACGCAGCACGGATTAACAGCAAATATGCTTACTTGGGGGGGAGGGGGTGATAGGTGGCAAAGGGCCTGTTCGAAATGCCACTTCCGTTTATACTAAAAATCATGGGCTCACTGAGCAGGTGGCTAATTGCGGTGGGATCGGGCTATAGGTGGCAGCACCATCCGGTGAAAGTGTCTGCGTTTTTAGCCACCGATCAGAAGTTCAAGCAAGATTAGAAATTAAGCAACGTGGAATAGGTAGGCTTGCTTTAGGCGCTCACGGGAATACACCAAATCAGGGAGTGCAAGGTGATATGGGATGGACATCATTTGAGGGCAGGGAAACTAGCAGCAAGATAAAATTTTAAAAGCGATTGAGAGAAATGGGGGAGGAGCGTTGGGCTAGGAAGGTTGTCAGCTACTTGTACATGAAGAATGTCGACACAAAATTGAGGAAGCGAACCAGGAAATTGACTGGTAAATACTTAGAAAGCAGCAGGTGGCCAAACCAAAAAGAACTATTGGTTAAGAGGAAAGGGAAGGAAACAGAGACTGACATGTGCAGAACTGGCATGATTAAGAAGTCCGCACTAGAGATCTCTCGAACTTTTAAGCAGGAAATTGCCAAGGAAAGGATCTCTGATAATACTCGTGGTAGTTCTCTACTGTTTGAGACCAGGACGGGAGTATACATAGTGTACACGTGCGTCACGCAGCACTGTTTCGTCACTTCCAAAATGCGCCACCGACATGCCTGGGTACCTACTGACTCAGTGGCCGACCGCTGCCGTGTTGTTTCCTCGTGCATGCGCTCGTTCAGTTTTGCCTAACGATGCAAGTTGGAGCAATTATCAGCTGCTGGTAAGGCAAGTTGATATAACAGTCCACGAAGAGCGTCAGGGTGTTCTCTTTGCCGAAAGTTATTACCTAAAATTAAGAACGCAAACTGCGATTTTCCGAAAAGTAC
Organism: Rhipicephalus microplus; assembly: GCF_043290135.1. Classification (NCBI taxonomy): domain Eukaryota; kingdom Metazoa; phylum Arthropoda; class Arachnida; order Ixodida; family Ixodidae; genus Rhipicephalus; species Rhipicephalus microplus. The sequence continues at coordinate 186,065,594 of NC_134704.1, read as the reverse complement.
CGGCATGTTTGGCGGGCACAGATTAACAAAAACGACTTGAAGATCGAACCGATGATATTTGCGTCTTCAGGTGTAAGTTCATTACGGGTAAGTAATGAAGTTACACCCGAACCACGTACCTGCAAACAGAGATAGGTACCGTATATACAAACTTGTCCGCCACCACTGCGTGCACAATCAGCGTGTCAGAGAGGCGGTTAAAATTGTGAAGGCAATCACGGGAATTCGGGTATTGCATTCAAACAAAGTGTGCAAATAGATGTGAAACAATATTCGTTCACTCGTGATTTGAAGTATAGGCGATCGGTTCAAGTTGGGGGGTCAAGTTTCTTAAAAATTGGTCAATTGATTCCCTAAAACGGTCTGCATCATTTTCAGGGACAATACTGTACATTAGCGCACAACAACAAAAGTAATATACAAGGTAAAAAATGAGTGAAAACATACGCGAAAAAAAGCGACTGGAATCAGCGCAGCACGCACCACGCGAAGTCTCTACCTTGCATAATATTGTTGCGCATGCCTGGGAAGAAAACGAAGATGGCTGAACATGCTGGCTGCCCCAAGCTGGAGAAAAAAGGAAGACGACGACACTGCGATTGTCAACCTGTTGGCCGAAATTTTATTCAGAAAATTAGGAATATCACTTAATACTCCCAATATTTTGTCTTTTGGGGCCATTTCATTGGGACATAGTGACCGGAACATCTGCGGGGCTCTCTGCGATTTCATATATAACACAAGAAGATTACCTTGCTGAGTCAGCCATCAGCTCTCGAATTTTACTAGTCACACTACCACTTACTATTTAGCTGATACACTGCAATGATTCAACTTTCAGGAGAATTTCATATAACGATTCCACCACAGATATTTAACAAATTCTATTATTTCTCCCCCCCCTTTTTTTCTTTTTTTTTCTTTTTTTTAACATTGCGCCAAATCAATTTCACAGTCAAAACACAGTATTCATATTCCCCTAATCTAGAAAATCTATAGGAATTTACTTGCATTAATTACCGGCTTCTTGGCCAATCCCCCTTAGTGGGTGAGAGCCACAAAAGAAAGGAACAAGCAAGCAAGCAAACCTGTTGGCCGCTCCAGCGCTTCTCTTCGCGAACAAAATAAACGGCCCCTTCAGCCGTATACGTCCTGGTCCGCCTTGTGCGTAACAGATTGGTGGAAGTGCTGGGTAAGACAAGCCCAACGACGGGAGCTTCACTACCTGGACTACGCCGCAGCCACCGTTTTGCCGGACTCCCGCCTGCGCCGATCGTAATGGCCCAAGATCAGCCATCTAACGCTTCAAGGCCAACTCCAATGGGTTCCGTGCCCTACTACCGGGTTCCGCCAACCTTTGGAGGAAAATCAGAAGAGGATGTCGACGCGTGGCTCGTCCAGTACAAGCGAGTCAGCAAGTCCAACGGCTGGAATGCCACCGCTCAGCTCAGCAATGCGGTCTTTTGCCTTACGGATACTTCGCTCGTGTGGTACGAAAACCACGAGGACACACTGACGACGTGGGACATTTTTGTTGCAGAACTAAAAGCATGTTTCAGCGACTTGAGCGTCAAAAGGAAGCGGGCAGAGTAGACATTGCCTCAACGCGCGCCGCTTCTAGGTGAGACATGTACCACGAATATAGAGGATATGCTGAAGCTCTGCAAGGTGGTCAACGATCAGATGCCAGAAGAAGACAAAGTAGGACATTTGCTGAATGGCATAGCCGAGGATGTCTGTACTTTTCTCATCAGAAAAGAGCCCCTGAACTCGGTGTCCGACATCATTCGGCATTGCCGAACTTTTGACCAGCTTTTAAAAATGCGCAGGATTGCTCCAAAGTTCGGCTGGCGGCTCACAATTGTTACAACGGTTGCCAGCATCGACACGAGCACCTGTCCATACCTCTCCTGGATGATTCGAGAGATTGTTCGCGAAGAACTTTTTCGCTATAGAGAACCGACACATTCAGCAGTTTATCACCATTCTGTAAGCGACCAACATTCGGTATATGTGCCACGTGAGGCTGTGACTGCGCCGCCGCCTTCTACAACCCCTTGGCAATCGATGGTTAGTGCAGCGCACCCCACAGCCAAGGAGAGCACCACGCTTGCCAGCTCCTCGCCATGACCAGCGCCCTCAGCGTCTGCCTTCTTCGCGACGCCCGGTCTATCTCTATGATATACAGAACGAACCGACCCACTACGCCAGGGAAGACGATGTTCGATTCATCGACGAACAAACAGAGTTTCGACCTCTCACAGTTTGCTACTTCTGTGGTGTACCAGGACATATTTCGCGATTTTGCAACCGTCGACGTGTAGCCCCACAGTATAACCACCCACCACGCTTTGCACGGCCTTCCGAACGACTTCGCGATGACCCGCGAGCAACGTACTATGGCCCACCACAACACTCCACACGAACGTCTGATCGACCGCACGACAACCCTAGGGCAACACATCTGCTGCCTCGCGAAGACTACTGGACACGCAGCTTCCGGAACCACACCCCTACATCTGACAGGAGCTTGACGCCTCCACCACCTCGTGTTCCCCGTTCTCCTTCACCGTGGCGTCGCAACACGTCTCCTTTGCCACAGGAAAACTAGCAAGCGCGGCCGATGGAGGTGAGGTCGCCGGAGACGTGCTAATATCAGAAATACCTCCAGTGTTGATGCTCAAGAACAAAGTACGTGTTTTTGTTGACGATGTGCCTGTTATGGCTTTGGTGGATACGGGGGCAACAATTTCTGTCATGAGTGCGTGTTTTAAGGATACCTTGGGACGAAAGGTTTTTGTTTAAGTGGAATCAAGCTTCGAAGTTTTGCGGAGTGAGTGGTGAGCCACTGCATCCTGTTTGTGTGTGTCAAGCTGACGTGTTTCTCGGAGGCCACGTTATCCCAACGGAATTCTTGATTATTCAGCAGGCAACACATGACGTTATTTTGGGTATGGACTTATTGAGGGAGTATGGTGCGACTGTGGACTGCCACACAGGGACAATATTCTTGAGTGATCACGTTCCGCCAGCACTCTTGGAAAACCCTGTAAATGGTGAGACGGCATTGTGTGTCTGTGGCGACACTATCATACCACCGTTATCAACCGTTCGTGTACCTGTTGGTTGCATCGACAGTTATTCCGCCAACTTTGATGCCAACGTTGAGCTAGTGTACGCTAACTGCATGAAAAAGAATGTGTTGACCCCACATTGTGTGGTGTCGATCAGACGTGGGCGCACTGGTTTATGGACTGTTAATCGCTCCACAAAACCCGTGGTATTACCAGATGGTCTAAAGTTAGCCGTCGTCAGTGGACAACACGAGGCCTTAGTGGTAACCGAGCTTAGAGATGCGCCGGAAGAGCGTCGTAGTCACAGTTTTGAAACGGCTCTTCTATCAATGGTTAATAAGTCGCTGATCACAAGTGAACGCCGAACATTGGTGAATGTACTTTCGACTTTGCGCAGAAAAACAAAGCGCCCTTAATCCCTGCTTCTCGGACATGTCACACCACCAACACTGGTTTGGCCAATTCGATTAGACAAAAGCCATACCGTGTTTTGCCATCCGAGCGGCGGATAATTAATGAGCAGGTGAACGAAATGATTCAAAACGAAGTCATTCAAGAGTCGGCGAGTCCATGGGCAGCCCCAGTAAGTCTCGTTAAAAAAGAAAGACGGATCCTGGAGATTTTGCGTCGATTATCGCCGATTGAACGCTATAACAAAAAAAGACGTGTACCCACTTCCACGTATTGATGATGCCATAGACTGTCTACATTCGGCCTCTTAATTTTCCTCTGTAGACTTAAGATCGGGCTACTGGCAAATTCCCATGCATCCTGAAGATGAAGAAAAGACAGCCTTTGTAACCCCTGACGATCTTTTCGAATTCAACGTGATGCCATTTGGACTGCAATGCACCCGCGACGTTCGAGCTATTTAGGAACACTGTTCTTCGTGGCTTGAAGTGGAGCATTTGCATGTGCTATCTCGATGACGTCGTCATCTTTGGCCGCACTTTCAGCGAACACGATTCACGTCTGGATACTGTACTGACTTGCATAAGAAACGCTGGCCTTGTTCTTAACTCAAAGAAATGCCACTTCGGAGACCGACAAACTCTTGTTCTCGGACACCTAGTCGATCAGGATGGCATCCGTCCAGATCCCCAGAAGACAGCCGCCGCTGAAACGTTCAGTGCGCCGCGCTCTGTTAAGGAGCTCCGCAGTTTTCTTGGGTTTTGCTCCTATTTTCGCCGCTTTATACCTAAATTTGCCGATGTCGCGTACCCGCTGACATGTTTGCTACGGAAGAATACTCCCTTCGAGTGGACTCCGGAGTGCAACTCCTCTCTTCGTCAACTGAAGTTCCTCCTGACGTCGCGGCCTGTTCTACAACACTTCAATCCATGAGCTCCAACAGAACTGCACACGATGCCAGCGGCATAGGAATTGGTACCGTCCTAGTTCAACGTTATGGTAACCGCGAGCACGTGATCGCATACGCAAGTCGCTCCTTGAGTAGGCCCGAGCATAATTACACTGTCACAGAACAAGAATGCCCCGCGGTAGTATTTGCGATTCAGCGGTTTCGGTCTTACCTATATGGACGCCCTTTTACAGTCATCACCAACTACCACTCATTGTGTTGGCTCGTCAACCTTCGGCACCCTTGCGGCCGCATAGCGCGCTGGGCACTTCGGCTCCAAGAGTATAACTTTATAGTCTCGTACAAAAGTGGTCGACGACACGCTGACGCAGATTGCCCTTCGCACATGCCACTGAGCTCTACAGAGTGTGACGCCAATGACCTCGACCACCTCGTAGCTTCTGTGTCACCAAAGCTTCCCGACCTCGGTACTTTCAAAGATGAACAGCGAAAAGACAGCAGGCTATCATCGCTTTGCACAGCTCCTACGGCATTCCATTTCTGTGTACGCGACAGAGTCCTGTATAAGAAGAACTTTTCCAGCACTGGCGCACGTTTCCTCCTGGTAGTGCCGGAAAGCCTTCGGACAGCGATTTAAAGTGCTTAGCACGACGATCGTACGTCCGGACATTTAGGTTCTGCGCGGACGCTTTACCGTGCTAAGGAACGCTTTTATTGGCCGGGAATGCGACATCCGTCAAGGTGTATGTGGCCAGCTGCACGCAGTGTCAACGCCACAAGCGCCCATCTACTGCTCCGGCTGGTTTTCTACAGCCCTTGCCACCTCCAAGCACACCTTTCCAACAAGTGGGCATTGACCTCGTGGGCCCTTTTGCAAAGTCGGCTAAGGGCAATCGCTGGATAATTGTATGCGTCGATTACCTCACGCGTTACTGCGAGACGGCGGCCATACCAACCGCAACTGCCAGCGACGTTTCTGTGTTCCTGCTGCAGCACGTTATCCTCCGACATGGCCCACCTCACGTTATCATCAGTGATCGTGGACGACAATTTACGGCAGATATAGTAGAAGAGCTGCTTCGATTGAGTGAGTCCCGCCTTCGTCACTCGTCGCCATACCATCCGCAAACAAATAGGCTCACGGAGCGCACCAACCGCACAATTTTAAACATGATCTCTATGTATGTGGCATCCAACCACAAGAACTGGGATGACGTGCTAACATTTATAACGTAAGCGTTCAACACCGCTAAGCACGAGACAACAGGCTATAGCCCCTTTTTCGTGATGTACGCACGACCGCCATGGCACACACTCGACGCAGTTTTGCCATTCTCGGCGCACGAGAACCTCTCAGTCGCTGAAATCCTTTGCCTTGCAGAAGAGGCGCGTCGTATTGCTCGTCTACGCACTTTGGCATCACAGGAAAAATCGAAGGCACGCTATGACGTCCGCCACCGGCCTGTAACTTACCATCCAGGCGACTTAATTAGTGTGGCTCTGGACACCGGTACGAAGACGTGGGTTATGCCAAAAGTTCTTGGTCACATATGACGGACCGTTTGTTGTTCTCAACAAAATCACTGAAGTCACGTACACAATAGCTCGCCTCACGAGAAGTGGTAGAAGAGCCGCTAAAACCCAAGCAGTCCATGAAGTTGTACACACCAAGTTCAATCAATTACCTCACCCGGCGGGCTTCGTCTGCGAGGGGAGGAATGTTGCGCATGCCTGGGAAGAAAACGAAGATGGCTGTACATGCTGGCTGCCCCAAGCTGGAGAAAGAAGGAAGACGACTACACTGCGATCGTCAACTTGTTGGCCGCTCCGGCGCTTCTCTTCGCGACCAAAATAAACGACCCCTTCAGCCGTATACGTCCTGGTCCGCCTTGTGCGTAACAATATATTCCTTGGCTGTTTCCATGAATTCCAATCAAATGAGCTCAACATAATCACTGTTTAAAACACTTGGGGAGCCGCATTGCTACTTTGGTGGTGTGGGCCGTATTTACATATTAAAATCGGTATTAATAATATATCTCCTGTAAACTTGCCTAGCTCTGCACGATGACTCATTTTGGATGAGAGCTGTGCGCTTCGCTCATCCACTTTTTAAATGGCGGTGCGAGAGACTTAGACCTTGCCCCGCCGCGGTGGTCTAGTAACTAAGGTACTCGGCTGCTGACCCGCAGGTCGCGGGTTCGAATCCCGGCTGCGGCGGCTGCATTTCCGATGGAGGCGGAAATGTCGAGGCCCGTGTGCTCAGATTTGGGTGCACGTTAAAGAACCCCAGGTGGTCAAAATTTCCGGAGCCCTCCACTACGGCGTCTCTCATAATCATATGGTGGTTTTGGGACGTTAAACCCCACAAATCAATCAATCAGAGACTTAGACCTTTCACTTGTTCTTAGAGCAAGCGATTTGTAGTGAAAGTGAGATAATGGGCCCTCGTAGACCGTGGTGGGCGGCCGGTGTACGCGGTGGCTTGTATACGTGTCACACGTTTTGATTTCCCGGTCTTGTATCGAGTGAACAAAGAGACCTTCCATACCCGATAAGTTCGTTGAAGCGTGACAACAAAAAACCGCACGGCTTCTCTTCAAACATCGCGCACAGCAACAGATAACGAGCCCTCAACAAACCGCGCTGCAGCACGCACACTGCTGTAGGTACCCAGCGAGGTACCCGGGCCTGGCGGGAGATGGCGACAACGACGGAAGTGACATCACATGAACACTATGTATTGCGAACCAAGACATATCGGGCCAAATACGAAGGGGTATACACGGTATGCAGTGCATGTGGAGAGGAGGAAACTGCCCAACACTTGATAATGTTCTGTAAAGGGCTTCACCCTATAGTTCAGGATGATGGCGCAGAGTTCTTCAAAGCACTGGGGCTTAGGGACATGGAGGGCAAAATAGACATTAAGCGGGTAGAATTAACTAGAAGAAGGTTATCTGATTGGTGGCTAAAGTCAATGCACGAGTTAAAATTAAACCCTTCTCTGCAAAGTACCAGTCCTCAACTTCACTATTTAAAGGGAAAAAAAAGATAAATCTAGTGGTTAGTTCACTAAGTATCACGGCTAGGTGCCGTTAGCCGCCGCCCGATCTAAAGGGTACAGCCACATACATCCATCCATCCATCCATCCATCGTGTAAATAGGCTGTCGGCGGCGCATTTACAAATACACGCAGCGGCGCTTCGTTGCGTGTGGTCTGAACAGAGTTTCAGCGTATAAAATGCGTCGAGTACAGTTTGCTGTTAATATTTACGCTCTTCTCTACTGAATCGGTGCACGATGCCTATGCAATGTTAACATTTTCCGCGAGTACAGCGCGTTCTGTCTTTGATGGGGATGCTCGCCCTGGCCGCCTCTCTTCACGCTTTCGCACTAAATCACGCCTTCGCCGAATGGTTTATACACGGTTAGCTTCTGTTCCACCCGCTCTAGGCACTGCTGTAGCATGACTGAACTACTTACTAGCTTCTTTGTCATCTGCATACTACAAAATAAAGAGAAATATCGCAGTAAGCAAACACCACCTAGACTATTGTCAATAGCCTAGGTGGTGTTAAGCAAGCCCGCGTATCTGCGATTATCTTAGTACCACCGTTGGCACCTCATACACGCTTTTTTTTTTAAATGCGAAGCATTTCTTAGCGAACTTCGGCGCCTTTGGGCGTATCTAACTAGCCGCCTACGACTTTTAGCTCGCCTGGCCGTTCCGATAATGGCATCAATACCAAAATCGGCATGGCATGACAGTTTGACGAGTATAACCGACTAGTCATAACATGAAAACTATGACGTATGTCATGATTTACATTCCATGATCTTGTTCCTCTTGTGGTGGTTTCATTCACATGACATTGCATAACTCGCGTGGTATAACATGACTGCATGGCGAACATAAGTGATAGACCTTAACATGGAATTCATTACATGCATGTCATGTAGGTCGACACTATCACGCCACGCTCATGGAGAGCTCGCGCTCGTTTCCGTACCTTCCCGTACACCTAATTTGGTATTACTGGACGTGAAGAGATGAAGGTATATTACTGGTGTTACTGGTGATAACATGATAATCATGAGATGCGTGAGGTTTAACGTCTAAAAACCACCATGTGAATATGATAGACGCCCTAGTGGAGGACTCCGGAAACTTCCACCACCTGGGGTTCTTCAACGTGCACCCAAATGAGGAAACGGGCCTACATCAATTTCGCCCCCACCGAAAATTCAGCTGCTGCAGCCAGGTTCGATCCCGCGATATGCGGATTATCAGCAGGGTACCTTAGCTACGAGACCAGTGGCGGGGCGATGCGTGTCATGCAAGAACATGACTACATGCCACACTCATGATGTGCGAGCAGTTGTTTCGCTAGCTTCACATATAACAAATTTGGCGTTACCGGAGGTCAATGGGTGACAAAGGTACGTATATGACTGGTCCAAACATGATAATCATCACATGCGTGTAATGTAAGAACAAGTCAACATACCATGCTCATGTTGCGCTAGCAGCGATTTCGCTAGCTCCACATATACCTAAGTTGGTGTCGCGTGACGTGGATGACGATGAAGGCAACTGACATGTCCAGTAATGACAATCACGATACGCATGCCATGTAAAACATGACATCCTACGCTAAAAGCGTGCTCACGGCTGTTTCGCTAGCTCAAAATATGCCGAATTCGATTTCACTCGACATGAATTGACAACAAAGGTAAAGACACGTCCAAGGATGGTAATCATGACATCGAAGTCATGTACGGCAAGATTTACGTTCTCCTCGTAACGTTGCGCCGATTTGAAAGCAACATATTAACCTTCCTCATTTGTGCTTCGCATATAATCTATTACCACTGCACGTGGGATGTGTCAATTTTTTTTTTTTTTTTCATTCTGTTCACCACGAAATGTCAGACAGTCGATAAGTATAGTCAGGAAAGCTTGATGGATGATGGCACTTTGTGCGACACTGCGTTTAGATGCACGCACACGTTCTTGCACCAGTAAAAATCCGATATAAAAGAAGCTAACATCGATGGACAACGTGCATGACGGTGCTACAAATGCCTCGTTAATGAAACTTTTTTTTTTTCAGACAAAACACAAACACTGAAGACAATGTAAAAAAACAATTTTCAGTGAAATCATATGACATTATATTCAAGGCATGCCGTCGGAATTAATTTTCAACGTCTGGGCTCTTTAAAGCATTCTTAAATCTAAGCACAGTAATTCAGTTTGAAGTGCAGTTTAAATACCAATGTGTCACAGTTCGTGTAATAGTGATATTTCTATGTAGTGGTACCACAGCTAGATAAATACAACTAAGGCTTCTCGTATGATCGACAAACTGCAGTGTCGTAGTAGTACACCTACCAACAGAGCGCAAGTGCATGGTCTAGAGCGTGTTTTTTTTTTTTTTTTCACAACAGGCGCTATAAAACACTGAATTCACACATTATTTAATAGTTCAAGAGGATGCCAAGAGCATTTTGCGCTGTGCTTGAAACAAAGCGGCACCCGCTCTGAAATTATTCTGGTGAATGGAGGGTACGACGACAATAAACAGCACTCTGGAAAGTTGCATTGGCCGATCTTATTACGGATGCATTAGAAGCCGAGCAAGACCAAATGCTTTTGTACATTGCTTCAGGCATACCTAGAAACAGTTACACTCGCGCTTACACGACCGCACAAACCACACTTTGAGAATGTGCATGACGTATGCACACATAGAAGCACGGCGTGGCTAGCAGACGACCCATGGAGCGATCCACACTTCGGCCAGTTGCATCGGCTGTTTGTGGGTAAACTAGACAGTGAAAACGCCCAAGCCAGTCACCAGCACTGATGGTAAAACACAAGCTTTATTCACAGGTATGAACGGCTCCACAGGACTTGCCTCTTCAGTCAAAGAGACCTGCGCAAATAAACAAACAGAATAGCCAGCCAGCCCCCAACGAAGTTGCGACAAGATTGAGTCGTTTAATCTGCTTACTGAGGTAAAATGACTAACAAAAGAAAGCACAATCGCCAAAATTCCCCGACTACTTCTCAAACCGCCTCAACTAGGCACATAACACAGAAACTATATCAAACACGTATGGAATTTCATGCGTTGAAAGAATATAACTGTTCAATGTCATGAGCGCGCACCTAATTCACAAACATTGCAATCAAATCGCGAACAATCATTCAAGCGCTACACGTGCCACCCTCGTTTTTATTGATGCAGTGATGAAAGTGACTTTTTACTTTTTGAAGCATACCTCGGAGTAGGAGAAGTACCATTTTGGGGGAGCCATAAATGCTTTCGGAGGGCAAAAGAATGTTACTTTGGAGCAGTTATTGGCGTTTCATGAGCAGATACAAAATTTGCCATGCACCAATTGGAATTCATACCATCGACCAAGCATGGCGTAAATATTATTTGGTATAAAATATATTGCAGACAACAATATAAATTTGAAGAAACAAACAATTATAAAAAGGCATCTGGTTACTAAAATATGCTCTGAAATGAGCTATATAATTAAATAGCAATATTTGTACCAGAAATCAAATCAAACTGGTTAGTCACACCACATTTTAGAAGTAACTATAGTTCCACATATTTGTTGCCAAATGGAAGTAGATGACCAGTATGACATAAGAGCAATCCTGTTTATTTATTTCACCACAATGACCTGCAAGTCTAGCTGAAAAAAAAAAAAAGCAACTGCTGAATGAGCTACATGCCCAATATATGCCAGTTCTTGTTGCACAAATGAGATCATAGCAGACAATGCTACACACTAGTAGCATACAGGAGTGATAGTGAATAGGTTCTTAATTTCTTTAGGACTCATGAACTGGTTAAACAGTAAGTGTGTCATTCTTATTAGTTTTAGAATAACGCACCCCGAGCCCTTGTTGCCACTGCACATGCGTCGTACACGAGCCGCCGTTCACGTTCGCGGCCTGCCGCACTTGCATCACTGTCAATAAAGATATAGCATGCGACCGCTACAGAGACGCAACCAACGCCGATTAGGCCTAGCCTGCAGTTTTAAGCATGTCACGGAAAATTTGTCCCCAGACAAAAAGATCTGGCGTCGAAAATATCACACTCAACCAAGAACAGTGTGCGTGATACAAAGTTCGCGTTCGTGGCCGGGAGATCAATGACGAAAACCCATTAAGCTTACATAAGATCGCACACTGGCAGCAAAGACAAAATCTTGCATCATAAAACAGTAAAAGGTTTTAAATTTGCAGAGAGGTAGAAAATGCAATATCTGTAGCAAGCTAAAAAACAATGACTCGTTTTCCCAACAAGAAACGGTTAAGCACAGTTGATAAGGACGGGACCGCACAGGTCATGTCGAGCCGCGCGCGGCCGGTGCCACACTAGCGAATTTACACTGTAGCCGCATCAGCGTGCTGAGGTGTTTTTTCTTCCTCTTTTTTTCTTCTTCCCTCCACCCTTTGCTCGTTCACTTGCAGTCTCCTCCTACGCGAACTCTCTACTACATTTGTCAAGGGTTCCTACAACCACATTATAACTGATCTTTCATCTTGGGGTCTGAACGATAAGGGGTATGCACAAGGGGCTCTATAGGAAGGTGAACGAGAGTCGAAAAAGATTGCACTGTAACCAGTTCTGTACTGTAAGCAGTTAGTTTCCTGCACTTAGTTTGCAGGAAGTTATCTTCACGTTAATCAAGCTACTCTGCTGCTGGTCTATGCTTGGCCTGGAGCGTGGCGGGAATGAGCAATGACACGGCAACTACCGTATTTACTCGCATAATCCTCGCACTTTTTTTACCGGAAAACCGATGAAAAGTTAGGGGGTGCAAAAATTACGCGGGGAAAACGTCCTACCAAAACGTACAGAGCGAAAAAGAAAACGAAGTGGCCGCAAATCGGGATTCTCACACCAGCAACTAACAGCAAGCTTTAAGCAGTACTAATTAAAACTTACCTCAACAATAAAAGCAGAGGTGCAACACAAGACAAGATTCAATTGAGACACAAAAAGTGGAAGCAAATAGTCGAGAATTAGAATACCATACGCAAAGCTTGCGGGCTAGCGGTAGCGTTCGTCACTCAATAGGAGCCCTCGAAAGGTAAGCGTGGGACGTCAGTATTGGGCTGATGGCTATTTAACAGAATTGTCGGCAGTTTCCTTCTTCAGAAATAAAGTTTACCATCAATCCAAGTTTTAGGCACACGGCAGGCCCAACGTGTCTTGGTGGCTTTAAGCAGCCCTCACCAGTAGCGAACACAAAACTCGTAGACTCTGAAGGGCCTACCGGCGGCCCTGTTGTCGTTCTTTAGTGCATTATCTATCACTTGCAACTTGAAAGCAGCCGTACAGCTTCAGTATCGCCTCATAACTTGACAAGGTTACCGATGCAACATACAAAACACGCCGCAACGCGCACTGGCCACTTCAGCTTGGCTTGAGTTGGATTGAATCTTTGTGCAATAGTACGCTTGATGCTTAAGAGATGGCGCCAGATGACGTGCACTATCATCATCATTGGCTAGAAAAAGCAGACATTATTGCAGCAGTTTTCGGGGGTGCGATAATTACTCGAGGAAAAAAAGAAATATTTTTGTTGGGCGATGGGGGGGTACGAGAATTGTGCGTGTGCGAGGATTACATGAGTAAATACGGTACGTGTGCACGGTGCAGTGATTGGCCTGACAGTGACAGCGTGGGCTGCATAGACAACATGCAGCTAATGAGGAATTATTTTTTTTTTTTTTTCATTTTGTGGACTATACAATTGCATAGCGCAGGTTGCCATGGAAACAGAGAATCGCGACATTGTGGTTGCAGCAGGCAGAGGCAAGTAGTGGGTCAAAGGTTGACACCACCCTAGAAAATGAAGACGCACACACATGAAGGCTCCCTAGGCCAGTGTGCATTTCATGTTAGTACCTACATAACCTATGCAGTCGCTACAAAAAAAAAACAGCTATAAAATTTTATTAGCTGACATTGCTGCCATTCTTTTTTGCTGCGGGCGCATGAGCGGATGTGCACAATTTCGTTATATCCAGGTTTAACAGTACCGTGATCAAATGCCGACTGAATATTCATGAATGCAAAATATGAACTTTCTTTACCCCAGGTTGACGATCAGGAAAGTAGAGTGAGACAGGATGTCTTCTTAGAATAGAAAATCTATTCTCCTGGAAGTTCATGCCCTTCTACATACACCTCGATCGCGCGCATGTGGGATCGTTACCTAGCCAAGTTTTATCCACACAGAGTAGCTTCAGCCAACCAAAAAGCTGATATTTCACGTTTATGGTCCATGTAAACGTTTCTTGGTCAACATACAGCTGATCCCCCCCCCCCCCCGCCTTGTCGTGCTTGAAGGCACAGGTGCAACACAGCTTTTTTCACCGGGCTAAATTACTTTCACTGGCAACAATGTTCATAATGACTGTGGGACATCACTAATTACCCGTTGGTGTTATTAAACCAGGCCAAAAATTTACTCACCAAATCCCATGTCATCATCCTCCTCTTCAGACTCCTCCTTCTTCTCTTCCTTTTTGGCCTCTGCACAAACAGCAATAACAATGCATTCAGGTTCCTTTTCAAGAACTGCAATGGTACCATCAGGAGCTTTTTCTTTTCCTTTTGGTAGCATCTACAAGTTCACTCATTCTAAGGAAGGGAACGCAGCCCCTGAATATTGAAGAATTACCAAATTAGAAGGCTGGACATTAGGGTCATTATGTGCTATTAATTGACATTTCTTCAAATGATATATAAATAATTTGCCAGCACCAAATTCCAAACAAGTCTGTAAAAGTAGGGAGGGCACCTTCAGCAAGGCACAAGCTGAAAGCAAGCCCAAGTTCCACTGTGCACTATCCAAAGTGTTCATCCAAGCGAACTCATCAAGCTTTTGTTTTGCTCTCGAATTCTTGCCGTTTTCTTTCCACCACGTCGAGTGGAAGCAGAGGTAGAGTGGCTGAAGCAAGTTTATCAGGGGGGCCAATGAGGGCGTTACTTTCCCCACATCCCAGGTGCAAAAGGTGCGATTGGACTACGTGAGTGTTCCCTTGACGAGCATAGGAATGCATGGGTTCCATTGGCTACTATGTGCGATGATGTGGTGGTCTTTTCCAGGTAGTGTTCGCACTTGCTGTATTTGTGTCTGCTTTTGTGGCCTGACTGCACTTGTCCTAATGGCTTGCAGCATTTCTTTACTTTAGGTTTATCCTTCGCACTAGTTTATTAAAGGGTCCCTGCAGAACTTTTCAAGTATCCAAAATATTATGATTATAAATGGCTTAGTGGGTACCCAGCAAGAGTGCTTGCCCAGAGTGTTATAGAAAGGGCTCTCAAAGGTCGCTCTTCATGCTTTCGCTGTGACTGCAGAGCATTCCGTGCAGGCCTGGCGCATTTGTTCCTTGACGGTGGGATTAGATTTAGGGCCACATTTCTCAGCTGGCTTGCAAGGTATGTCTGACCAGATAAAATGACGGTGCGTGCCCATTGGCCTGGCAATGGATATCTATCGCCGGGACAAGGCAACATCATACCAGAAAAATAACCTATGTGTCATTGCTGTGGCAACAAATGTGGAGGCTGGCAATGACGGCCTTTGCAAAACGTCGACCCTGTTCTTAGGGCCACATTTCTCAGCTGGCTTGCAAGGTATGTCTGACCAGATAAAATGACGGTGCGTGCCCATTGGCCTGGCGATGGATATCTATCGCCGGGACAAGGCAACATCATACCAGAAAAATAACCTATGTGTCATTGCTGTGGCAACAAATGTGGAGGCTGGCAATGACGGCCTTTGCAAAACGTCGACCCTGTTCGCGAACGGAAAACGTGCCATACGATCTTAACATGCCATACCCACACTTGCTGACTAGGAAATTCACATTTCCCACGAATCATTGGTGACTGCGGCAACCCCAAATTTTCAGGACAAGGGCTTGATGTTTTGTCGGCTCGCCGATTGGTATCCGCTATGATCCGCGGAATGATGGGCGCGTGGCGTTGATTCATTTTATGCTTTATTTGGTCGATCCCCATTCGGGGGTGTCCTAAATTATATAACTTGGTGTTTCAAGGTTAGGGTCTGTCACTTGGTTTGATTGATAATGCAAAGTGCAAGTGGGCAAGGTGGCCTCCATTTTCACTAAAATAAATGCACGTGAGAATTTTTAAGGCTGGTCAAGCATTTTGAGTAGGCGTGGCCCGATTTAAGCCAATTTCATGGCTTTGCCACAGCTGTTGCACCTCTGCTTATACATACTTTTCATTGTATGATCTTACTAGATCTTATGCCTAAATTGTGATTTACTACAATTTAATCGGTAAATTGAAAATGGTTTGTCTTGGAACAAGGCTGCCTTCTGTGTATTGGGTAGCATGCTTTAAACAATAAGCAATGATTCACGTGAAATCATTTTTTGAACTTCCTGTGCACCTATGTGGCCTTAATTAGGAGGATAGACGCAGTAACATGAATGCCTTTTGTGGCGGATGGCCAGCTGTACACCATGAAGCCATTATAACAACCATGTTCTGACCCCTCATGGCAATTTAAGCTGGTACTAAGCATTAGTACTGCAGTATTACATATTGCTTTGTGAAGCATGTATACAGGATGTGTGTTTGTAAAACAGGAAAGTAACTCTAACTGAATTTCTACATAAAGGATGCTATTTTCACTGTAGATCAGAGCAGACGCATGGCGCTGTGCTAGAACACCTGCTTGCCACGCTAACAACTCAGGTTCGATTCTCCCCTAGACCCTCAATTTTTCATTGTTTTTTATTTGAATGTTTCTCAATTCTATGGTCACGCAGATGATGTTTTGCTCACAATCAACGTCTCTGAAATTTTTGCTATTCAATGTTTTGCTATTATGCTTCAACACTATCATACAAAATAAATCGCCCCTTGCATTACGATCAAGATTCAAGCAAATGTGGTGTAGCCATGATGTTGGTGGCATTGACGGCACAGACAGACCACAAGAATCGGGCCAGCCTGCTTCCTGGCCATCAGCTGCTGTAGTCTCCTTCTGGCACCAGGAGGCTCAGAAGATGCAAGCACTCTGGTGTGGCGTATGTCAGGAGACAATGGTGTGCTCAGAATACGCATGGCCAGCAGCAAGAACACGCACATCGGAATACCTGCCAATATAGAAATCCTTAAAACTACCGACGGTTTTCAGCGGGCGGTGATGTGGTTTTCCGGTTGAGCAGGCATTTTCGCTTGAATTTTCCAATGCGAATTCTCCAGGACTTGTTTTTTTTTCGAGTCGACTTTGAGGCGCAGTTTTCCGGCTGCTTAAGCGTGGAAGCGAGTGAATTTCCAATGAATTTGGCCGCTTTTGCTCACTCTGATGTTAACTGTGAACGCCCTGTGCCAGCAACATGAGCGAGAAAACTGCGACACTCAAGAGACAGTGACGGCAGGAAAGTTCAAAAGAACATCACATACTTTTTTTCAGCAAGGTGTAGTTGCCAATGAAGTTTCTTGTTCATCAT
The DNA here is from genome assembly GCF_043290135.1 of Rhipicephalus microplus. Lineage (NCBI taxonomy): Eukaryota > Metazoa > Arthropoda > Arachnida > Ixodida > Ixodidae > Rhipicephalus > Rhipicephalus microplus. Next base: position 186,048,657 of record NC_134704.1, on the reverse strand, counting down.
TGTTGTCAGCTTTAAGTCGTGTTTCGTTCATACTGATTCGGGCTGATCCAAATAATTTAGGTGCTCCCTTCAAATACGTATCATTGAGATTCTACTGTAAGACCCAACATCAACGACTACTAACAAGCTGTATGGAGCTGACAAAACTGAACTGTGCTAGCCTTGTCACCTCATAGAAGGAAGCGTGCGCTACATCCATATGCTAGAAAGAATGAGCTGGGGGTTTTTTTTATAAAGAGTAGGCCCCGACGTCGTATACACAGGGTGGCCCGCATTTAGTAGTGATTCCAGAATCAGCTACTAATTTTGAAATTTGTTTTCCAAAAAACTGAATGACTTAGGGTTGTATACAGTGGACTCCCATCAAACGAAACTCGCTTAAACGAAAAAGCCGCTTAAACAATGCTACTTAGGCACATTTGGTTGGTCTCCTATATATTTAATGATTAAAAGTTTTGGGTAATCAAAAAAATTTTTTTTTCACTTACTTAAGGGGGGATGCTACACCTTCCAAAAACTCTTATTTTTGCGAGTACCTCAGTCAAATTTGGAGAGCCTATGTAGATTTTACTGCTGATTTCAAAAATCTAATTCTTTTTTTGCTGTGACAATTAGTTTTGAAGATATAATGAACTGCGGCTTTTTCAATTAAGGCCTAATTAGCTAATTAACTGTAACTTGGATATTGATGTGCAACCTATAGAACCAATTCGGTATGTTCACAGTGTGCAATAAAGTATAAATCATTGTTCTGGGCTATTTCGAAGCAAAGTTGTGGGATGTTGAATATGACATGAAAAATTTCCCCATCTACACTTGAAACAAAAGATCAATTTCGAGAATTTTCTCCAAAAATTATTACAATAAAACTTACTTTACGACACATCTCCTGCATTTATCTTCGAAACAAAAAAGAAATCGTAATGATAACCCAGATAGAACAAGAGATATTGCTCCGGCATAATGGGAAGCACATGAAAATTGTCGTTTTGAGAAATCGAGAAAAAACGTGGGCACACATTTTTATTGCAGAAGATGCAACAAGACAACTTCAAAACGCACCAGAAGCATAGTCTGAATGCATTCTGTGCTCATGCCTCCTCTTCACTAGCTTCCGGAGTTCCAATGAGGCTGTTCTTTTCTTGTTGGAGACAATGCTGCGACGGTGGTCTTTTTCTCTCGCTCTCCTGGCACCAGTACTTGTCGCATTCATGTCCATTTCACCTAAGATTGCCGTTGCAGAATTCAAATTGCCCGTGTTGAAGTGCAGCACTGCTTCTGCAACAGCTGCTTCAACAGCGAACAGGGACGCATGGTGCTCCTTGGGGGCCAAACTCCAGATTACCGAATGTAGGCTCTCGTTGGAGTTCTGCGTTTTGCCGCGTTCGCACCTCTGAAGCAGGGCTCTTTCCGAAAGCCGGGTATAAACCGGTAGTAATGCCTCTGCCACGTCTTTCGGTAGATTGTAGGCATGCCTGGGGTCGGGCTCACCCTTTGCTTTTGCGGCATTGTGCCGACACCATGAAGTTTCACCAGCTGGGCACAGACTGTGGTCCGAGCATTCATCAGTGGAGGTGACGTGGCGGTATGTGGCCATCACAGCCTTTTGCATCTCGCCCACGTCACCTTCATGCGATTTCAGAGCCCGGCCATAATATGTGCTCAGCCTGGTGATCAGCTCACCTGTGAGCCTGCCTTTCCCACCAAGGCCTCTTTTCCCATCGCACTTTTGTTTCTGCACCAGGTTTCTCAATGCGGTGCCCATCCGTTTCTGTACATGATTAATACAGTCTTCCTTCTGCACGTCAATGTAACCATACACCTTGGCGTCTTGTATGGCGCAAAATGTCCTAGAGTCTCCATCGGACAGCATAGTTGTGTAGCGCAGGCCATGGCGTTTAAGCGACCTCTGAAATAGAATTAGAGCCGCCTCCACTTCCATTTGCCCCGCTTTGCTGTTCGTATTTTTTTGGCATTTGTGGTTAGCCTTCCATTCTTGATAGCCCTCACTACTAGGCTTTGGGCCCACCTCGCAGCCTAGGCAAAAGTTGGAAAGAACGACGTAGTCCAACACGTAGCCACTAAATAATTCGATAACTGTGCCCACGCCGATGTGGGAAGAATGGCCTCGGGTCTTCCACGTGCCGTCGTAGCTAACGGCAATATTGCCCCGGTGGCCGAAGCACAAGTCATCATAAATTGTTCTAACCTTTTCCGCACATTCGCTCATAGCGGACTCAGCCGCTCGTGTTGCAGCGGGTGCCAGCGTGTTCTTCAAATGCCGCTGAAACGTCTTGTGGTGCATACCGCGGTGTGAGATGCCCATTGTTGCGAAAATATCGTTCATTTTCGTTTGGCCGTTGCCGGTAGCCACCATCACCCTCGAAGCGAGAAGATTTACTTCAAACGGATTGCACGTTTTCGTGCCGTTCGCGCGAGGCGAAGTCCATTCATTCGCGATCTCGCCGCACCTTTCACACTGCACTAGCACTTTCACGGCAAGTCCGTAGTCCCGATCCCCTCTGACGATCGTAGCCGGTCCGTGGCAGGCTTTGCAACACAAGGCACCCATTATCGCGTTTAGGATATCTAGATGCATAAGCAGATAAGGAGCAGCGTGGTCCGAGTCCTGTGCGGTTGCCTCGCTACAACTCGCGGTGAAAAAGTCAATTTTCCGTGCAGTTGCTGGCGCCGATGAAAGCCGGTCGAGCGTCGCTTTCTCCCGGGCATGATTTTCTTCAACTTCGGCGTTTGTCACCACCTTGGCGTCGATTCGTAGTCGTCCGGCGTTCGCTTCACCGTCATCGTCATCGGAGGCAACGCGCTCGGTCGCACCATCGCTGAACGGCCGCGGAGCGTCGACACATCGTTCGTCGGAGTCAACCAAGGGCTCTGATGACTTCGTAGACTTTCTCCCACGACCTTTGCGTTTCCTGCGACCAAATGCGTGCACGGTCCGATACTTTTTTGCGTTTCCAGGCATGGCGATACGATCAGAAGCTTCAGAGTGCTCTGCCGATTTCGAGGAGTCACAGCGGTAACCCTTTCAAAATGGCGTCGGGTCGCGTATGCAGGCGCAAGCCGCGAGCTTCCAGCCAACCGGAAAGCGCCATTTCAGTCACGTGCGCCGTTTAGCCAATGGCAGTGAGCGCGGCTCTTCGTCTTTGAGGCCCCGTTTTTCGAGCCGGGGAAACGCTCAATGTTGCTTACTGAATAAAAAAAACGGCTGAAAACGCGTTCTTTCAAACAAGACCAAAATGGCGCCGATCGAGCGCGTAGTTCCCGCGTATCGTAGAGCCGAAACCTGCGCTATTCGCCCTCAATTTAAAGGGCAGGACGCCCGTTTTCAGTTTTTTAAAGTTGAATAACGATAAAAGTTGATGGTATTCGGCTAATAAATTTTGTAAATAGGTGCGCAATGATGTCGGGAACGCGAAAAGAAGGTCCGCGAAAACTCGATTTTTTGGCTGATTTTTGGTCCCGAAGTGCCGCGTCCCCCCTTAAGTTAAATGAAACTAGAACGGGCAAAATCCAAGAACGAAGAAAGTGGCCACGACAGTCTAGCAACCATGATACAAATGCCGAAGCTAGTTTAGCCAAGTCAATCCAGCAATTGCACGTCTGCGCACATTGAGCAGTAAACGATCCACCTCGTTTCCATTTCGACGAGAACTTGAGATGGAAACAAACAAAAAAAACGGCAGCACATTGCACTTTTGCTCGCAAAGAAAGCCAAAATGATTTAAGAACTTGACCGCAACGACCTATCGATAACAGAAATTGTGAAGTTCAATATTGCCAAGTACACACTGTTGAAGATACTCAAGAACAAAGTAAAAATTGAAGCAGCTGCAGAGCTTGGGAACTTCACCACGGACAGATTGCTGATGAGAACTGCAGCGTACAAAGAAATCGAAGACGTTTTTTCTGATTCAAGCCTGCGTGGAGTGCGAACTTCCCAATCAGTGGCCCCATTTTCGAAGAGAAGGCCAAAGAGATTGCTACTCGCATAGAGATCGAGCACTTGAGGGTGAGCGATGGCCGTCTGAGGCATTTTAAAGGCATGGTCTTGCTTTAAAATAGTTTCTGGAGAAAGTGTGGCTGTAAACAGATATCTGTAAGCAATATTAGCAACATTTTTTTTTCTAATCAACTATATAAGGATTGTATACTTTAAAATGTTTTTGTTCGGTCAGCCAATGTTGGTGCATTCGAAATAAAGTCGCATTTCATTCTTTTTGTGGGCCTTGCTTAAATGAAACTTCTCATACATGGAACAAATTTTCTTGCCCCTTTGAGTTCCGTTTAAGAGGAGTCCTCTGTGATTTGACACATATCACCACGGCACCAATGCAAGCACATGTTCAAAGTTTTATTGAAATCGGTGAATACCAAAAAAAAACGGCGAAGTTCCCCTATAAGGAACAGAGTAATTTCAGGGTATCATGTTAGCTATACTGCACAATAAAACTGTCATTAACATTCAACATTGGGCTCAATGCTAGTATGACATCATTCCCTCTTAAAGGGACACCAATGTGATAGGATGAATTGGTATAGATTGATAAATAGCAGTCTGAGAACATTATAGTCAATATCAACATCACGGGCTTATCTAAGGGCAAATGTCAAGGTTAAGGTGTTGCCTTTGTTTCTCTTTTAGTTTTGCGGTGAAATCTCTGCAAGTGACATACCAAATTTCGAAGTGAATTTTTCAAATTTCAGTGACATTAACTCTTGAATTTCATTTCAACTAAGTTGAGTCTCTGGACAACGTATTCTTCCACCACTCACCCGCCTTGCCTCCTGCTGCCGGCGCAGCTGCTGCAGCTGCAGCTGCCGGTGCTGCGCCCGCTGCTGGCCCAGAGCCCACACCTGAGCCAACGTTCGAGATGAGGCTTTTCAAGTCCAGGCCTTCCAGCGCTTTGGCAAAGAGGCCTGCACACATTGGGCATCTCAGCTCGCTCAAAAAACATCAACAATTCCAGCACCCCATCCAACAATGGGAGAGACTTCACAGGTATTTTTCCTTTCGCATGCGATTCCTTGGCGTTTTTTTAACATGATGCAGAAAACAGAACTCAAGAATAATTACAATAATAGACTTCAGCAGACAACTGAGCACTATTGCAATCACTGTTGACTCCTGCAAGAAAACTACTTCTCGAAAAGTGCCTGAAAAATGTTATTTAACTACCCTGTGCTTGGTTGGCCACATCCATTTTACTTGCTGATGGCAAATTAGACTGTATTGCCGGGCAATTATTTTGAAACACAGTTTTGCTTTCAGACTACCCTGCCTGTCACGACTGAAACCTAAAACCACTATTCGCCTCGCACAAAGGCAGCAAAAGCGCCTTGGTCGAAAGTTATGTTTTGCCAAGCAGAATGCCCGATTCTCTCCAGCAAAAGCACACTCTGAATTAAGACTTCTGGAGCAGGTGCCTGTTTCTGTTATGCTAGTTTTGCGATACATTTATGAATTGGTTCTATCGCACGAGCATGAAGTAACCCCTTGCATCGAAGATTCAAGTAAATATGGTGCAGCGCCTAGAGCTGTGTTGGTGGCATTGACGGCACAGACAGACCACGAAAACAAGGCCAGCCTGCTTCCTGGCCACCAGCTGCTGTAGTCTCCTTCTGGCACCAGCAGGCTCAGAAGATGCAAGCACTCTGGTGTGGCGTATGTCAGGAGACAATATATAGTGTTGTTAGAATGTGCTAAGCCATTCACATGGCCATGAGATCGCAAGGTCAGAAACGTACAATTCTGGATGTTGAAAGCCATCACAACGAGCTTACCTACGCATCTGCACCACCTTAGTATAATCACGAATAGGAGATAGACCTTCAAACGACAACTTAATAAAAGGCATGCAGAGTGGAGTGTCGTATACAGTTGACTATACAGTCATATACAGTTATGCAGTACTGCAAAGCGCGGAGCGAGTTCCCGACCCACCAACTAATGACACCAATCAGTTTTGCTAAGGGGGATGCGGAAGACCAACGCATGGGAACAAAGGAGGCTACGTCGTTCACACTGGTCACGCGCAGAGCCGCCAAGGTCGCCCCCCGTGGGACAAAAAGGTTAAAGCTTATCCGGAAGCGCATCTTGCAAGAACCAGGTCTAGCACGGTTGTCGGGGATAAAGTTTGTTTGGCATGCACGTGTGCCGTATGGGAATGCCGCACGAACGTGACCACTGAGCCGACTGAGACATAGTTGCGGTATGCGGGCGAGCTTGTCCCCCTGCGATAAGTCATTACAGAGTCGTCTGGAGATGGCGCGGCACCTTGCTGTCGCATGCACACCTTATCAGTGCACAGGGCCAAACGGTGTGCTCATACATTTGTGGCGGTTTCTACAAGAGACGAGTGCGCGAGCTGACGGAGCTCAATCCTGGGAACGGCTACCGGCGGACATCAGCCGATACACAGAAAGTGTGCGAGCCGCTGAGAACCTATCCCTTCAGGTGTTGCATACAGTAACATGCTCGTCTCCAAAGTTGTGTCCATCATACAAGTGTTCATGCGATTGGTGGTGGTTTTATGAGCCCCCACATAGAACGACTTGTTTGGACAGCTTTTGCGTGATCAAGGGTTCAAAGAGGGTGTTTGAATGTGAAACGGAGAGCAGAGGTTCAGGCTTGAACCCAGGCAGACGCCAAAGTGCCGAGTCTCTTCACCGGACTTGGCCTCTTTCTTCGCGCTACACCTATTCCGAACCTCAAACACCTTCCCTCCTTAGCGAGAGCAGAAGCCAGTCGAAGAGTAGGTAATTAACTCAACAGCAGCACTTTTATGTGCACAAAATCGAGGCAAATTCATTTGTCATAACGAGCACACACATGTAAAGTATCAATTTTCATGAAAGGGAACGCGCGAGGGCATGGCCAGCGCTCTGCGGCGGCGGCCTAGAGCACCATCAGCCGATAAATAAAGAAAAGCGTCTGCTTTTGGCAGCATCACCCGTTGCGAGACCTGGGCACCAGCACAATTTAGCAGTGCTAGTCGAAAGGTCACGGCTTGTTTCGTTTGCGAACAAATGACGCGAAAATCGGTCACGCTTTTTTAATCTGTCGGTTGATGGTGCTGTAGGCAGCCGCGGCAGAGCGCACGTCACGCGCTTACGTGTTCCCTTTCAGAAAAAAATTACACTGAACTCATTTTAGCTGGTCCAGTCTACCACAGGACTTCAAAGCTACGGTCGGTTATGTGTTAATAAACACCATTAACGGCAAGTTGTAATAAACACCATTAACGAGTGATCTGGCGACGTGCCATGGATACCCTAATTTTTGCACTTCTCAGATGAACATTTGCACCTGGTATTCGTAGTGCACCCGAACGCGTAGTTAGACCGATGCTGTCAGGCTGACAGGACGAACACCTGGAGAAGGGGAACGTAGCAAAACACGGTGGAGGGTTAGGCAGGCGGTGTAAGCGTGAACAAGGAACCAGCTCACGCACATTGGAGACCATTGCCAAAGGCCTTCGGTCCTGCATTAGTCAGGTGATACACAGGACAAACACTCACGTCTTGTTTTCCCGCTCTGATCGCATTATCGCGGCGCAAAGCTGTTTTTCTCGCGTCTATTACTATCGCCATGATGACACCACCTTTTCTCGTCAACGCCCGGAACGCACAACCGCACGTGCTCCACGCGTCAGCATCGGTGCCGTCACCAAAACGACACATGCAATGGAAGACTCACCAGGCCAGTAAGGCTCGACCTCAACGCCAGCAGCCTTCAGGATGGTGCTGATCTTCTCGGCCTATACGAAAAAGGTGGATTTTTTTTCATAACCGTCACAACAGAAACAACGCGACCAGCAAGCGAGCGCCCTACTTACGGTGACGGCAATCTCATCGTCTTGAAGAATCAGGGCGCCGTAAACGCAAGCGAGCTCGTCGTTGGAAGGCATGGTGACTTGATGGGCTTGTTGGTTGGTGCTGATGGCAAATAGTTTCAGTGCACGCCGCTGGATTAGCCTTAGCTCCCGCAGGAGAACGATGCACTCTTGCCGCGATGGCGTACAAAGTGAAAAGGAAGTTGCTCCACGGTTGTTCCCGCTGGCGGAAACCGACTCAGCCGTCAATAGATGGATAGATTAATTTGGCTGTATCACAGAACACCTAAGACTGGGCGACGGCTACCGCCATCTAGCCGTAATACCAGGCTCCGGAAACTCTCAAGTTCAAGTGCTCACCTGTAGGGGGAAAAAAAAAACAACCGCGGCGCGTTTCTGCTTCAAACACCCAGAGTGGATTTACTAACCCTCTCGCCACTCGCGCTATTGCACTTTCTTGTAGAGGCGCCTTCGCCGGGCCAAATTTTATTTTAAAATGATTAAGTACTACATTTTTGCATACCGCTACACATAAAATACATTTTGTTCTTCTATAAAGTAGTTTTTTCATAAACATGTGTTGCGTTATTAACTTTTTGTAATAGTTTTCGCTCCAGCTGACTCGATGTCAGTAGCAGCCTATCGACGTCATTATCCTCATTTCAAAGTTTGCGGCGGCCAACGGTTGCGACGGCAGGTAATGGCTCGCGGTACGTTCGGATGTGTCTTGGACTGTTTCGTTTCGCTGTAAATATTTCGAGCTTCTGCCGACCGACACATTCTTTCTCATTCTGTTTATTTTGACTCGTTCAAATGCTTTCGCGGAGGGAATTCGAGTGACTTTCGGGGAACGAAGCGACCGTTGAAGCTTTCATCGGATGAACACCCGTTGCAAGCCCGGGCCGGTGAGTAGAAACCACTTCAGTTTTTTTAAGGACGGTTGCTTGCGGGGCTAGTTGGTTCATTTCAACATATGTAGTTTTTTTTTTTTTTTGCCAATGACTGCGTAGGCGTCACACGGTGGCAGCGCATTGCAGTATTAAAATTTGAAATTGCTGAACGTCTCAGTCTGTAACCGGAAAAACGTGCGTTACTTGCGGCGGGCATAGCTTCACGTGGGAACGAGTCGCTGACTCAATAGTTAATTCTGAAATTCTATCACCAGGTAACACCAACTAGGCCGTTGCGATAGATGAAAGCAAATAAATCACTGTTGCCTCGCTTCTCTTCTTAGCTAGCCCATATATTAGTGCAAAAAACCTACTAGTTAAGTTTGCTGCAGTCGCGTTTGAGAAACATCGCATAATTATGGGTCTGGTTTTGCTATAGTGTGACAAAGGAAGCGTCACATAAATGAGAAATACTTCTTTTTCTGCCACAGCCTCCTGGCCCACCTGACATGGAAGCAAATGTGTACAATGGGCAAGGAACCTGCTACATGACATGCCTTGTGAAGAAGCAGTCCTGAGGGATATACGTGTTATGAGGTACCACTACATATATGTATAAAATACTGCTGTTTACTAATTAACTGAGTTTATTTGTTTACTTTGGAACTTGTCATGCATTGATATCTAGTGATGTTACTTGTTTTTCCAGACTGCCATGCAATGACAGGATGACTACCCCCAAATGTCCACTCTGCAAGCACGTTGAAACATCTGAATGTCCACTACAACAGGTCATCTCTAACCTCACACATGTAATGCTGTATTTGTGAATGTTTTACCGCACATATCGTGGAGAGGTGCTTTAGATTGGCTACAAGCATTGCCTGCCTACCGTGGCATGGAATCTACACTTCAATAATGTTGGAACTGTAACACTATTAGTTAGATTGTGTGGCGCTGCTGAGCTCAACAACACAGTTTGATCCCAGCCACTGTAGCCATATTTCGATGGGGGTGAAACGCTAAGACGCTTGTGTGCTTAAGGAATTGTTCGATTCGCCTGCACCACATGATCCATTTTACAAAAGTGCTGCACCTCGCCATTCGTTTCAGTGGCGCAGCAATGGCATCTTCTAAATCTTGCCATTCATTTCAAAAAGCGCAGGAGAGGTACAGCACCAAAACTATTTCATGACTTTCCTGTACCTTCTGCTCTGACGGCGCTGGTTTGGTGCAGCCGCTCGCATAGCTTAACAAACAACGTAGCATTCGACGTAGGTGCTGTACCCACCCCTATAAATGCGGCGTGTTTTGCCAAGATGTTTGCACCTCATTAAATTAAGCGAACAAAAATAAGGATTCCACCTTGTTGGCACCTTGTCATTCACTTGCGATGCCGCACCGCTGAACTCCGGCCGCACAAGTTCTGAACTTCTCGTGCACAGCTGTGAACCAGTTTGGATTGGTGCAGGTGAACTAAACTGACCCTTAAAAGGTGGAAGCATGAAAATATGAAAAATATGTTAACATAAGGGGTCAAAGATAATTTTTCGACAAGCAGTCTTGTCTCCTGTTAGGCTACAATGTCATTTGTTTGAACCCCTGGAAGCCAGAATCAATCTAAATTTGCCCACTACTGTACGACTCACGATCACTTCATAGTTGGCATGTGAATCGTCGGAAATTATTAATTGCACTACATAATGAACACACCCACAGTGATGGGCATTAACAGGCTTTCCGACATTTAGTTGTGTCTTGTGACAGTTTACCAACACCCAGAACTGTTTTGTCTTAATTAACTGTGTTCAGCTCATACAAGTTTACAAAAAGATGCACCAAAGCTCATAAGACTGCACTCAATTGCTTTAGCTTTGCACATATGTTCAACGGGCTCCTTAAATAATAAATCATAACGGTAATGAGCAGTTGCAGCACAGCTTTCTCAAATATGTGAATGCTGTCATGAAGAGCAAGATTTCGTTCATTGAATGTGGTACTGTTTTTTTTTTTTTTTTTGGCAGGAAAACGTTCCAGATTCTTTGTGCACATCTGCTTCTGTTTAAATTAAGTTGTCATAACTATAGTGTCTACCACTACGAAGTGAATTTCTGTGCACTACAATCATGAAAAAAAAATCTAGGAAATCGCACAGGTAGCTGAAACATACATGATCTTCACTTATCTACAGCCAAACTGCAAGATAGTACGTATTTCAAGTCCTAACCTCTAAAAGTAGCAGGGAGAAAACAACTTCATTTTCAAGCACAAGTATACTGAAAAAGGAAACGCAATAACAAGAGTGTAATAAATGTGACCTTTATTGATCCAGTATTCGGACAGATTCACATCATGTACCACCAACTGATTTCAGGAGTGCTTGCTTGCAAGAGAGTACTCAAGTTCTGTGGATATGTCTATGCAAAAAAAAAAAGAGATTGTGCTCGGGGCTGAGCAGATAGTGTGATGTAAGAGTACCAACAAAATTTTACAGACAACAAAGTTGTACAATGCATACCTGAAGCTTATTTTCTTAAAATTGGGCCTTTTCGATCTGTAAGCACACACCTCATAAGTGTCCCTTTAGCAAACATGTTTGCTGCATACTCAGCTGACTAGCCATTACCTGCGACGAGAAATTCTAGCTGTGGTAACTGTGTAACTTAACTCTAACAATAAATGTAGCAAGCCTGAAATATTTTTAGGCCCATCCACTAAATACATAATACCTATGATATGGCCTCATGGCTGAGTATTAAAACTAGTGCCTACCCTCTCGACACAACGCGACATTGCAGAATTGTGAAGTACTCAATGTAGCATTGCAGAGCGAGAAAGATTCAGAAGCGCACGCATCCGCAATTGCTTATTTAATAAATTTAGCAAAACTACATTGCTCTAACTGCGCGAGCTAGCTATCGGCAATGTGCAAGTTTCCTTCCCGATTCCACATTATGCATTCGCTTCAAGATCAACACTACGGGGCAAGCGCCGCATGTGATGGCAGAATCGAACCCTTGTCCTGAAGCCACGCTATTAAACTCGAGCGCCGCAACACAATGAGAGCGACGTTCATTCAGCGATTTCTATGTTCAGTTATAAATATGCTTGTTAGCTTTCAAGAGTCTTTACACATGGGTTGAAAGCTTTCGATATGTATGAGTGACTTGTTTTGTTCGGACCCGACCGTATACATTGATTGTACCGGCTTGGACACTCGCAATAAACGACGCAAACCTTACTTGATTGACGTTGTTTTTGCCAGTCGAGGCCAGCTAGGTCCCCTGGCGATAACAACAGACGCGTAACGCTATTGGGCAACGAAAGTAAAAAAAAAAAAAAAACCAGAGGAAGCGAGCAGCGTGAACCAGCCGCAAACCCCCCCCCTTCCCCCACCTGCAACAACATAAAAATGCGTCTGTTTATTGATGATGATACTACTACTAGCGCCATCTCGCCTCGCGGTATTGCAGTTCAGTACGCCGCCGCTACATATTTGCCTGTTATTTTTATACAACAGCCCAAAGGTAGTTTCCGTTCTCTAAACTGGTAGGTGTTCTGTGGTAATACTTCTTGAATCAACAATTAAATTTATCTTTTTTTTTCTTCAAATAGTGAGGTTGAGGACTGGTACTTTGCAGTGAAGGATTTAATTTTCCCTTGTGCCTTGATTTTAGCCACCAATCAGATAACCTCCTTCTAGTTATTTCTACCAGCTTAAAGGTAAACTCCTGTGATTTTTTCGACCATGTCATGATAATGGTGTTTCTATGTTCCTGAGGAACTCTTGTCACGAGCCCAATAGCTTAAATGCTCAGGAAATTCGAAAATGATTTTTAATAAGCAAAAAGGTGCAATAACAAAACCAAATCGGGTGCCCTGTCTGCGTATGACGTACTATTTGTTAAGAACAGAAGGTCATATACTGGGTCTCGCCGGCGCGGAGTACAGTACTGCCAACTCTGAGGAAATTTCCTTATATCTAAGAAATTTTGGTTGTACTTAGGGGAGACAGAAAATTTGTCAACATCTAGGGAAATTTTTCGCTTCCACCGCGGCATAGAGTTTCATACGGTAATACTTGTATGTAACTCCATGGATGGAGGGACGTCCCGCCCACAACCTCCTCTTTGTTCCTTCTTCCACCTCTTCTCTTTTACGCCCCCTGTACACTAACCCAAAAGCGCTGTGCCATGACCATAGTAGAGGTGTCGAGGGGTGCAAGGGAGGACGGGGCCGGTTGCCGTCCCCAAAGCTGTGTCAGCGCTCTCCTATGCCCCACTTTAATGCGGTTCATTCTGTGAAGTACATGTTCACGATGGTTCAGCGAACTGGGAGCGCGAGGTCTACTAGCCCACCTTTCCATCCTATTGCAATGAAGTCGATGTTCGACGTCGATTGCCTGAATCCCGGTTCGAACTAAAGAAAAGGTGCTTTCACTCGAGCCCGCCAAGTATATATATGTTTTCCTTTACACCAACCTCCCATTTTCTCGCCTTTCACCCGCGGCGTTATTTCTTTGGTTTGTTGTTGTTTCATCGGTGTCGCTTTTTTTGCGAATGCTGTCACGTTGCTAGTGGGCTGGCCCGTGGAGCCATGTCATTCTGCCAAGGTCACCAAGGTTTCTGTGAAAAGCACAGCCAGAACATTAGGCTATAGGTGTGCGGTATTTTGCACAGCTGAAAAAAAAAAAGTTCAAAAAGAAGTGCCTGGTGGAAGAATGCAAGGATATATTTGGAACAAATATATGGCAGTCAACATTTCTAATAAACATATCTTTTCGTTACCATTCAGCAAGTTGCGAGGGTTGAACTGCCACACGGCATAATTTGCTTTCATGGTTAAACTATTTTGCGTCACAATATCCTGCATAAGATATCATGACAAAGATAGAGAGTAACGTTTTTCAAAACATTGTTTATAATTTAAGTAAGCGTGCATCACTTCATGTTTCATATGAACACCAGCATGCTGGTGTTCAAAATGCTTGCAAGCATCTTCTTTGGGAGAGTTTCAAAATAACAGAATTGATGATTAATTTTTGAAAGCTTGCTTGCTGGAATATTTCACGTAATGCGCTTTATATGCTCGTTCTGGTTATTATTATTATTATTATTAGTATTATTTTGTAACTTGCATGCTAATGCAAGTGCACTGTATTGTAGTGTAAGATTTCCGTGTTTTGCATTGAATAGCTAGCAGTGTTCCCAAGTATATTTTGATAATTTATTCCTTCTTCAACCTTTATGCAATGCCTTTTTCTTGGTGGCTTGTATAAAATACTGAAATGCTATATGTCCTACCTTCCCCCCCCCCCGCCTCTCCCTAAATGTGATGACCGCTTACCTTTGTGATTTCATGGGATAAAATATTTGGCAGCGTCTTCTGCACCGCGCGGCGCAGCAGCCGGCCCCACACAGAAATGGCTTCTGCGCCGCATGAAAGTGACGTCACTTTAAAAATTATTACTTAAAGCTAATTAAATGTGTAAATTAATTGTGTGCAATGCAATAAACCTACAAAAATTTTATTAAGCAGGTGTTTAACGAGTAAGTTAGCCTAAGTTTGTTATTTGAATACATGTGACAAGTATTTTAAATACAGGGGGCGCCATGGGCGCTGCGGCTGCGAAAGGTAAACACTGCGAGATGGTAGCCGCATGCGATGTGTTAGGTGGTGAAAACTCCGATGAAATCGTGGCCATGGCCTAGGCCACTCTCAAGGAGGACTCTAGTGTCGTCGCTGCTTCATGTGATTGCTGGATGCTTAGTTGTACCTGGTGGTTGGAGCTAGCGCGGCCGTCCACCGCGCCGCAGCTTCAGTGTGTGCGCCATAAAGTTTCTCAGTATGATGTGCAGGCTACAGTTGTTGGACGTACTGCATTTTCTAGATTGCAATGCCAAGCGTGGTGTTCTCAAAGGTAAAAGTGTTCTTGCTCTCGAGTTTTGCTTGTCGCGAAGGGCAAGGTCGATTATGAAATAAATGCTTTCGCACAGTTCACGTGTGACTGACCGGGAGCACATGCATGAAACCCCAGTCCGTCGGCGAAGTGTTCATACGATGGATGAAAACAACTTTATTGTAATGTTCTTACGAAGCCTGTGATCTCAGAAGGCCAGAGCTACTGCATTGCCGTCTGTTTTGTCAAGTGCGAACACGTACGGCCGTTCTCATCCGTTGCTACGGGAATGCTCCCGTGCTGTTGCAGGCCGCGCGTGTTATTCAGCAAGGCAGACAAGCTGTTTTGCAGTTAGATGGGCTAACGCCGTCGGCATTTGCCCTTGGGCATTGTTTATCAAGTGCTGATCGCTTAAACATCGCGGTGACACGTCAGTATTTTTAAAGAAAGCGGCCTGCCGGCTACCTCGTCAGGTGATGATACACTGAGCGACATAAAAAAGAGTTGCCCGAGACTACGTTGCAGTGCACCTTTCTGTAATCAAAACTTTGATAAACCGTGGAAATCAACATTCCTGACACCTGTGCCGAAGAAACCAATGCAGCCAGCTGCATTCGAGTTTTTTGTGTCTTTTTGCGTCTCGCTGATTAGGAGCACTAATTCGCAAAACACTTTATCGTAATAAATATAGTCAATCCTACAAGAGTCATCGAGTATCCAATATTAAAGGGCCTGTGGACGGGACCACCAGCAGCAAGTCGGGCTGGTGAGGAGGCGCAAATGTTAAAACAATACATGCGTGAACAAAAAAAAAAAAAGACAAAGTATTGATAACTGCAGTAGGACTTGAACCACCGACCTCACCAGTTGATGTGTTGCTTTAACCAACTACGCCACAATTGCCAATAAATTTCAGATGACAAACAAGCCAGTTTTGTATTGTCACGCTAAACCTAACTAATTTTTTTGTTCACTTTTTTGTTTGGACGTAATTTTAACAGCTTTTATCGTTATGTCTAGACGTACCGCTAGCCACTCCCGGCTATTCAAACAAACCGCCTAACCGAAAAATGCATGACGTCACTTCTGTGCGGTGCAGCAGCCGTTTCTGTGTGGGGGTGGCTCGTGCAACGCGCGGTGCAGCAGTATCTGCCAAAATGTTTAGAGCTTTTTCATTTTTACTGCAACATTTTTTCTCCTTCAGCATGGTGATTATAGTGATTATTATCAAACTAATGCACTAATGCGTTATAAAGGTTAACTTAGAAATCGTTTTCCATAGCACGGTCTTTGAAAAACTGTTTTCCATGAAAATCTAGAGAAATCTGGGGAATTTTTTCACTTCAGAGAGAGAAAAAGTGGCTTCGCAGGTTGGCAGCACTGGTGACTATGAGCAACGCGGCCTCCTCTAGAAAGATGCCTCAGGAATGGCTCGTGCTCCTAGCAGAGATGGCCTGCCTTCAGTTTTAAACAAGCTCCGCACAATGGCGCCCGCGACCGACACTATCATCTGAGGAACAGGCTGAAGTGGGAAGAGATAGAAGAACAGCTAAGGGAAGAGAGGCCGATGGTATACGGTTTTGTAGAAACACATCTCAGGGACATGGAACAACCTCCGAACAATCCGGACTACGCGTGGGAATATTGTAATAGAACAGAAGGCAGCAGAAAGGGGGGTGGTATTGGGGCATTCATTCATAAAAGTACAGACTGGCAAAGGGTCAAGCAGGAGTGCAAGGAACATTTATGGCTAAAAGGGAAAGTGGCAGGTCAAATGACACTCCTTGGTTTCGTGTACTTGTGGACGGGAGCAAAGGCCAGAGAGGAAAATCAGACAATGGTAGAGTGTATATCAAAGGACATTCAGGAGTTAGGAAGAGAGTGCGAGATAATTATACTAGGAGACATGAATGCGCACATAGAAGATATAGATGGGTATACCGACCCGACAGGCAAAATGATCATGGATATGTGTGAAAGGCTTGATTTGATCATTTGCAACAGTACCGAGAAGTGTGAAGGGCAAATAACATGGAAGGTAGGAAGGCTTCAGTCGACGATAGATTATGCACTGATGTCACATAGGATGTATGATAAGCTCAGGGGAATGCACATAGATGAAGGTGGCTCCAGAAGTCTGGGTAGCGATCACAAACGTATCAAGCTAAGTTTTGGAAGAGCAGTGAAAGTGGGAAGGAGACAAGATGAGCAACTACGGGATAATTTTTATCCAGAAAGGCAAATTGAAATAGCCACTAAACAAATTGAGAAAGTAATCACAGAGGATAATAAGACAGTATGGACATACACGAATCTAATTAGACTCTTTGAGCTAGAGCTTGCTAAGACGCGTGACAAGACACCCCGGAAAAGAAGACACAAACCCAAAAGTTGGTGGGATGAGGAAGTTAAAAGAGCCATAGCAAAACGTCAGGAAGCCTCTAGGGAACACAGACATGCTAAGCAGCGGGGTGAACCGACAGATTATGTTGAAAGAAAATGGGCAACCTTTCTAAGCTGTAGAAGGAATGCATCCCTTCTGATCAATGAAAAGATTAGAAGGAAGGGAGCTCAGTGGCTGGCAGAAGTACATAAAAAAGATAGAAAGGCAGCTGCGAAATTTTGGAACCATCTAAACTCCCTAAGAAATGAGACGAGCCTAGAGCAGAGATTTATAACTACAGCCCAAGGTGCTAGGCTAGAAGGGGACGATGCTATTGAATATATAAGAACAAAAGTGACAGAAAAATTTCAACAAAGAAGTACTTCATGCACCACAATAGACAAGGACGAATCAAGTGGTGCAATGGCTCCATTTTCACAACAAGAGTGGGTAAGGGCTGAGAAAAGGGTTCCTAGTAGTACATCAACAGGCCCAGATGGCATTCCAATTAGGCTGATAAAGACATTAGGTCCGAAGTCTAAGCAGGCTTTGAGAGAGGCAGTGAGCACAATAATAATCGATGGTGAAGTTCCCGATGGATGGAAACTTAGCAGGATGAGCATGATCTATAAAAGAAAGGGGGACAAAGCTGACATAAACAATTACCGTCCTATAACAGTGACATCAGTGGTCTACAGGCTGGCGATGCAGATTATAAAGGAAAGACTGCAGGCGTGGATAGAAGATGAGGGGGTGCTGGGGGAACTGCAGAATGGGTTTCGGAAACACAGGAGGTTGGAAGACAATCTGTTCTCACTGACGCAGTGCATCGAAATAGCAGAAAAGGAACACAGGCCCCTGTGGCTAGCATTTTTGGATATCAAGGGAGCGTACGATAGCGTGGTTCAAGAGGAATTGTGGGGAATACTGGACACACTAGGCGTGGAACATGTCACTAATCTTTTAAAGGTTATCTATAAAGGTAACAAGGTAGTTATAAAGTGGGAAAAACAGGTATCCAAGCCTGCAGAGGTAAAACGGGGGCTTAGGCAGGGGTGCCCCCTGTCACCCTTATTATTCATGATGTACCTACAAGGATTAGAGGCAAAATTAGAGGGAAGTGGACTGGGCTTCAACCTTTCTTTAGTCAAACAAGGAAAACTTATTGATCAGGCACTACCAGCATTAATGTACGCAGATGATATAGTGCTAATGGCCAACAACAAGGAAGATTTGCAGAGATTGATGGACATCTGCGGTAATGAGGGAGATAGGTTAGATTTCAGATTCAGTAAGGAAAAATCAGCAGTCATGATTTTCAATGACAACGAAGGTAGTGAGCTTAGAATACAGGAGGTCACGCTAGAGATAACAGATAAATACAAATATCTGGGCGTATGGATAAGCAATGGGACCGAGTATCTGAGGGAACACGAAATATACGTGACGACTAAAGGAAACAGGAATGCAGCAGTCATGAAAAATAGGGCACTGTGGAATTACAATAGGTATGATGTTGTGAGAGGAATATGGAAAGGGGTCATGGTTCCTGGGCTGACGTTCGGCAATGCGGTCTTGTGCATGAGATCAGAAGTTCAAGCAAGATTAGAAATTAAGCAACGTGGAATAGGTAGGCTTGCTTTAGGAGCTCACGGGAATACACCAAATCAGGGAGTACAAGGTGATATGGGATGGACATCATTTGAGGGCAGGGAACCTAGCAGCAAGATAAAATTTGAGAAGCGATTGAGAGAAATGGGGGAAGAGCGTTGGGCTAGGAAGGTTTTCAGCTTCCTAGCCCAACGCTCTTGAAGAATGTCGATACAAAATGGAGGGAGCGAACCAGGAAGTTGACTGGTAAATACTTAGAAAACAGCAAGTGGCCAAACCAAAAAGAACTATCGGTTAAGAAGAAAGTGAAGGAAACGGAGACTGACATGTGGAGAATGGGCATGATTAAGAAGTCCGCACTAGAGGTCTATCGAACGTTTAAGCAGGAAATTGCCAAGGAAAGGATCTATGATAATGCTCGGGGTAGTTCTCTACTGTTTGAGGCCAGAACGGGAGTACTGCGAACCAAGACATATCGGGCCAAATACGAAGGGGTAGACACAGTATGCAGTGCGTGTGGAGAGGAAGAAGAAACTGCCGAACACTTGATAATGTTCTGTAAAGGGCTTCACCCTATAGTTCAGGATGATGGCGCAGAGCTTTTCAAAGCACTGGGGTTTAGGGACCGGGAGGGCAAAATAAACTTTAAGCGGGTAGACTTCACTAGAAGGAGGTTGGTGGCTAAATTCAAGGCGCGAGTGAAAATTAAACTCTTCACTGCAAAGTACGAATCCTCAAACTCTTTTTTAAGGAAAAAAATATATATATAGTTTTTGGTTCATTAGATATTACGGCTTGATGGCGCTAGCCACCGCCCGATCTAAATGGTACAGCCGTATCCATCCATCCATCCATCATCACGGTGACGGGCGGTACCAGCTACGCGTTTTTCTTTTGCGGCCCATAGGGGCGCGTCAGTCGAGAGTTGTTTGAGACCTGCAACTGTGCACCACTCTTTCGGAGGTTATGCAAAGTGTTGCGTTGTTGCACCGTCCTCCACAGGTGACGCTAGCGACCGAGAACATTTTCAAAAAGAAGGAGGAAAAGAGTGTGGCAGCTGTTTTTTTTTTTTTTCTCATGCGGCAGGCATCTTCCTAGAGGAGGCGTTGCAATGAGCTAACCGGCATAGCATTGTAGTCCAGCAAAGGAGATCAGCTGAAACAGTGCACAGGAACACTGCTCACTAGAAAGCCAGACCAGTGAAGCACCGGCCACACAACACAGAGGAAGAAAGAATGCTTTCCCGTGCTATACCCGTGACAAAAACCACCGCAATTGTTTTGTGGCCAGAACAATAAACACTGTAGCGGCTAAAGTAGCGATGCCATCGGCCGCGTCACTTCCGTTGACATGCCAAACAAG
Source organism: Rhipicephalus microplus (assembly GCF_043290135.1). NCBI lineage: Eukaryota > Metazoa > Arthropoda > Arachnida > Ixodida > Ixodidae > Rhipicephalus > Rhipicephalus microplus. The sequence continues at coordinate 186,028,659 of NC_134704.1, read as the reverse complement.
CTTTTCGAGGCAACCTTTAAAATTCATTTCAAACAATCAGTGCATCTCTCAAGCCTGCAATTTGGCTTAAATGAGAGAAATGCGCAAAGGAACGTACCCGGTGAATTTCATTGAGATCCATGGACCTAAAAAAAAATCGCCGGAGTTGGCTTTTAAAGTCTAGTTTGCCCTCGCTGTCCCTGAACCCCATGCAGTTCTTTGAAGAAGATTATGATGATGGTCCTTGGGTCATTGGGATTTACTCACTCTGGGGGATCGACCATACGTCGGGTGGATCATTCGATCATACTGGATTTATGATTAATATTCAGTGTGAGGTAAAATAATTTTTGAGATAATTTTTATATAAATGTAATTATAAATAATTGTAACCTTAAGTTGCACTATTTTGTGTAATCTCCCAAAGACTGAAGATCTTTTGACTAGGAAGGCTGAATGAAGAATTGTTAGTAGTTGAGAAACCTACCAAATCTATAAGAGTCGCATATAAACTTCTCGACAGCCTTGAAAATATTCCTGTCCGAGTGTCCCAGCGTAGAGGCCCCAAATGATAACAGAACGGCCGACGTAACCGGTAGACCACATTGCCGCAATATAATTTCAATACTACGTTTTCTGTGTAAGGAAAAACGTCGGCAGCTCAACAAAAAGTTCGACAGTTTCGAGTTCGTTGTAATAGGAGTAAAAGGGGGAGATCGCCAAACCCGCTCTATGAATGTAAAAATTTAGATACACATTCTGGTTATTACAACTTCAGCTTTTCCTGCTGCACACCATTTTCTGCTCCAATGGAACTGTAGGTGCAGAAAGTCCACTGATGAATCGAGACTTGGAGTAAATACTGATAATGCATACTTTCTGAACCTTGTCGCAGACACAAACGCCGTAACAGGAAGGAGAGAGAGAGCTCGACCTGTCGGAGAAGCTTTCACCAGAGAGTCCGCAACTTCATTGAGTGCAATTCCTTTGTGTCCCGGCACCCAAATTAATAGCAGGTTTTGCAAATGATGAGGAACAAGTGATCGCAATAATCTTAATTAGAACATCCTAATCTGTTGAAGCAGTTAGTGCCGAACACAACGCCAATGAAAAACTCTGCGCCATCATCCTGAACTCTAGGGTGAAGCACTATACAGAACAGGTGTTCGCCAGTTTCCTCCTCCTCTGCACACGCACTGCATACCGTGTCTACCCCTTCGTATTTGGCCCGATAAGTCTAGGTTCGCAATACTCCCGTCCTGGCCTCAAACAGAGAACTACCCCGAGTATTATGATAAATCTTTTCCTTGGCAATTTCCTGCTTAAAAGTTCGATAGATCTCTAGTGCGAACTTCTTAATCATGCTGCCACCACAAGATAAAACTTACAAGATTTCAAACTTAACGCTCGGCTAATCATTGATTTACAATTTTCATGTATACATTTTAAAGCACATATTTTCATTTTTGTGTAACCTGCTTTATACTCTGGTTGATAAGAAAATGACGCATCGTCTGCTACTTTTGGCTTAAGGACCTCCGCAGTTCTTTACTTATTAAGCCATGTTGAACGCTTTCTCCAATGGATAGGAAATGTTTCGCGTTTCACGGAATAAACCATCTGAGCGTAAATAGACAGTCATCGTGAATGAGGCGGGGAAAATCCTTACATACCGCCCAGAGGCGTAGCCCGAGTGTGCGAAAGCAAGCGCGTCGGGGGTAGAGTGAAATGATCTGAATATTTCGTGCTAATGTTGGACGAAACAGTAAACTTGATAGAGCAAGATGACTCAAACATCGGGTGAAAATGGAGTCTTTCTCCCACAATAACGATAATCGTCATCTGTCTTGCGTTCTTTTCCTTGCGCTATATCACCGCGCTCCCGGCACTTTCAGGTCACATAAGACGCATTCAGCGTGACATAGCTTTCTCCATATAAAAGTGGCCAGCTCCGAGTTTTAAAGTGCGGGCAAGTTGGATGATGATTATTGTTGTGGTTCAAAGAGACACCCTTTTTAGATGCGAAGCAGTTTAGGATCGAACTCAATCTGGTGTGCGGCATGACCACCTTTACTACGCTTGTGCGTCCGCTCGCCCTTTCTCTTCTTTACTATGCTCCCCCTCTCGCATCGAAATGCCAATGCAGGGAGCGCCTGCTAGCCAGTTTCTTCTCTCTCCTCTCCTATGCTCCCCCCTTTCACCTCGAAACGCGACGCAAGGACAGTGATGTTCCCTACTACGCCGAAGAATTCCCATTCAGAGACAATGAAATTCTCTATTTTGGGGATTTTCCCTGCAAACATTGGCAAAATTTTCAGCATAATTCCCTGTACAGCAGTAGTAATTTGCGCCTCCATCAGCACACACACGTGCCTGACGTACTGGCGACTTTTGAAATCATTGCTAGCCCCTCCACTGCCCCACAACAAAAGCATGACTTGATTAATTCATATATTGTTAGCACACTTCACATTGTGAGCTTCAAGTCCAACAGCAATAGTGAACTATTAATCACTCCACATAAATATCAGAAACATGATTGATTGATATGTGGGGTTTAACGTCCCAAAACCACCATATGATTATGAGAGATGCCGTAGTAAAAGGCTCCGGAAATTTTGACCACCTGGGGTTCTTTAACGTGCACCCAAATCTGAGCACACGGGCCTACAACATTTCCGCCTCCATCGGAAATGCAGCCGCCGCAGCCGGGATTCGAACCCGCGACCTGCGGGTCAGCAGCCGAGTACCTTAGCCACTAGACCACCACGGCGGGGCAAAATATCAGAAACAAATCTCGAGGGCTATGCTTGCATGGTGCATGCGCCAGAACCGATTACAGCAGATGAAGGCGCACTGTGACGCTAATTATCGGTTGTCATAGGAGAATTTAGCAACTCCTGAAATTCCCTGCAATATAATAAAGATTCCCTTCTTCCCTTTGGCTCAAAATGGCAGGCAAAAACTTCCTGGAAAAGACCGAATCCCCTGCACAGAACATCACAGCGCAGGGAGCGTCTGTTAGTGAGTTTCTTGATTGAAAAAACTGACTGCTCGCGCATCACAACCATTGATTCACTGGCAAAAAGCGGACTGGGGGCCTATGTGTCCAATCGCAGTCCTCTGTCTCTCATTTCCCATTAGCAGTGATTGGCATGTTCCAATAGAAAACACCGGTTCATCACCACGTGACCTCCGCAAGTTTTTCTCCCGTGCGACGCCGCGATGAGCACCAGCATCAACGGCATCACCAGTGTAAGTGGTAGCCAATACTTCACATCTATACACATGGTTTAGTGGGAGACGTTGTTATTCTCATTCGATACTTTTTTAGAGTGATGAACCAAGTATCGATCCCTATCAAGCTGAACGCTCGGCGAAGAATTTTGGCAAGACCGTACAGCCACATGAATGCATGTGCATGCACTTACACATATATAGCTGCACCACTGGCATAAATCACGGGGGGGGAGTCCAGACTGCTTCTGTGTTCAGGCTGGGTGGGAAAGAATCGAAAGTTGGGCTAGTTGGATATGCATGGTATAAGTGTCCTTTAGGCGTACGAAAAAACACAAAGGAAGAGAGGACAAGCGCTTGAGGTGGCGCAGCCCAAGCAAGTTGTACCCCTCGAGATTTATCTTATCAATGTCCCATTTGGATTTCTTGACAGTCAAAGACAATGTGCTTTCTGTGAAACCAACTCTGAAATATCAAGCACTTACATTGGACTAAGTACTGCTAGCCAGAACAGACTTCTAGCCGGCCTAGCCAGTACGATGGGAAATACCTTCACCCATTAATAACAAAAGTGCTACCATTTTTAGTACATAAGTTAACCCGAATAAGGCAGCTGCAAAAATGCTGGCTCCTGTCTAAAAAGCTAAGTTGCTAACGGGGACTTAACTTAGCCATGTGACGTCAGATACTGTTGGATACTCGGTGATATTTATTCTGACCAGGTGCCATTGCTAATACATACTCATTTTATTACTAACAATAGTATGTACTATTATATTTATAGTGAATGCATACTTTCAATCTTATATGATTAAAAATCAAGCATATTTACAAAAGAAGATGGCCACCATTGCAAGACGTGTGTCTTCCGGGTCTCCCCTTGAGATCATCATGGATTTACGCCATTGCACTGCACACATAGCATGTGACCCAGTTGATGGGATGATGATGGTGGCTATGGAGCAGCATTTTAAGTTGCAATATAACTAACAACATCCGAGGTATTTATATTTCATTGATAAGTACAGTTAAAATAATGGGTGTTTGAAATAGCTAGGGGCCTGTTTTTCCGGATAAATCCGAGAAAACCGAATAAATACCTGCCGGTAAAATTTTTGACAACTCGGATTTCATACGATAAGCTTAGCTCTTAAAAGAGCATTTTCAACATTCAAAAGACATTTTCAAAGCCGACAGTCGCACCTTCATCAGTGGCAGCAAGATTGTAAAGTATGCTTGCACATATTACAACAAGCTTTAACGTTTTAAGAAAACAAACTTAAGCACTTTGTGTTCAAGTATTTGTGCTTGCATGTAAACATATTTGCACTTTCAAACCTTCCAGAGATCTAATTTACACTTAATGTGTTTCCATGTTCTAATGTTCAGGTATCATAACATCTCAGATTTTGGAGTATTGGGAATAACAGCATATAAGTCTTTATTAAACGCAGAGCATTTCTTTCTGTTCTGCAAGTACTTTTGGTATCTATCTATCCATGTATCTATCTGTCTGTTTATCTGTCTATTTATCAGCGCTTGCGTCTCAGCGCTCTTGTGATCACATCATTAACTTGGTGTGAACCAAAATTAGGACGGGAGAGTAAGATGATTCGACGAATATGGCACACTGGTCAAGACATCAATAATGTCACAATCTTGTCGCGTGCATCGTCAAACACTTCCAGTGAAACAGTGGCACATACCCGCAGGCGGGTACGAGTCACTGGTATGTGCCACAGGTGATTGACACTCAGTATCTACACAGGAAGGAGATGAACACACAGCGATAATTTTAATCTGTGAGCATTAAGGAAAACCCAATATCGGCAGCCCTGACCTGAAAGAATGCAAAAAATAAATGTCTGGGTCCCAGCAGAAATCGAAACCAAGCATTCTGAGAGGTAATCGAGCATTCTACCTAAGAGCCAAGCCAGGTCTCTGAACTTCTTTTCAAATGGACGGTAATATTCATGAAACATGAATTGTGCTTGCAGTGCTAAAATCTAATTTTATAAACAATACAGTGTAAATGTAGCACACAAAAAAAACAAGGACAAGAAAGTGTACACCACAAATGCTTGTGGTGTACACTTTCTTGTCCTTGTCTTTTTCGTGCTACACCACAAGCGTGTAATAGATCAGTACCAACTAACTCGCCTCTCCATTTTGCTTCACTTCATAAACATTACTTATGTACTCCTATGATACAGTCATCATGTCGGGTTAACATCAATTATGGTTAGGTGCATGTGCTGAAGTTGATTTATGTAGCAGTGTCCAGAGCTGCCGTCCTCGTGAGCACCAGTGCTTCATATCAGCTTATCACTTGTGGCATTGCTAATACTCATGTTACTGTTAGCATCGTTGTGAAAATTAAACGACTGCTCATATAAACATCTTCAACACTTTAACATGTCTGCATATGCAACATAAATTTGTGCATATATCTAGCGTCATTTCATGACGTGTTGCTCGATAAAAAAATTACAACACGATAACGTTCCCTCTGCATGCTTCGCATAAACTCGATTCCCAAAGTACCTGGGACCAGCCGAATTTTTCTTTTTCTACACACGATGAGAAAGGGTAGAATAAAAAGCTGAGAAGCAGCCTGGCTACAGCATCTGCTCTACCCAAACGTACAATTCTGCGATCTTCCGGCAGGGCGAATCAACAGCCTCATTAACAAGGTAAATGAACAAGAAATCAGAAAAAATGAAAGGTTGGAAAAACAGGATTATCTGCAACAATTGGAAATAAAATTAATAAGAAGCAAACAAATTTTGGTTCGTGCCAGGCTATACACAATGCATAACATGTATAAAAGAGAGGAAAAATTTTGCAAACTGGTTTTCTGTGCTCGAGTCAACGTTCTGACTAGTGGACTTGTCTTCTTCAATGCTACAAGTGGTTTCCTTAGCAGTAGTGTGTACATGCTTTGTACCCTCTCCTTTGTTCGAACAAACACTGAGGTGCAAGAGAGGGGAGCGCTGAACGAATCGGATGAGTGAAAAGGCGTTCTGTGAATAAAAATGAGGGGAAGAAGTAGACGTTTCGCTGAATCACACTTGTCAGAAGAAGCACCGCTTAATAATGGCAAGTTTGAAATTCTTTTAAGAAGGGATTAAATCTCATATATTAAGTTGTCTTTGTGTAGTATGTACCATACCAAATAGATTCAAGAGCCCCTTTAGAAACATTTACACCCACTGTATAAACTGTATTGAAGTTGTGAATAAGCTTACTTTCTGTCTCTTGTGGACCGAAAGTTTCACTGAAGTATGTAAAGTTTGAGATTCTCGAAGTTGTCTCCTGTTAGGTTAAAATGCTGTGCCACTACTTTGGGTAATTTCTTTGCCGTCACATTGACATGCAGGCTGTCCTTCGCCAGTGTACCACTTGTGACAATTTGAACACTCGATCATGTGGATAACGTTTGAAGTGGTGCAGGTAAAACTAGATTTTATATGACGGGCATAATCGCTCCCTGCGCTTTTCAACTATTGCATCATCTTAAAGGTGTTAGCAAGTCTTGCATCTTAGGCAGGACCAAGGTGTCATTTGGGCAGTAGAACGACGTTCACTTTTGCATGCACATGTTAGTGTGCACACAGAAGTAGCAGTCTGTAACGTTGTGGTTCTTGTTTTTGTTTCGCACAACGTGCAGGTTCGATTTGAGAGGTTCGAGGAGCCACCTCAGGACACTTCCTGAAGGACGAGTCTGTTTGACGCGAACATTTAATGGCAAAAACTTCAGACCACTTAACCCAAAATATAATGAGTCCCACTTCTCCCACACAGCCACCAAGAAATACAGAAGATGCACACTAGTCCCTAAACAAAAGGTCCCAAGCGTGCAGTTCCTATACACAGAGTGTGTCACGAAACGTTAAAGGAGCGGCATCTCACCCACGTCGTTGCGCAGGAGCCTGAGCACGAAGCACGGGGCTAATGTCGTCGAACAGCCACACAAACCGCAGGAGAAGCAGCCTTTCTAGGCTGCCGGTGGATGCTGCACAAGCTGACGCTGCCTTTCACGCACTGGCCTCGAGATGGAGTCCCGGCCGGACAGCCTCGCCTGAGCTAGAGCCCGAAGATCGACAGCTCAGACCTGTCCACGGGAACGGCAGCGCAGCCAGGTAGTCCTGGAGCCCCTCAGGTCACTGGACAATGGAGGTAGCAGCCTTGGCTCATGTCCGAAACCTGACCGCCCTGATGCGTGGCTCGTCTTTCTCTGGCCACCGCTGCGACTCTTCTTTTTCTTCCTGCCTCACGCGTGCTTTGAACCATGCGACGCCTGGGTCGAATTGGCGTTTCAGTCTTTTCTTGTTATTTATTAACATTCGGGCCAGCTTCTTCTTCCTTGCCGACTTCAAAATTGGCTCATGGCGCGCACTTCAACTTCCGCTCGCTCAATCCGTATCAAGTTCCGCGTACTCCAAACACTTTCAATTCCGCGCACGCCATCACACAGTCGTACTTTCTTCCCCACCATCTTCAGTTTGGGATCGGCGAAATTTCGACTGCACGCGTACATCAGAGCCAACATTGTCTTTATAAACCATATTTACTGTGGCATGAGTCCATTGACTCAAGCAATGGTGTATGACCAGTAAAAGTACCGCCCGCCTGCTCGCCCGCATGTCTGTCCGTCCATCCATTCATCCATCCTAGTCGGTTACGACTTGGTGCTCCTGTGATCACCCCCTTAACTTGGCATCAACCAAAATTAGTATGGAACGGTAAGAAGGTTTGTCGAATAGGACGCGCTACTCAAGACTTCAATAATGTGACAATCACATCGCATACATAGTCAAACACTTCCTGTGAAACAGTAGCACTTACCCGCAGGTAGGTATGAACCACCGGTATGTGGGTATGTGCCACAGGTGACTGACACTTAGTATCTACGCAGGAAGGACGAGAACACACTTAGATAATTTTGATGCGCAAGCATTAAGCAAAACCTGCCATTGACAGCCTTTACCTGACAGAATGCAAGGAATAGATGTCAGGGTCCCAGCAGTAATCGAACCCAAGCATTCTTCGTGGTAATCATGCATTCTACCTGAGAGCTACGCCAGGTCTCAGAACTACTTTTCAAACAGACTGTAATGTTTGTGAAACGTCAATTGTGGTTGCAGTGCTAGGGATGGGAGATAGGAGGGGCTCACCATATTTATAAACATTACATATGTACTCCTATCATGCCGTCACATCAGGCTAACGTCTATTGTAGTTAGGTAACATTTGCTGAAGTTGATTTATATAGCAATGTACAGGGCCGCCATCTTTGCGAGCACCAGTGCTTCATACCAGATTATCGCTTCTGGTGCAATTGCTAGTACTCATGTTCCTGTTGGCATTATTGCAAAACTGCTCACAACCGGTTATGTAAGCATCTGCAACTGTTCAACATATGTCTGTATGTGCAATATCTGTACATATATTTAGCATCATGTTATAATGTGTAGCTCAATAAAAAATTGCAACACGGTCACGTTCCCTCCCCATGCTTCGCATAACGTAGATTCCCAAGGTGCATGGGTTCTGCCAAATGTTTTTATCATATAATAAGGATATTAAAATTTGACCAAGATAATTTCATTTCTTGTGCTTTGTAAAAAAATCTGGACAAAATTTTATGCATATCTGAGCACGAGAAGTACCCAAAAAAAAAGGGGCAAATTATTAAAATTGGCAAGAATTTGTTTAAAAAATGAGTTTTAAATTGAAATTGGATGTTTTTTATCAAAGATGTCATTTATGCAGTGAATTTGACTCACAAAAAGAACAATCTTTGTAGTGGCCACTGCCACTTAAGTGCACTAGCACCATAAATTTGTCCCACATGGCTCTTTTGAGCTGACATCTCACAAACATTTCACTCACAGACAGGGCCATGAAATGCTTGCAAAAATTTTTCCGCGCCATCTGGCAAAGCCTTGTGCTGCAAGCTAGGCAGAAGTGTGACAGGGCTTCAAAATCTAAACAAAGTCTAGGGCTGAGGGACACAACAGCACAGACGCCTTCGAGGCTCTTGTGCACGCGTTTGTGCCACATGCCGTCATGAATAACAACTATGTCACCCCTACCCCTTCCCTCATTGTGAGTTCCCTCGATCTCACAAAATTGGTGCAGATGGCATCCGTTGTGGAATCACCGACTTTCCAGCCAATGGCTGTGAATGACTTATGATGCATTGCCTTTCGCAAACCAAGAATTGCCTCAGATCAGACCGGCTGCTCATAGCGGATTCCTACAGAGCGCAGCACCCCGACAGCTTTCATGTTGACAGTGTAGCTATTGCCCGAGCTGTGACTTTTTTCAACCATAAAATGGAGATAAACACTCTAGAAAAGTGTTCAGCTGTGCTGCTCGACAAGACGCGGACCCTGCAAGTAGGCTTCACAGCACACACAGGTGCGCAACGAGCAATGGCGGTGCCCGATTCGTACAATGTGATCTAAAAGCCAGTCGTGGCGCTAGAAAAACGTGGCAAAAGTGTGTTTTTTATTACTTCTTGCACTGCAGCAGCGTGGGAAATTATCGTCATTTGAAGAGTGAGGCTTGGCTCTTCACCTCATGTGATAGACAATGGCAAGCAGCGGCACATTGTCAGCGGCGAGGTGCTTTAAGTGAAGAAAGAAGAGGAGGACAAGATAAGGAATGGAAGAAATGTAAAAAGAGAAAACTGGGGAAAAAATAAGCAAGGAGTGTGTGTGTGCAGGCCGCATCGGACGAGCGCACGCACTGGAGAAGGTTGGTGTGAACGACGAAGAAGACGGCGGCTGTTCGAGGCAAACTGGGTCCTGCCCCAGGACTGGAACGTGTCGAGCGCTGCCTCAGTCTTCACCTCGGCTAGCTGCTGTTTTCGTGGCCACAGTCGTCGAGTTGGCAGGTGGTGTAGCGAGCGGCCGGGACAGGTCAGCATCACGCCACTGACCTTCAACAAGCCCGGGCTTGCGGACACCTGTCTGCCACGTCAACGGCGCTTGTGCCAGAAGGACGTGGGATTTGCTTGAAGTACCTGCGGGCACCAGTCCAACACCGAGGAACAACGTCCATGTACTTCGCCTTTTGAATGGAGCGCCCTAAACCAGCAGAGATGCCGGTACCGACGAACACGGTGAGCGATGGTCAGATGTGAGTGCGATCGATAGTCACCATAGGCGGCCGATACTGCGCATGCACTTCAGTCGGTAGTTACAGATGTACAGACGTACGGAGTTGAAGACGCACGTGGGACAGCCGCGCTGGGACTTTACTACCGCGTTTTGGGGACACCTACTTATTTATATCCTGTGGGTACATATTTACGTCTGCTTTTGTTCCTTGTGTCATTAGGAGAAATGAGATGCCATTTTACGTCGCACCATGTCCCCGTTCATGCATTTATCCTGCTGTCCTCAAGGTCGGTAGACACGATATGTCGATGCCAGTGGTATGCGGAATTCTACAAGGATGTGAAGTGTCTGTGCTTCGAGACACGAGGTCAAATACCGTACTTGTAAGACAGCTCTTGGTGCTCGAGTCACAGATATTTGGTACAGAGAAAACGGTTTGTTTGGCAGATGGAACAGTATGGCGGATGCCTATAGCACGAGTCATGCTTTTGACTCCGTTTTACTGTGAATGGATAGAAGCCGGACGCATACAAAAGCCATTGTATGATCTGATCCTAGGCAATGGACCTTGGGTTAGAGGTGTGAACGATCTCGATCCCTCGTGGAGCATCACTAATACATAAATGTTGAATGGCACGAAACGTGAGGCGACTTGAACTATGGAGGACGACAAAAAAAAAAAAAAAGACCTGAACCCAGCCACACGAGGAGCTACAGCGTGATCTGAAAACCTGGCAAGGAACAAGAATAAGGACAAGGTTGATAAGAAGTACATTACTGAACCAATATTGAATGTAACTGCCAAAGAAATGGGAGAAAAACAAGAAGCAGACAGCACTTTGCGATGTCCTTTCCAACTTCAAGGGAAGTGGATTTATTGTAAGAAGAGCATAACTATGCATAAATTTGAGAAGGTGGGAGAATCACTGTACCAAGTGATAAGGACCTGAGATGGAGGGAAGAAAAGACAGCTAGTAGTACCACCAGATCTCCAAAGGGCTGTACTGAAAGTGGTGCATGAGTCTATCATGGCTGGGCACAAAGGAATAAGGAAGACGACGATCACTGAAGAATTCTTTTGGGTATGCATGCTAAGTGATATTAAAAAGTATGTCCGATCGTGTGAGATGTGTCAGAAAACACCACCTAAAAGGCTAGTGTCAAAGGTTCCGCTCGGTACTATGCCGATTATTGAGCAACTGTTTGAAAGGATTGCAGTCGATCTGATAGGCCCGATTAAGCCAGCATCCTATAAAGAAAACAGGTACATCGTCACAATGGTGGATACGGCAACTAGATATCTCGAAGCAGTTCCAATTTCAACGGTGGATATGGTAACTGTTCCGAGGCTCTCGTGGGCATGTTTACGTGGTATGTAGTCTTGAGGGAGATATTGATGAAAAGAGGAACCCATTTTACCTCAAAATAGATGAATGAAATTTGCAGGCTGCTGTCGCTGCGACACCTCTTAACAACACCATACCACCCTATGTGTAATAGGATAGAACGAGCCTGGGCTCACAGAAACCTGTCTGCCACGCGAGTAGTGCACGAGGCAGAGGGACGTGCCTGGAGTACCTGCCAGCACCAGTCCAACACCGGGGAATGGAGTGCCTCGTGCATGGAGTGCTCTTCTAGACCAGCGAGGACGCCGGTACCGACGGATGCTGTGAGCGAGACCGATAGTCACTGTAGGCGGCCGACACTGCACATGCAGTTCAGTCGGTAGTTACAGAGAGGAACGGATTAGACGCACATGGGAGAGCCATGCTAGGACTTACTACCGCGCTTTGGGGACACCTAGTTATTTCTATCCTGTGGGTACATGTTTGTCTTTGTTCCTTGTGTCGTTAAGTGAAATGAAGTGTGCTTTTACATCGCACCGCATCCCCATTCATACGTTCCCCCCGCTTGCCTAAACAAACCGAGCCAGGCGATAGCGTGACAGAATGCAAATTTTCTGCCTTTTAACAGCCACCTTGTGCTCTTTAGATGCAATTTTAAAGAATTTCCAGATTAGCCTCGACATAGATATCCTTTTTCAGAAGACAGGATTCACAGCACCTAAGTGAAACAGAATTCAATGGTTTTCGAGGACTTTTAAGGACATAAAATAACACTTGAATTCGCAGAAAATGACAATACCACTTTTTACAACATAAAAATTCGTACTTTTTTTATTTGTATGGTTGGCACTATGAACGCACTCAAGTTACCATGAACTGTAGCCGCTTTTGTGTTCTCAATGTGTTTCGTACTCTTCATATGACTTTTAAGAGCAGACAGCCCCATTGATGACATGTCGATGCTCTTCCTACAAGGGAAGACTTCGCCTTGTGAGGGTTTAACGTATTCGGCGTAATCCACTCGCTATAAGCAGCAATACATGACCAAGACGGCTGGAATTTGCACTTGCACGGCATAGTTCCACCATAGGCCACGCGACTGTGGATATCCATGCACACTTGCAGTCTCCACAAAAAAGCCAGGCTTAGCTCTGTTGCTGCTGTAACCATGCAAACGCTATCACAACTATAATGCACTAGAAGAGTACACTGTACAACAACACAACACCATGGCTAGAGAAATGGACTGAATTGGATGGTTTATTGGCTTGAGAGCACACAGTTGCCAGGCAAGCAAAAAAAAATTCACTAAATTATGCCTTAAAGAACTTTATTGACAAAATTCCAGAACTTTTAAGGACCTCAAACAAATTTAAGTTTTCAAGGCCTTGAAAATGCCATTTCGAAATTTAAGGGTTTTCAAGGATCGCTACAAACTCCGAGAACAGCAGAGGTACCAATCTCAACAACAGAGGTGAAAACGAGAAAATAATTTTTTAGATAGACAACTCTCGTTTCTCAACCCGCATCTCCCCTTAATGTATAAAGTGGCCTTGCAACACTTTTCGAGCATGGTCAGCTCAACAAATGATACTACATACTCAACAGTGGGTCGCAGGCCACTAACACGCAATTGGTCAATTTGAGCATAGTGCACTCTGAAGTTGCTGGGGCCCCCACCAGAGGCCGCGAGCTGTCCGCGCGTGGTTGCACTAAAAAGCTGCGCACTTAAAAATACATATAAAAAAAGAAAAATGCTTAAGGTCAAGAGATACACATGATGTATTTTCTTACCCCATTCCATCCCTCTCTACTTAGCTTCCAGCGTTTTCGTCAGGACGAGAGAAAGCAATTGCAGCGGGGGACAACTCTGCGATTTCACTTGTACCGGACGGATTCTAAAAATTTTTGAAGCGGTGAATCTGTGAAGTGATATAGGCTCTTATGGTGGGTTCATGCCATGGCTACTTGCAAATTTGGTGAAACAGTATTTCGTTTCAACAGTTTTGCTTGAACATACCAAATGGCCTCCTCAAGTATAACAGTGAGCAGCCTGCTTTGTAGAATGTATAAAGAGCGAGCATATGGCCAGCTTGATGCTGAAAGCGATTGTAGGCTATAGAGCTTATAAAAGCTTATTTTGCAAAGCTATTTGCGAGCTTAATCAGCTGTGAGCAAAGCCTAAGTGTGGATACCAAGCTGCGGCACAGTTTCAATACCATTTTGACATGCACAGAACAGTCGAGGGCAATAGCTGCGTATATTTCGTCTGTTTTGACCCATTAGAAAACCCACATCCCCAAGTGCGCACAAGCAATATTGTAGTTCTTTTGATGGGTTCCATGTTGGCATCGTATAGAAGAAAGTTTGTTTCATGCAGAAATGGTGCAGGTGTTCATGATACGTTATACTGGCTTCTGTTTAAGTGACATATGCACACCATTAATTAGTAAGCATGTTCCCAGTTCCCACGTTGCACACAGCACGAGAAGCGAAATGGCACACGTGGGTGCTACAGTTACTCCACACTATGTATTTATTCATTAGACAAGAAATCAAAAGTGCTTGTTTCACTGGCTGCGTGCCTTGTGCAGCCTTTCGGCAACATTTTCCCAGTTGGCAATGTCCCAGATGGCCTTGACGTAGTCTGGTCGCACATTCTTGTACTGCAGGTAGTACGCATGCTCCCAGACGTCAATGGTGAACAAGGGCACCAGCCCTGCAATGAAAAAGTGACGTGCCAAAAGCATTTTCACTGACGCTTCAATGACCCTCAAACTTCATGATGATTATAAAAACTGTAGCAGTATCAGTCTAATATTGCACCAATTTATCAAGGAAACACAAAAACGTTTTAAATCTATTGCAGCAAATGATCAGTTTCACCACAAGGGCAAAGCAATAAATCTGATTGCAACAAATTGTAAAAATTTATCAAGTAAGGCCAACTTTGCTGGATTCTATGTCGTGTACAAAATACTGGTGTAAGAGAATACGGCTGGTCCAGGAAGAAATGCGATTCTTGTTTTTCATGCTGAGAGTTCAACACCCAGAAGGGTATATGAGCTCTGTGATGATGCCTGCCTAGATAGCGTTCGCACCAGCAATCGTACCCTTCCGATCAAAGTTCACAGTTCCTGCTCAAGTGTTCCCCAACTCCCCCATGTTCCTTTATGCTCCTTAAAGACTCGTGGGATGTTTCCTTTCATCTTGAGTAACAATGTTATTACATGCGCCCTCCCTGCTACAGAGGTGCGTTAGCTCATTTCATCTCTGCTTCAGCTGTGTCCATTGCCCTCCCTCATGTGCTTTTATTTTACCTGTGGTAGGACATATGATGCAAAGGGGGATGTCAGAAATTGGGGTTTTATAAGGAATATGGTGGCGACAGCCATGACAAAAGCAATATGGACAGGAAAAACTCTTTGACAGTGTGCATACAGTTGTTATCGCGACAAAAATAAAGCCTGTTCGCCTTCCTGACAAACAGCAAAGACTTTGCCATTTTTGGTAGAGGAGCAGTGTAGCTAGGAGTGTGCGATGCCATGCTAACACAGCTCAGCCTCCCAACCATAGCAGCAGAGAATATGAATGACGAAGACAAGATCGTAAGGTGAGCACTTTTTCTCCTGCTTCTTTCTACTGTTCACTGCTATTACTAACCAATTATGCAGTTGTTAACAGCATAATTTAACCCATTTTCTCGTTACCATGGCAGCTCCATGGCAACTGCAGAGCTGCGACGCTTGTGCAATTATTGCACATTTTAAAACACCTAGCGTGCAATGGTGAAGATTGCCCGTTATTCCAGAGTGCAGTTAGAACAAAATGGACACGTAAATTGCAGTGTTCATTCTCTCCTTACAAAATGCCAATTTGCCAACTGGACAAAACTAGATTTGGGAATTTATTCATCCATTACACATTCATTAAACTGTAATTGTTGTAGAAAAATTTAACAGCGTAAATACAGATTGCAGAAAAATCTTAAAGTGAATGTGAGAGAGAATTAACACTACCATGAAAATCAACATCATTTGGACAGCTCGAAATGTCCCATCTCCACTTAAACATACAACAAAGACCTACATTTGCTCCAGAACATTGTAACTTAAGGGGTGACGTGGCAATGAAAATTATCTTTGCTATTTATCAAGCCAAAGGGATGAAATTCGGCTTGATAAATAGCAAAGATGTCACGCAGATGTCATTTGTTATGCTAATGTCATAACCGAAATCGGTCTTGAGATATATAATATAACTTTTTAATTACAACACTTGACAGAATTGCATTGTCGCCAAATTAAGTAGCTAATTAGACACAAATTCGTAAAAATTTTTGCATAAAGGTATTCACAAGGGTTGATTTTATGCCATAATGCTATAGGTTTATTTTTAATATTTAAGTAAGCACACAAAATCCTTTTGAAATGTTCTGGACATATTGTTTTATTAACAGCTTTTACAAAAAGCCCATTACAAAAGTCTGTATGATGTGCACACAAATATGAACAGCTTTACGGAACTCACCAATGTCTGAGCAGGAAACGAAATGGCTATAGCTTAATTTGTTGTGAAATGGTGCTGAGATGACTTACAGCAACTGTTCAAAAAATGAAAGCTGAGAAAATGGAGCTCAAAGAAATTGGAGCTAGAAGCTGATAAAACGGAATTCAGAAGGAAGCTGGCTTTATTTTTCATTGGAGAAATGCATCTTTGCAGCTTTCTTGAGCTCCAATCAGTCTTCTTTATGATGATGCCAATATGGTGGCACTGTGATAAAGGAAAGCTTCAAATTTGCATTTTGCTATGCCCCATTTTCATGTAGCTTTTGATGACAGCCCACCAGTAAAATTCTTGTTTCTCAACTTCTACTACTTATTTTGGCCTAAAATCACACTATGATGTAAAACGTCATCTCAAAATTATAGAAAAAAAGCAATTGAAAAACTGAACATGTTGACTAAATTTACAATTCCCATAGCCATGTCCCCCCTGAAAAAAATAATACATCAACTCATACAATTAGGAGTGTGCCTTTCATTTCGATCCCTTTCATAGAGTAACCCCCAATATGTTTTTAAATACCTAGTTTACACAACAAGCAACACTGAATGAAGGCGACATATTTCAAAAGTGAATGATCAAATCTAATCACAAGCAATCTTACGCTCGTCCTTATTTGCTCATACACAGGGTGTTTTCATAAATATTTCAGAAAGTTCTTAGAATAAGGGAACTGACATTTGCTAGCAAACTTTAGCATTATCCTTGCAAGATGGCAGACACCTTAAAATGACTAGACACTTGAATGATTACTGTAGCAGAAATTAAAATCTTATTAAACAAGAGGAATTGCAGAGTCAATTAAAGAAATCTAAGTTCTGCCTATCAAGAGCACACTACCTTCAAGATTTCCAAAAAGCGACCAGTGGTATTTTTGTGAAGTGATGAATAGAGACTAATTTTGCTGGCAAAGCCAAAACTGAAACAGCGAACAGTGCAACTGTCACTCACTTCTAAAATGCTCAGAATGAATCCACGCTGTTATATCAACCATCGATCTACTAAGCTTAATGCAAGTGCAATGCCCCATACAGCATGCATTTCACACAGAGGCTGAAAATCCAGAACACTATCTCAACCGTTGTCAGAAACAGTTTCATAATTTTGGTTCTCTGCTAGTGCCTTTGCTTCATTTTTTTTGTCAACTCAGTCAAATTTCATAATGCCAAAAAGCTTCCCACATGCTACGAGAGAAACAGTAGTGGAGGACTCTTTATACTATAGACTAGATGAAGTTCGCCCAACACGAGGGCCTCTAGCATGCCATATCTATCGGAATATGATCCCCACAGCTGGAATAGAATAGACGTCTTTTGGGTCAGCAGCTGATCACTGTAACCACTGAGCAACTTTAGCACCCCCCGCATAATTGTGACAAGGTAGCAGCATCTGTACAAAGCAGCAATAGGTTAATGGCACTTATGTAGTAGGGATAAACATTATGCATCAATGTCTTGAAGACACTAACCTTCTGTGTCAATAAGAGAGTCCTGATTAAAGGTGTTGGCCACTTGTAGCCTCTGCGTCTTGGGGTTGTAGCCAAGCCAGGCCCAGCCAGAGCCCTGCACTCCGACTGCGCGAGCTGACATTATGGACTTGAGGGACTCGAAGCTCCCGAAGTCCTTTTTGATTGCCTCCAGCAGGTCACCTGCACATACGTTAAGGCTCATGTTCAGTAGCAACAATGAATTGCCAGGAAACGTGGCAGGCTGCACACAACCTCCCTGAAAGAATAAGTGAATAATTTCATTTACACAAAAACCGCAGTGTCTTAGAGCCACAATCAACCTTCAAAGAAGAAGACAGAAAGGAACATTAACAGAACACGGTAGCCCTATGCACAGTTTGGAAGATTTATTGGCACGGTTGGTGCATAACACCAAACTGATCTGTGGAAGAAAAACCGGTATTACGGTAGTTTTGAGATAGGTATATTGTGCAAAATTCATTTTTATTTACTTATTTATTTCTAATACCCCAAAGCCCCTAAAGGAAGGGCATATCTACAAAAGCAGTTGCCTTGGTGGGAAGGTCATTCCAGTCCCTTAATGTCTGGTTGAAGAATAAGGAGACATGGGAGGCAAGATGATCATAATGTATCCCAGAAGTGCATTTTGTCGGGCTAGTTGGTCAAACATAATAAAAGGTAAAAAAAGTCGCAGCAAATCCACAGAGTGAATGATGATTGGTGGAGTGAAGCGTTTGTCAGTCCATTCGTGCTTTCGTTCGTCCATTCGTTCTTCCTTCCGTCCGTCCGTGTGTTCGTCCATTTTTTGTGACGGTCAGTGCATCCATCTGTTCATGCGTTCATCCGTCTGTCTGTCCGTTCGCCCATGCATCCATCAGTCCATCTAGTGAACACTCCAAGTACCGCCATCTGACATCTTTTCATCATGTATTCATCATGTACAAGTACCACCATACAGTGGACATTCCAAGGATCGCTCTCTCAGGTATGTGCCACCGGTGGTTACAAACGATAACAGGAAACAAACAGGTGACGCTGTAAGGAGCTTTGCCCCTAAAACAGTGCCTAGAGGAGATGAACGAAATGCAGTCAATCCCAGGTAGACTGATGTGCCGAATTATTTGCTATATAAAACAGTTAATAAATTCCCTTGAATTTCTCATGCAAAAGCATCGGAATGTTGCAGATGCATATCGAACTCCCGCAGAGCGTAACATCCGATATATCTAATGGTGCATTGGGCCGTGGCCCAGAAAGTGCATTTATTCTGAGCAAGATCGCTAATTTTTCAGCCCTGTTCTAACAATTCGATCCCTCATTGCACGCAGGTGACTATGAGGCGGTGTAATTTGTTGGTTGCACAGCGTTTGTGAGTGCACCAGCATGAGATGCACGATTTGTTAAAGGTTGTAACGCATGGACACTGTTTCCAAAGGAGCCAATTGCCAAGGGCACCAAAATCACATGAATACGAAGTGACTTGGCGGCCTCGTCGTGATGTGTGCATTTCCTTGTTTGCTCAGGCATGATGGCATGCGGGTACAAAAAGCATGGCCTTCAAAATTCGCAATGTAGTTAAGTATTTTTGACATTTTTTGCCATAAGATACATATCTCCGAAGCTGCGCTTCTTGCTTTCTGCTACAAAGCCCCAATTGTCATCACCATCGCTGAGATATCAATGTTGGGGTCAGAGAGTAGAAAATTTATACCTAATAAATAAGTTGCTAGCAGTTGGACCTTCTAGTCCGGACGAGCATTGGCTCCTGCCATTTCGTTTATTGTTTGTGAACAGCATTGTCAATTTCGGCTTGTGCACTTCAGTAGGTCTCGTTTCATTACGAGTGGATCTTCCACCGGGAGCCAAACTAAACATTGCATCACTAATAGTGATAAAAATAATGACTGCAGCTGCTTGGAACGACGTCAAGCAAGTAATTTTCGTGCAGTTCCCTCCCGGGCTTCGGTGACAGGCGACAACTTAATGCGTCAACTTAGCCAACAACTCCTTTATTTCATTCAATGCCAGTGCGAACACGCCCTTCTCAAAGGGAGCTGTCGGTCCGGTCCGCCTTAGTTTTCAGGGAGTGGCCGTGATGCGGCTCTACATGAGGAATAGCGCTGCTTGCGTCAGACATGCTTCCAAGCACTTTCCTCCGGAGATGCGATAAAAGTGTTTCCCTCTCCAATGTCATACGTCCGTCAGTTTTCTTCCTTCGTGCTCCTGTTTTGTGGCTTGAAGCAATGCTGCCGCCACATCACAGCGCAGTGCATGTAGTAGCATTGCGGTGATGCTTCCCCATCGGTTACCCGCATAGTGCCATGAACAGCGACACGCTATCTCGAAACCCCGTATCGTTTACAGAGCCAGCGTGACTGCCAACATTGTGAACACAAAGAATTCAAAACACCGCCTGACGGATCAGTACACAACTGCACAAAAAATTACTTGATATGACATCCGTTGTGAGGCACTTCATGACGGGTTCTCTCCCACATGACCACAAAGCACTTGCGAATGCTAGGCCATGGGTGAGAGCAGGAAAGGGCTAGAGGTGAGGGTGGTGAATAGCTGGATCGCGCCAGAGTCCTTCAATTTTACTGGTCACGAAACTGCTCCGTAACTCAATGGGAGAGCTTCATATGATGCGTTGGGTTGCCGCGCGGTGGCGCCACCATCTCACTGAGGGGATTCGTCGGGCTGGTCGGGCGGCGTTGCGCTGGCTCAAACGACGCTGCGAGTTGTTTGCTTTGTGTGGGAAACGTGCATATCGTGCTGTTGTGATGCGGCGTTAGTGCAGCGACGATGCCGAACACGTGTTGTGTCCCGGGATGTCGTTCCGGGTACAAGGGCAGAACAGAAAAAGTTTCCTTGTTCTGTTTACCCAGCGACGGCGTGCTGCGCGAGAAATGGAAGCGCTTAATTCCAAGGCAAGAAACGGGTGACTTTTGCTTCGACTCTAAGTATGTGAGAGTGTGCGAGAAGCATTTCGATGACAGTGACATCGTCCGCGCAGATGAATTTGAGGTGAATGGCGAAAAAGTGTCACTTCCGCGCGGCAAGCCCCTTCTGAAGCCTTGTGCCATTGCAAGGAAGTTTGACGGCTTGCCAGCGTATTTGACGAAGCCGAAGCAGCGGTCACGGACCCTGACAAGAAGGTCCCCAGCGAAGCGACGTCGTGAGTCGTCCTCATGTGCCTGTAAAACAGAAGTTCACGCCAAACCAGGCACATCGGGTGCCGCGTCGTGTGATGAAGGTGAGTTTACGTCCAATGTTGTTTTAACTTTCTTGCCCATGCAGTGATTATATCGGTGAAATTTTGCAGGAGTGTGTGAGCTGAAAATGCGCTATTTGAAACGATTTTTGAAATTGTTTTTCAGATCTTGCACTGCCCACAGATCTTGTCGGCGAGGGGCCAACGCGCACTTCGGACTCGGCGTGCCAGACAGATGAATTTACCAGCCCTCTCGCCGAGGTTAAACTGCTGAAGTGCCAACTTCGGGCAACGAAACAACAGCTGACCTTGTGTCAGACGAAATTGGCCAAGATGAGAGTGCAAGCGAGCAAGCACAAAAAACTTGAAGAAAGCCTTCAAAAAATGTCAACCGCACGAAGTTGATCAGTAAAATAGTAGCTGTGTTTCCTTACTTGTTTGCAAACTTTATAACCCTGTGGTCAGGCTCACATGCAAAAAACTTTTCTGGTGTCTTTGTGCTTTCACTTTTAATATTTCCACGAACTATCGCTCAGGATTCATTTTTTTTTGTTTTGTAACCATGCGTGGCCGCTTTCGGTTTTTTATCTGGTGTTTCAACTGAAGCGCCCGTTTGCTTTTTTTTTTTGTACGTCGCGTCGGGCAATATTGTTGATATGGAAAGGTTGTCACCTTGTCACTAACTTGATTTCTTGTTTGCTCGAAACTATTCTCGGCCCTATTTTCATGGATCGAAAATGAATGACGTCCCGAGAGCAACTCATGCATAGCAAATGCCGCGTGACTCACTTTATCGATGTCTTCTGTGCAGGCCACGCTGCGGACTGCTTCTTTGACGTTTGCGTTTCCTTCTAGTCTTTTGCAGAGCATGAGTTCGCTTTAATAAACTTCATTCAGTAGAACTTTACGTTTGTCTTTGTTGCGTGGCAATATTCTGTTTCGTCTGTGTGCTACACATCAAAGCGCAAACAATAAATTTTTTTACGCTGCACCACGCTTTTTTGTCTCCCTTCATAATATTGAAATTTATTTTTGTAGCATGTGATAAAAGTTTGCGCTTCCTTTTTTGCAAGGATTGAAAAGCGGGTTCGCGGAAAGACACACAGTGCAGCATACATCATTTCGTGTTTTGGTCCTTTCCCTTTATGCAGCGCTTTTAAATGTGACTGTACCCCCTCATCGAAAATAGAATATTACTGGGGTATCTGGGTGCTCAGTGCATTCCAGAGCACTCAACATATTCATTAAAAGCCTACTCTGAAGGACGCGTACCTGCTTCTTTTCAGTTCTTTCTTTCGTTGCATTATTGATAGGCCCGCAGCAGTCCGCAGCTACGGAGCTACCGTATGTATTGTGGTTACAAAGTTTTCTTGAAGGAAACAGACAAAAGATATTTTAAAATCGGTAAACACGGCGCAGCGCTTGCGCCCAAAGACGCGAAAGCAGTTGCCGTTCGTGGCCGAGGTCTGCGGTGATTTATTCGAAAAAATAAAACCCCATTGGAGGCAGGTGGTATACACAATAATTGGGCGATTCATCGCTAACAACTACGAAAAGAAAAAAAGAAACCCAGCCCGCAGAGACCAGAAGCAGCGAGCGTTTTTATGCCAAAAGCTGGCAAATATGCCGCACGCGCGGCGGCTGGATCCCCTCAGTGCGACGGTGGCGCCAGTAGTGGCGCCCGCGGACCCTATATGAAACTAGCGCCGAAGTTTCGTGACCAGTAAAGCATTGAAGGACTCTGATCGCGCGCATCTGGCTGCATTGATAAAATAGAGCAGGTGTTGTCTTAGCTGACAACAGCATATGGTGCCTCAATAAATTTAGCTACTATTAGCATTTCTAGGCGCCCCCTCGGATCGGAGTACAGAAAGTGACTTCACCAGTACTGATGACGACGTCGCCGTTTCTTACTGCATCTTGCTGCGAAAGTAGACCCATGCGGTTATGAAGATGCTGACAGCGCCACTAAACACATTACCGCACTACTTGCAATACAAGTTGTCACCACTTTTTAAGCATACTGTTAGCGAATCATCATGTTAACGCTTATAAAGATTTCCAAAAGCCATTTCGAGAGTTGCAATGCCATCATATTGTTGTAATCTTGCAGTTTTAGAGCCCACCTGGTGAACTTAGCATTGAGGTCTTTTATTGTTTGAAGCCAGCCAGCGAAGGGCGACGATGTCGGTAACGACCGTGAAGCTTTTACCATAAACATACGGACAAAATTTTTCGACTGCCCAAACTACCACCAAGCACTCAAGTTCAGAGGCCTGGTATCGGCTTTCTGATTTACTGAGCTGGCAGCTAGCATAAGCGACCGGTCTCTCCTGCCTGTCCTCGTTAACTTGCAAGAGAACAGCTTCGAGGCCAAGACCACTGGCATCGGTGTGTAGAATCGTCGGGGCATTCTCGTCATAGTGCACATGTCGGTGGTGCTTGAATGACAGCCTTGAGGTCGCAAAAAGCAGCTTCTTGGTTGGGTCCCCATTTCCAGCGAACTTCTTTCTTGAGTAGCTCATTGAAAGGTACCACGCGGGAAGCGAAGTCAGGGAAAAAGCGCCTGAAATATGAAGCGAAGCCCAAGAAACTTTTAAGCTGCTTAGCCATGGTGGGAGGCGGAATACAGGCAATGGCTTGGAGCTTCGTGGGATCAGGACTGATGCTTTTGGCACTGGCTACGTGCCCCAAGTAACTAACTTCCGAAAAGCCAAAAAAAGCACTTGGAAGGTTTAATGCAAAGGCGAGCGTCTTGGAGAGCACGCAAGACCATTTCGAAATGCCCGAGGTGTTGGGGAAACGTGGGAGCATAGACAATTATGTCGTCTAAATAGATCAAACCTATCGAACACTTGAGATGCCCAAGAACCTGGTTCATTAATCGCTGAAATGTAGCTGGAGCGTTAGAGAGACCAAATGGCAGGCGGTTAAACTGGGTATAGGCCGTCTGGAGTTATAAAGGATGTCTTCTCAGCGTAATTCGGGTCTAGTTCCACCTGCCAATAGCCAGAAAGAAGGTCCAGCGTAGTGAAAAAATGGGCACCATGCAGGCGGTCAAAGCCATCGTCAAGACGAGGAAGCGGATACACGCCAGGCTTGGTCACTCTACTAAGCCGTCGATAGTCAATACAGAAACGGATTGCGCCATCTTTCTTTCTCACAACTACTACTTGGGACAACCACGGACTTGACGAGCGCGATATGATACCACGCTTCAGCATGTCAGCCACTTGCTTAGAGATTTGGGGCACGACACCGCAAGCCACACCATGCTCAACCCGCTTCTGACTTTGCAGATGCTGGTGTGCTTCATCGCCACCGGTGTGTGCCCATCCCTTCAAGACAAGCTCGGATCAACCTACCCCCCTGCGCCCAGGAACTTAGCCTGGGAAACTGGCTCGCCCCTTGACGCTCCGGATCCTGCTGCTCCGCCAAAACCAGCCCAGTGGCCCCCCTACAGCTGGCAACCAAGCCCATCGATGACATCACTGGTCACATGGCCGGTGTCACCGCTACAAAACCACTCTGCCGATGCCGTCAGTTTGGGGCACGACACCGCAAGCCACACCATGCTCAACCCGCTTCTGACTTTGCAGATGCTGGTGTGCTTCATCGCCACCGGTGTGTGCCCATCCCTTCAAGACAAGCTCGGATCAACCTACCCCCCTGCGCCCAGGAACTTAGCCTGGGAAACTGGCTCGCCCCTTGACGCTCCGGATCCTGCTGCTCCGCCAAAACCAGCCCAGTGGCCCCCCTACAGCTGGCAACCAAGCCCATCGATGACATCACTGGTCACATGGCCGGTGTCACCGCTACAAAACCACTCTGCCGATGCCGTCAGTTTGGGGCACGACACCGCAAGCCACACCATGCTCAACCCGCTTCTGACTTTGCAGATGCTGGTGTGCTTCATCGCCACCGGTGTGTGCCCATCCCTTCAAGACAAGCTCGGATCAACCTACCCCCCTGCGCCCAGGAACTTAGCCTGGGAAACTGGCTCGCCCCTTGACGCTCCGGATCCTGCTGCTCCGCCAAAACCAGCCCAGTGGCCCCCCTACAGCTGGCAACCAAGCCCATCGATGACATCACTGGTCACATGGCCGGTGTGACCGCTACAAAACCACTCTGCCGATGCCGTCAGTTTGGGGCACGACACCGCAAGCCACACCATGCTCAACCCGCTTCTGACTTTGCAGGTTAGTTATCTAAACAATTGTAAATCGTGTAGAAGCAGTAGTCGCTTCCTTATTGCTGTGTCGTGCCCCAACGACTTTAAATTGCGCAGTATATTGGACTTGTGCGTTGACGCGATTGCTTTTGGTTTATGTTCTCAATTAATACTGCTGCTTTCTGGCGACGTGGAACTGAATCCCGGCCCAACAAAAAGCAGTGATAAAGCCGCAATCTTGGATTCTATCAAACGCGTCGAGGACAATCTAGAAACGATTCGATTAGAGATAGACGGCCTTAAAACTGCCCAAGCAACCCAGGAAAAACAAATTTCCTCATTTAGCAACCGACTCGAAATCCTAGAAAAACTAAAGCCCCAAACTAGCAACCCTAGTGATAACGATTCATCCCAGATAAGCCACGAAATTTCTGTGCTCAAAGCCGCAACTATTGACGCCAGCAACCGCCTACGACGGAACAACCTTCTCTTTCTTGGCATAAAAGACAACATAAAGGAAACATGGGAAGAGTCGGAGCAAAAGATATCCACGTTTTGTGCCGACAAGCTTAAACTTACTCTGGAACCGGGTGCGATGGAACGCGCACACCGAATCGGGACCTTTTCAGAAAACAAAACTCGACCCATCATTGTAAAACTAGCCCACTACAAAACGAAGGAGCGCATTCTGAACTGCGGTCGCATGCTTAAAGGCACAGACTTCGCCATTAGGGAGGACTTCGCAGCTGCCACCCGCATTGCGCGGTCAAAACTGTTGCAGTTCATCCGCCCCCAAAAATGCGCATTTAAACTGAGCCTCGACAGACTTCACGTGGACAAAAAGTGCTACATGTATGACCAGACTTCCGACAAAATTGTAGAAATCAGCAAAAAACAGACTGTGCGTGCTATAGCTGGTGAGTCATTAGGTATGAGTAGCAAAGCCACCGAATGACGCCCCTCTGTCTACTGTACCTCTAACCCTCGACCAAGCCGATCATCAACGCTAAATCTAAATGTTGCCTTCACTAATATACGAAGCATACTGCCTAAACTAGACAGACTACACAGTTTTATCCAAGATGTAGAAGCCGACATTGTCATGCTTGCAGAAACATGGTTACACGAAAGCGTACTCGACAACGAAATCTTCCCGTCTAACATGGACTACACTTTATATCGCCATGATCGCACTAATCGCCGGGGTGGAGGCGTGCTCATAGCTATTAAAAACAATCTAACATCTTCTCTTATCACTCATGACGACACATTAGAACTAACCTGGGTGCGAGTGTCAAACGTTGCCCAAAAGGCGATTTTTGGCATCTGTTACCGGCCGCCTGATTCTGAACCTGGCTTTTCCATCCTCCTTTCAAACTCGCTCACCCGGATTAAAGACAAGTTCTCGGACGCCCCTATTTTTCTTTTCGGTGATTTTAATTTCCCTCAAATAAACTGGCCTTTACTCTCAGCCCCTAGTGCATCCCCGTCCAACGAATCAAAGCAATTCCTTGATCTGACGCTAGATTTTAACCTACACCAAGCTATAACATGCCCCACAAGAGGTGATAATACTTTAGATCTTCTTCTAACATCAAGCCCGGATGACATAAAGCGCACAATAGTACTCCCCGGGTTTAGCGACCATAACCTTATCCACAACTGCATATCTCTACCTCTGATCAGAAGGTCGCCGATTGAAAAATTCATAACTGATTACAAACGAGGAAATTATGACGCTATCAACGACAAACTCGGTTCTTTTCTTGACAGTTTTCGCGGATCATATCAAACCCGCTCAGTAAACGCCAACTGGCAGATATTCAAAAACACGATACTTAACTTAGAAAAACAGTATATTCCAACCATTCGCGTAAAATCAGATTCCACAAATCATTGGTTCAACAAACAACTGAAAAGTCTTTTAAATAAAAAGAAACGTCTTTATAGGACCGCCAGTCAATGCGATTCCCCTTTAACATGGGAAAAATATCACCTGTGCGCCAAAAAGTATCTTACGGAACTACAAAAAGCCAAAGATAAATATTTTTCATGTGACCTATTATCTATCCTCCGCTCAAATCCCACTAAATTCTGGCGCATGCTCTCTCACAAAAATCAAAGTACCAACATAGATCTTCTAGACCCAGACGGGGAACCAATAGACGCAAAACACGTTGCCTCCGCTTTAAATGATTACTTTTCATCAGTATTTTCTACCCCTAACATTACACAGTCAACACGAATACCTACCCGTTCCCCCGGCGCTGTATCCCCCGAAATAGCATTTAACCCCGAAGGAATCGTTAAACTAATCACCGGTCTTAAGATATCTTCAGCGCCAGGTCCTGACCAAATAACCCCCAAACTTTTAGTTAACACCGTCACAGTGGTTAGTCAGATTCTTTGCCTCATCTTCATGCAGTCCCTTGAAACAAGCGAAATTCCAGACGATTGGAAGATAGGCAGAATAGTAGCCGTCTTCAAAACAGGAGAGCGAACGAATCCAGCAAACTACCGCCCTATTTCCCTGACAAGCATTCCCTCTAAATTACTAGAACACATTATATCTTCTTACATCATGACTCACCTTGAATCAATAAATTTCTTCTATAATCACCAGCACGGTTTCCGAAAGCACTTCTCATGCGAGACCCAATTAGCCGAGTTTACCCACGACCTACTAAAAAGCATGGATGATAACCTGCAGATTGATGCCATATTCCTAGACTTTTCCAAAGCTTTTGATCGCGTACCACACAACTTATTACTTAGCAAAATTAATTCCCTTGGCATTGCACAGAATATTGTCTCCTGGGTTAAACACTTCCTCTCCAACCGTAAACAATTCACCTCTGCTAATAATCATAACTCCTCTAAAACTCACGTATCATCAGGCGTCCCTCAGGGTGCGGGCTTATCACCTCTTCTATTTTTAATATTCATAAACGACCTGCCAACAAACATTCAAACAAAACTTCGACTATTTGCGGATGACTGTGTCATATACTCCCCCATTCACAACTTTGAAAACAGTACTAAACTACAGCAAGACCTCGACACAGTTGCGCTATGGTGCCAAGACTCATCAATGCCGTTAAATCTAACCAAATGCAAATCGATGTCATTTTCCCGTAAACGCACCACTGTTCATCATACATACTTTATCAATTCGCTTCCTCTCGATTCGGCTTCGTCATACAAGTATCTCGGAGTGCACATGTACCCATCTCTTTCATTTGCACCGCACGTACAGTCCATCTGCTCAGACGCTCTGCGTACGCTTGGTTTTCTGCGCCGTAACCTCAAATCAGCATCTCCTGACGTTAAAAAACTAGCATACTTAACATACGTACGACCAAAGCTCGAATACGCATCGTCCATTTGGAATCCATCCCAGGCATACCTCGTTAGCGAACTATAAGCAGTTCAAAACCGCGCTGCCCGCTTTATAACCTCACAGTACTCCAGAGAAATCAGCGTCACCGCCCTAAAACAATCAATTGAACTGCCATCACTCGCGTCGCGCCGCCTCATCTCGCGCCTATGCCTCCTCCACAGTTTCTTTTTCCGACCCCAATCAAGACACGAACTTTTACAGCCCCCAAACAGAACTTCTTCCCGCATTAACCATTCAAACCCCATTGCACGAATCAACGGCCGTACATCCGCAATGAACGACTCCTTTTTCCCCCAAGCAATAACACTTTGGAATCACCTTCCCGATACCATTGTTGCCACACCTGACCGCACATCATTCCGCGCAAAATTGGAATCCCACTTTGATTCCACCTATTAACCCGTGGCTGTAAATATATTCTACCAACGTACTGTATGTATAATTTGCTTGTGCCTAGTTATTTGTTCTCTAATTCCCAGCCAAAGCGTTTCTTTTGTGTGTTATTTGATTCATTTTTGTTGTCATTTTTGACCAAACTACCATATTAGAACTGTACTGTTTATAATAATTTGTTAAACTTGAATTATACACATTCACAGCGTATTTTTTGCCCCCCTTATGTAATGCCCTCGGGCCTTTAAGGATGCAATAAATAAAATAAAATAAAATAAAATTTATGTGTGTTCAGAGGCAGAGACTCGACGCGGACGATGGCAAACAGAAACTTCAGAGCCAGTGTCGATTTTGTGCTGCACTAAAGGAGTGTGTCCGAGCTCACTGGGCGACATTGCCACACAGTCACGGAATTTCCGTAGAAGTGCTTGAATCTCGGCTTTCTGTGACGGAGTCAAGTTGGGGCCGAAGTTGAATTCATTCCAGTCTAAGGATGATGCAGTTGGTGGCGAAGGTGCTACAGGCTGTACCGCTGCTACGACAGACGGTGCTTCAACGTAGGTGCAGGTACTGAGGACGGTGCCTGACGGCACGCACAGGATACTGTCAGACAGGTTGAAGACAAGTACTTCAAAGATTTTGCCAAAACAGCTATGAAGGGCCCGCGGCATTGCGAATTTGCTTCCAGGGCGGGAACAAACAGTACTTTCTACAAGAATGTCTTTGTCAACAAAGGACTTGTCGGAGCTGTAAACAGGAACCCACACAGCAGACAACAAGGGGATGGTAACTGGGGTTGCTGTAATCACAGGATTGAAAAGCAGGGATGGTTTTCCAATTTCAGGTTGTTCACTTCTGTTCGTACCCACGGCCGTATTTGTGCCCGTTGTTAGAATGCCGACTTTCGAAGAAAATTTAATAATCAGACTTTTCATCATGCGGTAATTGTCAGCGAGCACAGAGCGCACTTCTTCAACAGTTCTGCAAATGACATGACTTAACGGGAAAGACGACTGCCTAGAGCAAGCTTTATTGGAAGCTTCAAGACTTGCTCGAATTGGTGTCGAAGCGACAGACGTTAGTTCAATGGTGCAATCAGTGCCGCTAAATTGCAAATTAATGCCAAACTCTGTGCACCAATCACAGCCTAAGATCGCTGGCACACACAGGTTTGTAACAACAAGGAACCGCTGCCTCACTGTCTACCCAAGCGCACACACATTCAGGCATATTTCGCCAGAAGTAGGTAGAGTGGCTCCGGCAGCTAGGACGAGATGGGGGTCGATCGACCTGCTCAGGGCTCAACGAAAATCTTCCAGACAAGGAACTCATTGCTAAAAAAATTAATGCAGCCCCTGTGTCCACTAGTGCTTCAACGTTCTGCGGTGGATCTCCAAGCTTCACCGGCAGAGTTGGCGTCTCGGGGCAGGGGCAAAGTGAAAGAAGAGGGGCTTCAGCCATCATGCGGGGTCCTGCCCTTGATGGCCCGCATAGTAGTTTCCCGAGGAAGACTGCATAGGAGGAGCTGAATTTGTCATCGACTCAGTCACCAGAGGGAAGTTCTGAGCAAAATTCCCAACATCGTGGCAGTGGTAGCACTGGAGTACCGTTGTACTATCGTGGAGTCGAGTAGGAGCCAAATGCCGGGTCCGGGATGGTGCGTCTGTGTAAGTTGGCCTCCGGTATGGATCCTTAGCTGCTTGCGAGCATTCTCGTACCTCCACCTCAAGAGCGACGGCTAAAGCTGATCGTACGTCAATCGGACGAGCGAGGCGGACGAGGCGGATGGCATCAACAAAGGCATTAGCAGCAATAAGGTCCATGGTTGTGGTAGGGCAACCCGACAAGGCCTTCAGGGACAAGCTGTCAACGTGAGCAGCAAGCTTTTGAAGGTCGCGGTGACCTTGCTGGTTGTTTCAGTTGTGTGAAGTAGAGCTGAAGAAGACGACTGTCGCCAAATCTGGTTTCCAGCGCCGAGACCAGAGCTTCATAGTTCGAGCGTACGACTTGCGGGATGTGCTCGAGGTATTCAACCGCGGCACCACGGAGCTGCACAACGAGCGCCTGAGCTTTATTTTGAACTGTACAGCCGTTTAGGGCAGCAACGAACTAGAACTACACCAAAAATGCTGCCCACGACGGGGTGCCATCGAAGGTAGGCGGTGGAAGTTGTGCTCCGAAAAACGGAGGCTCAGCCTACAGAGGAAAATTTCGTTTGACCGCGGTAGACACACGTTGCTGATGGCCAGACTGCTCCTCAATGACGGAGAGCCGCACAGCTAGGTCGGCGACGACATCCGCCGTCGGGGCAGGTTGGGCGAGGGTGGCCTCAAGAGAGAGCAAGCGGGTAGCGAAGAGAGTTTCGAAATTTTGCATAAAGACCCATCTGTTGGCCTCACCTTGCGAAATAAGGGCTTGCAGACAGTCAGGTATAAGTACGACTGGCACCAGCACTTGACTGTTGAGGGTGATTTGGCGTATCCTGGGGCGCTGGTGGCGGGATGTGTGATAAGACTGGGGTTCCCACGGCTTGGGCCAAGCTTTGCTGCGTAGTTGGTGCAGGAGGTTCCAGGGCCGTCGACGACGTGTCGCCTTCCGTAGGGTGCATCTGTGAAGTGCCGGCTGTTGCTGTCATCGCGACAGCCTTACTCCTTGTAAACATGGGTTAACGTTGTCACCACTGCCACCAAACGTAACGTACAAGAACCACTCGCTCGAACACAATCCAACACAACCTGTCTTGGTCGTTCTATTTTCCCGGTCTACCTCTCACGCGCTGGTCACCCCATTGCTATGATCCACTACAATATGAGCCTTAAAAACGCACTTTTCTTATATCGAATTATCTATATATCCGAGATCGACTGCAACAGGCGGGATAGCGACTCATCCCATTTGTTATTTCTTCGTTCCTTCTAGTCTGCACTGTTTTTACCATTTATCATATTATATCCAACATAATACACATACCTTATTGTCTGGCTTAACATTATTTCCTATATTGGCAGTCCTTCCAATTCTTGAATTATTTTCTAACCAAATATTACTACAAAAATACCTCGACCACAACCTACAATCGTGCAACGACTGGCTTATGTCCTTAAACCCTACTGAATGCAAACTAATCTCTTTCACTTATCATCTAAATCCCCTTCACTTCTCTATTAACATAGTTAATGTTTCTGTCAAAAATTTCATCACACCACGGTGGCAAAAATATGAAAAATACATTTGGAAATTTTTCACGTCATGAACAAATATGTCGCCACAAAATTCACAAATGAAACTTCAACCTTGCTTCTGTTTGCTAATAATGAACCTGTGATATTGAGACATATGGCATTAGTGTTTTCAGAGTGCAATTTGTCTATCTAAACAAAGTCATTGCTTCTCTTTAAAAAGCCCCAATGTGAGATTTACCTTTGGGTTCCCCACCGCCATTGGGGGACAGGTTGGTCCAGTAGATGCTGTGGTTCAGGTGCCCACCACCATTGAATTTGATTGCAACTGAAGCTGAGATAATGCTCTGGGTGCACTCTGTCGGGAAGCAAAACAAGCAATTTAGAAAAAAAAAAAAAACATTTATTGATTCATCCTACTTTTTTATGAAACCATGGTAATATATGCATCGGCTATGTCGGTTTCAAAAATACAGAGTAGATGTAGCTGCAAGGATACTATTTCTTAAAACAGCATTGACATTTTTTTGTTAGCTACATGCTATAATTTAAAACCGACTTCTAGTCTGTGAACAAGAAACCGGTATGCAGTTGCAAAATGTCACACCACCATGAGACTTGGTGAGTAGCTGATAACTGTGAAATAAAATTGTTTATGCTCCAAACAAGACAAATATTTCTAGCATCCAAAATAACTTTGCAATAAATTAAAATGCCCCTCCATATTATCAGATGAGAGCCTTGTGCTAGTAAGGAAAACTCTGAACCAAACAAACTATTAAATGAAACACATAGCTCAGATTCACATGGCTAGGCCCGTCTTCAAGTGTCCGGGTCTATGGTTTCACTGCTCGCTCACATGAATCCAGGAAGCGGGGGCACACTGTGGCCGACTGTTTGGCTGGTTTCCGCTAAGTACGCTAGTACGGTAGAGCTGTAACCCCTTCCAACAATGAACAGAAGTAGATTGGCTCATGGCAACAGCACTGCAGAGGATTGATTGATTTGTGGGGTTTAACGTCCCAAAACCACCATACGGTTATGAGAGACGCCGTAGTGGAGGGCTCTGGAAATTTCGACCACCTGGGGTTCTTTAACGTGCACCCAAATCTGAGCACAAGGGCCTACAACATTTCCGCCTCCATCGGAAATACAGCCGGGATTTGAACCCGCGACCTGCGGGTCAGCAGCCGAGTACCTTAGCCACTAGAACACCGCGGCGGGACAGCACTGCAGAGGGAAGGATGTGTTTAGAACTCAATGCGACTTTTGAACCAGGGTATGGGTAAACTTCTCTTCGACTCCTGTAACGGTCGCCGTGAAAAATGGGCACAGCTATTGGGAACCTTGTGGTGTTCCCAGCAAACTGTGAAAGGTGTGTGGCTGTTGGGAGCGACTCTTGGGCATTATTGTATTGATGACGAGTAGGCAAGCGAAGGGCATGCTGCTGCCAAACGCCCCAACTGTTCGCACTTATAGCAGACTTCTTGAGTGACGTCTTGGCAGCAGCGGAGCCCCATATTGTGTGGTAATGGCTTCATAGCATTGTTCTTATTGTTCTATGAATAAGTCAGAAAAAAATGTGTTGTTTTGACTATGCTGTTGTAGCTGCTGTAAGCACTGGTAGGTGAAAACTGTGCTGTTGATGTGCTAAATTGCCACTTTGAACTGACTGGAGGAGGCCATACCAGAAGGTTTGTGCTTGCCATGTGCTGAATATGGCGAGTGCACATGGATTTGAAGATTGATACGTGGGGTTTAACATCCCCAAACCAGCGTATTATTATGAGAGACGCCGTAGTAGAGGGCTCCGGAAATTTCGACATCGTGGGGTTCTTTAACGTGCCCCCAAATCTGAGCACACGGTCCTACAACATTTTCACTTCCATGGGAAATGCAGCCATCACAGCCAGGATTCGATCCCACGACCTGCGCGTCAGCGGGCGAGTACCTTAGCCACTAGACCACCGCAGCGAGGTGGATTTGAAGATTAGCCACGATGGCTGCAATAACATGCGGCTGATTGATGTGTTGAAGCAGGTAGTCAATTTTCTGGGTGTCGGCAAGCATTATGGGGCAGTTTACAATCTCCCACAGCTTCGCATAAGCGTACTCTTATAGGCTCCTGCCTAGGCCCTGCCTGACCTCGACGCGTTCCTGACACTCTTGAAGAGTGTCAGCTCCGACAAAAATGCTTCATTTAAGGCGGCGCTCCACGTTTCCCACTTTTGATGATTATTCCCAAAAGGGAATAATCATCAAATGCCAATTTAGAAATCGGCCTTTGAGTTTACTTGCGGCAATAAGGCATGCGGTAGCGTTGTCCCATGCGGCAAGCTGTTGTATGCGGCAGATGTCATTGATCTATGCATCAATATTTTTCATGAGAGAATCACCGAAATACACTACAAATGAGGATAAGTCAGGCACTGTGGTAATTTTTATCAAGGGGCGTAAAAGCTGCTAGCCAGGCTTTTGAGTGTTGCAATATCAAACAACAAACGCGTGTTGCCGAATGACGGCTTCGAGACGCTGAAGAAGTTCTTTGGTACGTCTGGTCAAGGTCAACTGTGAACTGCAGTATGATCACATAATCAAGCTCTTCCCAATTTATCCCTGGCATGATGCACTGTCAAGCGACGCTTGCCAAACCACGCTCGCAAAGGCGAATGAAAAGGCGAAAAGCTATTGAGCAGCGCTTCTGTGCTGCCGTGGCTGGCTGGCTCGGCGAAGGACCGGCGCCGTCTGTGCCAAATGTGAGGCTTGTGCTGGTCTGAGAAAAACTCTCGATTAAATAAACTATTTAACGAAACTTATGACTCCGATTTACATGGTTAGGCACGTCTTTATGCGTCAGCGTCTATGGCTTGACTGCTCGCTCACATAAATCCTGAAAGCAGGGGCACACTATGGCCAACTGTTTGGCTGGTTCCAGCTAAGCGCGCTTGTACGCCGCTCACACGGATAGATGAATGAAACGATCTAATTATCTTAGTGCTTCAGCCAACACATCTCAGCGATACCTTTTTGTGACGGCATTCAGATAAAGGCAGCCAGATGTTGCGAGCTAGGAGTGATCTATAACACGTACAACGCTCATGTAAGTGGGAAAACAGGGAGTGCCTGAAAATCCACTAAGTACACCATACTGGTGAGGATGTCACACGGTGATGCCGACTCAGGCCAGCAGTTCCAATCATTAGTAAAAGACACAAGAAGCATGCTCAAAGCAATGTACCCATGTACACAGGAGGACAGAACAATAGAACTTGCTCAGTTTCAAACCATGGTATCAGTGAGCCTTTAAAACAAAATCTTGTCATAATGTAGGCTCCTGCAAATTTCCTTAATTCTTATGTAGATTAGTTGGAAGTGGTTATGCAGTTCAAGGTACCACCGGGGCAAGTCTGAGCACTTTGCCAAAAAAAGAGGTTGCAAAAAGCAAAACAAAAAACTGAAAACACACACACGCGGCCAATGCCGAGATGACAATGCACAAGCATTGCCAATTAAATGAAATATGACTTCATGAAAACCTCACATATAAAAACTCGTATGGTGTATAACATTAGGTGTGGGAATTTTTTTTAAAATGGGGTGTGCAAGGGACACAGTGTCGTGATATTCGCAAAATATGACCCCAGTGGCCTTCTGAATGAATGAGCTCTTTTTTGGAGGTATAAACAAAAGGCTGGGACCAATTTACTGGCCCTGTAAAAAAAATATTGCCTAAAATATTTATTCTTTTGACACCAATTCTACCAATTGCAAAGTAAACTTCTCTATCTTGTGTAGCAGCACGCTGCTTAAGCTAAAAATTACCTGAAATTTATTGGCAAGCAGCCGGCTTATAAAACGATCCTATGGTATGTGACGCAGGCAAGTAAAAAAAAGTGTTCCACACTTGCCAATCATGGCTGTATCGGCGCTGACTGATGCTCTCATGTTTATATTCCCAGATATACTCAATGAGGTGGACAGAGAAATGACTGCTGCTGTAGCTCCATTGGTAGAGCACTAGACGTGTGATTCAAAGGTTGCAAACCTGGTCCCTGCCAGCAGCAAGTTATCTTTTTGTTCACTTAATTTAACATTCACGGTAATACTAATAACATCCCCAATACTTGGTATTATTGTTCGTTAGTTCTCATTGCATTCAGTAAAGAAAAAGATTCTTCCCTAACTTTTCCAGCATGACACAGGTACTACTGTACTCACTCTTGGCCAGTGCTTCCGACATCTTCTCCTCAGCAGCGTTGAGGTTGTTTACGTAGGCAGCATGGTGCTTGTCGTGATGGACGTGCATAATGTCTGCCGAAATGATGGGCTCCAAAGCTTTGTAGTCGTACGGGAGGTCAGGCAGGGTGTGCTTACTGCGACCACCTGCATGGCCAAGCCTGTCAAGAAGGCGTTAGAGAAGTGAATTGAAATTATGCCCCCAGGTCAGTCTACTGTTAGAAAAAACACACAGGCGTGTGGCCCATCTTTCATGCAGTACAAGCAGTGAAAACCAAACGCATGGGCATATCAACAAAGAAGTGGTAAATGCCCTATGTCGTCTGCTACTGAAACGCCCCTTTCATGGCCCACTTGTGGCTGCCCTGTCACGGCTATTCGAAGGACTCATGAGCTGTGCAAGAATTTCCAGCTTCTACTTCCTATTTGTTAGATTACATGTAACATGATGATCACAATATTGCCACACTTCTTTCTCAAATTTTGTTATCGCCTCATTACACGTGGAAGTGCTGTCTTGCACAAACCAGGCCTGTTGACTAAGAACCATCCAGATAATCAATCGTAGAACTTTCCAATATGATTACGCACACTATGTGAACATTACACAGTTTTCTGGAATTTACGTTCCAGAAAACGCTATAAATAACACTAGAATATTCAGCGGCACATGTATAATTGCCGACTTGCATCACTGCTAGTCAGTTGATCGACAGCTGATGCTCTGTTCACCGCTATCACTTCCAGTGTTGATCATTGTAATCTGACTTCCGATTTACTGGCCACACGTTTGGCCAAATAAAGAGTTTCATTTTGGACACCCCGTCTCTGCCATTTTAAGTGTCACGACCTCGTGATATCTGGTGGAGGTGCTGCTTCCTACATGTACCGGACACCCTTGTCAATCTGTGAACCCAGCTCAAGTCGGAAAGTACACATTGATGCCAACCACGAGCAACAAGCTAACGGCAACAAGGTCTACCACCAGAGTAAGGGCCTCTACCTCCAAAGACCCAAAAAACTAAGACCCTGACCTCAAGCATGAAGACAATGACAGCCCCTGTCGATTTCCGCTGTCGACGATGACAGCCACCGATTTTGCTTTGGCAACCCAAGGAGCAACGAACTTTTCGCGGTTCATACCTCGAAGACTTGAAAACCTGGCTTGAGACATACGACCGTGTCGCCACCTTTAATTGGAGCATTGAGGACAAGCTGTAATACGCTTACTTCTACCTGGAAGAGTCGGCAGGACCCTGGTTTGAAAACCGAAAGTCCTCACTTCAAACCTAAGATATTTTCGCAGCGCATTCATCCACAACTTCACGTGCATCATCCACAAGGAAAAGCCGCCCCGCCACGGTAGTCTAGTGGCTAAGGTACTCGGCTGCTGACCCGCAGGTCGCGGGATCAAATCCCGGTTGTGGCGGCTGCATTTCCGATGGAGGCGGAAATGTTGTAGGCCCGTGTACTCAGATTTGGGTGCACGTTAAAGAACCCCAGGTGGTCGAAATTTCCGGAGCCCTCCACTACGGCGTCTCTCATAATCATATAGTGGCTTTGGGACGTTAAACCCCACAAATCAATCAATCAACAAGGAAAGAGCCGCTTTTTTTGCTAGAGACTTGGCTGCAGCTACCAAATGAAAAAGTCCCCACCTTCACAAAAGAGATGACTCGACTATTCCGCCTAGCCGACGCTGCGATGGCCAAAAACAAAAAAGTTCGCTTGCTCATATGGCGGGTAAAAGAAAAACACACATAAATCAACAAACAAGCAAAGCATCATTGAAGGCGACCAGTACCTGTTGATCAACCACGAGATTTACATCCCCACAGGAATAGCCTAGCTGCGGGGAGGGAAAGCGACGTTGGTGCTCTCGAACTTCATAGCTGCGGGGAGGGAAAGCGACGTTGGTGCTCTCGAACTTCAGTAATGAGTACAAGTGCGTGACCAAAGGCACCGGTTGCCTACATTGAAGGTATAGCCAGCAATACTATCACCCTCATCGACACTACTGAGCCTACTTCGACAAATCAAGGTCCCCAGCCAGATTTGGACGTCAATTTGAGCTTTCCGAAGCACCAGAAAGACCAACTCGAAGCCCTGCTCCTGTGATTCAAAGATTGCTTCTCGTCGTAGTCAAGAATCAGACATACCCTCTCGCTAAACATCATATCATGACAGAGGAAAATGCGAGAACACTCAGTCAGAGCCCGTGCTGAGTTACAATGCGGGAACGTGAGACCATAAAGAAACAAGTCGACGATATCCTACTAGACATCATCCAGTCTTGACAGAGTTTATGGGCATCACCTGTTGTGTTAGTCAAGAAGAAGGACGGAACCCTACACTGATGCGTTGACTATCACACCCTGAACGAAATCATGAAGAAGGACGTGTACCCTCTTCCGGGAATAACTACGCCCTGGATCGACTCCACAATGCAAGGTACTCGGATTGCGCAGCCATTGAAAGAAGGAACCAAATGCGCACACGTTGCGGCAATCCGCGAGAAAAGGCAGCGAGACCCTTTAATCCCGGAGCTCGTCACGGATGTGCTAATCTGCTCGCAGAAAGGCCCCTCCGCACAGAGGCCACCTTTTCTTCAATAGATCCTCAAGACCAGCTACTGGCAAATCGAAGTTGATGAGAAAGATAAAAAAAAAAAAAGACTGCCTCTATAACGCTGAACGACCTGTTCGAGCTCTAAGTCGTGCCCTCGGTCTTTTCTCAGCGCTTGCAACTTTCCAACAAGTCATAGATATTAGTCCTGCTTGGCTTGGAAGTGGCAGACTTACCTAATTAACTTGGACGATATCGTCGTGATTTCCTCAAACTTTGACAAACACCTCAAGTATCTTGAATTCATACTTCAAGCAATCTGTAGTTCTGGACACACTTTTAAGCCAGAGAAACGCCCCTTTTCATACAAAAAGCTCCCCTTTTAAGGTCACGTCATCGACCCGCAGGAAACAGCTGCGATCGCCGCCTTCCCGCCACCCACCGACAAGAAGGCCGTGTGCTGCTTTCCCAGCTAGTGCGCCTATTACAGAAGCTTCGTCAAGGACTTCTCACAGATCACCAAGCGACTGACGCAGCTCGCAAAGACGAATGTCGAATTCAGGTGGAAAACGACGCAACAGGAAGCATTTTAAGAACTAAATGACTGCAGACGCTTCCAATACTTGTGCACTTCCACGAATACGATGATACAGAAATGCACACCAACACAAGTAGAGTAGGACTTGATGCCAATTTCATGCAGAAGACTAACGGAGGAGCAAGGGTTATCAATAACACTAGTCAGTCGCTATGCAATGCAGAAGGCAACTATTCCACAACAAAAAAAGAGTGTCTTGCCATCATTTGGGCAACATCAAAGTTCCACCCCTGCCTCTATCGAAGGCCCTTCAATGCCTTCGATAGAGGCATTGAAGGGCCTTCAAGACCACCACGCCTTGTGCTGGCTAGTTAACTAGAAGGACCCTTCAGGTCATTTTGCACGATGGAGTCTCAGACTTGAAGAGTTCGACTTTGCCGTCATACACAAGTGCGGACGAAAAGACTGACACCGACTGCCTGTCCCATGCCCCAGTTGACCCACCACCGCAGGACGACAAGGAAGGTGACTACTTCCTGGGAACCTTAATCACTGATAACTTCACTGAACAACAGCGAGCAGATGCGGAAGTGAAGAACCTGGTGGAATACCTAGAGGGCAAGGCCACCGTTGTTCGAAAAGTATTCAAACATGGAGTTGAGACATTTTTCTAGTGGATCGCTGTTCTACTGAAAAACTAGCAAACTAACAAGCAAAAAAAGAAACACTTCTCGCAACTTCGAGCCAACTACTTCCAGTAATACCTTCAGCGTTATGTCAAGAAGTTCTGAATGCTCTTCACGACCTTGATTTTCCCATATGCTTGTGAGGATACAAGAAAATTCTTACTGGCATCGGCTAACTGCCGATGAGACCCATTACGTCAAGACTTGTAGAGACTGTCAGGGATGAAAGATACCGCCAACTACATACCTCCTGAGCTCAAGGATCCCGAATCCGGGAAATTTCAGCAACGCGAGGAGGGGGGGGGGGGGGGAGAGTCGTGCTGATTTACTTGTTTTCTTTTTTGCACAAAAAAAAATCTAAAAAAAAAAAACGAGAAAAGGGGGAGGTCGAACAACCTCGCAAGTGTAAACATTGGCGTCATGGTCTTATAATGGCTTGGAGTGCCAAACACACGATGGTAGGTCTTCCCAAGTACACTATAAGGTGCGAGTCTCAAAGAGAAGGCGTAAATACTCCCGAAATTCTGCATCATGAAAGCACCAAGCAAAATCATTTTTGTGAAAAGAACTGGTGCATGTCTTCTAAGAACAATGTGAACGGAGCAGCTGGCTGCCGTGAAGGCATGGGTGAAAGCTTTGCTTTCCATCATTATTCAATACCTACAGTGAAAATTTAGTCTCTATTCTGCCTTTCATCTTACTCAAAGTGGTGAATTGATTAAACAGTGGGTTGCGCCTCCTCAAGTACAAAAGTCTATTACTGCTTGAGAAAGCTCCAAGATTCAGGTATTATTTAACCTCACTTTATTTTGTAAATGGCATTCAGTTTCAGTTTCTGGGTGCAGTGTTAGACACTGATGTCACTGGATAGGAAGCTTGAACACGTGGCCTAAAATTCTGTGATCGACGCAGTGCTGCATCATCTCCTCCCACACACAAACACAAGCAACTGTTCAGATGCCTACCATACTGACTAAAATTCTCTAGTAGAAAATGTTTGAGTGTAGAGCACTGCGGTACACACAGAAATGTTTCCAATGTATAGTACGGTCCACTGTTAGGGGGAACACGTGAGCGTGTGGCCGGCCGTCTGTGGGGCGCTAACTGCTGGCGTGATTCGGAAACACAGAGCATACGCACAGAATCGCAAGGGCAGTTCGTGCCCTGCGTTGTCTGCTACTCCCCACTCTAGCGCTCGGCGTGCGCTAACGCCATGCTTTGTTTCAGTGAATGGAAGGAGAATCCAGCTATGCTCACTGCATCAAGCACTGATCTTTTTGTTATCAAAGGCAACCACCTGATTCAAGCGTCGTGCAAAGCTTATGACTAACATTTCTGTGAGGATTGACATTGTAAGTTACGCAAGTGATGGGCTTTGTTATTGCTTTCACAGAATTCCACAGCTGAGGGCATAACTCCTCACTGAACGAATTTTCGGCGGTGCCAGCTCTTATATGTGGCATGGCCAGGACACCTGAGGATGAAAGGCTTGTCATAGTCGAACTCTACACTAAATAATACAGTCAGCCTGCTGTCGCTGGCGTGGTAAACAGGTCACTGAACACCGTGACATTGTTCGTGTGCCCCTTCCCCCCACTCACTTGAATTCAACGTAATTGAAACTGTGAGGGGCAGAAAAAAATCATCTCTCTCTCCGCATCAAATCTGTGGATGACCTCTGGGCTTTCGTAAAAGAAGAGTAGGAGTGGTTTAAGCGCGATTGATCCCTCACCGAAGCTCTGTACAGGTCACCGTCTGCAAGAATGAAGGCCGTACTCTACGCTGGAGGTGACATCACCCAATACTGAATGAAGCTTTTCCTTCTTCTAACGTGAAGAGGCCGCAGATCTAGCCTGCTCCGTCTTTTGTCACAAAAATATGACAAATAAAATTTATCTTTGGTGTTCACTATAATTTATACTTTTACGCACTTGACTTTTTATGCGTGCACATATTAGGGGAGTGCAATAATTTTAATAAAAGTGCATTAACTCGAAATATGGAGCTTCTTCCAATGATGCTTCTTTAATAAAAAAAGAACACATGATTTAAAACGTTAACACTAATACTTGCAGAGATGTAGCAAGGCAGAGCACCATTGAAGATCATGCCGTATTGACTTGGTGGCAGCAGGGGCAGCGCAAGATAGCCGTGTTAAGCACGTTCTGTATTTCTTACACAGATACCAGTTCACTAGCACGGACCATCAAAGCAAGACAAGGCAGCGCTTACGAAGCAGGAAGCTGACGACGACGCACCCCCCAGGGGATCAGTCCAGCTACCGCTACAAAAGGGCCTGCAACGCCGGTGGAACTTCACTTGGTGGCAGCAGGGGCAGCTGCCCCTGCTGCCACCAAGTGATGTAGCAAGGCAGAGCACCATTGAAGATCATGCCGTATTGACTTGGTGGCAGCAGGGGCAGCGCAAGAAAGCCATGTTCAGCACGTTCTGTATTTCTTACACAGATACCAGTTCACTAGCACGGACCATCGAAGCAAGACAAGGCAGCGCTTACGAAGCAGGAAGCTGACGACGACGCACCCACCAGGGGATCAGTCCAGCTACCGCTACAAAAAGGCCTGCAACGCCGGTGGAACTTCACTTGGTGGCAGCAGGGGCAGCGCAAGAAAGCCGTGTTAAGCACGTTCTGTATTTCTTACACAGATACCAGTTCACTAGCACGGACCATCGAAGCAAGACAAGGCAGCGCTTACGAAGCAGGAAGCTGACGACGATGCACCCACCAGGGGATCAGTCCAGCTACCGCTACAAAAAGGCCTGCAACGCCGGTGGAACTTCACTTGGTGGCAGCAGGGGCAGCGCAAGAAAGCCGTGTTAAGCACGTTCTATATTTCTTACGCAGGTTAGCACTTTTTTCTCCGTTGGGTTCACGAACCTTTTGTTTGTTTGTTTTTTTTGCTGCCTCTACTTGCTGCCCAATATAGCGACCGTGTGCATGAACTATTTTTCCTTTTCTTTGTTTGCATTTTGTCACCTGAAGCGATGCCGGAAGATTTCCGAGAAGAGCTCAGGAAAGAAATGCGCGATTTCAAAACAAAACTGGAACGCGAACTCAGGACAGAAATGCGTGAATTTAGGAAAAGTTTGGAATTCATGACTGATGAACTTGAAAAGACAAAGAAAGAACAGATAGAACTTCTCAAAGAAAATAAGGCGCTCAAAGAAGCAAACGCGAAGCTAGCTGCAGATTGTGAAATGCTGAAAAAACAGAGCTCTGAACATGAGCAGCGGCTCACTGCGTCGGAACAGTACTCACGCAACCGAAACATTGAAATTAAAGGCATACCCCAATCGAGTGATGAAAAGCTTCTCGAGACTCTTCATCGTGTTGGAGAACTTTTGAATGTCCCCATTGATGAAAGCGACGTCGAAGTTTGCCACCGTGTTGTCTCGAAGAATGTAAAGGACACTCCAAACATTGTTGCACAATTTAAAAGCCGCTCTAAGCGGGACATGGTTCTTCAAAAGGCAAAGAAAATGCGCATAACAAGTGAAGATTTCGGTCACTCGCAAGGGACGCCTGTGTTCATAAACGAACACCTAAGCCCAGCCATGAAGCACCTGCTTGGCATGGCAATTGCGAAAAAGAAGGCTCAGAACTGGCGTTTCGTGTGGACGAGCAACGGAAAGATTCTCGCCAGAAAGGAAGAATCCGCTCCGGTAGTGCGCATTCGCACGGCGCAGGATGTTGAAAAGATAGTGTGATCCACACCACCTATTTCTATGTGTTCATCTCGTCTTCAAGATGGCTCAATCACCCCATGACGTCAATCAGTTATTCAAATCTCATGCAGGTATCATGCTCACATTTTTTCATTTAAACATTCGCTCGGCAAGGCATAAAGAGGACGAATTATCGGTCCTTTTAGACGCTATGGATTTTCAGTTTGACATAATCATGTTAACCCAGACCTGGTATGACACAAACAGCAACATATACGAACGTAACGGGTATCGCAGTTTTTTTAT
The DNA here is from genome assembly GCF_043290135.1 of Rhipicephalus microplus. Lineage (NCBI taxonomy): Eukaryota > Metazoa > Arthropoda > Arachnida > Ixodida > Ixodidae > Rhipicephalus > Rhipicephalus microplus. The sequence goes on along the minus strand of NC_134704.1, from coordinate 185,984,561 downwards.
AAATAGAGCTACACGTCAGGGTGGTGGCGTGGCTATCTTAGTAAAAAACGAACGAAAATCTGAAATTATTGCGGAAATCTGTACCATTACGAGTGATATTGAGTGTTTATGTATATTATCCCACAAACAAGTTTTCTGTGTTGCATATAGACCACCAGACGGAAACTCGGCTTGTTTCATCAGTCATTTAGATAAGATGCTAGGCTATGTAAATGACAATAGATATAAATTAATACTTGGGGGTGACATTAACATAGACCTATTGCAACCTTCCCATAATCGAGCGGCCCTTCTCAGCACTGTCGAGTCAAATGGCTATACGCTTTTAGGAAACACTGCAATGCGCGTCACTCCTTGCACAGAATCATTGCTTGACGTGTTTATCACAAATATGAGCACAGAAAACGTGATATCAGGAGCCTTGTGCTCCGGTATCAGCGACCACTTTCCCATTTACATGCTCGCAAGAACATCAGTAAAACATAAGCTGCAGGATGCAGAAGCAAAAATAACAACTCAGAAAATCACCGCTGAAACATTGCATGCTTTCATTTCAAAGCTTCGAAAAGAAGACTGGGAAGACGTCAGACGTAGTGAAACTGCAGATGCAGCTTACGAGGCATTTATTTCCATTTTTAAACGTATCTACCATGAGCATTTTATCCTAATAACGCAGAATATAAAAAAGGGTAAAGGTCGTAAACCATGGATAAACCGTGAATGCATAAAAAGAATTAAACAAAAAACGAGATTGTTCAAAAAGTTTCTTAAGAGTAGACTGGATACTGACTTTGATATCTTTAGGCAATATAGAAATAAGCTACCCTCTTTCCTTAGAAGTGAAAAGAACAAATATCTGCATGACCAGTTCCGCAGGGAATACTGTAATCAAACAGGAGATGTATGAAAAAAACTAAATAAACTGTTAAACCGTATGCAACCGCCATCGACTGTCGATGATCTCGTTATAAACGGTAAGCGCATATGCGGAAAAGAACTTGCTGAAGCGTTCAATAAGTTCTTTCGGTATGCGGTTAGTATCGGACAGTGCATCCCTCCTGCAACCTATGGTATTAAGGAAAATAAGCACAGTATTTATTTAGAGCCAACGGATGAACACGAGGTGCGAGATATTTATGCGTCTTTCAAAAACAGCAGAGCTAGGGATATTGACGATATACAGATAGAGCCGGTAAAGTTTGTGCTTGCCCACATATACAACCTTGCAATAGCAACAGGCTGTTTTCTGAAAATGATGCAGATCTCTAAAGTTAGTGTCCTGCACAAAAAGGGCGATAGGAATGAGTTGTCGAATTACAGGCCGATTTCTGTATTGCCTATATTTTCAAAGGGCCTTGAGAAGATTATTCATAAACGAATAACAAAATTTAGTCACGCTTTCAATTTAATTAATGAGTCTCAGCATGGCTTTCTCCACGGCAAATCAACTGAATCTGCACTACTAACCCAGAAGGAAATCATTCTTAAGGCTTTTGAATTAAAACAGATATGTGTAGGCATTTACATAGATTTTTCTAAGGCCTTTGACCGGATTCAGCATGCAACCTTGTTAGAAAAACTGCAACTATATGGTATTCGCGGCGTGCCACTGCTTTTGATAAAATCCTACTTGAAGCATAGGTTTCAATGTGTCAGCATAGGAACGGCCGTTTCATCGTTACAGCAGGTAGTCACTGGCGTTCCGCAAGGAAGCATATTTGGTCCTTTATTGTTCATCCTTTACATAAACGATATAAACACTATCAACAAAACACCAACTTATGTAATTTACGCTGATGACACTAGCCTATTTTTCACTGGAAAAAATTTGCAAATTTTAGCACCTGAAATAAATAACGCCCTTGAAGACATACAAAAGTGGAGTAAAGAAAACTCGCTGTTGATCAATGATAAAAAAACAAAGGCCGTTCTTTTTCATCCGCGTCAGCTTTCAGTCACCATTGATAGTTCCTTATTTTTAGGCACGGCGCCTATAGAATTTGTGAACTCAATAAAAATTTTAGGTGTGCTGTTTCAAAAAAATATGTCCTGGGACGATCATTTCGACCACGTTCAATCTCACGTGGCTAAAAGTGTGGGTGCTATTGCAAAATTTCGACACATTCTTCCTGTATCGATAAAACTCATGCTGTACAACACGCTTTTTTTATCTCACATAAATTATTGTTTTTTGGTGTGGGGAAATTCCACACAGAGAAATAACCACAGAATATTAATGTTACAAAAAAGGGCTCTTCGGTCCATAGCTAACGTTGAATATCATGCGCACACAAAGGATTTGTTTCATCGTTTTAACGTTGTACCCATAGAAAAATTTTATGATTGGAAACTAGCTATCAGATATAAAAAGGCTGTTTATAAAAATCAGCATGACCTTCTAAATCTTGCTAATCTAAGAGGAAATGTTCCTTTCTATTCTCTCCGCAAACAAGACTTCTGGAACATCCCCTTCTGCCGAACTGAATACGGACGACAAATGTTACAGTATTGTTTGCCTCACTTGCTAAATACTCTCCTCAGAAGCGAAATAGAAGTAGAGAAACGCAGTATAAGTCATATTAAAAAACACTTCCTGTAACCAATCACCGTAAAAAAAAAAAATTGCTGTACTGTATGAAGAGAGATATATTTTACATTGCTTTTGTTTGTTTGATGTTTGCCTGTTGTTCTTGAATAAATTGTTGGGTCAAATCATTATCTTTATCGATTGACTATCGGCATGAACATTTACACATACCCTGTATCATTGTTGTAACGCGCTGGTATGATTCCGTGAGAGTATCTGTGTTAGTATTTTTTTTCATGTATGTAACGCGCTAGTTTGTTTTCTGATAGCGTTTTCACATCTTTGTGTGTCTCTGCTGCTATGCCTCGTATATGGGGGCTTGGGCTTTCCTCAAGCGAATTGTTTCGCTTTTCGCCCAAGCTTGCCCACATCTTCAGGATGTAAATAAACTTTGATTTGATGATTTGATCCTTCGAAGAAATTTCATCCTTTTTAACTCGTCACGAGGGGGTTACGGTGCTCGACTGCTCGCCTCCAGGACATGGCATGAAATACCGGCCGTGACAGCCGAGTTATCGATGAAGGCGGGAATATTCGAGGCCCGTGTACTTTGATTTACACCCCCCAGGAAGTTGAAATTTCTGGAGCCTTCCACTCTATCGCTCATAATCGAACCGCTGTTCTGCAACGTTAAGTCCTAACATTATTACTGAGCGCTTATTAACAGGCTTCTCAATATATTCGCATGGCTTTTCATTGTATATCTCCTTTATTAGAAAGTCTACCACTGTGGGTGTGAACCACATTGTTTCAAAACTAGTGACATATCACAGCAAAAAGCAAGCTGGACTTTTCGTGCGCCTGCCGACTACCTGACTGGGCGCATGCCGACAGACCAGCGACTGCATGGATCATTCCGCGGAAAAACGAAAGCGCTCGGCAGGCGCAGAAAGTAGCAGACGAAATCGGACAAGCACCGCCTTTACGCTTTTATGTGCGTGCACCACATTTACAAATATCGCCACCAGTTCGTGCCACGCGTTTGCGTGCTCCCCCTTACTGTGGACCGCACTGTACCAGGTTACTGGATGATAGTATCCACATTTTGTGATCCTTCATGCAGCCACAATTATAGAAGCGTTGTTTTGTTTTCACTGCATAACTGCGGCAAAACAAATCTTGAAAAGCAAAATATACAGAGAACCATGCCGATGCTTAAAATTTACACCGACAGAGAAGTAGAATACATAAGGTTTCTGCAACAAGAATTCTGTACTTATCAGGTGGCTCATCTTAGCACCCCTAGGTGGCCCCACCTATACAGCCTTTCCCCCTTAAGGCTGTGACAACCCAGTATGCTAAAGCCAGCAGCTGTGCTAAAGCAAATAAGTGTGCAAACAAATTGAACTTTTGCAATGTGTCCTTCGCAGGTTAATGTGACAATGCGAAACACTGCCAACTACGAGCTAGTTCAACTTTCTATAGAGTGATATCTGTGTCAATCGCACTAGCAATGGGTTTTGTTTGTGAGAAAGAGCATTTATGGGTCAACTTTGATAGAGAATTAAAATTGATTAGAAATGTTTGTGTCCAACACTTAGTGCCGAGTTTCACAGAGGAAGCCTAAAACAATAGCAATGATTGTTGGCGGGCCAGTTGGTACACAGTGAGCGTGGAATAGTGCGCCGAGACGGGACAGAAAGCTAAAGGGCGCACCTACACACCTATAACACCTATAACACCTATAACAGTCCTTTAATAGCTTGAAAATTTGGTGACACCTCACCTTTAGGGTCGTATGATTTCTCTGCAGTTATAATAGTACTACTAATAACAATATGTGGAGCACAACATGGTAACGAGGGACGCTGTAGTGGTGGGCTTCAGAACTGTTTACCATCTGGTGTTCTTCAAGTGCAATGACATCGCACAGAGGACAACCATTTCACCTCTGCCAAATTGCGGCCGGGATTGAACCTATGCCCTACGGGCTGAGCACCTAAACTACCGTGACAGCCAACTTCTCTGCAAGCTGTACAGTTCAGAAAAGAAGTTGTCTGTAAGCTTCAATATGTCAATGAAACTGCTCACAACAATGTCCTGCTTACCTTTCAACACGCACATTGTTGTCCTCACTGTGGTTTCTTTTTAGCTGCTTCAATGCTACTACCTCTCATCTCATTGGATTAACATATGCATATATATGTCTCGGACTTTGCTTGTTGATCAGCTTTGATAGCTCCGCATATCTTAATAAGTCTATTTATCGCTTACAGAAGTCAATTTCACCTGCTGTATTTTCTTTCATGATTTCGGAGACCTTGCTTACTTTCTTGTGGTGCTTACCTCGAACTTCAATTGCTGCAAAAAGAATTTATGTTGTCATTCATTCTCTCTAGCCTGCAGTTTTCTAGCTGTCCCGAAATGTCATGTTTGTTCTCTAGAGTAATCCAAGGTCCCCTCTTTATATCATGACTAAATCGAGGCTGTCCAGTTTTTTAGCGATTTTGTTCTCGTTCTTTACAAGTGGAGTGCGACTCGAGGCCGCCCCAGCTAATAATAACGGGAATTTCTCTTGCTTACTACTTTAATGTCCTGCTATTATGTTTCGAACCTCACGCTTTACGAAATCTTCGACTTTTTCCTTGCTTATTTTTTCCTTCGTACTACGACAACGAGGGTCACCTTGAACGCAATTGCACCAGCACGCGCGCGGTCTGTATGACAGCGAAAACTTCCACCGCAGCGAACACTCGTTGGGCACAGCATTTAGCGCGTCTCTGCCGGCCACTGAGCAACGCCTCGGCCGCAGCAAAAGCGGCTCGACACACGAACCATTTCTTCACAATCGGCACAAAAAGATTGGCCACAACAGTCAGTGCCCCTACGGCGGCCGATAAAATCGTAGTGCCAGCTTTACGACGTACAATTCGAATGTTTCAAGTGGTGGTACGTAGGACGACTTGGGCATGCATGCCCAGCTTAACGCCTCGTGTGCATGCTGCTTTTTTTTTTTTTTTCTGTACGCGTCGCTGAATCCCAGTTGCTCTTTCTGCCTAGGATTGGTTCGTTTCTTTCCTAGTGGGAAGGCAAAATCCATTCGCCCTTGAGATGTTCGAAAATTTTCTACACGACTCTCAGTATGGCAAACACGTTTTTGAACGCCAATCTTTTTCTTTTTTTTTTTACACGTAAGCTCTCGCCATTTGATGAGACGTGCGCGGCCGAAAGAGCCAGACATGCGGCTTACCTTCGCAAAGCGCTGCGGGCTCCAAACATAATTCACCCGCAGAGAATCCGATCAGTCCCGGCGTTCGCTCGCAAGTTGCTATGATCGCCAGACGGAAGTGGAAACTGCTGGTGCACAGCGTATCGGCAGTTTCGTTATCAAGAACATACGTGCTTTTTCAAACAAAGATTAAACAGCAGACTATTTCAGGCATCTTGATTTGGCTGAGTAGTCAACAGGGAAACTCTCGGGATATGCGGGGAATATTTGGGGAAATCCTTCTTCGCCTCCGGAAGCAAGCCAGCAACATTGAAGATGGCCGCAATGGCGTAATAGCGTCCATTCTGCGAGCGCGCTGCTGCAGCCAGCGCTAACGTCGCAATCAAGGCCAAGGGCCCGAGTAGTGAGTCCTCATCGAGCAGCGGTTTCGGCATCTCCGTCGGCGGCACCTCTGCCCTGGACAAGTACTCCTACGTTTGACTTGTTTCCGAAGCGTTTACTAAGCCTAAAGAGAGGTTTGGCTCGGCACTATTTTGGGACCTTCATGTCGAACTTGTCAATCGCTTTGCTGAGGTGAACATAACGTTTTCGGCGCTTATGGGGCCCGTCCGGCAGGCCCCGACGCGCCAAGTGCGTAATGCGCCGTCGACTGCCCGACTGCGAGTCGTCCATGCAAGCACCCCCAACAGCGGCGGCTTCTCGTGGATCGCATGCCTTCCGGGCGGTTGCCAAGGAAACTGCCATTGGACATACGCTTATCCCCCGCAGGACAGCTTTACGCCCAGGGCAGGCAAAAAAACTCTCGCTGAACTGCAGTGTAGATCTATATGCGCGTAGCCCATTGTCGCCGCGTTCCATTTTATCATACGTAGTGCCCGAAAAAGCCCTTTGACCGAACGAACCTCTGTGCAAGTGGCAGCTTATATAGACTGCTGCTGCCGCCAAAACCTTGTCACACTTTGTTTTTCATGTGGCGCAATGAATCCAGGAACTTGTTGCGTTTTACGTCAGTGTGTAATGTGTGACACCACGGGCACTTTCGATCGGTGCTGGTGTGTGCATTACACTTGCGGTTTTGTTGTTTTGCAGAGGACTAAATGAGCATGGTAGGTTCGGAAACACAGCCGCCTCCCCAGCGGGTAAGTTGTCACTCCTTTCCTGATGTTATCACTGAGCAGCTGGCATGCTCAATCGAGTGCCCACAGAAAACCCTGCTGCTGCGTTCTGTGTTCGGTGGTGAAAGGCACCAAGACGACACACATACGTCAGACACCATGTAAAACAGAAATAAAGTGCAGTCGTCTTCAAGTAGAGTGGCTCTTAGAATGAAAAAAAAAAAAAAATGCTGGTTCAATGATCATTCTCTCTTCGAGTGCTCATTCATTGCAACTCGGTGCCTGGTAGCCGGCTTATTCAGTTGCTAGTTTGAAGCAGTTTTTTGAGCAGTAATACGTCCTACTGTGGTTTGAATCCACTTTTGGCTAGAACCGAGACCATTATCTCAACCGTAAATCGCCAAGAGACACTCTTCTAACTTTGTGTTGGCTTAGCCTATGGCTTGAAACATTGATCCACTTCACAGGATCAAGCAGTGTGTTCAGCTCTCTCGAAATCTTTGCAGCCTGTATATACCAGTCTGGAGTTCCCTGCTGCTGTTTACCTTAATGCTCAATGGCACTTAAGATCCCTAAAATATTGCTATTGTTTTGTATTCACTGGGTCACGGCCAACTTATTCATCGCGGCTCTTTGTTTTGAAAAAAGCTTGTCTCACTTCAAAAACTTTTTTCTCTGGCTGAGATGGTTTCTTGTGTGCTCTAAAGGATTTTTTGCTTTTCGTAGACGACTCTCTTGTGTTCAGTGTGAGCAGGACTTATGAAGAGCATTCGTTGGGCACATTTGAACCCTGTGTCAGAGTGTCTTTTTATGTGTGTTATCGTCCTGGTACCTTTCACCTCGCAAGCTCAAAATGTCTCTCAGTATGTATGTGAGGAATCAACATCGATATTTTGTATGGAGGGAACAAGAGAAGCTGCTGCTGTATTTATATTTGAAGCCCCGAAGTTATGCAGCATACAGCCTCTTGCAGACATTTTGTGAAGTGAGGTAAAATTCATAGAATCTGTGGCCTAAAAATAAAATGCACCTGTTCATTGTCACAAGATGAATAAAGGGTTCCAAATTTTTTTTGTTCATTGCTTCATCAAATTAGTGCAAATCCCTGTGATGCATTTAGAGTTGTACAAAGGACTCACAATACTTATGAGAAAGTTGATTCTCTATATATTGGTGCCATTGTCATCTTTGCTAGTTTTTTTTTGGTCGTTGACAGTGGCATTTCGATAGCATTGAACTGAAGACCGAGCCACTCGCGCACTTTTTGTTGCACATGGTTTGGGTAATCCAGTGCTTTGTACCTTTCAAAGCCTCGTAGGTTCATTGTAAACGGGCCCTGCAACAGTTTTCGAGCAGGGTCAAAAAAAGCTGCCGATTGGTAGTCAAGGCTCTTGGGAACACACGAGCCAAACACTATAGCACAGCACTCAGCCTTGCAGTTACAATAAATTCTCAAGGTAAGCTTAAAATTGCTTTCTCTTTTTTTGACAAATGACGCTACAGGCTAAAAAAAATTCTGCATCACAAGCAAAATATCAGCCATTCATTAGCTGATTTGAGCATGGCGTGCACATGATTACATTGAAGAGCCATGTATTTGTTGAAAAAAGGCTCTAGGTCACTAGGTGTGCATGATGTATTGTCTTTCCCAGTGCATTCCTCCCTGCTTAGCTTCCAGCGTTTTTGTCTGGACGTGAGAATACAACTGCAGCATGCTTGCAACAAATCTCTAACTCCATTGGTACTAGACGGATTCTAAAAGTTTTAGCACCGGTGAATTCAAGGGGCAAAAAGTTCCTTTAGGGAATCCATTCCATGGCTTTTTGGAAAAGTGTTGCAGGGCCCCTCTTAGTGAAAATCTTGAAATTCAGAGATTAATGAGTTGTGACTCAGAAACAGAAAGAACTAAGTTCGTTACTGCCTGTACCTTATGTTCATGAGACAATATACTTAAAATGCTTGTTTATGGACAATTCTTGCTTGATCATTCCTTTTGTACTGTTTTCTTCAAGAACCCTATAATATTGCTCTCGTCAGTCTAAGAGAAATTTCACATCTGAATCTTTTTATGTATTGTTCACATAAACCATTTACAGCAGTCGCCCAAACACATTTGTGGCACTTTTCGATGTAGCATTCTAAACTCAGGACATTGGCCTTTCCAAAACCCAGCATATTGCTAACTGGGGTATGATTAAGATTCGCTTAAGTGCAAGACATTACCACAGATACCATTTTTCAGCAGTATAACATGTATTCATGCAGTCAAAAGCGTTAGAAGTCTGTGCGTACAACCCTGATTTTTCTATCATAGAATGCTGCAGGATAGCTTGTTCTTGCCTTACAGATATTGCTTCAGTAGACCAGTGTTTTGTTGGCTAACGATTCAGTTTATCAAAATGCTCTTAGAAGCAATTGAAAACAAGAAAAACACTCCTGCAAGGAGATGAAAATGATGATTGCAGTAGAGCTAGAGTTGTTGCCCTTCAACCATCTTGGCTGTAGCTGTTTCTCCCCGTGTACTCTCAAGACTGGAGCTGTTCGGCAACAATACGGTGCAGGGGAGCTGTGCAGCGAATGGCGCTTATGATTGTTCACAATGGCAGAAGAGTAGTTGGCTCCCACTGAGGTATCAATGACGATGGTTCTCCTTGCCCATCTAAAAGACTCTGGCTCAATTCGCGTGACTTACGGCGTCGAAAGTGTAGAGTGGCTGCCATTGTATGAACGTACATGCAGAAGTGATCACTTGGATTACACAATTATGTCGAACATCGTAGTTCGTCCAAAAAAGGACAGCAGAAGTGTGGTCCTGGAATCGCGAAGGTGAAATTTGAAGCTGGGAAGTCGAAAACTGTGTTCTGTTTAGCCAGTCTGCAAGTAGAAAAAACAAAACGAAGATGGCATCTTGTGCTCAAATACTGGTCGAAGAATACCTACCTTGTAGATGGCAGGATGAAGTCCCGGAAAGTCTAGCATATCTCAGAAGACTGGGCAGATACGTTGGATCCACTAATCTGCGAGGAGTTTGCACGATACAGAAGTGATATTGTTTTGACGCTGCCAAATGTTGGTGTTTTGCCCATCCATTTTCGAACACAGCAGCAACACAGTCATGCTAAGACATACCAGCACTATTGGCACCGCTGACTGCAGAGACAAAGATAGTGCGACGTGAACTTGGTCACTTGCCTTTGCCCATGTACCACCAGTGTATACTATCCTTTGTGAAGATCTTTCCAATGGACTCGGTGTGCACCAACCAGTTGACTCTCATCTCTCACCCGTGTAGACACAAGGTCGCCGATGTGTTTCGCAACCCAGCAGAGTGCAGGACTGCCCATAACCATCTCATCCGCTGTAACTACAGTTGTATTGAGCATGTGGCCTGTCGTTGCAGCAGCCATTAATATTGGTATCGGGCATCGCACGTGTGCAACTATGGCACAGACATTGATTACGGGCGCTTCCAACTTTGCGGAGAGTCACCTTGGACCACCAGTGATGACGCTTGTTCCATGTTCATCATCCCTGCATGATTCTGACGACACTGCTGACTCGCCAAAAAAATTCTCACACTATGCTGCTGGCTAGATTCAACCATATTGGAGTTGAAGTTGACAGTGTATTTGCTGCTGTTGGGGACAGTAGGGCGTACTTATTAGTGACGAAATTGGGGCTTCGCCGTCGCCTAAAGAAAGCTTTAACACCGCCCTTGTAGCCACTCATCCAGGTCGCCGACAGCAGAATGTTTCCCGTGCTTGGTAGATGCTCCACACGTGTTCTGACTGCTTCACAGCCGTACTACTTGCTGGGCTGGAGAAGTGCTCCCGCAAATCAATCTTCTCTTCGCCCATTCTGCCCTTCTTGATTGTGGCTTGCTTCAGCTCGATTGACCATATTGCTCTGACACTTCATTCAACCTCATCTCAGCTGCGTTTGCATTCTGTGGACTAGGTTCGTCTAGCACCTCAAGTTGTCATGTGTGAGAGGTTTTCTTCTGCTATTCCTCTGGTGATTACATGTTGGCTCCTATTGAAAACTTCTTATCAGTCAGTAATGTCATTGGTCTTCACACTGTTACGAATAATTCAATGCCTCCGTCAACATTGAACTTCAGCTGATGCAAGCATCATATCCCAGATGGTGCGGCTGTAGCGAAAATTTCCTTTATTGATAAATATGATGTTTCTTCATTTATTGATGATGCTTGTTTGTCCTTTGTTTGCCATATTGATAAGATGATCGCCCCTGGCCACCTTCCAGCACAGACAGCCAATATCAGGTCTACATCGTATCTTAACCACAATGTCTTCGGCTTTGATGAGTGCCCTTTCAGTTGTGTCAGTTGTCCCTCATAGACGGGATCAACACTGGAGACACCAAGGCCATGCAACGACTTCCTTATCTTATGTCCTATGTTGAGTGACAAGTTCCGTTTGAGGTGGAAAACATTCTCATGAAAGACATCACTGAAAGATCCTGCACTTCGTAGGCAACGCCAGTTATGCTAGGACAGAAGGATGGCTGCTGTCTCTTCAGCATGGGCTATTATCGCTTGAACAAAATAACGCACGTGCAAGGACTTCCGCCTTCTGCTTTGGATTGATGACACTGACTACCATCTGCAAGTGTTTGCCCATTTTGCGTCTTTTGACTTGAGCTTAGAATACTGGCAAACTTATCTTGATGATCTGAACAGTGAAAAGACTGCATTTGTTACACCAGATAAACATAGGATAAGGCCTATTGGTTTGCACAGTGCCCGAAATGCATTTGTGGACTCCTTGATGAATACATCACGTCCCATTGACAATGCAAGGCTATTTTACCCCGGTGTGTTTTCTAAACACCTTTTACTAGCTAAATTAAAATGAGAGTCTGTAATTTCCTATTACAAATTTTGTCACGTTGAAATTACTGACTAGAGCTCTTTGCATTTGTTATGGAAGTTGCTTAGCCTGCACAATAATGAAGTGAGTGTGGGAACTAAAAGTGTGATGTCAATGAAAAGTTTTACTGCTTCTACTGAGATGTTATCAAGAACAGCTAAACGGTTGTGGTGGGACCTAGCTTGTGCTCTTCCAATTTGTTGGACAATGACCACCGTCGCGAATAGCACAGAACGACCACTTTTATTTTCATCAGAGCGTGCCATCGTGCCCATGCACCTTCACCAATGCCACAGTGCGAACGAAGTGCCAGGATTTGAACCAGTGAAACACAGTACTTGGGAGCCAAGGTTACCAACCATAAAGCTATCGCTTCCGAGCAATTACTACTAAGTGGTGTGCACCAAATGGACCCCGAGATGCCGATGCACTAATTTCAAAAGTCAAGATGCGGCATTACTGTACTGGACAGGCACATTTTGCAAGCACTGCGGTGTTTGGAAGCGAGTTCTCATTGACACCTGTTGGAAAAGCATTACCTACTCATTGGATGAGCATATTGCTGTGGCGATTAGAAGCTTGAATTTTGATCGAATGATGAGAAGTGGTGACAGAGTTGGGTAGCAAGGAACATCGTGTCACTTCCAATGAACAAGCTCGTCCAAACAGTAGCACGACATGAGAACATTCCCTTATTTCTAAATTTTTCACCATAGCAGACCTCTGATATTTAATTCTTTGTAAATTGTCCTATATTTTTGACTCTGTGATATAAAAACTGGCTGAGGTATATTGATATAAACTAAAAAAATATTTGATGAAATAAAATATGAAAATCAAGGCAGCAGTTTACTGAATAAAAGTGGGACATATCTGTCCCACTGACTCGTGAGAGCGTTTTCAAAAAATGGTAAAACATTGTCTCATGAAAACACAACCTCGTCATTGCATCACTGGTATTTTGGGATGAAATGGCTGAAGAAAGTGGCACAGAGTGTCACTTCATAAGTTGTTAAAAGGCAAGTTGTTTGGACCTCATTTCAACACGAGATCACCACCTGCAGTAGTGTCTTCAAAGAGATGTGGTTGGTTCCTGTAAGGCATACTTCACCACATGCATGAACCACTTTTTCTTTTGTCCTAATGGCTGTCCTTGCCTTTGCTGTCGAAATTGTCCAGTACAATTGTTGTCCCTGAACTTGTGCCTACTTTTCAAGAGCTATATGACATAAAGAAAAATATTCCCACACATCAATATCTGCTTTGACAGATGAGCCAGGCAATTTTGCAGCAGATTGTTTTGATGCTTTTATTGGTCAAGTAATTAGGCAAATTTACAAAAATACATTATGACTGGAAGCTAACATTGTCTCTGTCAAAAACCTGAGAAAAAGTAAATTATCAGGCATTTCGATTGGTAGGTGTTATTTGAAGAAGAAATATTATAGGCTATTATATAAAATTTGACAGAATTTCAATGCCATTGTAACAATACACCCGCCCTTCAAAAGTATGGTAAAAGAAATTTCCTCCAGATGACGAACACTCAGGTGAAATATGAATGAATCATGTTGAGCTAATTGCAATGGGTGATCTGAAAGAAATATTTATCAGTAGACAGAAAAGTGGTACGTATGTGTTTCACTGTCGCACGAAGGGTCAACTTAAAAAAACCTCGCATAGCAGGTACGCGGCAACTTACTGAGAAGATAATGCAAGTCAGGTTAGTGAGAAGTCCTGTTGTTGCGATGCATAAGCTCAGAACCAAAGGAATTGCTGAACTCTTTTTTTTTTTCCCTTGACTAAGGTATTGATTAGAAATCTTCGAAATTTCTAGTGCAAGTGCAAAGAAGTTAGGGAACTAATGCATTGGAAAAAGAAAAGAATGGAGAAGTTATCATAACTACTGCTCGATTGCTGCATGGGTCCGTTTGAAATGGTTGTGTCGCATGGCTGCTTATTTTCATGATGAAAGTTATCAGAAATGTGTTCTTTCTTGGGGCTTTAAATTTGTCAATGTCGCATCTGGCCACATAGTCCTAGTTTTTGAAAATAAATATTCAAGATACAATTTCCGCAACGCCTTCAGTTTACTTGTAAATTTGTTTCAGGACAACATTCCTGAGCACATGCTGGATTTTTATCTTTTAAAAAAAATTTGACATTTATGTGCATACTCACAAATAATGTCTTGCTTGCGCAGAAAAATATATCTATGATGCCTTTGGATACATAGAGTTTTTTTTTTTTTTTGCAAGTACTTGTCATGGAGAAGTAACGTATACATATTTTTATGTTGCTGCTTCTCCGTGTGAAGGGTACATATCACATTACATGACACCGTGGAATCTTTTGCGACCTCTTAAGGGGTGCTGCCGGACACTGTGGACATCCTGTGTCAGAGTTGGCAGTGTACCGTCACACACATTCACGCAGGAGACGAGCATACAACAGGGAGACAGGTGGAGTTGCACTCTATTGGTAAAATGAATTCATTAGATACTGTGACGCCTTGCATACTCTTTCACTTATGTAGATCATAAGGGGGGGGGGGGGGGGAGGGGGTTACTGAACATGCAATCTTCAGGGGTGTAACAGCTGCATCAATCGGATACAATTTCTTATTTTTGCGCAAAGCTGCACCAAAACACCCAATCAGCCACTATATCTTATTAGGACTGTTAATCTTACAAAAGAAATACAAAATGTGTGAGTAACCTGCAGTTTGTGCACCATCATTTGCTCCAATCCAGATGCGTGGACCATAACCTTGACTATTTGTTCACTATACCTTAACCTCGGGGTTACGACTACTGGCATCTAAAAATTACTGGCGATCATTCAGAGCAATGTATGACGCTTCTGTAAAAAAAATACAGAAAAGATACGGCGGCTTTTATTTTGCCATCTCTTATAGCTTCTGCTTTACAAAGCTCCAGAATTATTAAGTCGCCTGTCGGACAGTTTGACAGGCTCAGCAAATACCAATGTGAGCTTTGATGATGTCTGTGGGACAGCTCAACAGACTGCTTTTATTCAAATAGCAGTGGCCACGTTCACTGTGCATGAGTTAGTGAATGGTAAATAGTCTAATATATTTTTCTTTTCTAAATATCGGTCTAATTTGTTGTACTACTGAAAATTTCGAACTACAGGCTAAAAAATTCAACATTTATTTACAACATTTACATTTTGAAGCAACATTCAGCTGCTCCAAAAATTTTTCCAGGTCCTATTTGGTTGTTACACCCCTGATTGTTGCATTCGGTGAGCGACAGGGAGGCTAAAGTTGTGAAAGGGGGCTTTTGAAGATTGTTGATATTGAACCCGAACCCTCTGAGACAAAGAAAAAGAGAGCGCACATGTCTGAAGCAAACAACGTGTGTTGCCAGAGCTTGTGAGCTGAAGGGAGGAAGACTGGCTGTGTCAAGCACAAATTTTCAGGTATTGCTACTGGGTCACATTTGAAACATATGAAAGTGCAAGGCATGACGACTGCGAAGTCAGCACAGGCTGTTGTCTTGAACAGCCTGAAGTAGGCACAGGTCGGCAAAAACTCACTCGGACTCACTCATAAAAAATATTTTGTGCTTAGCTCTCATTCAGACTCGCCAAAATGTTTCTCACCCGGACTCACAGCTTGATCTGAGCATGCGTGAATGAACTCACGAGTCCGCTAGCCTAGAATGAGCTTTTTCAACAGTGGTGCCCACGGACACCCATCTGTCTCTTTTTGGTGCCTTTTCATGTAGTACCTTTGAATACAAGTTATGAGTGTTCACAAACAAGTTAGAGCATTCTTCTTGAAAGAAAAGACAACATAATGTACTTATTAAACACTTCACTGGAATAGTTAGCGAGGGGGAGTGGGGGGAGTCAAAGCACTCCCCCAAAGTAATTTGCGCCAGTATTCGATAAATTTTGAAATAGTGTATTGATGACACTGCTTTGGAATATGTGTAAGTAGACACACGTATAAATGTGAATCCACGGCAAAGCTGATAGTGATGCTGAAGATCAGTAGACAGGATCATAGGTTGGCAAAAAAAAGTGGAGCTTGCACCTTGGACTCACTCGCGCTCACAAGCACGAAAATTTTCTTCAACCGGACTCACAGCTCACTCTGAGTCCAATTGAGTCGACTCTAGAGTGAGCTTACCGACCTATGGGTACAGGAGGTGTCTCTATTTTTCCTGTGTAAAAAGATAATGCACTTGTATTTCAACTAAGGTTCTCTGTGTATATGTTCTGTGGCAGACATTGCTCTCAACAGTCTGTATCCTCGACATACAGCTGGTAAGAGGTGCTTATAGCACAAGCCCCTTGGAAAGCCTGTATGCCGAGTCAAACGAGTTGGCTCTGCATTTCTGCTGAACTCATGGTTTTTCGTTAATAAGATAGGGTTATGTAAAAAGAATTGGTTGTTTCAGTCGGTACGTATTCTAGAAGTTCTTCGAAATGACCTTTCTTGGGATACAGTGCTACTAATGCAATGCTGATGCTGGGAAAGGTTTTCTGAAAGTTGCCTGCTGCGACCTGATACTGTGATAGCCTGTTGGATAACAGTGCTGAAAGGGTGGCCTTTTAGGCTTCCCTTGAGATTTGGAGACTGAAAGACGAGCTCACATCAGAGCTCTGGAGGTACATTGCAGTCTTTGAGTGAAGCTGCCACTTACTATACCTCCCATTCTTGTTTTCCGGGGCTCTCCTCTGCTACTGCAACAGCACTTCTTAGTTCTTATGAATATTTTTTGCTATTCACAGCAAATATTTTTATACCAACATAGAGCTATGTTATGTAGCTGTATGAATTCATCCTTCAGTTGAAAGTGAGAGGAAAGAAAGACCATTACCTAAGCCAGTAATTGCAATCACACTTTTTGACCATGCATGGCTCTTGCACCCGAAAAAGAAGAATGCCACGTGTTGTGTTTTAATCTTCTAATAGGCATGCCACAATGCCAGTTGTTCATACTTGTTGCGCATGCTTAGCTGAAACTTTTCTAATCAGCTGCACTTGTGTCACTCCAGGTTGAGCAGGGATGTGAGCTCTCATTGTATGTCTGCCCACACAGGTGCAGCTGCCCAAAGATGAACTGGAGCGGCTGTCCAAGGAGGAACTGATTGCAAAGTGAGTGCCACCATTTTCTGGAGCACATTGTGAGGTGGACAGTGCTTCTTTCTAAAGCTTCTTCTTACTTTTATTGCGAAAATTGGGCTTCAAAAAATAAAGTTAGGGAGGAGACTTGAAATGAAGTGAACATTACTCGCGCTTGTACTGTCCACTTCATTTCGTGTCTCCTCCTTCATTTTTTGCAGCAACTGTCATGAAAATCTAACTAGCCCAACACATCACTTTGTTTATTCTTACTTCACAAGTAATCGCACTGGAAGCGGCGAGAGTGACAGCAAAGAGAGCAGTATAAGGACCTGAACTTGAATTAATGAAAGGAAACGCCAAAAGCGTACTTGTAATTCGGCATGGACTCGGTGCTTGCATCGTGGGGACATCCCTCAGAGTTGTTTGAGTTCTGTGGTCACACCTCTACCAAACGTAAAACATATTGTCCCATCGGTTGCAACATTTGAACCCCCCCCCCTTTTTTTTTGGCAAAAAAAAAAAAAAGAATGTGGTAGCAAATTTATCATAACTTTTTTAGTAAATCAAAGAACAAAGAAATGGTGCCGTTATTTTAATTCTGAGGGGTTCTTTTATTGCACTAAAGGAAAAAACGTAGCTCAAAAGTAGCTTCCCTTCATGCCATTTTAATTGCACATGGCGAGTGCCCTGTAGGGGTGGTCATGGCGCACACTGGATTGAGCTCGGCCATAAGACACTTTACATCTAAAACACGAGGGGGGTGGGGGGGTGGGGGTCTTACAAGTGGCAAGAGTGAACTTTGATTTCAAGGGCGCGGACACAAGCAGCTTGTGCGGTTTTGTGCAGTCCTTAGTGTTTCAGTGCACCAGAAGACTTTCATTGCCATTGGCAAAAAAGTGCATGCCGCCGCTGGAAACCTCGCTCGAGCCAAAGAGCAATGACCCATCTCCACAGTGCCGCAAAAAAAGCCCGCCGGGAGGAGGCAGCTCGCAGAGACTGTCGGGGTCCACATATTGCCACGGGCATGGAACGAGATTCAGCCATGCCAATGCGTGTATGTGTCATTGCGACAAAGAAGACTGGGCGATGGGCTTGTGTTCATGGTGATCGGTTCAGTTCGACGTCCAGTGCTGCTGCTCCTATGAACAGACGTTGTGTTCTATCTGTAATCACCTGACATTTTCTGGTGGAGGTGTGGGGTAGTGCTCTATGCACTACAATCAGCAGGAAGATCCTAACAATACTAAAGTGTTGAAAGAACCAGCTGACTTACGGCGTATCCGGTGACAACTAGGCCTACCACCTGAATTCGGGCCCCATCCACAACTCGACAGAATTATGGCCAGTGTGGGAACGCCAACTCTAGAGACTGCCTCCTCCATGGTTCTTCAATGCCCCGCGAACCCCGAAGCCGTTTCACGGTGACCCTTATGAGGACGTCGGTGACTGGCTTGACGACTACAAACGTTGCGTCACTATCAATGAGTGGAACGAGCATTGAAAGCTTGGTATGTATACTTTTACCTCGAGGACTCTGCGTGCACTTGATTCGAAAACCATGAAGCCACAAAGACAACCTGGCCAGAGTTTTGCACCCAGTTGCAGAATACCTTCCGAAGCTCTGACCAAAAGGAGCAAGCGGAACGTTTCCCTCGTTCCTGATATCAGCGCCTGAACAAGAGCATTGCCATGTTCATTGAGGACATGTCACAGCTGTTCAGGCGAGCTGACTCCTCAAATACGCAAGAGAAGGTGCGTATACTGATGCGGGAATTCAAAGAGCAGTTGTTTGCAGGACTAGTGCGCAGGCCTCCCAGCACTGTAGCGGAATTCCTCCACGAAGCCACGACGATGGAGAGATTGTTAAGGCAACATTCGTCTCAGTTTGAGCGTCCTGGCAGTCTTTCACCAGTATCATCGGCCCTGGCAACACCTCACATTATGACTATAAAAGACCTCATGGAGCTCGTGTGCAGTATTTTGCGCAAAAAAGCTGCAAAAGCTGCACGCGGTGTCACTTCAGCCCCATGTTGCTGTCGTCCGCGTCAGATGTCGTCCGCGAAGAGAAATAAAAGGATACAGCTAAGAGGATACAGCTGCGCAGACCACAATATTTCGAAATGCTGACGACACCATCGCACTTCTGCTGCGAGTTGTTGTGTGTTGGTAACTGTGAAGAGCGACTGTGAGAAGAGTAGCGGTATCGGCAGAAGTAACCTCACGGTGCTCTTAGCTCGACAAATATATGTCGCGTGCGGTATCGTCCAACTGAAACGTTGGAGGGCTCAGCTTTTGATCACAAATTTCAGCGGCGCGTACCAAAAATTGGCAAAGCGAACAGCGATCGCGAACTTCCAAGCCATGGATGACGAAGCATGTTCTACTATCGCTCCGATTGCCACTGCCGCCGAATGTGATGATGCATTGACCAGTACAGTTGATGTGAATTTCCAGCTATCCTCTGTGCAGGAGGAGCAGATACACATGATTTTACGCGATATAGTGACTGCTTTGCGTCCACTTCCAACCGTAAAGACCCGAACCGTGAAGCACCGCATTAAAACGCACCCTACCGAATAGCCTGTACGACAGCACGTCTACCGCATGTCGCAAAAAGAACAAGAGGAGATATGTTCTCAGGTGAAACAGATGCTTGGCGACCACGTCATCCAACCCTCGAACAGTCCATGGGTGTTGCCCATCGTACTTGTTAAAAAGAAAGACTGCACTCTTCGATATTGCAAGGATTAGTGGAAACTAAACCAAGTGACAAAGAAAGACGTCTATCTTCTCCCTCGCTTAGATGACTCACTGGATCTACTTCGACATGCCCAATATTTTTCATCAATGGATTTGCGCTGCGGCTACTGGCAGATTCAGGTCGATGAACGCCACAGGGAAAAAACAGCGTTAACAACTCTCGATGGCCTCTACGAATTTAAAAGTGCTACCGTTTGGATTGTGCTCTGCACCGGCAACGTTCCAAAGGATGATAGACACCGTGCTGTCTGGTCCAAGGGGGGAATCCTGCTTCATCTATTTAGATGACGTCGTTCTTTGCCAGACATTTGTGCAACGTATACATTGACTTCAGTCCGTCTTTGTCACTATTCGATCCTCAGGCCTATCACTAAAACCTGAGAAGTGTCATTTTGGCAACGAGGAACTAAATTTCCTCAGCCACCTTGTAAGTCACGATGGCATTCGACCAGGCCCAGAAAAAACAATGGCTTTTGCGGCATTTCCCCCCGCCTTCGAATAAACTGGATGTGAGTCGATTCTTGGGTCTCTGCGCATACTACAGGCGCTTTGTGCAGAACTTCTTTCATATCGCTGAACCCCTTACCCGCTTAACGAAGGAGAATACTCCTTTTGCATTTGGTCCAGAGCAGATAGCCGCTTTTTCCGATATTCATCAGTGCCTTCAAACTGGACGCTCGGGGCACTTTGATGAAGATGCCGCCACCGAACTGCACACTGACACAATTAACATGGTCTTAGTGCAGTGCTTGTCCAGTGGCAAGACGGCGCTGAGCGCCCCATCGCTTATGCTAGTCGCATTATGTCATCTGCGGAAACTATTTACTCGACAAGAGAGAAGAAATGCCTTGCTGTTATTTGGGCGATATTGATACGGATAAGATGCAACGCCGTATCGACGAGACTGTGGATGAGATGTATATAAAACCAGCAGTGATGGTATGATTGGTTCACCAGCGATCGAGCGGAGACAGCACTTCGTCTTCCTCGTAAGGCACACACGCGCGTTGCCGGTCAGAATATCAATATGCATAATGCATGCACGTGGCATAATCCCCGGCGGCAGATGCGCCGTCTCAGCGCATATAAATGTCAATGTCACTGGGAGAGTTGTAGGGCTTCAAGCGCGCAACATGTACAATATTTGTAGCCTGTGGGGCACATGAAGGGGACAGGGCGACAGGGCTAATTTCATATGTCACAGGAATAACCACAGGAAGGACTCGGTATGGACCTGTGTAATGAGTAAGCAGTTTTTCTGACAAGCCAACTCTATGGGTTGGAGACCAGAGCAGGACCAAAGAACCGGGCGAAAAGTGTACGTCATGGTGTCATTGATCATACAAACGCTGTTGCTTCTCTTGAGAGGTCAGAAGGCGAGTACGGGTGATTTCGCGTGCGTGAGCGGCCTGAGTGATAGCCTCCATGTCGTATTCACTGGTCGGTGCTGCAGGGGACGGAATGACGGCGTCTAGAGGCAATGTTAGTTCTTGGCCAACCAGCAGAAAAAATGGAGAGTAACCAGCAATGTCATGGCGCAAAGAATTGTAGGCAAATGTGACGTACGGAAACACAATATACCAGTTGGTGTGGTTGGTGAAACATACTTAGCGAACATGTCTGTAAGAGTCAATTTAGACGCTCCGTGAGTCCGTTGGTCTGGGGATGGTACGATGTAATCAGCTTGTGCCTCGTTTGACAGGACTGCAAGATGTCGGCTACCACCATCGACAAAGAGGTGCGGCCACGGTCTGTAAGCAGTTGCCGTGGGGTTCCGTGTTGCAAAATCACGTCCTTGAGGAGGAAGTCCGCGACGTCTGTGGCGCAGCTTGTTGGAAGAGCTCGTGTGATGGCATAACCCGCGGTGTAGTTGGTGGCCACGGGTATCCACCTGTTGCCTGAGGAAGACAAAGGGAAAGGGCCAAGTAGGTCTAAGCGGACGTGGAAGAACGATTCTGATGGAATGTCAAGTGGTTGAAGGCATCTGACGGGAAGCTTCGATGGTGTTTTGTGGTGCTGACATTTCTCACAAGCTGCAACGTATCTTCTGACTGAACGTGCAAGCCCGGGCTGAAAGAAGTGTCGTCGTATTCGATCGTAAGTGCGTGACAGACCAAGGTGACCGGCAGTCGGAAGGTCATCAAGTTTGTGTAGAACTTCCGAGTGAAGGCGTTTCGGAATGACAAGCAGCAGGGCCGGTCCATCTGGCTCAAAATTTTGGTGGCATAATACACCATCGCGGAGCACAAACGAGCGATGGGACTGATCGGAAGATGGTGATTGGAGGCTCTCAGCGATACCACGTAAGGACGCATCACGGCGCTGCTTGTCATCGATGCATGTCATTTGCGAAAGGGAAAAGACGCAACGGTCGGTGTCAGGCATAGTGCTCGATTCAGCGACCGGGTAGCGGGACAGGCAGTCTGCGTCCTGATGTAGGCGTCCGGACTTCTACGTTACCGTGTAGGTATGCTCTAGCGGTCGCAGAGCGCGGCTTCGAGCTGGCCAGTAGGATCCTTCAGTGACGAAAGCCAACACAGCACATGATGGTTACTTATTACAGAGAAATTTGTGCCATATAATTATGAGCCAAAATTTTAGACTGCCCAGCAAGAGCAAGACATTCACGCTCTGTAATGGAATAGTTGCGCTCAGCAGCTGTGAGGAGACGGCGGCTAGCGTAGGCCATAACTCGGTCTTGTCCCTGTTGGTGTTGAGCCAGGACGGCTCCAATCCCATCACAACTACCAACGGTTCGGACTTCTGTCGGAGCAGATGGGTCAAAGTAAGCCAATATATGTGGAGTCATCAGTAGCGTGATTAGGTGATAAAAAGCAGCAGCTTCGTCGGTATCCCACGTAAAAGTGACGTCTTCATAAGCTCAGTGAGGGGTCGAGCGATGGTTGCAAAATCTTTTACGAACCTTCTAAAATAGGAACAAAGTCCTACAAAACTCCGGACATCTTTGACTGACTTGGGTACAGGAAAACTGGTGACTGCACGAATTTTCTCCGGGTCCGGCTGCACACCTGATTCGTCGACAAGGTGACCCAACACTGTAATTTTCCGGCCTCCGAAGTGGTACTTTGACGAGTTTAATTGAAGGCCCGAGTGCAGAAGATGTCGAGAATAACTGACAAACGCTGAAGGTGGGTCTGAAATGTTGGGGAATATACAAGGACATCGTCCAGGTAACAAAGACATGTTGACCATTTGAATCCTTGTAGCAGAGAGTCGATCATGCGCTCGAACGTGGGTGGGGCATTGCATAGCCCAAACGGCATTATTTTGAACTGGTATAGGCTGTCTGGAGTTACAAACGCAGTCCTCTCTTAATCTTTTTTGTTGACAGCAATCTGGCAGCAACCGTAACGTAGGTCTATTGAAGAGAAGTATCGGGCGCCGTGGAGACAGTGAAGAGCGTCATCGATGCGGGGCAAAGGGCAAACATCCTTTTTCGTAATTCTATTCAGATCATGGTAATCAACGCAGAAACGCCACACATGTCATCTTTCTTTTTAACGAGTGCAACGGGGAATTCACAAGGGCTTGACGAGGGTTCAGTAATCCCTTTGGCTGGCATCTTGGTGACCTCCTGTTGAATTACGGTAATTACTCGAATATAATGCGCACCTTTTTTCCAGTTAAGCGAGTTTATAAATCGCATGCGCGTTAGAATCGAGTACGAAAAAAAAAAAAAGAATACGGTCATTCTATTTCCATCGGCATTTCCAAAATAGCCGCCCCCTATGTGCGTCGGCATGGCGCGTCGGCCATTTCTGCCTATGTGTTTGCCATGTGCGGCACTTCGTACGTGTGCTGAGGAGTTCGTCATCTTGTAGTGCATTAGCATCGACGGCATGGAATGGCCGACTCCAAAAACTCGACGAGTGCACCATGATGCCGCTTTTAAAAGAAAAGTCATCGCGTGTGCCGAAACGGACGGAAATCAGGCCGCATCGCGGTCGTTCGGAGTTCTCGAAACGTGCGTGCAGGACTGGCGGAAACAAAAGCAGAAGATTGTCGACAGCAAAGATTCACTCAAAGGCTTCATTGGGCCACAGCAGGGTCGGTTTCCGCAAATTGAAGAGCTGCTCGGCGAGTATGTGATTGAGCAGTGAGCGGCACAGCAGCCCGTGACGACAGAACTGCTCCAAGTGCTGGCTATGCAGTTAGCCTTAGAAAAAGGTCTAATGCGGAGCCAGTTTCTAAAGCGAGCAGGTGCTGGCTAACTAACTTTATGAAAAGGAAAGGCTGTTCCCTCCGAAGGCGAACGGGCATATGGGAAAAGTTTCCGGAGGAGTACGATGAAAAGCTTCACAGTTTTCAGAGTTTCGTCCTAAACTTGCGGCACAACAACGGCTACCTGCTTGGGCAAATTGGGAATACCGATCAGACGTCTCTTTACTTTGACATGCCTGGCTCTACAGCCGTCGAGAAGAAGGGGGGCGAAGCAAGCTCGCGTGCTGACATCGGGCCACGGTACAACTAGAGTGACGGCAACGCTCCGTTGCACGTCAGATAGGCACAAGCTTCCGCCGTACCTCACATTTAAACGGAAGACATAGAAGTAGGCGACATGGGTGATCAGGACATACGTCTGCTGCAAAACTGGCGACGTGGTCGCCGATTAAGGCCATGGTTATGACGGAGTGTGGGACAGCAATGTCACGCACCAGGAGAACATCAGGAATCGGCGTCATGATATAATCACTGTCGAACTGGAGAGGGCGTTGACAATTCAAGGATTGTGAAAGCTTTAGATGGTAGCCGAAAGAAGTCAGTGGTACAGAGGCTGTTCTTGAGTTTATGGTGAGAATCCGGAAGAAGAGGAAGTTCTAGGCAGAGAGAACCGGCGGCATAATAAATCAGGGCAGAATGCGTCGATAAGAAGTCCATACCGAAGGTCGTGGGGGCAATTTTCAAGCATTGTAAATAAAACTGGGACATGGCGGCCGGCAATGCTAACACGAGCGGTACACATTCCAGTGATGGCCACAGTTTCATCAGCGACACAGAGGGCTTTAGTCGCTACAGGTGTTATGACTTTTTTGAGTAGGTGACAAAGATAGCACTCATTATGGACACTTGTGCTCCGGCATCGACTAACGCTGTCAAAAAAATACCGTCCACATACGCCTCAATCAAGTTCGAATTAGTGGGGAGCATCAACGGAGGATTCGGATCAGTAGCAATTGATGCAGCTACCTCCCGAAGCTGCATGATAGTTTTTCGTCCAAGAGCATCCATAGTTGACCGACAATGTACAGCGGCGTGGATGGGGCGATGGGGAACGGCAGTATAGAGGTAACGGCGAATGAGCGGTAGAGTGGCTGCTAGGGACGTCGGAAGTAGGACACACACGACTGGGCGAATACCGACGGGAGTCGTTGTATGGGCGAGAAGAGGAAAATGGGCTTCAGGTTGGGGGCGTCCAAGTGCTGCGACAGTAGCGGGAGACATGGCCAACTAAGTCGGTGGAAGGGGAAGCAGATCGGTTTGTCATCTGCAGTTCTCCATTCCGTCAGATTGCGGGATCACGGAAGCAAATATGAGTCATGGTGTGGTGCATTTATTGTCTCTGTCTGGAGGCGGGTCGGGAGACAGAGCAAGCCACAGGATAACCGAGCTTTGCAATTTCTTGTCTCACGACGGCTTGAATAATGGAGACCGCCGAAGGCGTTTTTGCGGCGCTACGGTCGAGTGGAAGTGAAGGAAATGGCGCCGGACTTGATGCCTCAAGCTTCCGTCGAACTATACTTGACACATTCTCCTGCATGTGTGGTGCGGCACTGAGATCGGTGCAGGTAGATGTAACAGCCGTGTATGGTAGCCGCGTAAATTGAGGCAGGACATGGCGGCTTTTGGCCATTTCGAAGCGGCGGCATTCTTTAGAAGTCATATCGACAGTCGTGACGTTAGTGTACACGAGCAAGTTGAAGGCATCGTCCGCAATGCCCTTGAGTATGTGACCCACCTTGTCACACTCTGTTATTTGCTGGTCACTTTCCGGCACAATGCAAGCACGTCCTGTATGTACGAGATATACAACTCAGTTGAGGACTGCGCACGAGTGGCGAGTTCTTTTCGCGCTTCTATTTGGCGTCCGGACGGGTCCCCAAAGATGTCAAGTAGTTGCTTTTTGAAGATATCCCAGCTGGTGATCTCGGTCTTGTGGGGTGCCGTCCAAGTAAAAGATTACGTTGGCGAGCGTCATAGTAGGGTCCCATCAGTGTGTCTGGCTAACACGCGTACATACGGAGCCAGCAGTCAAAGTGAAGCCCAGGTTGTGGGGAGAATGTATCAGGATCACAGGGGTAGGGCATCATCAGGTATGTAGAGGTTGGAGCTACAGATGGAGACGCTGACGGTTTGTTGTCATTGGTAGCCATGGCTGGAGATTGAACGGTGCGTCCATTGCGAAGCTTTGTGGTGAGGACGGGGAACGTTCCACCTCCACCAAATATGTTACGGATAAGACGTGATGCCTTATCGACGAGGTAGAGCTTGAACCTTCACGAGTTTGACATAACAGTCGTCTACAAGTCTGGCTGCGGGCACACTGATGCCGATTGCCTTTCGCGCGCTGCTCTTGCAAGCGAGGATGATACCGATGGCTGCTTTCTTTGCGCGGTCAGAGAATCTGACTTGGCCCAACAACAGCGAAATGATTCAGAGGTTGGACAACTTATCAAATACCTTGAAGGCCACAGCTGGAATCCGCCACTGGCATTCGCACGTTCATGGTCATTTTGTCGCTGCAACGACATCCTCTACAAAAAGAACTGCAAACATTATGTGACTGAATACCTGCTCGTCGTTACATCAGGGCTACGTGCTGACATTTTATCTGCATGCCATGACGAGTCTTCCTCCGGCCACCTTTGATTCACGCGTACCCTTGCCCGGATTCAGACTCACTGATACTGGCTAAAGCCAGTAGTAGTACCCTCTTGTGCTTCTTAAAAACCACCGGACTTCACAAGCGCTTGTGAAAGAACAGCGTGACATTGTGCTATGTAGTCTCGAGCTGACTATTCATCCATCTTTTTCTTACTCCTTTCTATTATTCCCCCTTTACCCCATCCCAAGTGTAGGGTAGCCAATCGAGCCAAGCTTGGTTAACCTCCCTGCCTTTCCTCTCTATGGCTCTCTCTCTTACCCAGAATGTCAAGCATTACGTTATAATGTGTAACCATTGCCTGCACTGTAAAGCCCCACCTGTGCGCCATTCTGGTTTATTGAAGCCTGTTGCACCACCATCACAACCGTTGGAACAAATCTGCATGGACTTGCTTGGACCCTTTCTGAAGTCGCATGATGGCAACCGCTGGATCGTAGTCGCTACTAACTATTTTTAAGGTACTGCGAAACGAAAGCCCTACAACGAGGCACCGCCAGTGAGATTGCGTATTTTTTCATGAACAACATCGTCCTCCGCCATGGAGTATCAACAATTCTTATCACTGACCGTGAACAGCCTTTATAGCCCAACTGATGCAAGACGTCATGAGGCTTAGTGGAACTGCTCACCGCAAAACGACCGCATTCCATCTGCAAGCCAACGGTCTGACGGATGCTCGCTGACATATTATTCATGTACGTCGACCGCGATCACAAAAACTGGGATGACATTTTGCCACACGTAACGTTCGCTTACAACACTACAGTTCAAGAGACTACAGGTTTCACTCCTTTCCGGTTACTTCATGGCCGAGAAGCAATTACGATGCTGGATGCCACGCTCGTACCTGACATGACCGATATTACTACTGATGCGGAGGACTTCATCCGGCTCGCTGACACGGCCCGCAAGCTTACACGAGCGGATCCGAAAACAACAATGCATCGACTCGCAGAGGTACAACTCTCGTCATCGCTGTTATTTACCAACCCGGTGATCTGGTGTGGCAGTGGATTCCCGTTTGCCAAAGGGGCTGCTTGGAAAAGTCACTTCACCGTTACTTCGATCCTTATAGAGTACTATGGCGCCTCAATGATGTCAACTACGAAGTCTTACTTGAAGACACAGCTCGGCGATCTCGACGTTCCCAGCAGGCGGGCATTGTGCATGTGCCACGGATGAAGCCACACTAACCTTGAACCACCTGACACTGCTTTATCATGCGTATTTGTGCGTGTGCGCGATAACTTTCACTTCTAATCAGCATTGAGCATCAGGACGGTACTTTTTTTTGAAAGGGGGTAATGCCACGGGCGTCGAACGAGATTGAGCCATGCCAATGCTGCTGCTCCTGTGAACAGACATTGTGTTTTATCCGTAATCACGTGACAGTATGGTGCTGGATCATTCTGAAACTGTGAACTTTTTCTGACAGCCTTGCTGACATTCTCTGTGAATTTTATGTAGATTGGTTGAAGAGTATATTATTAAACATATTTTTAAACTTTTAAACATGTTTTTTCTGAGGTTTTTTTTTTTAATCGTCATCGAATGCTTTTCTTGCATGCCTTTTCTTGAAGTTAGCACAATGAAATCTTTTTGTTGAAGAACGTTATTAATAGTATAAGCTTTGGCAGTTTTATAAATAAGCATGACGAGAAAGTAGCGCGGAATTTTCATCACTCTATCGTTTGCCGTTATTGAAATAGAGGCCTGCAAACCATGCTGTAAAACGTTTTCTGGATCGATAATGAGATATTTTATAAAAATATCTGAACTACCCAGAGAAGCGAAAAAACTGAACGTAAGCACAAATACACATATATCTAGCTAAACAAATTTGAAGTTTGTAGCTTCAAGTTATTTTGTGTAAATCATCGCCAAGGTCAGAAAAACAGCAGGACAAGTAAATGTGGCACTCCACCTCTTCGTTAATATTGATTTACTGTGCTCTGAAAGAATTTTCCCCAGGAAAACCAATTGCGGATCTCTTCTTTCCACTCATCAGGCAACAATATATAAAATTTTAAAATAAATTTAGGAGCTTGACTGGCCATGCTTTGTTTGATCTTACATGGAATCATCTCACTGCAGATAAATATTTATTGAAACTCCTCACAGACAGTGCCATGGTTCAGCGTCACAATTGCGCTTTTTTTTATTGAAATTGAATGCTATCCACAGAGTTCAAGCAAATATTCGGCCGAAATATATATAGTAAGTAACCCTAGCGCTGCACTGACATGCCATTCGCTTTGGCTAATGTTTACATATGCCACATGTAACTACCAATGGAAAAAGAATGTTCTCAAAGCGCAGAATTGTTATTTATTTTGTTCAGCATCAAAAGTCCTACATCATGCATGCTAGTATATGAAAATCTGCACGCTTTACCGATTCCACTGCGCAAAGTAATGCTTGCGAATGCAGCATTGACAGAACCACGTATCCCTATCACTTGTCAACCTGACACGCTAGAAATAAAGCTACTTCTCCTTGCAGAAGGCTGTCTTCAACGTGTCACAACGCCGAGGTCGTTAGAATCTTGGGTCGCCCCGCCTTCGATGCTTTGTTACTTGAGCTGGTGGCAATGGGGTTAAAGTAAAAATATGCGGCATACATGAAGTCGTTGCCGCTTCTGCTGCTCTGTGAACCACTGCCCGAACCGCGAGGTGATAATGGGGCCAACTACATAGTGATGTTACCGGTGTAGAGAGGAAGAAGATTATGTGCCGCAGTGGGTTACGTCTTTAGCGAGAGGAGCCAAGCGCAAGCGTTTGCCCCGAGTGCTTTGATTCCTGGGTCCGTTGCTGCCGCCCGCTTTCCGCATTAATAGACCTGCTGTGCAAGTACTACTTGCGCCGATAAACCCCGTTTCAGAGTGGTGGAGGTGCTGGGTAACTCAACCTGGAACTCGGCAACAGGAAATTACCTGCCATCCCAGAAAAGGCTGAAGAAAACACCCAGCAAGGTACGACCCAGCCTCCGATGGTCATCGTGCCCACTGCGCTACGTGTGCACGATCCACCTTTTTTCGACGGTACCGATGAGCAAGACGTAGAAGATTGGTTGTCGACATTTGAAAAGGTAGGCGCAAGCAACAAGTTGGACGACACATCGAAGCTGCAATATGTACCCTTCTACCTCAAAGAGGCAGCGAGTCTCTGTTTTAACAACCACCACTCGGAATTCGCCACTTGGGGTGCTTTTAAGCTACGCATTACCGATGTATTCGCTCGCCCCGAGGTACGCAAGCTCCGTGCCGAACAGCGTCTACGGGGACGCGCACAGCTTCAGGGGGAAGGCTTCACAAGCTACATCGAGGATGTGCTCGACTTGTGCAAGCGCCTTGACCCTTCAATGATCGAAGCAGACAAGATCAAACACATCTTGAAGGGGATAGACGACGACGCCTTAAAGATGCTGCTGGCCAAGGGCCCCGAACCGTGTCCGAACTCACCACTCTTTGCCAGAGCTTCGAGGAATTGTGCAAACAACGGGTCATGACACGGCGGCCAGCGGCTACCGACGAAACTCTCGCGCCATTGACCCTAGGTGGAGACAACAACACAATCATGTCGGAAATCAAACGTTATGTACGCGAGGAGGTGGCCCGGCAACTTTCGTGTCTGTCGTATCAACCGGCAACAAAACCTTCTTCTGAGCGTTTCGCGCCCGCCATCAGACAGGTAATACAGGTGCAGGTCTCTGAGGCACTGCCGCCCGTCTCTCTGACAACACCTGTCACCGCGCCATTGACTTACGCTGCTGTTGCTGCTACTCCACCACGACCTCCACTTCGGCTAACTCCCCAGCCTATACGAGTACCAACGACGCCATTTCCAGCAACACAACAGCGCTATAACGGAAACCCTTGGCGCACAGTTGACAATCATCCAATCTGTTACGCATGCGGATATCCAGGTCACGTGGCGCGCTTCTGCCGCTGACGCTTTGCAATGGGCCCGGCTGCAGCTCCGAGGTACTCTGACGACTCTTTCCCGGTCCCGTACAACGCGCAACGAGAAATGCCCCGTCAACGCGACCGACAGTCAGTGCAACGCGACCTGTCCCCTTCCGAACTAGACCACCACCCTGCTGCCGACTACCGACCATTCGGTCCCCGTCGCTCATCCTCACCACGCCGCTATCGTTCTCCGTCCCCGCTGCGTCGCCGACCGAACCCCGTAGAGACGGAAAACTGACTGCCGCAGCTCCGGAGGCACGAGCTGCGAAATCGTCGCATTGTAGAAGTTCTCGCCCGTCCCCACAAACGTTCTGGAACTGTTTGTTGAAAGTCTACGAACTCTTGCGCTTGTTGACACGGGTGCCGCCGTATCTGTGGTGAGTAAAAAACTCCGCCGTTCGATACGAAAAGTAACGATGCCGCCTTTCGAGGTATTGCTGAATACCGCGACCACGCAACCTATTCGACCAGTCGGAGCATGTACAACGAAAGTAATCATTCAGGACGTCCTGTACCACATCGAGTTTCTCATGTTGGCCACTTGTTCCCACGACGTGATACTTGGATGGGATTTTTTGTCATGCCACCATGCCGTAATTGACTGTGCTCGCGCGCAGGTGGAATTTACTGTGTTTTCTGATGCGCCATCTACCAACAATGAGCTCACTCACCTTGGCAAGCTTCTTGTTGCTTCCGACATAGATGTTCCCCCTCTTAGTGCAATCGTTGTCCCCGTCAATCGCACTGAATTGTCCGGCTCTAACGTTGTGTTCTTCCCATGTGACGTTTTCAATCGCTGCCACGGTACGTCTCTGCCATACGCCGTTCTGCCACCTCACCAAGATACTTCCGGAATTGTCGTTTGCAATCCTAGCTCATGCCCTCTCACCTTAAGAGCTCACGAAACACTGGGCTATGTTCTCCCTGTTGATGACAACGTTATTGTGCCTATTGAGTCCCACGACCCTGGCCAGCAACTTCAGCTGAACGCTGTTACTCCTCCTTTTACGCGGGATGACTACTCCTCGGATATCTTCGATCGTTCCCTCGACAGCAAGCTTCCTCTGGATCAACAAACCAGCTAATAACCCGTCTGCATGAATTCCGTGATTCATTTGACCTTCCTCAAAAGGCACCGAGTCAAACTAACACCGCCGCTCACACAATCTACACTGGAACGCACCCTCCTTTGCGGCAACGCCCCTACCGCGTATCACCTAAGGAACGAAGTGTAATTGCAGAGCACGTGGACGATATGCTTCAGCACGGTGTCATCAAGCCCTCTTCTAGCCCCTGGTCTTCACCTGTTGTGCTAGTGAAGAAAAAAGACGGTTTGTTTAGATTTTGTGTTTACCGGTGACTGAACAAAATTTCACGGAAAGATGTGTACCCTCTTCCCCTCATCCACGACGCTATCGATTGCCTACAAGGTGCCGAATTCTTTTCTTCGCTGGACTTACGTTCAGGTTACTGGCAGGTTCCAATGGCAGAGTGTGACCGTCCCAAAACAGCGTTCGTTACGCCGGATGGCCTATATCAATTCACGGTTATGCCATTCGGTCTGTAGATTTTGTGTCCACTACCGGCAACTGAACAGAATACACGGAAAGATGTGTACCCTCTTCCCCGCATCGACGATGCTATGGATTGCCTACAGTAAGGTGCCGAATTATTTTCTTCGCTGGACTTGCGTTCAGGTTACTGGCAGGTTCCGATTGCAGAGTGTGACCGTCCCAAAACAGCGTTCGTTACGCCGGATGGCCCATACGAATTCACGGTTATGCCATTCGGTCTGTGCAATGCACCTGCAACGTTTGAACGAATGATGGACAGCGTTTTATGCGGCCTTAAATGGCAGATATGCTTATGTTACCTTGATATGTTATCGTATTTTCTCCTGATTTCCCTACCCATGTCGACCGTCTGCGCACGATTCTTCAGTGCCTTACTAAGGCAAACCTCCAGCTTAACCTAAAGAAGTGCCGCTTCGGGGCTCACCAACTTACTATACTTGGTCACGTTGTGTCAAAGGATGGAATTTGCCCCGACCCGGACAAACTTCGAGCCGTAGTCGCCTTCATTCAAAGAACTTAGGAGCTTCATCGGCTTGTGCTCGTATTTTCGCCGATTCGTCCACAACTTTGCATCAATAATAGCCCCACTTACGCAACTACTGAATGGTCCAGCTAATCTTTCTAACTGGACCCCGGCATGTGACGAAGCCTTCCTTACACTGCGCCGCCTGCTTACGTCGCCACCCATTCTACGCCATTACGATCCAAGTGCCCCCACTGAAGCGCACACAGACGCCAGTGGCGTTGGTCTGGGAGCCGTGTTCGCGCAACGAAAGCCCGGTATTCCAGAGTACGTCGTCGCATATGCAAGCCGCGCACTCACGAAAGCGGAAATGAACTACTCCGTAACTGAAAGAGAATGCCTCGCAATTGTTTGGGCCTTAAGCCAGTTTCGTCCTTACTTGTATGGACAGAGTTTCGACGTTGTGACAGACCACCACGCACTTTGTTGGTTGGTGTTGATAAAAGATCCTTCAGGTCGCCTTGGACGTTGGGCTCTTCGCCTACAAGAATTCGACATTCGTGTCGTCTACCGCTCAGGACGAAAACATTCTGATGCGGACGCCCTCTCACGATCACCAGTGAGATCCAGCGCAGACCTGCATTCGGACGCCAACTTTCCCATCGCTCACATTTCCGTCTCAAGCATGTCGTCTGAACAGCGGAAAGACCCATGGATAAAATCTCTTCAACATTCTTTCCGACTCCTCAACGTCTGCGTACCCACGCGCTCTTCGCCGCCAAGCCACACATATCGAGATACGGGATGCGCAACTATACCGCAGAAACTACCATGCGGATGGCCGTAAATGGCTCTTGGTTATACCACGCCACATGCGATCTGATGTCTGTGCGTATTTTCACGCCGACCCCCTACATGCTCACGCTGGTGTATTAAAAACATATCACCGGATCCGCCAGCATTACTACTGGCGTGGTATGTACACCTTTGTACAAAAATACATTCGGTCCTGTTCATTATGCTAACGACAAAAGACAGCGGCCCATTCACCCGGATCATTAAAGCCTCTACCATGTCCGGGGCGCCCTTTCGACCGCGTTGGAATCGATTTATATGGTCCCCTTTCATACACTGCCACTGGAAATCGATGGATCATTGTTGCGGTCGACCATCTGACGAGGTATGCTGAAACAGCTCCACTACCTACGGCTGGTTCACGTGACGTAGCCAATTTCGTCTTGCGACGCTTCGTACTGCGTCATGGGGCACGACGTGAACTGCTGAGTGATCGAGGGCGTGTCTTTTTATCCGAAGTTGTACAACAACTCCTTCGGGCATGCCGCGCGGTGTACCGCACCTCTACAGCCTACCACCCGCAGACCAACGGTCTAACTGAGCGCTTCAACTGAACGCTATGAGACATGCTCGCCATGTATGTCAATTCCGACCAATCGAACTGGGATGTTATTCTTCCATTTGTGACTTATGCGTACAACACCGCGACGTAGTCAACCACAGGCTTCTCGCCTTTCTTTCTTTTATATAGGCGTGAGCCATGCTCCACCCTTGACACCATTTTGCCGTATCGTCCGGAAGTCTCAGAGTTCAACCCTCTCTCTGAAATTGTGCACCACGCTGAAGAGTGTCGTCAGTTGGCTTGATCATTCACCCTTGACAAGCAAGCACTCGAAAAAGACCGCCGCGACCGCGACCAGCAAGTCGAGACTTGCCGTGGGCTCGCTCGTCTGGCTCTGACTGCCCTTCCACTCCCCATGTCTGTCCTCTAAGTTTGGCGCCAAGTTTCGCGGTCCTTATCGCATGGTCGAACGTCGATCTCATGTAACATACGTGATCGAGCCGGTCACGCCATCTACAGATAGGCGATGCCTTGGTCGTGAGACTGTCCACGCGAGTCGTCTCAAGCCTTATCACGACCCACTCCTACTCTCGTCACCTTGACTTGCCAGAATGGCTCGTCTTCGTCGCCGGGGCATTGTAGAGAGGAAGAAGATTATGTGCCGTAGTGGGTCACGCCTTTAGCGAGAGGAGCCAAGCGCGAGCCTTTGCCCCGAGTGCTGTGATACCTGGGTCCGTTGCTGCCGCCCGCTTTCCACATCAATAGACCTGCTGTGCAAGTACTACTTGCGCCAATAAACCCCGTTTCACCGGTAACATGCCGCAACACTTGCAACATACTGACACACGGGGGGGGGGGAAGGGCACACGGCAAGCAACACTGGAAACACAGTGCACACACTGACTGCATGTGGAAGGTGCTGTTTGGTAGCAAGTGATGGCACAGCTCCTTACGGCTTGTGAAATCGCACATGCTTTGGCAAAATGGCGGTTTTCGGCGGTAGGTGGAATTTACAGTTGACGACTTGTACGGCTTATTTTGAACTGAAATAATCTCTTACAGTTCGCATTTTTCACATGTGTACAAGCACATTTGACCCTCTACCTTTGTTTTTTGCCGAAAACTCTTAATTGTTGGGTGACCACCCCAAAACCCTTTCAAGTAACAAAAATCTGAAGCAGAAGGAGCTTGATTCTGATAGCAAAAATGTAGAAAAAAAAACTTTTTACATTCAAGCAAGTACAGGACCTGGCACTCTTGGATTCACTCACTGGGCTGAAATAGTGTGCCAGTCAATCAGAGGGTGCCGTTTTCCCAGAAAGAATGGGTCAATAGCTTTATGTGCTCCAGCAATGTGACGGACACGAAACCAGAGATGGGGTGTGCAAGGGCCACTATTGCACACCCCGATCAACTCGGCCTACTGTGACTATAGATCAGTTTGCCATCTCTTGGGGGCACGGTTCATTTTTGGTGGAGAATGAGCTGGATTTCATATAACTTGCTGTGGTGCCTGGATATGCATGTTTGTAATAGTAGTCGAACCATTGTGACCAATCGTCCCAACTGTATGGGCCTGGCCATAAATTTCTTAAAAAGCAGCCTAATTCTGCTATGAAAAAAAGGTAGAGTGGACTCTCAGTAAGTGGAAATCTTTTAAATGAAATTGCTACTTAAGTACAACTGCGTTTAGTATGATTGGTTTCGTACCTGAATGTTTCAACTAAGTTACTCCTCTTAAAGCATATTTTTCTTCCCTTCAGGTCCCGTTTAATGACAGTCTGCTCTAATCACAAATGGCAACTCTTCTTAAATTTGCTGCCCTTGAGGAGCCCCACTAGCTTTCTTTGAGGGCTGTGGGACTTTTCGTTCTTCTGGCCTGTTTAATGAGGAAGGGCACCTCTGTTCCTGCCTCATTCGCTTGTGCTCTATGTTAATTATGGTTGTTGGGCACCTTGTACTTGTTTTACATATGTGTGCTTTTAACTGCGTAGCTGTTTGAACTTTTTGTTCTGCCAGTTCGCGTGACCAGCATAAAGCAGGTACTATGTGTCACGCACCTACTAGCATAGCATAGTGTAATAAAGGGATGGGAAATGGAAGTGAGGAGGAAGTAAAGGAGGAGGGTAAAGCGTGACATAACCATGTACAGTGTTGCCACATCTCTTCCTCAAGTTTTGCTACCGCCCTGTGACACTAACAGTAATTCTCAGTGCAAACCGCGCCTGCAGTGTTCGAGAAGCCTCAATACTGTAGCAGATCATTTTCTCAAGATTACACAGGCTGGCCACCAGTGATAATGCTTGAATATTTGACGGCGCATGTATGAATTCCGACACGCTTCGCCACTTGTCAGTTGATCGACGTTTGACGCTTTTTTCGCCGCTATCAGTGCCAGTGTCTTGCTGTAATCTGGCTCTCCTTTTACGTGGCCACAAGTTCGGCCAAATAAACAGTTTCATCTGACCATCCGGTCGGTGACCTTCGTCTGCATCACGACTCCGTGACCGTATAGCATGGCGAGGGGTGTCAGCGAGAACTGAGGAAGAGGTGGAGGGACGTGAGCGTTAAGAGGACGGAACAAAGGAGAGAGAGCAATGTGGAAAAAAGACAAGTAAAAAAAGAAAGGAAGATGAAGGTGAATGAAAATTTGCGCTCTCTTGCTTGTCAGCTCAGCAGTTCACTCAGGGTGTGGTGGCATGGAAGTGGCTTTAATTTTTATTATAAAAACACACAAATCTCGTTACAACAGACCATCATAATGTGGCGAAATGGGTCCATAGTATCCAAAGTTCATAATATTCAAACTTCATGAGAGGAGGCTGGGGTGCACATTGCTTTGGGACGATTGTTTTGGTTTTTGCTCAGCAGTATAAGGAAGGGTAGTGCCACTGTTACATGGTGAATGCATTCGACAACATGTTTACGAAAGAACAGCAGTGGTTATTAACAAAATTCAGTGCAAGTTCTAATTAATGAGCGAGTGCCGTTACAGTGGCCCCTGCATAGCAGAAAAAGCTTAGCCTGATAGTAAAAAGTTTCTAGCATGCTTTTTCAACAACTTCTCTTGAGAGGAATGGAATAAATTTCCCTGTTTTTGCAGATGGGGAGGCATACTTGCTTGGTTGGGCCACTTATTGGCCGCTGGGAGCTCTTGCTCTCGCGCAATGCCAGTGACTCGCTGGACAGTCCATAGTTAGTCTGAGGGATATAAACTGAGCAGCACCAAGGCACTTTTCATATTGATATGCTAATTTGACAGTGGAATACGCATGCTTAAAGCGCCAGAATGGCTTACTTGCCCAAGTTTGGTTGGGGTACCTGGCAACGTTCAATGAGTGACAAACGTTTAACGCAAAAGACAAAGAAAAACTTTTTATTTACTCTTAGCTCAAAAAAAAGGGGGGGGGGGGAATAAAAGATTAATAAGCACTCTTCTGTGATTGTCAGCTGAAACACTTGAGCCGTTAGCTGGACCAACGTCCTCTCAAACTGGATTGGCTGGAAGCTCGGCTTGGCTGTAATCTGCCAAAAGTTACCTGTTGCAATTCAAGATGACTGGGGCATTAGCATACAAAATGTGGCATGGACAAGTTTGTCATCAGCCCGTGTCAACATGGCAAAAGTACACTTTATGCACTCAGTTAAAAAAAAATCATGTTGCTCATTTCGTCCACTGTAGCCGATAGTTTGTTGTATTGCAGTTGGTTAAAAGCAATCTACGCTTTTAACAGACCTAGGCTGAATAATGGTTCTTACTATATGAAAGGCCATTGTACGTAGGTCTGTTATAATGAGCGTAGATTGTATACTGAAAGACGCAGGAAGACCTGACCAGACAAAGCCATCAGAATAGTTTGTTCCACGGTGTCTACACTTTTTTTTTTTCTTGTCTCTTTTCTACATTGTCTAGCTTTCAGCTCAGTAAGACCATTTTTCTGTGGGTGGTATGGAAGTAGTTTCATGCGTTAATTCTACAGGCCCATAGGACTTCCTTGAATACATGGGAAATGAAGGCTTTGCCAGAGCCACTCAAAAGAACGCAAGTAGCTCCATGGCACAAGACGATAAACTGCAAGAAGAAGTCGACGATTTCAGTTGCAGTGCCAGACTTAAAAGGCGCACTCTCGGCAAATCTTGCTAAATGGTCGACTGCAGTGACAATACAAAGGTGACCGGAAGACGTCAATGACACGACATCATACAAGTCAATTTTGTCAAATTCAAAAGGTGTGGTCGGACAGAACATAAGCTGTGGAATAGTGGCGTGCGGGTACAGGGATCACCAACATTGCTGACACGACTTGCACGAGCCCACGTATTTCGTTATCGTTGTGGACAAGCCAGGCCAGAAACAGCGGGTGCCGATGTGGCTGTAGGTCTTACGGAAGCCTCGATGACCAGGAGGGATGCCATCACGAAACGCTTCTAAAACTAATACGAAGGCAGCGGGGAAGGATTGGCACCCACTTGTTACATGTGGCCTAACTATGGCATCGAAGCACACCGTCGTCGAGGTGAAATCGTCGAAGCTGCAATCGCGAGAAGCTGTTGGACGGTTTTGTGATGCCTGAAGGCAGTCATAGAAAGTTTCACAGTAGGAGTCTGCCCGCTGAAGTGAACGGAGATTGGAGTGCAAAGTTGAATTTGATTCAACAGGGTGATCGATAGCTGTCGTGAGACAGGCAGAACATCGGAGCCACTCGGACGAGATGTACAGTACTTATTGACATTAGTCTTCTTCGTAACAATATGATCAAAAGAGAATAAAAGTGTCCATCTGGACAGCACGTCGGCATCATTATGACATTTGTCTAACTTGTATGTGATGGTGAAGTTGTACTCTTGCAAGTGCAGTATTCAGCGCCCTAAATGTCCTGGCGTATCCTTCATTGTTTACGGCCAACATAGTGAGTGATGGTCGGTGGCGATAGTGAAGTGCCGGCCGTTGTGGTACGATCCTGCTCCGTGATCGTGTAGTTCCGCTTGGCTGTCGACGGCGTCGGAGTCCGGTTGGCATATGCCATAACCTGCTCTTTAGAGGCGCATCATGCTGCAGAAGTGCTGCTCTAATACCTTGTGTGCTTGCATCAGTGTGAAGTATAGTGGGTGTTCTCGTCAAAGAAGTTAGACACTGTTCCAGAAGTCAGGCATTCTTTCAAGATTTCAAATGCAAACTCGCAGTTGTTGGACCAAGCGAAAGGAACACCAGTGACTAATGGCTTATTTAGGGGAACCACTGCAGTAGCAAAGTTGCGTGTAAATTAATGAGAGTGGGACGGCAGGCTAAGAAAGACTTGCAATGTCGTTTGGTTAGATGGCCGAGGTACAGCGGATGTCTTGTTGGGATCAGGCTGGACTCAGCACTGAAGTACCCATCTGATTGTTGAAGGTCGGCGAAAACACGATATCATCTAAATAACAGAAGCAGTTCTTTAAGCTTAGACCATGAAGAACAGTATCAATCAAGCTTTCAAATGTAGCTAGAGAGTTGCACACCCTAAATGGCAATAAATGAATATGTAAAATTCCTTGAGCCAACCTGTATATTTTTACTAGAGTATCCGAGGGCACATATCTCACTATTGCCATTGCCACCAGCAAGATAAATGACAATATCATACAGTGGCTTGTGCCTTCTCTCGGTAAATCCAATATCAGTGTGCCAAGCCAGTGTTATGCAAGCTGTGTGTAAAAGTGTGCGTGTGTAATTGCAGGTGGAATGAGCAGGAGAGCTACGTAGAGTATCTGGAGAGCCAGCCTGGGAGCTCGGCAGCCAACAATCGTGAGTGCCCCTTTTTATAACATGCATCACCTGTAGCTTGCAAAAGCACCCTGTGAAGATGTTATGGTACATGTGAAGCATACATGGTGTTTTAGTCACCAATACTAGTAGTAGAATAGCTGTGCCAGTTGTACCATATTATGCTGAGAGTGGTTCGAACCAGTGCCATGCCTTTTTTGAATGGGCAGATGCCATAAGTGCACAACTTTGTTTTTGTATGGGAAGTGGCCTCGTGGATATGCCTCAGTTTAAGTGTATGCACATCATTCACAAGGATTGCCGGGGTCGCCATTTTGGAAGTTCGCATGCATAAGAATCTCGCTGCATGTGCTGTGTCCGAAATTGCTATAGCAACTTGGTTGTCTAGAGACCTTTGAAACATGGCAGAACTTCATAAATTTGCCATCTTCGGCAGCTCATACTTGAACCAGTGGGTTACCCAATGGTGTGAAATCTCTGGTGGGGCCCATGGTGTGTTCGCCAACTTGTTGTTTGCTTAGACTATTCTGTTTGATATCCTCTATGCGACTGACCGATTGGTCGCTATCAATCATTGAGCGGCGCATATTCATGCTATAGAGATCTGAAAATAAGCTCCTCATCTTCGAACAGCAAGCAGTACTTCCTCATCGGTAGCAGTAACAGCAAGCGTAGTAACATCAGCGATTTGAGTACAGACGGAACCGCACTTCTCTAGAGCAGTGGACTGTGTGACAGTGGACTAAGCTTCCGTTGATGCTTGAATTATAGCTGAAGAATGCACACAGCATGACTATTATGTGTAATAATAGCATCGGTATTTGCATGTTTTTGCAGAAAATTGCAGCAAAAGCGGCCGGCTAGGTGCTTTCAACAAATTTGATTGCATATGTGCCACTTTTTTTTTCATATCGCACATTCATCGTGGCAATGTCATTCTCGTTGGTTCTCTCAGATGCATCGTGAATATCACACCTGCACTCATTGCGTGGCGTATTGTCCTGCAGACGCCCAATTACATCTAAAACGTTCCACTTGTGCTTATTGTTCGTGCGCCCGTCAGCGACACAGTGATGACCAGATGATGGTGTTCACTAAGTCATTAAAATTTTTTGTAATATCATCTTTGTTATCCATCGTGGCTTTCAGCGTGAAACACCCAGACTTAGACTAGAGAAAAGGACGGCATCTCCAGAAAGAGTGGACTAAAGTGTCCTACCCACTGCAGAGTTTTTACGGAGTCAAGTTCGACCTTACACCGCCTAAGGAGAAAAATTGAAAGGAACAAGGAATGTGGCCATTATCGGAGACCATGCTGTACTAGACAAGTTCCTACATGTCCTTCAACTAAGGCATAAATTTTGCTTCGATCCGCGTGTGAAACAGCTGGATAAGGTCGTCCTTGCCAGGACTGTGGCTCACTGAGCTTAGGAAGGGGACAGACTAAGGTGCATGTCGGAGCGCGTTGATTTGTTCCAGAAGCCGTCAGGGGGATTCAAGGTGTTCGAGATGGTTCGAATCTTTAATTGATTTCTGTGCCAATAGTAATTTGCGCATTCTTGAGTCTGACAAAGAAGGGCATTTGTAGTTATACCAGAGCACATGGATCTTGAAAAAGCAACTACAGCAATCGATGAGAATTTTTGCAAAGTTTCCACTGATCCCGTCAAAATTAAATCATGTGCTATAGTTTTGTTGAATAGGGTTGGCTTAACAAAAGTTTCGAATGGTGTCAGGCGAGGAAAAAGGCTGTAAACACACATAGGCACGATTACCCTTTCAGGACCATCGTTTTGAAAAGGAGTTCATGGTTAAATATTCAGAGTACTTGCAGACACATCTCTCCAGCTTAAGTTGGGGTACCCTTTCGTGGTCGCCAGCTCTAACTGGGTAGTTGAATTTCTGGAGAAAAATAGCCCTGGGGGCTGCTTTAGAATTCAGCATAGACATAGATATCATGCACAGCTATTAAAATTTGTGAAAGAGTGCATCCAGGGGCAAATGAATGAGTTAGGCTTGGTAGAAAACTGCAAAATACTGGTTGCTAGTTTCCTGGAACTTTTGAAATGTTTTTTGAAATTCAAGTTTGTTGAGTGGCAAGGAAAGATAGTTATTCAAAGGCAGGAGTGTGCATAGGGTTCTGTGTAGCACCAGTACTGAGCAATATCTAAGTTTCATTAACCGTAAAATAAATGATAACTTACGTGAATTAGCTTCGCGTATTTCCCGCTATGTGGATGACTATTTGGTTTCCGACAATAGGCAAAATTTCCAGAGATCTGTTGTTGACGTTGTGAAGTTGTTTAATGAACAGGGACAAGGTTCTTGATACTTTTGAAGTTCCAGAGAAGGTCGAGTTGCAGTTCTTAGACCTTAGGCTTTCCTTCAAAGTGGAACATGGGTGTTGGTCCTATCAATCGAGGTCAAAGAAGTCACTTCTTGATTTCAGGTCAGGGCACTCCGAATCGATCAAACGAGTTATCACAACTTTCGCTATAAGGACCACCCGCAACAAGTGTTGTCTCCATCGTATGCCTGGCAGTGTTAACAATCGGGTGACGAGGCTGTGTGAAGCAGGCTATCCTGATTTTCTCGTTTCTGTGAGGGGAATATGCTGCACTAATTGAAGAGGCAGTCCTTTCAAGTGAAACACAAAAAAGAATATAGCCATTTTGTCCACATTCCAGAGGCCCATTTTTTTCCCCATAGATTAAAGAAAGTCGTGCCTAGGTTTGCCCAATGCCCCGTCAAAAACGGAAATGAATTCTTTGACTGCATCTTCGCACAGATTATTCGGCTGGCTGACATGTTGCTCCCCGGTGATATTAATGCCTAATAGGTGGAAACCAATCCAGTATGGACTAATCCAGATTGATGCTCGGGTACTTTCCCTTGACGATCACCACTTTCAGCAGCTTGTTTAAATGGTTGAACGTCTCTCCGACAGTGGCTATCCCGTGAACTGCAATCCGCTTGTATTGTTAGTCCCTCATTATAATATAATATGCAGTGGTTGTAGTTTCGGCAGTCGTTCATTTGGAAAAATTTTTTTGGTTGTGACAGCTGAAATAGGCGAGAATGTCGAACCCGAGTCCACTTTCATTCAGCAGGCTGTGCCTTCGAAATTGACGTTGACCTCTCCTTGGTAGGTTTTGGCAGCACGTGAATGGTTGGGGTGCACCGTCATCGCAGTATGGGTTGTTTTCGCGAGATGCGCCCTTGAATTGACTTTTTCATTCATTTTCCCAGTCTTCTCCTTGGTCGGGCCGATATTTAGAACGGCACACCTGCTCCGTTTTCTTGCGATTTCGGCACTGCGCGTACCTAAGATGAGAGTGATGGTGCTGGTGTGGACCGCCACAACTAGTGCAGGCTTCACTCTGAAGTCTGCCTTGGTCCCACTGAGCACTGGCAGCATCTCAAAACCACAGAACATCCTCCTCCATGGCCTTGTGCCCTTCGGCTTCCCCCTGTGTCGTTCTTTGGTGCATTGGCTCTATTCATATTGCTGTAATGCCGGTTCCTGGCAGAGGGTCATCTTCTCGATCCACAACCTACCGTATTTACTCGATTCTACCGCGCGCTCGATTGTAACGCGCACCCGATTTCCACCGCGAAAAAAAAAAAAAAACGTAAGACATCGATTGCAACGCGCACCAATTTTTTTTTTGCTGGCCCGCACAATCACACCACTCAAAAAAACGATTCCTTTCGGGA
Organism: Rhipicephalus microplus; assembly: GCF_043290135.1. Lineage (NCBI taxonomy): Eukaryota > Metazoa > Arthropoda > Arachnida > Ixodida > Ixodidae > Rhipicephalus > Rhipicephalus microplus. The sequence continues at coordinate 185,941,191 of NC_134704.1, read as the reverse complement.
TTGTCTTCCATTTAAATATGAGGTACGGACGAAGCTTGTGCCCATCTGACGTGTAACAGAGCATTGCCGTCACTGTAGTTTTACCGTGGACCGATGTCAGCACGCGAACTTGCTTCGCCCCCTTCTTCTCGACGGTTGTGGTGCCAGGCATGTCGAAGTAAAGAGGCGTCTGATCGGCATTCCAGATTTGCCCAAGCAGGTAGCCGTTGTTGCGCCGCAAGTTTAGGACGAACCTCTGAAAACTGTAAAGCTTTTCATCGTACTTCTCCGCAAAAGTTTTCGCATATGCATGTTCCCCTTCGGAGGGAAGAGCCTTTCCTCTTCATATAGTTAATTAGCCAGCACCTGCTCGCTTTAAACAGGCTCCGCATTAGACTTTTTTCTAAGACTAATTGCATAGCCCGCACTTGGAGCAGTTCTGTCGTCATGGGCCGCTGTGCCGCTCGCTCCTCAAGCACATACTCGTGGAGCAGCTCTTCAATTTCCGGAAACCGACCCTGCTGTGGTTCACTGAAGCCTTTGCGTGAAGCTTTGCTGTCGACAATCTTCTACTTTTGTTTCCGCCGGTCCCGCACGCACGTTTCGAGAAGGACCGCGATGCGGCCCGATTTCCGTCCGTTTCTGCACACGCGATGACTTTTCTTTTAAAAGCGGCATCGTGGTGCACTCGAGTTTTTGGAGTCGGCCCTTCCACGTCGTCGATGCTAATGCACTACTAGATGACGAACTCCTCAGCACACGTACGAAGTGCCGCACATGGTAAACACATAGGCAGAAATAGCCGACGCACCATGCCGACGCACGTAGGGGGCGGCCATTTTGGATTTGCGATGGCAATAGATTGACCGTAATTTTTTTGTTCGTACTCGATTCTAACGCGCATGCGATTTATGAACTCGCTTAACCGGAAAAAAGGTGCGCGTTAGATTCGAGTAATTACGGTATTCTGCATGGGCCTCGTTCATGACACTAGCAAGGGCAGGTAACCTGATATTTTAGTTAACAGTCATCTCTCTACCTAAATTTTCGGTGTGAACGCTGAATACGAAACAGTCCCACAGTGAAGTATCAAGGGCCTTGAAGTTGCAGTGTTGCGCTGTGCTGACTGAGCAAGGCCGCAAGGTACTTGGCAGCCAATTTCTTCTGCACCTGGTTGCGATGATGAAAATCATAGTGCCTGGCTGGTTCGAATGGTTTTGGGGCAAGGTGTTCTTGCAGGACAGGCAGTATTATTGACAATGCTGGGTCTTTTAACAGTGCCGGTGCCTCAAAGGTTTTGGCTAATTGGAATGTCGTGGGAATACATCAGCTCAGAAAGGTGGACCTCTGCTTGTCGGCATCCGTAATACCGTGGGCGTCCAAAAAGTATTCATACCTTTGAGCGCGAACTTCCTATTCGTCTGGCCGGGATAGACCAAATGGCTCAATGTAGCTTTTCATGACTGTGCCCATCAGATGGTGGTTGTCCTTCAGATTTTCGATAGTGAATGTGCAACGAAGTATCAAGGGCCTTGAAGTTGCAGTGTTGCGCTGTGCTGACTGAGCAAGGCCGCAAGGTACTTGGCAGCCAATTTCTTCTGCACCTGGTTGTGATGATGAAAATCCTAATGCCTGGCTGGTTCGAATGGTTTTGGGGCAAGGTGTTCTTGCGGGACAGGCAGTATTATTGACAATGCTGGGTCTTTTAACAGTGCCGGTGCCTCAAAGGTTTTGGCTAATTGGAATGTCGTGGGAATACATCAGCTCAGAAAGGTGGACCTCTGCTTGTCGGCATCCGTAATACCGTGGGCGTCCAAAAAGTATTCATACCTTTGAGCGCGAACTTCCTATTCGTCTGGCCGGGATAGACCAAATGGCTCAATGTAGCTTTTCATGACTGTGCCCATCAGATGGGGGTTGTCCTTCAGATTTTCGATAGTGAATGTGCAACGAAGTATCAAGGGCCTTGAAGTTGCAGTGTTGCGCTGTGCTGACTGAGCAAGGCTGCAAGGTACTTGGCAGCCAATTTCTTCTGCACCTGGTTGCGATGATGAAAATCCTAATGCCTGGCTGGTTCGAATGGTTTTGGGGCAAGGTGTTCTTGCAGGACAGACAGCATTATTGACAATGCTGGGTCTTTTAACAGTGCCGGTGCCTCAAAGGTTTTGGCTAATTGGAATGTCGTGGGAATACATCAGCTCAGAAAGGTGGACCTCTGCTTGTCGGCATCCGTAATACCGTGGGCGTCCAAAAAGTATTCATACCTTTGAGCGCGAACTTCCTATTCGTCTGGCCGGGATAGACCAAATGGCTCAATGTAGCTTTTCATGACTGTGCCCATCAGATGGGGGTTGTCCTTCAGATTTTCGATAGTGAATGTGCAACGATGCACCCGCGCGGGCGCATACTTGATACTGCCGATACCCTTCTGTTGTCTGGGTGCTGATCTCATCTTCATTGCCAGTATTATATTGTAACTTTGACTCGCAGATCAGACCACTGTCTTGAGCCAGTGCACAAGGACCATGTCTCGCGGCGCCACAGGAAATGCGCGCAGGCGTGCGATATTGTAGGTGCTTAAAAAGCAGCTTGTTGGTTTTCTTTGTGGGAATTTATTGAAAGTAGACTCTGTGGCATTGCTCCCCCTCCAAAATGCCATTGTTCGGAAGCGCGATTGAGGGAAGTAACCAAGAAGCAATGTTTTATCAGTCTCTCTCGTAAGAGGGCTTCATGCGAGCTACGTGTACGACCTCTACATGGTTTTGCCATCTTTAGCACTCTTGTCTTTCGGGGATTGCTTGATAAGTTATGTCACTTAGTTGACCGAGAACCTTATATGGACCAAAGTCGCAGCGTTGAATGTGTTTTTGGGGCGAAGCTCCTTAAGGCATGGGTCTGTCCATCCCTTGTATGTATGTAGTAGTACGTAGCCACCGGTGGCACATACCCATTCTAGAGCGGTATGTGTTACAGGGGATGCAAGATGGGAGATGGGGGTACTTTGGAGTGTTCACTAAATGGACGCACGGACGAACAGACAGATAGACTAGCAGACGGACGGAAGCAAGGACGGACGGAAACACACACAGGCTGACGGGTGCTTCGCCCCACTCATCATCATTCACTCCGTGGATATGCTGTGGTTTTTTTTTTTTTTCGGCAGTCTATGGCATTGTGTTGGTGTCCATAGCCACAGTTGATCGCCTGACTGGTAGGTGAGTTTTCTGCTGTACGGGTTGTAGTAGCTCGCGTTCCTACATTGTTGTTGACATATTTGGTTGTTGACGCCAGCTGGCGCGCCTCTTCAGCTTTTCGTAGGAAGTCTTCAGCGTCGCATGGCTTGTAATTGTTGTTGGCGACTGGCAGCATGGCGTCGAGTGTTACAGCGACCATGTGGCCATAGACTAGCTTAAATGAAGTGATGCGGGTGGTTTCCTGTAAGGCCGTATTGCAGGTGATAATTGCATAAGGCGGAATTTCGTTTCACGTCTTAAGCTCTGTGATCATGTTCATGGATTTTATATGCCAGCAAGGGGGCGGTTTAAGTGGTCCATCAACCAGTTTATTTGGGGATGGTATGCAGTGCTTTTTTTATGACTGGTGTTAGTCATCATCATCAAGCATTACATCAACTTTGACGTAAAGGCTGTCCCATGACAAGGGATGACTGCTGCTGGGGCGCCATGTCAGAGAACTTTGTTGTGAACGAAGAACTTGGCAACTTCCACAGCCGTTCCTGGCTCAAGGCAGCCAGCTTCCGCATACAGCATTGAATAGTTGGTCGCAATGGCAATCCACCTATTTCCTGAGGATAACATTGGAAACGGCCCAAGAAGATTCATTTCAATTTGTTTAAATGAAGTCTCAGGTTTGTGGGATGAAGCAGGCCGGCCGTTTTTAGGGGTGGTGTTTTTTGCCTTTGACATTCCTAATGTGTCTTCCTATAATGCTGTACTGATGCCAACAGCTTGGGCGAGTAATATTTCAGATTAATTTGGGCAAATGTCCGGGTGACGCCCAATTGACCCGAGGACAGTTCATCATGGCACGCTTGTAACATTTCATCCCTCATTAGCGACCCAACGACTAAAAAATTTTCATTGTTTTGTACGAGTTCCTCTTGTTGTTACCACAGAGGCAGAACGAGGATAATGCTCTTAAATACTCGTGGAACTTGAGAGTCATGCCCTTCGAGGTACTTTATCAATGAGAGCAGTTATGAATCAGCTCGTTGATGCTCGGCGATATCTGAGGCTTCCACAACACAAAGGAATGGGAAGTCGTCCTCTTCTGAAGGAGTAGATTTGAATGGTGAGCGTGATAAGCAGTCAGCATTGTTGTGTTTTCTCCCAGACCTATATACAACTGTAATACTGAATCGTATTCTTGAAACCTGGGGCTCCATCTCGCAAGTCGTCCCGATGGCTCTTTTAAGCTTGCCAGCCAGCAAAGTGAAGGGTGGTCATTGACGGCACAGAATGGCCTTCCGTAGAGATATGGCCTGAACTTGCTGATGGCCTATATAACTGTCAAGCACTCTTTTTCTGTTGTGAAATAATTTTTTCCAGCTTTTAACAGGGTGCGACTGGCATAGGCTATGACTTTCTCTGCTCCATCTTGCCATTAAACTAATACCGTGCTGAGATCAAGATTGCTTGCATCTGTATGGACTTCAATGTCTGCAGTTTCGTCGAAATGTGCGAGGATCGGTGGGGCTTGGAGACGTTTTTTTCGATTCCTCGAAAGCTATCTCTTGTCCCTTATGCCAAACGAATGATTCTTCCTCTTTTGTGAGTCTGGTTAGAGGTTTGGCAATATTAGAAAAATTGTCTACGAATTGCCCATAATAAGCGCATAAGCCCAGAAATTGACGCACCTCCTTGTCTCATGGCTTCGGAAATCGCGTGACGGCCGCAGTCTTGTCACGGTCCAGGCCAACACCTTCAGCACTGATTACATGACCAAGAAAACAAAGCTTTTTGTATCCAAACTGACACTCTGGTTTAATAGTCAAGCCGGCTGATTGGATAGCGTGAAGCACTGAACGTAGTCGTTCTGTGTGCTGTTCAAACGTTGCAGAAGATACGACGTCGACCAAGTAGGCTAAGCATGACTGCCATTTTGAGGCCATGGAGGAAGGACACTGCCAATCAGGTGCTGGAATCTCGCTGGTGCACAACAGAGGCCCAATGGAAGTGGTTTAAACTCATAAAAGCCATCTGGAGTTAAAAAAGGAGTCTTTTCACGGTCTCTTTTGTCCACTTGAATTTGCGAATACCAACTTTTTAAATCTAATGACGAAAAATATCTGGCATGCCGTAGCTGATCCAGTGTGTCATGGATGCATGGCTAGGGGTATAAGTCGCGCTTGGTCACGCTGTCCAGTTTTTTGTTGTCAACACAGAATTTCAATGTGTTGTCCTTTTCTCGTCACAAAATCTACTGGAGATACCCATGAACTGTTGGATGGTGGATTAGCATCGTCCTCCAGCATCTCTTATCTCTTGCACTTGATTGTTCTCGTTGTTTCGATGAAACATTGTGCGAGTGTTCATAAAAGGTCTTGTTGCCTCGTCAATTATTATTTGGTATTCAACAATGTGCGTGCCGTGTTCTCTAGGCAAGGTGGAGAAACATTCTGAGAAGGCTCTTATGACTTGCCTTTCGTCTGGCAATAGATACCTCTTTATTGAAACTGCAGCTCCTACATCATGTGGGGTTTCAGAAGCAGATGGCACTGACAAGTCTGTTGCTGCAGTCAAACCGTGAAGAAAGGCAATTGTAGTGTCTTTCGCAGCATGCTGTATTATAATATCCGAAACTTGTGAGCAAGACATTGGCGCTCCTGTTACGTAAATGAATAAAGGCCCGGGCTACACAAAAGCCCCTATTCAGTAGCAGCTCGATATTGCCATTTGCAATGCCTTCAGAATCAATGAATGTGTTGTTCCTTATGCCAACCAGCTTGCTGCATCGTGGTGGCACAATTACATTCCCATTGATTACCCGCAATGCAGTACCCTCTACTTTCTTCTTGTCTATGACCAGCTTCGTCGAGAAGGAAGCGCTAGAATTCTGCAGCTTGATTGTGGCACCATTCGCTAGTTAGAAATCCATCCCCAGTATTACGTCCTTCAAGCGTTCTGGAAGCACAATGAAATCAGCGACGTAGGTAGCACCCTGAATTCGTGTTCTTGTGGTGCATCTTCTCACAACTGTTACCTGATGGCCCCCCAGCCGTTTGTGTTTGTGGACCGGTCCACGGTGTCTAAACTTTTTGAGGTCTCTTGCAAATGCGTAGCTTACGACTTAATAATCCAATCCTGTATCTATTGAATTGCTCAATTCATGCTCGTCCACCGTAACCCGCAAGCCTGAAGAAATCGTTTCTTTACTTATCTTAGCCGTCGTTTTCTGGTCGTCGCTGCTGCCCGCAGGTCTTGACGAAGGATTTTCGCCTTGTCAGACATCAGCGACTTTGCCTCCACAGGTCGCTGGATTTAGTTTTCTTGCCGTGGTCCTATTTAACACCTTGGTGAACTTGAGAATGGGAAACTTGGATGCCGGGGGCTTGACGATTGGTAAGGAGTAGGTGCTGGTGATCTCGGCTGGTGCTGGAAACTAGGAGTTGGGAATCGATGTCTTGACTAGTAATCTTCTATCTCGATGGGTCTTTCACCATTACACGGGCATGGCGCATTTACAGGCATCTTTACCAAGCGTGCCCTTTAGTAAGGGCACGCTTGGTAAAGATGTCCAGCTTTTCCACAATGAAAACAAAGCAGCGTCCTGGCAGTTGTGCGCCACATGCCGCTTTTTCGTAATCTGAGCTCTCCAAGAAAGGGTGAGCCATGCTGAGCCGATTGACGTGCACTGGGGCCTGTAAAAGAAGCATTGTGCACGGCTGGCTGGCCTTGAGCGTTTGTGTACATGACGATCCTGCAGGGGCTGTTTGAGTCGAACAGGTTGCGCCTCAGGTTCCAGCTTAAGCATGGCATGCGGAACTTCTTCATGAGTGACTGTGACAAGGGTCTAAACTGTTGGTGGGACCTGTGGCTGCTGTAGCTCCTGAAGCTCTTTTTACAGGGAAAGCTGTTATGAGATTACAAACCGGGTCGCGTGCAGCGCCGCAGTTGTCCGCCGCCGCCAGTGTCGGTAACCACTATTTTAAGAAAGAGAGGAAAAAAAAAAACTCGGTAAATAAAAAAATACCAAGGACACAACGGGATTCGAGCCCGGGTTCCCTGCGTGCTAGCCCAGTATTCTACCACTTCTACTACTGAGCCACGCTGGTGCTTGGGACTGCTTTGCAAACTGGCCTTAGGCAGGCTTGAGGTTGCGAAGGGAATCACGTTGGTATCAGTAATAAGGTGTTTTAGAACAGCAAAATAACAACCAGGAGTCACACAATGCAAATTGCACGAGTGGGTCGTCGAATGCTCCAACCTTCTACAAAAGCTTGATCTTGTTCACCTCTTAACTGTGGTGCATATCCACTGTGGGGCATTGTGGGGACCAGAAAATCTTCTGGTATAATTTTTTATTGTTGTCAGCCACAACACAAAAAAATTGCACAGTTTCTTGCAAGTGTGGAGTGCGTACTACCGTATTTACTCGCGTAATCTTCGCACTCGCACAATTCTCGCACCCCCCACATCGCCCAACAAAGATATGATTTCTTTTTTTCCTCGAGTAATTATCGCGCGCCCAAAAACTGCTGCAATAATGTCGTCTACTCATTCAAACCACTGATGATGATAGCACACACCATCTGGCGCCATCTCCTATGCATCAAGCATTCTATTATTGCACGGAGATTCAATTCAATCCAAGCCAAGCCAAAGTGGCAAGTGCGTGTTGCGGCGTGTTTTGTATGTTGTGTTGGTAATCTTGTCACGTTATGAGGCGATACCGAAGCTACACGGCTAATTTCAAGCTGAAAGTGATAGATTGTGCACTAAACAATGGCAACAGGGCCTCCGGTAGGCCCTTCGTAGTCTACGAGTTTTGTGTTCGCTACTGATGACGGCAGCTGAAAGCCACCAAGACGCGTTGGGCCTTCCGTGTGCCTAAAACTGGGATCGATGGTAAACTTTATTTCTTCTGAAGGAAACTGCAGACGATTTTATTAGATAGCCATTAACCCAATACTGACGTCCTACGCTTACCTTTTGAGGGCTCCTGTAAAGCGACAAACGTTACCGCTACGCCCGCAACGCCCACAAGCTTTGCGTTTGGTATTTTAATTCTCGACTATTTCCTTGCACTTTTTGTGTCTCAAATAAAACTTGCCTTGTGTTGAACCTGTGCTTTTATTGTTGAGGTAAGTTTTAATTTGTGCTTCTCAAAGCTTGCTGTTAGTTGCTGGTGTGGGAATCCTGATTTGCGACGACTTTCCCCGTAAGTTTTCCCCGCGTAATTCTCGCACCCCCCAACTTTGCATCGGTTTTCCGTCAAAAAAAGTGCGAGGATTATGCGAGTAAATACGTCCGAAGAATGAGGAAGAGTGGCATAGTGGATGCCTGCCTGCTACACAATGATTTATGGTGTAGTGGGTACCCTGCAAGTGAGCTTGCAGCAGCTACACAAAGAGTGTGTAGAAAAGGTTCTGAAAGGCCGCTCTTCCGGCTTTGGCTGTGACTGTGCTGCATATTCTGCGCAGGCCTGGCGTTTTTTTTTTTTTTTACAATGGATCGTACCACTAGTTCCCTCAGTGCTTTACTGTTGCTACTTGGGCTTACCGAAAGAAAGTCCCCTGGTGCACTACTGGCATTGCGGTACTGGTAGTGACGGGCACGTTTTTGTAGCGCTCTCTATGGTTGTGGCTTCAGTGCCGAACTGGGCAAGGGCGCGTAGTGGGTTGTGAAATAATCCAGCAAATAAGTCCTCCTTCACTCCACGCATCGGGTGGTGCAGTTTTCTTCTGCCATGTTTGGATCAGCGCGTTTGAAGAGGCAGGACATGTCTTCAATATACATTCGGACACGCTCATTCGTGCATTGGTTCGGGGAGTTGACAGCGTTTCCCGGCTTCTCTCAGCAATCAGTGCTGGCATACGCAATGAGGAAGGGTAGGTGAAAATCTTCTCATGTCACTATCGCCTCTTCGTGATTTTCTTACCATACCCTCGCTGTATCTTCCAACAGGAAGTATATGCGGTCCAGTCTCCTTGTCTCATCCCAGGCATTGATCTTTGCGACGCGCTTGAAATGCTCCAACGAGTTTTCTACATCTTCGTACACGTCATTGCGGAAAGGCTCAGGCAGGTATTGTGGGGACAAGATGAGTTCAGATGTTGAAACTGGGTTGGCCATTGCTGTGGGGTTGGTGTAAAAGTTGCTGGAGCAGTGGTGAAGGGTCCAAATTCAGGCAGGTTTTTTAGAAGACGGCGGCTTGAACGCTGGTGTAATGGAGTCAGTTAGCCAGGTTTCAGTCGTTGAGGGTCAAGGCCCCTTACCCTTGAGCCTAGGGGACTTCCAATCATAGCCCGCACCTCTACCACAATATAACGTATTGCGCGAAAGATCACACAAACACTGCTTTTATTAATGGGCAAACTTGAACCCAGAAAAGTAGGTGAAAGTCTGCTGAAGCACTCCACACAAGTGTCTCTTTCGAACACTCTTCTCTGACAACTTGCAGATCAGGCCACTGTCGCAAGCCTGTGCACATTGAGCATGCCTCGCGTTGCCATAGGAAGTGCGCGCTACATAGTAGGCACTTTCATAGAGGCTCGCATGTTCTCTTGGTAGAAAGCTTGTGGAAAGTAAACTTCGCAGAAATATCGTGGGAGTAAGAGACACTGACACTCCATCGATGTAGCTCGAAAACAGCCGGGCTGTTTGTTCTTTTGTCCTTCCATCTATTCTCTGAAACTTTTTTCTGATTCTTCCAGTAGCTTGTCTGTCCCGCCACGGTGGTCTAGTGGCTAAGGTACTCGGCTGCTGACCTGCAGGTTGCGGGATCGAATCCCGGCTGCGGCGGCTGCATTTGTGATGGAGGCAAAATGCTGTAGGCCCGTGTGCTCAGATTTGGCTGCACATTAAAGAACCCCTGGTGGTCAAAATTTCCGGAGCCCTCCACTATGGCGTCTTTCATGATCATATGGTGGTTTTGGGCCGTTGAATTCCAGATATCAATTAATCAACCAGTAGCTTGTCTTCCGTTTTGCCATCTTGACTCAGCTGGCCTATCAACTTTTCGTCTTCTGCGACCTTGCCTTCCTCCTGCTTATCTTTATGTGTCGTCGCCTGTTGTCCCTGGGCTGCTTCTTCGTTATATTCCTATTTTCTTTCCTTTTTCTCGGCCTTTTCCTGCTGTTTCTTTTGCTGCTCCGGGTTGTTCCTTCACTCTCTCCCCCTCGCTGTCTTTTCTCGCAGCACCGGGTTGGGAGTTTGTCTGCTTTCCTTTGCTCTTGGCTTTAGTTTCGTTCTTGTCTTTTGGTTTTCTTGTTGCTCCGGTAGACATATTGGGCCTTGGTTCTTCGCCATTCTTCGTAGTCGGTGCTTTGCTATCTGTGATGTTTTTGACGTGTGGCGGGGCTTGTTTGAAAAGCAGGTTTACTTGTCTTTTGGAGGCCGTAGCAGGCACGACTTCTGGTTCCTGTAGATACAGGGTGTTGTCTGCTTCCGCCGCGGCGCTTTCGGTAAAGGGCAGACGATGGTCTGTGGCATAGACGTTGGTCTCTCGTGTGATGTAATGGTCGACGGGTGGGAATGGCTGGCGTTCTTCCGTTCCTTGAATCGCGTCGGTTTCCCATTCTCTTGTTGTGGTAGTGGGCAGGCAGTGTTTCAAACCTGGTGGTGCGGTGAGACTTCGGTTGCGCGTGCCGAAAATCCACTGTCGTTCTAGCTCAATGCGCTCGAGCTCCAGGATGTTGTGAAGAGGCTCGTTGTCGCGTCATGCGACCTTCCCAAAAGCATGGTGAATAGTTCGTGAGAACGTAAACCTATAAGTACAGTCGCCGATCGTTTATTTGGACGCCGAAAATTGGACATGCCCGTTTATTCGGACATCTTCATGGCACCACTCTCCCCATCATCCTAATGTAAACTCACGACCGAAAATTCGGACGCCCCACTGTGCACCATTCGATTATTCAGACTCCGTTTAACTGACCGGATGCGTCGCCGTACGCCATTACACGCTGACAGTGGCGTTAACAATACGTTTTCCAGGTTGCCAGCACTGATATGCTGCACTAGCTATAGATGGATGTCGGGCCAGTGTCAAAACGCACGCAGAAATCGCCAGTGCCGATCTCGAAGGCTATGTGTGGCGACGCTTTTTATTGTTTAGCCGGTCGAGCGGCCAAGCCAAGCCACCTACAGAGTCGTTCGCTGTGGCGTTTGGCGTGTGTCAGCAGTGTCAGTCAGCTGCTTCTGCGGCTAGGCCTGGTTTGTCTTGTTCTCTGTGTTCTCGCTCTCTTTAGTGTTCCGTGGCGTGCTGAAACAGCTCCGACGCCACCTGTTGCTGCGGCCGCGGGAGTGAATAAGCGTGGCCAACGTGGGAGCTACAAGATGCTCACAATGACGAAGAAAGCGGAGATAATTCGCCAGGTAGAAGACGGCCGACCTCAGTCTGAAGTGGCTTGAGAATTTTATAATTTCCAAGCAAACCGTCTCGGAAGCGTGCGTGTGTGCAGACATGACAGTTTTTTCGGGCGATAGGGCCTCTAAAAATGCTTTTTTTTAGTGAATCCGTTTTTTCAGACTCCCGATTATACGGACTTTTCGGCGGTTCCCGTCGAGTCCGAATAAACGGTCGGTGACTGTACTTGTTCACACGTATCGTTGAAGTCCAGATTTACTTCTTGGCAAAGACGTACCTTGGAATGGAAGTAGGCAGTCATACTCTCAATACATTGCTGCACAAGCTCTAGCATCCTGTGTCGTCGTTCTGCTACGGGAGTCTGGCTCACGAAGGTACGACGCAAAAGTAACTCAGACTCTTCCCACGGCGTGGTCTGGGAGCTCCTTGAACGGTACCATTCCTTGGCAGCTCCTATCAATCAGGCCTTGGCTGTTTCCAGCGTGTAGGTAGCTGGCCACCCATGAAGTTTCGACATTTGACGAATTTTTTCAATCCACTCGCACGCTGAAGGAGAGTTTTCAGAACCAATTTGGTAAGACTGATTGATTTGAATGGTGCAGAGAACAGCACATGAACACCCGCACGTTTTCCGATTTTCTTGATCCTGTGAGATATCTGGTGTTTGTACGGAACAACAGCTATTCTTCCACGCTCTGTGTTTGTGTAGCTCGGATCCTGTCCTTGCTTCTGCCTTGCCTTACTTGTCGCTAGATTAACTCAGCAAGAGATGCTATAAACACCTCAGGAAAACCCGACGCCATAAGACGGGACACTTGAGCTTTGAAGCTCGCAGAAATGTCTGCGGCTAAAGTCAGTGATCACCTGTAACGTTGGTGCCACTTAAGGCTGCGCGGGCACAGTCAGTCCTTCCATCAGGGTCGATATTAGGTGGTCTTTTTCTTGGAGTGTTCGCAGAAGGTCAGGAGCTGTAATTGTGTTTCCATGGCCAGATGCTGTGTCTCCAGTGCCAGTCGTGTTCACTATCGTTGGTGCGTTCTATCTTATGGTTAGGGTTACCAGTTCTGCGCACTGATGAACTCACGTTTACTCTTCCGTTGGCGACTGGATAACCATCCCACATCTAAAATTTTGTTTTTGTGGCATCCTTGAAGCACATGAGACGTTTTAAAAGAAGAATAATTTACTTAGAAATGCACAATTTATTAGAAACGTACAAACTACACAGGTGAAACTGCAAGTGAGTCTCTCAGTCAACGTCGTCGTCTTCGTTCACTAGCTACCTCAGGGCACGTGTAAGCGCTAGAAATTTGCCAACAAACGGGAACACAACAGGAACAATCTCACTGGTAATCTTACAGTCAACTTCTTTTCCTTCTCTTGCAAGTGTCATCATTGAAGCAGCGACTCGTTTGGCCAATATGCAACTGGCGACATGACAATGGAATTTTGTAAACAACATTAGATACGCATCGACTATGCTCATTCGTGTGGTTCTTTTGGCGAAACCGAGGCTCATCTCGGAAAAAAAAAAAGTGACAGTAGGAGTGGGAGGAGAGAAAGAGCGCTTGCTTGGTCATTGCCACTTACACGCATACCTCGATATAACGAAATATTGGTTATAACGAAGTAAATGAAAAATAGTCTTGCAATAGACTTAATGTTAAGAATATACCTTTATGAGGAGTTTTCGGATATAATGAACCTATTTTCATGCAAAATGCAACCTTGTTATGATGAAGTTTGAGTGTATTTCAGATCTTCTGAAAAAGGGAGGGGGACGCTTGCTTGGCATTTTACGGAAGTGTGGTGCTTTCCTTGCTTCCTGTAACTTTTGCAGTTAGCCACTGTAGCATTTTTTGTTTTGCCTTTGCAGTGTAACCTCATTTCGTTTCTGTGGCGTTGTAATCACTGCTTCATTTGCAGAGGAGCTGGTTAGCCTTCGTGAGTCTGAGGAGAAGCTGAAGCAGCAGCAGCTCGAGGCCACACGGCGAGAAAATGTGCTGGTCATGCGACTCACCACCAAGGAGCAGGAGATGCAAGAGTGCGCCGTGAGTGGTCTCGGTTATCTTTTTTACCTCTTCCCTCTTTTGTTTTGAAACTTCCCTTTCCGTACCTCTCAAGCCACTCGCAACACACCCAGTGCTGTGCAGGATGGCAGTGAAAGTCGCTTTTGGAGTAATGACTGTACTACTCTCATAGAAACCCAGAAAACGCATCCATGATGAATAGAACCATCCATCTCAGCCAAGATCAAATTCAGTGCTGGCGAAAGATGAAAATGAATTGCGGCTCAGTTTAGTTGAGTTGTTTGAGAATCTTTCATGAGAGGTGCTGGCTTTATCCAGTTTTTCCCCTCTAGCAACTAAATCATTAATGCCACCGGTTGAACTTTGTGTCAATGGCATCAAATCCCTGTTATAGACCAAACTAAGGCCCGTGGCCCAGATGCTTTCCAGACCCCCCCGCTTACTGAAGTGGCTAATAGCATCTGATCTTTCTTTATTACTGGAGTTCTGCCCGAAGGCCAGAAAAAGGCTTATGTGGGTCCCATTCATAAGGGTGGTTCCAAGAAAGAGGCAAACAATCACAGTAAATGGAACTCTCAGTAAATGGAACTTGAAGGGACTAGGAAAGTGTGTTCCATTTAATAGGAGTTCGTTTACTCAGAGGTGAACACAGGTGCGTAATACAAACCAGAAAGCAAGCCTTACAGAAACAGTAGTTCCATTTAATAGATTTCCGTGTACTGAATCTACTGTATAGGCCCATTTTTTTAACAATGATTCCCGGCCAGATATTAAAGCACATACTGTATAAAGAGATAATGAAACACATACTTTTACACAAATTAATAGTTGATGTTAAGCATGGTGTCCGCAAGGGCCTGTCTTGCACAATGCAACTGAATGAATTCTACCACGATTTAATGACTGAGTTGGACGCTGACGGAGAAACAGACTGCATTTTTTTAGATTTCAGAAAAGCGTTTGAAGGGCAAAGATTGATAAGAGGGTGTTCAAATGGATTGCCACGTATCTGTTACAGCGTCGACAATGTATTGTTCTGAATGGTATTACTTCGTCCACGGTGTTAGTTTACATGTTGTTATTTCACAATAATGAAGATATCTTGAGAGGGCATCTTGATTGGGTATCCTCTCGAGTACGTTTCTTTGCCGACTTCTCTGTAGTATATGGCAAAATAACGAAACGAAAAGGACCACATTGAATTACGGGCTGATCTTATTAAAAATATGAAAGGGTGGGAAAAGGGATAATGCAACCTAATGTTAAAAAAGATCTGTTGATTTGTCTTTTACTAATAAAAAGAAAAATGATGAAACGCGTTATTTTCTAAACGGCGACATCATTCGTCAGCAACCAATGTATAAGTATGTTGATTTGACTTTGCTAGTGATTGTTCTTGGAATTTGCACGTGCATACCGTAGTTGTGCAAACCACCAAAGCACTAAATTTCATTCAGCCTTATCTGCGATCCTCACCTGGTGCTTCAAAAAATACTGCTTTTATTTCATTCGTCCACCCGGTTTCGGAATATGCGTGTTGTGCGTGGGATCCACACCAAAAGTCTTGGTTTATTTCATTGAGAGATTACATAACCAAGCGGCGAGGTTCAATCTAAGGCGGTATAAGCGAGGCGACAGCTGGACTGAAATGGAAAACGAGCTTGGAAAACGAGCAGTGCCTTCTTGCAGGAGAAAATCGCGCTTGAAATTGTTATTTCAGATGTACGGTGGGGGGGACGGGGACGAAAAGACGCATTAACAAAGACAAGTATCTTGAGCCGCATCATCTATCCAAAAATGTGATCATCACTTCGAAATTCAAGAATACCGAACTAGAATGAACCTTTATGCTAATTCTTTGTTCACACTGTAGTAGAGTGGAATCATTTGTCTTGAGACCAAGTGTACTGTAATAATGAAGACTTATTTTTCTCAAAGCTGTGACTGCCTTGCTTATGCACTTTTCGGCAAAGCAGAGTATTTTTGAATATTGAATACAGTTAAAACTGGATATAATGAAATGAATAAATTTTCGAAAAATTTGTTATAAACATGATTTCGTTATATGCAGGTTAGTACTAAATTTAGGAAATAAATTCAAAAATTAAACAAAAGGGAGACTGAATGCAGAGCTAACCCAAAACTCTTATTTAGCTGTAGAAAGCTGCGTTACTACTGCGATAGTAATTATATGGACACTATCGGTGGGTTTTTGCTGTCAGTGCCATGTTCTATAACAAGTCTAAATCGATAACATGCCCCGGTGCTTCGTAACTTTCATGAGCGGATAAAAGCGCGCAAGTGCTGCTGAAGCAGAGATCAAATCAGTTGGCCCATATTTATCGTCTGGAAGGCGCATAAGATAACATCCCCTGTGTGTTCAAACTGCTGCGGAATGCTCAAACAGAAAAAAAGAACAACCGGTCTTGAACAAGCATGAAAAAAAAAAAATAATAAAATGCACAGGGGGGGGGGGGGGGAATCATTCAGCAAAAATTAACTTTGATTCTAAGGGTGGTCGCAATATTAGGGGCACTTGCTATCTCAGAAAGTATCAGTGCGTTTCCAACGCGTAAGGACTGTGTGAAAAGAGCACTTCTCCGACCGTCTTTGCTCACACCAGCATTTCGTAGGAATTTTGCAATATAGGATCCAAAAGAATTTGCTGCCAGCCTTACTTCGTATAACATTTCAAATCGTGTTCATTGCATTGCACTCAACGCGCCAACGTGTTGTTGCCGGAACTAATCTGCTAATCACGAAAGCTACGAGCCTGCGACCTCAAGGCGTGGCCAAAGACGGAAGCGCGTGACGAGTTGACCGCCATCACCGTGGTCTCGCAGAGTTCTCATCAGCACCTAATCTGACATTTCCTCAGTGGTGATGACACGAATGGTTGTCCACAATAAAAAGAAAGCAAAAAAAGTGAAGCTGAACATCGTCTGAGGCCGCAACATGCGTTCCCAGTGAAACCATGCACGCATGCATGGCGTCGAAAACACAGAGCGAACGACACGGACCCAGACACGGATGCCCCGTAAAACTATTCGGTAAAGTGCTCTCCATATGCAGTGTGGTTCCACATATGTGACGCTAACTAAAAGCGTGGCACCGCCAATGCAAAAGTAGGTTTTCTTTTTTCTTTTTGGTTTGGAGGAGGATGGGGCCCATGTGCGCATGCGTCTGCAGCAGCAAGAACGGCGGCAAAACCGCCATCGTGGGGCACAGGCTTGCCTACCCGCCTTGTGCTCACCCGTGCACAATCACGGGTTCTCGCTCTCGCCTGCTGCGCTGTGTGCTAGGCGCTTCGTCGGCGCGGGGCACCCGCGGAAGATGCATGCTCGTACCGACAAAATCTGGGGCAAAATTCCTAGGTTGTCCGTGGGGAAAATTCGTTATATTAGGGTTGTCTCTCTCTGTTACTTGGTTATATAGAGGTCACAAATACAAGGGTGGGGAATAGAAAAACATTTTTACATCGAGGAATTTGATACATGGTGTTTTTATATCAAGGAATTCGATATATGGTGGCTTGTTATAAGCAGGTTTAACTGTAATAGTATGGGCGCTTAGAGCACCAGCAACGCCAAGCAGCATTTTTGAGTTTTCTTGGAGCTAGTGATGCAGAGCTATCGATTCTGTCAATATCAGTGGTGGTCCAACTGCGCCAGTTACGCCATTTTGCAACAATTCCACATTCATGCACCAAAGTTGGCTGTTTTTTTCTTTTACACAGCATCAGGTCGTTAATGGCTCAGAAATATTTTTGTCACAACTGACACTACCCCAGCTTTTCCGTAATGTCGCCGGTCCTTTCAACTTAATACATTTCAGCGATGTGCTTTTTGTCATTAGTAGATTTTCAACCAAATCAAAGTCATAGCCACCTCGTGCGTCTCGGTTGTTGAAAGTTCAACATGCTGTTGACTTCCCTCTCATTTGTTTGTGAAGTGGTGATAACGCCTAGAAAAGCGATTTTCTTTGTTCATGAGTCACTTAGAAGTTGTCTTAATTTTATTTTCCAATGGTTGCGGCAGGTCCACTGGTCGAAACTGTTGGAAAATAAGAATAAAACAAACACTAAGTTGCATCTCTTCAATTTACTCTAATCTAGGCCGACCCCGATTCTAAGCCAACACCCAGAAGTTTGAAGGTTGTAAAATGAAAAAAAACTTGCCTCAAATGTAGGCTGAACGAAACAGCGAAGACAGTGTTCACAAAGAGATAGAATTTATTGAACACAAAGATGAAACAAAGCAGTTGGTTCATGATGCAAATAACTGCCTCATGATGCAAACAAATGCAAAAACGCACCCGCACGGCAGCACACCTGACTCACCAGTGGAAGAAGCACTCGCTCTGGTCCTTTGCCTAGGTGATTGGAAGGTCACGAGACGAAATCCGAGGCGGTGGCGTTTTCGATGGAGGCAAATGTGCTTGAGATTCAGGTGCACAGTAAAAAACACCAGGTGGTCGAAATTACTGCAGCCTTCCACTACGGCGTCCCTCATAATCTGATCTTCTTTTGGGATTTTAAACTGTGACAAATATTACTGTTCGGCCGAGTTGCAGTGCGATGTGAATTAGGGCAAAGCAGAAGAAAACGAGGTACCGTGGCGCAATGGAGCAAGTTATAAATCAAACAGCCAAGTTAACAAACTACACAGCATGGATGACGGCCACAAGAATGTAGAATTACTTAAAATACTGCTAGTGAACCATAATTTAAGCAAAATGCATCTTCCTTTTTTTTTTGCCATTTGACCTCAAAGTCACTTAACAACAAGTAGCCAGTTGAAGCCGACTGCTTTACCAGTGACGTTATATGTGACATTACTCGGGTGACGAGACCCCGAGCTGTTGAGATGCAAAGATGCTCCCACCTGGGAATGGCATTGGCGCAAAGTTTGGTTTGATTTCAGCGTATTTTGCGTGTTCTAGACGCTGGTTGAATTAGGTGCTGATTATTACAGAATAGGTAGTTTATGAGACATACAACCCAAAATATGCTGTTTCAAAAGTTGACTATTTCGGTACCTATTGGTTTTCAAGGGCCACATCCCCCCTCTAGTACACTAGAGGCAAATAGCAATTTATGCCAGAGTGAACTCTCAATGTATGTCAATGTCTAAAACGGCATTATTATCAACAGCAGTGCTCTACTTATCAAGAAATGAAGCTAAGTCTACCACAAGTGGGGTTGTTTGAAAATGATTTTGACGAAAAGAGAGCATCCAACTACAATTAATCACTAGTAATCAAACTAACTACAATTAAGGAAGAACCTTTCAAGCATAAGGAGACATAATAGACTTAAAAAAATGCCTGGTGTTCCTTCAGGAAATGGCACCAGTGGTTCAAAAATTTCATTTTCACCAGTGTCCATAATCACTATTGCATGAATAAAAAAAAAAAAACATACGTGTCTTACTTGGGAATCGAACCCGAGTCTTTCACATGGCAGCAAAGTACTCTACCGCAAAGCTATGCCAAAAGTACAAGCTGTACTCTAAACTGACTTAATGTAGGCTGCATATTGGGTAAGAATTTGCGTTTACGTGTGAAATAAATCATTTTAGAACAGTGAAGTTAGAACCGTGCGTCACACAACGCAAAGAGTGCACTGTTATGCTCTTACGAACTTCAAAATCTAAAGGCATAACTCTTCATTGAGTTATATTCACCGAGACTAATCGGGCGATTTCATGTACTGTCAAGGTCTATGAATGTTGCATATTTCACCAGCGTAACGTGAATATTGAATGTTCCCACTAGTTATCTGGTCAAAAATTTCGAAAATTTATGAAATGTGAAAGTCGCAAGACATAAGAAGTTGATAGTGTTCGCTCGGCACTTTTCACTACACGCTGAGCAAGAACATCGCTTTTTTTTTTAAAACGACGCTATGTAGTCAGCTCTTACATTGACTTCGTTTGCAATCCCGCAGAAAAGCGGCATTCAAGCACTGCAAACAGCGCGTGAAGGACGCAAGCCAAGCTAGTACGTCAATAGGCAACACAGCAAAAAAAAAAAAAAAAGGCAGGGGTGTTTTTTGCAAAAACAGAGGGCGGACCTATGCGCTACTCTGGTCCCGTCGGGACCATACAGAGTTACTCTAGTGAAGCTAGAGGGCTGACTAGACATGTTTGTTATAATACCAATATGCATGTACACTATAAGTGCGATAAAAACGAGTAAGTTTTTGAAAATTTTAAAGTAAAAATACTTCAGCGTTGCGTGCCGCTTTTAGTCCTTGAAAAACCTGTACGAACCTAGTATATATAACGTACATCGCCAAAAGAACGCATATACGCCATATAAGTAAAACACCTTTTTCTAGAGACTGCAAGTGTGCAATATTTTGTCGGACTAGTGGCCACGCCATTCCGAGAATCGAGTTGTGCGGCAGGAATGTAAATATTCATCCCCTTAACAAATAAATAAAAAGCTACCGTTCTGTGGCCTGCTGTACCGACAAAACGAGCGCAGAAAAAGAAACACTGTTGTAGAAAGGCGCACTTTTAACTTTTTCAATCGTCTCATGCGCCGCATTCCCCGGCATAACAGCAACTGAATTTCTGTTTGCCTTAGGCGTGATGTCTGAAGAATTGGCGATCGCGAACCACAACTCACATATTGCACATGCACCATGCATGCTTTTGTTTTCGTAAACGATGTGTGTCACTGTTTTCAAAATTGGAAAATTGTTTTAATATATGTATTCCTTTCAAAATGTAACCACTTCAAAGGATTTCGCTGACTCAGCACAAAACCGCACATCGTTGGCTGCTACCGATGGGCAATTACGCCCTCAGCGCTTGTTAGGTCTAACATGTGGTCTTTGAACTCAATAGGCGGGCCGCCCCAGACGTTTGCTCTAGAAAACATGCAAACGAAATGGCACTAACAAGCTCAGCTGAGGACAGCACGCATGGAACCAAGTTTGTGTACAGTGTCGCGGAAAGAGTCGTGACAACTAAAGCCTGCCACGCTCGCAAGTCCACCTGCTGGTGGGAAAGGAGAGAGCACACATCGCGAAACCTTTCCAATTGCAGACACAGCACCTTCGGTGAATTGAGGTTGCACGAGCAATATTGCACTCAATGACGCGGACGCGGGCGACTGTTTGGCACGGAGTGCGCACACGGTAAGCGGTTGGAGCAAAGACTTTTTTGATGTCCAAACTACCCGTCCTCACGCCGCGCACCAGTGACGCATTATTTTTAAGCTAGGCAAAACGTCGAGTGTCTGCAAAGAAAAAGAAAACTTTCAGGCCACCCAGCCACGCATGTGCCGAGGAGCAGCCGCCGCCGGATTTTCCTGTCATGGTGCAAGCGGAGTACCAGCGATGATAGGCCCTCGGCAGATTTGCACGTTAGTTTTCGAGTTAAAGTTCGGACAAATTCGCATGGTCTGTGACAGGCTGTGGTTTGACTTTGTCCATGCCAAGCAAGGACCTAGAATCAGCCTAGAGGCCACGTTAAGCACTTAAAGCCAACCAGCTTCACTGGTACTTCACCTTTACTTGGCTAATCTTGTTCCTTTTTTTTTTTTGTCACGCTCCACTCCTTTTTAGTTCGATCCGCGTCGCCTCTCTTTCGTAGTACTTTCGTCGCTGTTTCTCCCGTGCCCGAGGTGCATTACAACCGGTCTTTTATCTCAGGAGCTTGTTCAATAAGTGATGTACATATACATGTACCTTTATGGGATTATAAAAGGCTGTAAGAAAAGTGTGCTATATAAACGGTCCTGCAATACATACGTGGTTATGCTTTAAGTAGTCTTAGCTGCAATGCATGGAGTGTTATGGAATGCTTTTTAGTTACGCTTTATTCAGCTGCTTTAGTTGTCACCAATTTAGTTTTTCTATTCAGCAACGATCCTTCAGCGACTCCAGCAGCCTTATTTTTTGCTTTTATTTAGGCTTTTCATTGCTTGTAAAGCTTTTTTTTTCCTGCTTCGAAATGCACTTTTGGCAACCTTAAAAACCTTTTTTCTTTCTCTAAAATGCGGTTTTATCTGGTTTGGAAGCCTGTTTTTCTGCTCCAAAAGGTGCTATTTGCTGCTTTGAAAGTCTGCTTCAAAAAATGAGCCCAGCCAGTGACATCACTGTTACTTCCTTAATCGAGTGCTAAACATATAGCAATAGGCTATTATAAAAAAAAAACTCTCCCCAAAATACAATCGTTGTGTAAACACATTATTTACAAATTATGAAGTAACACTGCATGTAATGAAGAAATGACAAAATACAACGTGAAGCGAAAAAGAATAAAATAAAGTGGCATGAACACTCGGCAATTAACTGCAATTTTAAATCGGTAAGTAGTGCCCTTTAAATGTACTCGCAGGCTAAAAAAAAAAAAAAAAACAATATTTTAGGCAGTGAACTACAATCAGAAATTGTTCGTGGAAAAAAGGAGTGCTTGAAAAGATTTGTGTGCATTTGATAAGAAAGTAGATTATTTGCATGTCAATTTCTCAATGTGCGTAACAAAAATGGCTAAAAATATAAAATATGCATATGCATTCACATTGTCTCTAGTGATAAAGCAAGAATAAAAGTTTGTTTTGATATATTCCTGCGCTGCTCCATGGTTGGAATCTTATTTGGGAGCATTAGAGAGATGACGGTCAATCTGCTCTTTTATACTTGTGAAATAGGAAGCATACTGCTCGCCTCTGTACTATCTTGAGACTATAGTTATCTTTTTTTTTATTGGAAATCCCAAACTACACTCACATAGTCAACTTTAGGCATATGTTTTGTAGGTGAGCAGCTTTGCACGAGGGGGGGGGGGGGGGGGGTGTTTTTCAGTTTGTGCCTAAGTAAGCCAAGTTTGTAAGTAGTTGCTGTACAGAATTTGTTATGATGTGGCAGGGATCTTGCAAGTTTGTTTTAAATTGTCAATCCCAAATATTTGAGCTTTGTGGCTTCTGTGACGGTGTCAATACTACTTTCATATGTGTGTAAGGGAGGTTGTCTTTTATTACTTATGCATAACAGCAGAGTTCTTTTTCAGAATTGAGGGACACTTACTTTGTAGTGCGCCATTCGTGGATTTTCGCTTAACTGGTGTTTAATAAAATTTGGTGTTTTTGGAATGTTGACTTTTTGTAAATCAAACAATCATCGGCAAACAGCCTAATTTCAACATCGGGGCACACAGTCGTGACAATGTCTTTCACCTAAATAAGAAAAAGAAGTGGTCCCGAGATGCTTCCCTAAGGCACACCAGATGTAACTAGCATGCGGGGGATGAGCACCCATCGACATCAGCAAACTGAGTTCAGTTAGATAAGTACTGTTTTGTTCAATTTTTAATAAAAGATGGTAGGCCAAGTCTGTGAAGATTGTTTAGAAGCTTACTGTGGTATACATAGTCAAAAGCTTTGCTGAAAAAAAAAATCAATATGATCGGCCGAATTGAAGGTCTAAGCAACCTCATGAATAGTAGTGATTGCTGAAAGGTGTTTACGAAAGTTATGTTGGCGATCAGATAGTAGTTTATTACGTTCAATAAACTCGGTTTTGAAATCTATGATTCCGGTATTTTGCAGCAAGGTGATGTCAGGGATGTTGGGCAGTAGTTTTCTTTTTTTAAGTGGTTTCCTTTTTTGTGAACTGCTGAGACGTCCCCCGTTACGCCACCGATTACCAAAGAGAGGGAAGACCACTCAACCCCTTTTTATCCGGTTCCCTCTTGGATACATGTCTCAAACACTTTCCACATACAGGGATTCGTGCTGGGGCCGGAAAGTAAGAGACGCTACGACCTGTTTCTGTTTACTGATTCATTAAATTTAATACTAACTGCAAACATCGTATACCCGCATACATCAACCACTACACAAAATTATAACACATGATTTACACACTCGCAACGTGCGACGCAGGATACATAAGGGAAATAACTTTGACAATACAATGGTGCGGCGATACAAAGTAAACACAGGACGACACAAATGGTAAAGTCATTAATTAATAAACCGCGCAATGTCTCAATATGCCGCATCCCTTCCCGCAAAGCTCGTTTAAGTAAAGGAGGTGAAGTTCGTCTCACGAATGGTCCATGTGGTCGGTCTTTACCATCTTCGTCGTCTTCGTTGCCTCTCTCGGCGATTTCCATCTTAATCTTCTTTCATAACGTCCCGCAATCACTCGCTTCCTCGCTTCCCATCTCTAATTTTCATTCCTCGTCATATCATCTCTGCCTCAGTCATCATCTCATCGGCTCTCATTGCTATCTCTTCACACCGTTATCTTCCTTTTCCATTCCGTCTCTCTACCACCTCGAGCTCATCGCATCGTATCTCTGACCCTCTTTGCATCGTATCTCTGACCCCTTTTTGTAGGACCCGACTCCGCCCTTCCGGGGCATCAAACCAATCGCCACCATCGACGCGGCATATTTCTCTGTCAGTCGGTGTGTGTAGTCTTCGACGGCCGCTCACGCGGCCCGCACCAGTAGAGAACCCTCTCCCAAACAAAGCCGAGCAAGTACCAATGTACCAACTCAAGCCTCAGGGAGAGTGATGGGCGAGCCATCTGAAGACACTTTAATTGCGGGCGAACAATGGTCCCGATGCTTCCGGTACTTGGTGAGCCGATGTCCAGACCAAGTCTCAACGTTTCCATGCAGCTCGGTGTCTCCCACGAAATTCTCCGTAGCCACCGCATCTTCGTCGTTCACCGCCGCGGGAGGCCATCCGCGCAGAACGCAGTAATGAGCCCTGGAGCCACGGAGGCTGACGGAAAGTCATACTGGACCCGGCACAGGCGCTGCGGCAGCATCGCATTCCGTGAACCAACAAAAGGTGCTCTGCTGCTCCCCCGTGCCACATATCTGAAGGGTGCGCGCGGATTATCTCCACCGTACACTGTCACACGGTCTGTAGACGACAAGGCGCTGCCCGGTCCTCGTGTTTGCGCGGGGAGCCCGTGAGAATAGTAGATATAATCCTTCCAGGTACTCCACTCCGGAATGCCCATTCGTTACATTGAAGGTTTTCTTTTCCTTTTTTTTATGCGTGGGTTTGAGAAACGAGCGAAAACATCTTGAAAGGACCGGGGTTCAGTCCGTGTTTGCGGGGACGTCACACTGCCACTAGCCGGATGATAGGCCAATTATCCAGAATGACAGCTAGCTTTAAAGAGGAACGAAAAATCAGTGAGAAGTTAACTGTGAAACGCCAGCGCTTCATCAATCTAGTGAAAAGAATCACTTTCACGTTGCCATCTCATAAAAATATGCTTAGGAATCCTCTCGAACATTTCTACCACAATTCCACTTCAAAGTATTCAGAAAGTATTCTAGAAATCTTCAAGAAGTATTTGATTCCGTTCGTACTCACACCTCAATTCGAATTCGCTTCATGCCCGAAATTTTGATGTTTGCATCGGTACTACCAAGAGTACTTCAATAGTGTCGGCTACTCAGACCTAACTAATTTGGTCAGTGTTGCTGAAAGTAGGCCACCATCGATCATGGCTTTTATGGGATGTGTGCATTGGTAAAGCAGGCTTGCTTCTCACGATGACGTTTAGCTGGTTCTTGAAAATTCCACTTACACTACCATGAACTACGATAGTATGATATACTTCGCCATGTTGAGGATGCAATTGTGTGTAACTTTTTCCGTCTTGGTGTTGACTTCAAGTGCTCAATATCTTCACTGAGGCTGCTGCTATTTATAAAATTTCAGTTTTTCTTCTTTTGAAGCCACCCTGTAAAAATTGACGTCCCTCTTTTACAGCACCAGATCCAGGCGCTGAAAGGGGGCAGCGCAGGGTGGACGCAGCAACTGCGTGCTGCGATGTTGGACCCCGCTGTCAACCTGCTTTTTGAGCGGATGCGACGTGAGGTGGACTCTATGCGCAGCCGCCTGCAGGAGACCCAGAATGAACTAAGCGCCTGGAAGTTCACCCCTGACAGGTACCCACTTGGTTTTTGTCCTCTGGAGAAAGTGCCATATCTAAATCTGATTTGAATTGACATTTCCTGGCCACAGTAGTGTGAAAGTTTTTCGTGGCATGATATTTCGAAGGTGAACAGCATCCGAGAGTCATAGCATATTATTGGCTGTATGCAATGCTTGGTATAGCCATTTGCCAGCAAAAACTGTAGGACCATACATTAATCATCAGTAGCCTTATGTGCACTGCAGGGCAAAGTCGTCTCCCCTGTTCCGCCCATCAACCTGCTCCTGTGCTTTCTGCTGCCACATTATACCTGCGAACTTCTTAAGGGGGCAGACTGGTCTTTGGGACCAAAAAGTGACAAAAAAATTCGTTTTTTAAAATTGACATATTCGGTATCTGCGAGTATTTTTCTATCTCTCTGCAAATTTTCACACACAAGGAAGTAGTAACATTTTTGTAATGTCAATATAACTGTCCAGATTCTTGGTGCTGTTTACAAGCAGAACCTGCAAAATAATGGGGAACCGACCTTGAGGCTTCCTTGTAATTGGCCGGCACCTTTGCTAGAAGCTCTGCTACGAATTTATGAGCACCTTTATGAGGATTGCAAAACATGCATCCCATGACTGTTGCTTTTTGAAGAAGCTGTGTGCTTTTAGTTTTTTCTATTTTTCTCAAAAAAGTAAATTTACAACTGTTCAATTTTGAGGCCTCAATATCTCTGCAGATAGGGCAGGTACAACAATATTTTTTTTGCAATGGAAACCTGTATGTGTGTAGAATGCAAGTATGGGAGCAGAATTTAGAGCTCAAGTCCTTTAATTAATTACTCATCAGAATTGTAACTCAATTCCAACTGCTTTTGAAAATGGATAGTTCATTTTGCTGTAAAATAATCAAGAAAGGCCTTAAAACAGAAAACTCTTCTATAGTTCCAATCTATAGTTATTAGTCTATGTTGGGTGTCTGAAATATCACTTCTAATTAAGCACTTTTTTTTTATGGCGGCCTTAAACAATAGGGTGTGAACCTAAGTTATCTCAGGAACAAGATTAGTTACAGAAAAACTAATAAATATTTCAAATCAGCAGAAAAAACTGCATAATCCTGTGCAGCTTGATCAAGATCACTGAAGAAATAAACAAAAATATGTCTAAGACCAGTCTGCCCCCTTAATGCAGGGGTGTAAGTGCTGCGCCAGGCTGCGCATAAATGGCATTTTCACGATGATTGTTGATTGAAAGTGTAAGTGGCTAAATGTAGTCGATTAATATAGTCGACCGAGCAAAAGTGAGCGTTGGCTACACCAAGGACGCGGCCGCATTCTTATCCAGTGGAGTTCGACCACGTAATTCGGTTCTTTCGTGGTGCTTGTAAGCACTTGTCTCATTGCTGTTATCCCCGTGGTTTTCACACCAAAGTAGTGATACTACGATGACTAACTGTTAATTATCTAGTAATACTGTAAAACCTCGATAATTTGCACCAGCCGACAACTTGGCGTGACCATGCACTAAGCGGCATTGTGCGCTTACAAGGGCAAATGTCCTTCTCCGGACATGCCCCATTGCCACCAGCAAAGAAATACAGCACCACAGCAGATGTTGCCCGAACTACCCACCAGAAAGTCTTACCTTCCTTTTTGCCAGAGTGCGAAAAAGATACTTGGCTACCAGTCTCGCATGATCGTTTTACAGCGTGCAGTGGTGACGCCAAGGAGCATTTCGAAACTATTATAGGGTCCGGGATATGCAGCGAGTGAAATAGCAACAGAACGAACATTATCTGCTTTCGGCTGTACATAATGTTGCATATTGCAAGAGGGTTACATAAACCATAGTTTTAATAAGGGCGAACTTGTGCCCAGAAAAATAGGTGAAATAAATGAGTTCGCTGAAACGTCCCACACGAATCTCTCTTTCAAACACCTTTCTCACAGCCAGCAGATCAGCCCACTGTTACGAGCACAAGCACGAGGAGCATGTCTCGCAGGGCTGTAGAAAGCTCGCGCAGGCACGCGACATTGTAGGTGCTTGTAGGCAGTAAGTCTATGCTTACAAGTTACATTGTAGACGCTTGGAGGCAGTAAGTCTATGCCAACAAGTTTCTGCCTACGCTTGTTGGCAAAACCTTGTAGGCAGTAAGCCTATGAGCTCATTAGTACTGACAGTTCATTGAAAGCCATTGGATTTTTGTTTACCAGAAATAATTGATTGATGATGGTGTTTGACCCTAGAAAGCTGCTCCAAAACTAATTCGCGTTGCTCCAAAACGCACCTTTCGGTGCTCCGAACGTGCCACAAAACTCCTTGTTTTATTGCGCTAAAGCTGCTCCAAACAGCATTATTCCTGCTCCCTGAGATGCTCCAAAACACTGTTAATCTGATTCGCCTTCCATATTCTTGATTTACCTCTCACTCTCTTGGAATCCAGTCAGTTACTCTTAATGACTAGCTGTTATCCGACCTACGCACTACGTGTCCTGCCCATGTCCATTCCTTCTTGATTTCAACTAGTGTGATATCCTTAACCCCCATTTGTTCCACACCACTCTGTTCTTTTACTGTCTGTTAAGCTTGGCAAACTTACTCATGCGTCGACTCACTCAGACTCAGATTGAGGTGAGAGTCCTGCTGAGTCATACTTAGGTGAGTCTGAGCTAGTTCGCTTCAGGAAAATTTACGTGTCTGAGTCAGTCCAGCTGAGTTACACTAAGGTGAGTCTAAGTCCGAGTCCGAGTGAGTCTGCATGCGGAAACTTTTGGTAAGCAGTATCAGTCCTATTGGCGAGAATAATAATGAGTCTGAGTCCGAGTGTGTTCGCTTCAGCAAAATTTTGGTTAGTCGTGGTGTCAGGGAGTCCTACATGAAAAAAAAAAACATATTTAATAAGTAGTCTGCATGGAGTCCATTTATTTTACTGACCTATGGTAACAAATACAGTGTAAACCACTTATAACCTAACTGGTACAGGACCGGTTATAATGTGGGTCTTTTTGAATTTTGTTTACCCTCCCGTAAAACTTCATGTATATACATACCGCTTATTGTACAGTCCCCCAAGATGAAAGGCCAGTTATAAGGCAGTGTTCGAAAAATAGTTGGGACAAACGTGGCAGGGGATCTGCGTATGAAAAGAGGCATGCCGAGTGCGCCGCTGGGTAGCGAGCAATGAAGTCGATACGGAGGAGGAGGGGGACACAAAGTGAATGAACGAAGGGTGGAGGGAGGAAAAAGAAAAGGAAAAAAAAAGTCTGGAGGGAGGGCAGTTGCCCAGAGTGCCTTTGCATCGGCGCCGACGCGGCTATAGTGTACTAGCATTGTAGCGTGGCTCCAGCCGCTTGCCTGCCTGCCGGCTGCGCGTGGCTCGACATGCCATGTGCGATGCCTTCCTTATCAACTGCGCTCGAGTTTCCTGCCTGGAAAAGTGTCGTCGTTATCTAGCTTGCTACAGATATCTCAGCTACTTGTTCATTGAATTTGAAAGCTTTTACGGCTTTATCACGCAAGCTTGTTCCTTCTTCAAGGTCTTATGTAAGCTTGGTGGGTGTTCGTCATTGATCTCCCAAACGTGAACACAAATGCACGCTGTTCTTGGTTCAGTACTAGAGTTTTTGACAGCTAATCATCATTGCTTGGACAAACTTCTCCTGACAACATACCGAACGGCAGACTGGGCCTAACTAGCGTTGGTTGCATTTCGGTAGCGGTCGCTTGCTATCTAAGTTGTGGTCTGGTACGGAATCAATGAAACTCTTGAAGAGAAGGAGCTCATATTGTTAATGAAAATGAGGGTGGCTTAGGCGGTTTATTTTTTCGTTAACGCATAGGCAGTTTTTACTGTGTTTATAGTCACACTTTATGGCATGCCTTCTAATGAATATGTTTTGGCTGGTGAGGCCACAGAATTTATTTTTCAATTTAAATTATAAACCTGTCCGTTTCTCCACACCCTGTGAACTCGTTCCTGTGAAGGTTCTCAAAACCACTCATATCTTTCGATAAAGATACAGTTGAAGCTCATTAATTTGAACACGCCTAATTTGAACTTTCGGTTAATTCGAACTAACGGTGTGGTCCCGTCAAAGCTATGTGTATTCCAATGAACGAAAAAGCCCTGTAATTCTAACGCACAAGCACTTGCAATAATTAATTCGAACATACCGCGCTGCGAAAATGCTCTCAGCACCACGCCCAATACCATTGCGGCACCTTCGACACCTCTACGCTGCGTGCAAAGAAGAAAAAGAAGAAAAGGCCGCGGTGCAATGTTTACCCTCTTTCAAATGCCGATGTGTGACGCGCCTGTGCCACGCTTCTCTCTTTTCCGTCCCTACCACGTAGAGACCCTTCTCCTTTCAACGCCGCGCACGAAGAGGGAGAGCAAAAAAAAAAAAAACAGCTGTCGTAGAGTGTTGTCTCTCTCTCTAATGCCGATCTGCGACGCGCCGGTGCCACGATTCCCCTTTTCCTGTCCCTGCCACATAGAGACCCTTCTCTTTTTAAGACCTCACGCAATGAGAGCAAAAAAAAAAAGAATTAGAAGCTACTGAGGACTGTTGGTTCTTTCTCAAATACCGATCTGCTTCTCTCCGCGTGGAGACGCTCTTTCTTTCTCGTCATGTGCTGGGCACGCTCCTAGCTGCGATGCAGAGGGTCACAGCAGAGATGCAGTCGTTGCCATCGTCTTTAGAGAGTGTCACCGCTGAACATTGCTGCGCGCAACTTATTTCGCCAGGAGAATGCTGAAGCCGAAGTAGAAACGCTTTGCAAACTGCGTGCTAATTTGATTGACTCACTACAAGGCAAACGAGTGCAGACGCGCATCACCGATTACTTCAAATAATGACGAATGTCCTGTGATTTGTGAATAAATGTAAGTCTTCTGAAACCTCCTCCTCGTGTGTTAGCTCAATGCACATGCTCCACTGCTTGGTGAGCCCTTCGTTCATTTAGCTTTCATTAACTCGAACAAGTTTTTGGGCTCCTTCAAGTTTGAATTATCGAGATTCAATCGTGTTACTTAACTATTTCAGCTCTGGATTTTTTTTATTTTGGTCGTATACGTTTTGTGAGTGTTTTTCTCATAGTGAGAACCTCAGGAGACCACTAACGAAAAATTGAGCCAGTGGACCAAGCATTTTCGGATTAATTAGTGTGGTGTCATATTAGGTCATCAGGGCTCAGTTATTGGAAAATGAGAAAAATGGCTTCTTTATTCCTGCTAATTATTAGGATACACAAAATGAGAACCAATGTTTTACTTGTCAGCCTAATACTCATTGGAACAGTGTTGATACGACGTCCCGAGAATGGTGCTTACCAGCCTCACCTTATGCGCTCCGGCACGAGTGAAGTCACTGAAGACTTCGCTCGTGCTTCTTCTTTTTTGTGGTTGCTACCTTCACAATTGTGCCGCAGTATTGATGTCAACTGCTGTGTGGATCTTTGAAGAACCATTCCCTCACAAATGAGCAGTATTAGTTACGTTTTCGAGATGCTAAGGGAAGTGTTGTGCGGTGGTGTCAATTGACACCACTAGGGCCGACAGGATTAATGGTGCGGAATCAAATGCAAAGTGCACCGAGTAATTGAGATAATAATATTTAACGCCAACATAACTAAAAAGCCAATTCCATGCTAACCCATTGTAATATGAATTATAAATAGCACCATACCTCTAAAACCTTATGCAATGTATATTGCATACTTCGGAAGCGTGAAGCTATTTGTAGTATTTTTTTTTGCATTGTATTATTTTGTCATGGAGCTAGTGCTGTTCGTGGCGGCGTGATTTCAAAACTTCAAGTTTGAATTTCCAAGGATACATTAGAAGTTTCTTTTTATGGAATCGTTAATTTTTGGTGATGTAATAGTCGTATTTCATGCATTGTGTTGGCTCCAACTTGAGTGCTAATTGGTAATATGTTTATAGAGTACAACGTTCGCAGACTAAGGCGAAGTAGAAAGAGCAATTCATTCTAATTGGTGCTACAAAACTCGTGTGATGTTTTCCCACAGGAGAGAAGAGGGCATAGGGAATCACAATACCAATTATAGAAAGTGAATAATTATCAATAATTTCATTATTGTGTCCCTAGTCAAATGTGTGAAATTAGCAAACATACTCCATGAGGGCATGGAAGTGGGCTGTGTAGCATGTTCTGCCATATTTGTAACTCCAGGCCAATTTTATTACGCTGAATTGTTATTCAAGTTCAGTTTGATCTACATTTCTGTACCTAATCAATGGAGAATGAGTACAGTATGCAAGCTTCATCATTCTTGTGGCTTCAAAGGCAACAGAGCAGCACGATTTGGAAGCATTGAGTGCCCCTTCAACTTCTGTTGCATTGAACCGTTTGTGTCCTCAGATGCTGCTGCGATTTTTCCATGAATAAATGTGCCGATTGGGAAATTTGGGAGCTCCTAAGAAAATATTCACAAAAACTAGACAGACGAGATGTGTGCTTGTGAATGCCTTGCCGATGCATTGTGTTGTGCTCAAAAATTTTCCAATAGTTTTGCGCCATCTCAACGAATTTTGAGCTTTGTTTAAAAATGTAGCAACAACACAGACTGTTGGCTTTTGTCATATCATGCATTTTATGTGCCTGAAAATAGGGTAAATGTCTGTAGCACCAAAATAATTCTTTAAGGTGCACTAAGGGGCCTGTTGTGGAACATTGCACTCGTTAAATATAATCATTCTACCTGATGAGACGTGAACAGGCTTGCAGGATTAAGTTGAGGAACCAATCAAATCAGGTGCAGGTGCTACATTTTTACGCAGTTACTCTGTTTAAGAGACTTCTGTCAATGAAAGTTTGTTCCACTTGATGACGAGTGAGAGGAAAGCTGGTTCTTGTCGCACGCAGCAACACGGGCAAGCGGCTGATGGCCAAGTGCCGGCTGCTCTACCAGGAGAATGAGGAGCTGGGCAAAATGATTTCGTCCGGTCGCATGGCCAAACTTGAGGGTGACCTGGCCCTGCAGCGCAACTTCAGCGAGGAGATGAAGAAAAGCCAGACCGAGCAAGACGAGTTCCTGCTGGAGCTGGACGAGGAGGTGGAAGGCATGCAGAGCACCATCTACCTGCTGCAGCAGCAGCTGCGCGAAGCCAAAGAGCAGCTGGCCCGAATGCAGGCAGAACGGAGGCTCGCTAACGGTGCTGAACGCGGAGAAGAGCCTGTGCTCAATGGCCACGTCGAGGAATCCGCCGAGGTGGCCGCACCGGCCCCGCCGGCCAAGGGTGGCAAGCGCGCAGCAACGCGAGCGGCGCGGTCGACGCCTCGGCGCGGCACTGCGCCTCGGACACGAAAACGCGCGCGAGAACAGGGTGCAGGTGGGCCGGACGCTAAGGTGTCCTCAGCGCTCGAGATTGACGCAGACACTGAGGTGCAGGTGGCACAGACGCTGGCCTACCTGTTTGTGGCGAACAAGGAACGCCAGCAGGACGGCTCATCCGACTCGGCTGCGGCCGAGGACGCGCAGGACGTGTAAAATAGCATCTCGTTTACCCGGCCATTTCTCATTGTGTGATTGTGACACTGAAGGTGTGAGCATTCTATAGCGTCTGGAACAACTGAATCGTTGAGTGGGGCTATTGGGAAAATCACTCGATAGGTGGTATCATTGTGAGAATAAACTGACTGTTCAAGTGCATTCTGCTCTAATGTTTGTTTTCTGTGGGGCACTGGCTGTGGACTTTGTTGGTCTTGCACAAATCATGCAGGTTGGTGGTTGGTTTGTGGACACATCCTGTGGAGGCCTGGTGTGCTGCTTTGTTTAGTGTTCAACTAGTGTGGTAGAGCGGTTAGAGGTCTGCTGCTCAAGCACACCTTATTTTTGCTGTATCATGGTTGTACAGCTATCATTCCCTTGCTCATTGCATGCTCCTCTTTTAGCACATCTCATCATTTGTCAGGTGTCTTTTCTTGGCAGGAATGTTACGTGGTGGGGACTGTACGCACAAGAAAAATTGTTTTTGTTT
This sequence comes from Rhipicephalus microplus, assembly GCF_043290135.1. NCBI lineage: Eukaryota > Metazoa > Arthropoda > Arachnida > Ixodida > Ixodidae > Rhipicephalus > Rhipicephalus microplus. The sequence goes on along the minus strand of NC_134704.1, from coordinate 185,907,717 downwards.
ATAGTGTCTCTTCAAAACAATCACATGTGTGGCGTAGTATGCGGTGTGATTCTTTGCCATTTGCTGACATGCAACCACTGCACGTGGTGCTAATGTAATGAAGTTTTGCAATTAGTATACAATCGTGCCCGCTTATAATGAACCTGAGCCTGATGCGGCATACGTTCGCTGTATCCCGAAGTTTGTTGTAAATAAAACACAGCTTTTGAAAAGGTTTCGTGTGAAAACACAAACTTTTTTGCCCTAAAAAGTTCGTGGTGCACATGTTTGATAGAGCAGAAGCGATAAGGGCGGTCTCGAGTTCATTCAAAACAGCAGGGTGCTCGTACGCCGAGTCCTGCGGCATAAGCTGCATGAGGCACTGGCTCCAAAGTTTCGTCGTTCTCGCAATCCGATTCCTTCAAATCGCTTTCGCCCCGTGCTTCGTTCGCTATGCCCTAATTCGTGCACGGTTCCGTCGTGTGGGCGGAAACATCGGCCGTAGTTAAACCATCGCTACAGATGTCCCACCCGCTCTCCTAGGTCGGAGTCGACGACGCGCTGCTACAAATCGCTGTTGGAGTGATCATGTTCGGAAGCTTCAGGCTCGACATCAGGCTCGACGTCGACGAAGTCGGCCGCGCGAAAACAGTTTCGCGCGCGTGTAGCCGTCACTGCCACCCACGAAATATTCATCATCTCCACAGCTGAATACCGGGACCCCCAAGCGGCAAGTTGGCTGCCAGGTGGTCAACAGCTATGAGCAAGCGCTCGGCAACGCGGCACCTAACGCGCCGATTACGCTCAAGCCAAGCGGTCACACTTTCGACGTTTTGTTGAGCGGCAGGAAAAAGCGTGCAAGTCCTCCCGTTTGCCATCCTGACCACTCACTCACATCAAGAGCGAGCAAGACGCGGACACGCGACACGCATGCCAGAACGCGTGGAACAGCTCTGGGTTTGTTTCTAGTCAGTAAACGAAAGTAATTCGAGCCAGCGTGGCTAGAGTAGCGAAGCGGTGGAGACGGTCGAAGGGGTTGTGATCAAGAGAGGAGAGCAGATTTGCGAGAGAAGGGCAAGGAGTTGCGATAGAGTGAAGAGAGGGGAGGATGCGGCATGTGGGCGACCTTGAATACCAAAAAACATGGGAAGGAGGCAGGTTGGGTAGCTTGCTTGAAAGGTTGGACTCGCTCTCTGGATTTCGTGCCAACCGGTTGTGCCCCTGCGATCTCTGACGACAACGCAGCTCTGGCCAACTGGGCTCCCCTACGCCATCTCCTGCCGCCAAAATGAGCTCTCGCTGAGTGGTGCCCCGTCCTCGGACCCCTGCGACCATGTCCATCTTTCCTATCTCCTCTTTACTCTCCTCGCTTGCTGTCCCTGCACCTCGTTCTCTCCTTCCTTTCTCTATATATACCTTTTAATCCTATCCTTTTAATCTCTCCTTACCCCCATTCCTTGTGAGCTACTGTTAAGGTGTCACACTCTGATGCAGACAGTTACGGGGCTTGATTTTTTTCTTTTCCCTTTAGGAATCACATAAAGAAGAAAGGTCCACGAAACGCGCAACTCGCACGTAAAAAAACTTGAGAAAGAGTTTTTGAATTTGAAACCCGTGCCGAAGGGTTTGCATGGCCTCATCAACTTCAATATTTTTCTATTCGTTCCATGCAAATTAACAGCCGTTTTCGTGCTTCCGCACGCGTGCGGAGGGCATACTGAGTCGAGTGCGAAGTGAGCGAGAACAAGTCCGAAAATCGCAAATTATCAGAGTCGGTGGGGTAGTGTACGCGCGTGCACTAGACGCAGACAATCGGATACAGTCGGTGGCCGACGATGTTGGTGAATGGTCTGGTCACTGCAGGCCGGCCACGCCAACGACAGTACCAGCGATCAAAAACAGGGTAGATGGCCGACCGGTCTTAGAAAGATCGGTGGCAGTGTGAAAACACGGGCCTCGTCTGTCGATGCGGGGTGCAGAGTAGTGGGGGGGACAAAGGACGGAGGGGTGCGTAACAAAAAGCGATGGGGGAGAGCAGAAACTAGAGGGTCGCGGAGGCAGGGTCGGCGTTTAACAAAAAGAATGTATGGGCACCTCGCCGATGCCTGATCGCTGGTCGAAAGTTGTTTCCTAGGAAGTCGGCATAGTGCCGACTCTGTTCACTGTAACCGATCAGCGGCACTTGGAGATGTTCGTTGTGAGTGCGATTTTGTGCCATTGAAGCATTGTAGATTTTCAGGGTTACGGGGATATTGTTCGTTTGTGGGGCCGTTCTATGTGGGCTCGACTGTATATTGAAACTACTTGTGCCATAGACATGTATATGTTATGTACTAAACAGCAAAAGGATTCTATAGAAGTAAATGCAAAGTAAACTGCAAAAGTGTATACCTTATTTACTCGCGTAATGAACGCACTTACATAATAAATGTACCTCTAACTTCATTCATCAAAATTTGAAGTTCTTTCCTCCGCATAACAAACGCACTCCCTACATTCATCGCTGGAGTCCCGTTAACCGAAACCTAGCGCCTTTTTACCAGTTGGATCTCTTCTGTTTTTTATTATTATGCGAACCCTGCTCAGCCACCTCGGCTCGCTACCTCCTCCCCTTTGCTCTCGTTGCCACGTGCCATATGTTTTTTTCATCTGTGCGCTGCACGTCGTACACCATGTTTTTATCTGTGTGCCACAGCAGGGTTCACGAACGGTGCGAGTGCAGAGATGTTGCACCTGATAAGCACACACCGATCCAAGGTCACGAAACTGCCCCCGCGAACTGACGGTCACTTCCTGCAAATACGAAACATGAAGGCCTAACCACGTGCACACAATTTTTGAACAACGACAACAGGACTTGCTGTTACGAAGGGTCATTCGTTGCTATCGTGTCGCAGGTTTCTGGAAAGCCAGAAAACATCGCTTGTTGCCCAGAAAAGCGTGATGATTTTCGCAACATGGTAGCACCCCAGATTCTCGCTTCGTTTGTTTTCTGCATGTACAGGAACATCTCATGTCAAAGCGAGGTGGCCGTCCTATTTTGTCGTTGATCTTGTTATGGGCGGTTTGTTTTGATGCTTTGAGGGTAGCTTGCTGCAATGTTGGTTGCCGCGAAGTTGGCAAAGTGCATCGTAGTGTTGTGCACACTTCTGGGTGCACCTCGAGATCACAGCATATACCACTGTAGCGGGTAAATGGTAAATGAGTGCGAGAAAAGATAGCAGCAAAACCCTTTTATGGCGTACGTGGGGACAGCTTGCAGAAGATAATGCCACCAATCACCAAAGATGAGTAAAGTGCAACAAAAGCTGTTTTCATACGGTGTGCATGAATGTTAATCGCTAAAGGCTGAGCGACATAGGTAACTTTTTTTGCATTACCGTATTTTTTGCTCATCCCGAAATAGTTCCAATAAAATTTGCCCCGCATAATAAACGCACCCCCAACTTTGCCCCGTTATTTCAAGAAAAAAAGTGCGTTCATTATGCGAGTAAATATGGTATATTGAAAAGGCAGTGACTATGGTGAAGAGGCCCTCCAACTCACTGCTATCATTAGAGTGAGGGGGCCCGTCAGCATAGTGTAATTGTGACTTCAGTGACGGGGCCCGTCACTGTAGTAATAATGTAACAGTGACGGGGCCAGTCATAATAGCGATGCAGCTATAGCAGCAGTCTATGCATCGTAAAGCAATGACTACGGTAGGGGGGACCATCGCCGTAAATTTTTATTGATTTTAGATGCCACTGTCTGGCTGTTTTGGTGGCATAGTGGCTTGACGTGCAGTTGGGTATGCTATCGTGGCGCTGATCGTGAGTTCAAATTCCCATTTCAGAACGTTTTACTATGTCCCCCTCTCGCTTTTTTTTTTTTCAAGGTAATGCTGCAAGAAAATCATGTCGCTGTCTGCAGCAATTGTTAGCCAGCCTTATCATGTGGATTTTGTGGCAGTGTCGTTGGTGTCCGACTTCAGTCGGAATCGCGCTCTTTTTCATTTTCTCTCAGTATTGTTTTGAGTATCGTCACTTGTTTTTAAATGATAGTCGTGTTTATTCATCGGGGATATAACTATTAACTTTATTTTACGTCCAACGTGGAATGAAGACCTTTCCTGATGATACTGCACTGGGCGAGCAGATTCTGTTGTATGCATGCGAATTAAATTTATTATCGCATTGAACAACCACCCTCGGCGGGCTTTCCGTCCTTTGCCTTGATACGGTAGCTCCAACTAATAATTTGTTACACATAATGTGATTTTCCCAAATCAATCCCTTCCGCGTATTTTTTTGTGTCGCTGTATAAAGGTGACGTATGGGCTGATACCAAATGGTGTGTAGGTGAACATAGAATGTGTTTTGACCCTGAGGGCTGTGTAGTTGGACAGTATGTTTCAGTAAAGTCCCAAAACCACAAAACATATGACTACAATACATGTAGCTCCGACTTCGGGCCGACTTCGCCTAATATCGCACTCACAGACTTATTCATGTGATCGAATCGGCTCCTTCAAACAAGGGGATATGCATGTTGCTTTTGTCCCTTAAATGTGTGCTATTGCTATGCAAACGTAGACAGACATTGAAGCTCTCTACGGTGCAGTAGACTCGCACGATGGTGTACTCTCTGTAGCTGTCTTCCCATCCTGAGATGACGCCTGTCCTGCAGGAGCGAGAAGTGTTCCGTATTATTCTTGGCAATTAAAATGGGAGCGCGCCAAAGTTGTGGGCATGACCTAGGTGCTTTAATTTGCTAGTGCTGCCTGCTGTGGCTGCGGGTTGGGGTAAACCGCAAAGTGTGGCCAATAAAATGAATACGCAAGAATGAACACGCATCCAGCAGCGTCGATGTATCCTATGATGAGGGAAGAAGCAGTAGGGAGCTTGAACGCCGTCATCTCGTGCCTCAGTAAAAAAAAAAAAGAAGAAAAAGAAACCGTCTCCAATACCTTCAGTAAGAGCACAAACAGCAGCACCATGTTGAGGACCGTCACTATAGCCAGCGTTGTCAAAATGGGCCACCTTGTAATTACATCATTAAGGCGCTGTAATAATTTCCTCGATGCGGTAATGCATGTGCAAGCACTTTTAACGGCGGTGGTGAAAACTCGCTACACTTGAAGTACTTATGTGGATTTCGCAATGGGGGGAGCTCAGACCAGGGCTCTGCGGCAGCTGCCACTCAACGAACCGGGCCCGTCAGCGAAAACCTCGACTCATCTGATCGCCAGGCTCTCGCCTGCTAGCGGTTCCTTCCGTTGCTCTACCGCAGAGTGCTACCTTTGAAATCGGCGGAGTTACTCGAAAAAATATTGAAACCAGAAAAAGGAAAGAGATAAGATCAGTAGGTTAGCGTGACTCGAACTGAAGTCGCACACCAACAATGCATCACGTTGTACACCAACAACGTACCCACTGTGCCTCAAAAATCAATGTGGTAGGGCTAACAGCTAAGAACTGGTACAAACAGCAACATGATTTTCTTGCAAAAAAGAAAAATAATGACTCCTTGATAGCAGTAACGTCAATATTGACGCAGTACTATAAAAATTTTAAAAATAGAATATAACAAAACCGGATTCAAACTCGCGACCCACGGCACGACCGCATTTCCAACTGCGCGTCGTCCCACTGCGCCACCAGAACAGCTAAGTGCGTATGTCTACAGCAACTACAAATTTGCGGCAACGGGCCCCCTCATTGTATTCATTGCTTTATGGTGACAGGGCCCATCGCTATTGCTGCGTCACTATTACGACGGGTATAGTCACTTCAACAATAGTACTACGTGGACGGGCGCTGTTACCATAGTCACTGCCTATTGAAAAATAGTGAAAGCAGGAAATGCTGGAAATAGTATTTAATGTAGCATTGCCTCTACAGAATAATTTTCATTCCGAACTACTATACATCGAAGAGGTGAAATAAACTCAACGCTGTCATCATTAAATCTCAATTCAAAATTGCATTTTTTGCCCGAGATGTTTGTTAGCCTTCACGTTAGCCCCTAACTTATGCTGAGTCAAATTGAGTATAATTCCATGAATCGCATCCTACTTTGCTAAATCGTCCCCCTAGAATCGCTTCAAATCCAGAATTTTCCAGTTCACCATTGAATAGAGACAGTTACATAAAGATTTATGGAATCATACCATGTTGCCCGTTCCCCTACATGAATGTTTTCTACAATGGGGAGACCAGCCAGAGCAGTGTCACGGTTTTCAAGATGCTACACTCAAACCTCATAACGAAATTGCAGCTTACTCGAAAACAAGTTTGTTATATCCAAAAATTCGTTATAATGGTATATTCTTAACACTGTTTTCGTTGCAAGACCATTGATCATTCACTTCGTTACAACTGGGATTTCGTTATGTCGAGGTATGACTGTATCGATTGAACAATGGGGGTTTTGCCTTTGGCTCGAGAGTACTTGCAGGTTGTTGACTGCACTTGCCGTTTATTTCTGTGTGTGTAGAAAATTGTGCCATCTTTTGCTTTGCAAAACATGTGTAAGAGTAAACTAGGCAAACTTCCTTCCAGTTAAATCAATTAATTCAATTCTATACTTAAGAATAAGCAACATGAAATGTTCATATTAGGAAGCTGAAGGTAAACTGATTTGCTTTTTAACATTTCAGAATTACCATTTATATATACTGCAATCTCATCTACAGCAGGATCCCAAAAATCAAATTCATTGCATGGAACTGTCGCTTGACCCTTTCCCTCTACCAAAGGCTAGCTGTGCTTGCCCATATGGTTTCTACCTGTTTTACCTAAGATTAGCTGGACCCATCGTTGCGGTGAAGCTACTCTGATACATTTTGCTTAGTTCTGCTTTGCTTGAACAAATGGTGCAGTAAAAACTTTGAACACGCACTCAAAGCAACCATTTTGGTATAGAAATGCATGCTTGAATTTGCATTGTATCGTTTTTGTCAAGAAAAATCTTTTTAGACAAAGGGTGAATGAGCACCAGTGTCATGTTTGGCTGGTTATAATGCGTGCTACTTCTTGGTGAACCAAAAATGCTTCTACTGTATCTGTCTCTTAGTGTATCAGCATTCATGAGTCTTGTTACTGTTATGGTCATTTTGATCATTTGATATGTATGAAAATTGGCTTGGTATGAGTGTAAAACGAACATGAGTGATAGGTTGTGGCAAGAATAGCAAGAAATGCAAGTAATGTATGTGATGAAATACATGACAAGTGGGCACCATGGTGGCGTTTTCATTACTGCAAATTTCCTAAGTGGTGTATACATAATGAACATATATGAAGGTTGCAACTTGAATTGCAGATTATGACATAAATGGCACAAATAATATTATGTATATGTCATGAAGCCAAAGTGATATTGTAAATATGAGAATATGCATGACATGTAATAATTGTCATGAATAGTACGACATGAATGACAGATAACGAGATGTAATCACAGTCACTTGATTAGCTGAGGTATACCTCAACGTGTGGTATAATAAATCACATGGCATGTGTATATTACACTACATGCTGTATCTGCTTATATAAAAATGATGCTAGTTAGTAAACTTTCATTGAGTGTTTCATTATGGGGTGTAGCGTTAAACTGTTTACTAACACTGACTAATGTTTACGGAGGGTTCACTAGTGTATGTGGCGGTCAGCTGTGGGCTTGTGCCTGCTGATCTTGATTCGTTTGAAAATTGGTGGCTATTGGCCGAGATTTCCTAATGTCATGAACTGGTGTTGGCTAATGCTTGCTAACGTTTGCTAAGTATGACTATGTGTTGACTTAGTGTGGGCTAATGTTGACTGGCACTGGCTTAAGTTGCCTGGCAGTTGCACAGTGTTGCCTGGTGCTTGTTAATGTTGGCGAGCACTGAGCAACATTGGTTGACTGTTAGTAACGGTTGCCTACAGTGCTGGCCAATACTGGTGGCTAGTGGTGAACTGTCAGCATCGGCTAGTGCTGGCCAATACTGATGGCCTGTTGCCTGGTGTTGTCTAAAGTTTGATGCTTTCGTGTGGTGTTGGCTTTTAGCTCTCATAACAATGTAATAAACATCGCATATGTACTGTGGCGACTCTGCGGCTTAGTTTTGGCATTGCTCGACCACGCAGAAAGGCACCTATCAATGCTGCTTTTCATATGCACAAGTGCGTCGTAGCATGCCTTGATGAAACTGACCTATGTCCCCGAACATGAGTGCAGACACTATGTTGAATTGTAAACTGCCCTTGCGGCATAATCAAGTTTATTTGAGGTGCCTGGTCAGACGTCATGCACACAACCGCGAAACATCACTCTACCTCCTAATGCTTGGCTATAAGTGAAAAATGTGGCATAAGTACCACAATCCTGTAAGTGACCGACAACTTATTTTTCTTGACCCATTTATTTATGGGGCGATCGTAAACTCACCCTTTATAGTATTTGTAGCTGTAGTACTTAATCCTGAAAGCGCAGTAATTTTACAAGAAGTATTTTTCTATCTAAAAGGCGCCTAACACAGATGTATCTTTCGTCCAGAAACCCTAAGACTGGGCTTTTTCCTTGTCCGAACAGCACCTCAAGTGAATGTCACCGAAATTAAAATTGGTGTCCCTTAGTCTCTGAAATTGATCACCGCAAGCCAGTAGGCATTCTCAGAGGCCTGCATTCGTGTCTTTCTTAGGGGACAATCTATTTGGGGGAAACATTTGCACGTTTGTAACACCACATGTCGCTTGGTCCAAATGAGTCGCGTTTTAGCCTTAAAACATCTTGGCGCGTGCCTCTTCGAGGCCGGCAAGCATGCGCAGACTACCATCCTAAAAAGGCATATATTACAATTGCTTGATTTCGCACACTAACATTAAAAAAATGCTTAAGAGACCATGTCTTGACACCTTTTATTTCCCTGGAACAGTGAGTTATCGCGGTCGAGAATAATGGAAGTGGCTATAACCAAACTTTGCTGCCGGCGGGTTACTTTTCTCTACTTTTACCTGCATAGAGCAAGACAAACGCTGTCTCCTCTGTGTCTCTTCTGTAAGGAGGAGGAAACAATTAGTCATTACTTTCTATCCTGTCGCCGGTACAGGTCATTGAGGAGAAGATTCATAGCACCAGCTCTTCGAAATTTGGGTCTGGAAATATCCGAATCAGTTGTTCTTTCTTTTGGCGCCTCTACTGTGGGCTACAGTCATAGGGATGTTCATTACGCCATAGAAGAATTTATCAGTTAGACTGAAAGAGTATTGAGCTAAATTCTTCATTCTTTTAAATATTTCAGTACTAATATTCCATAATTAAGTTGTGTTAAGTATTCCTAGCTTATACGAGAAGTATTGCGAGGAAGCAATTAGGAGAAAACAAAAAACAAATTCACCTAACACTCGGCCAATCCCCTGCATTGGGTAAGAGCCATCAAAAAAGGAGAAAAAGAAGATGATGACCCATTGACAGAGATGCCGCCAGCCGTTCTCCCCATTTCTGTAAACTCCTTTCGAAGGAGTTTATGTAACTATGCATAACCACCTTTTATTCTGAGGTTTTCAACTATTTTGAAAACAACAAGCTATTAGAATGAGGTGATGTGGCATTATACACCTTTCCTGTGTTTGTACTTCATTGCATAACTATTGCGTGTCGGCGTCAGAAGGATTTTTTTGTTTTTTTTTTCGAGGGGGGATTAAAGCGGTGCTGCATCGTGGCTGGGGGAGGGCGAAGCGCCACTGCAACACCCTGTGTGGTCCGGGGAAGGGGGGGGGGGGAGCATGTGCCCTTACTCCGCCTCTCTGCCGAAGCCGCGTCGGGCTCGCTGCTCCAAGAGCTGTAGCTGCGTGACAAACAACTTAAAATTCACAATGCGCTTATCCGCTTATCCGCATGATTGATGGTAATAGTGCGACCTTTTCGGCAGTTAGCAAATCAGACAGCCAGACATAAAGCATCAATTAAGAGAGCCATCTGAAAAACAACGCTGGTCTTGTCGCTCCCAGTTGTCATGATGGCACCATTTCTCCGAAAAAAAAAATCATAGATCAGTCAGCCATTCTTCGATGAAGTGCTATTTCGAACGAGTCACCATTTACATGTTTGTTGAAGTTTGTTTTCCTTCAAGAAATTGCGTCTACCCACTTTTGGTGATCGGTCAAGAATGCATCGTTGAGATTTGTAATGTGATAGCGTTAAAGAGCTCGTTTCGCAGAAATTCCGACGCCGTTGGATGTGAGCGAAACTCATCATTTTATACGTGATTGAAAAATCGAGAACAATTTCAAATAGAATAAATAAACTGCCGAAATTTTAGCCGGACGGACGGACCCGCGCACTTGCTCGCGAACTAGCGCCGGAGCAGATCATATCCCGACTGAAAATGTACATTGTATCTTGTGAACCACACTGAAATGCACTTTTTGTACTGCTCCACCCCCTCACACTATGCCTGAACAGAGACCTGCAGAGTATTTTAAAATAAATAAACAGAATACCAAAAGACAACAACCGGCACGACATCCTGGAGCACTAAGATCGCGAACGATAAATCTACACGTCTCCTCATCCACAGTTCAGACTAGCAGACGCCCGGAATTACAAAAAGATGCAAACACCTTCCTGCACGTGTGACTATGGCACGCAATGTGGCCAATGGTTTACCCTGGTCAATGTCCATGGTGGGCGACCGTCTATTCCCCACATTTGTTAAGACTGCATAATACCTACGCCCCAAAAACTCTCCGCTGGTGGATAGCTTTTTGAGGTAGCCTCGTGAGGCTGTTATTGCTCGAGCCAACTTGGGGATACAGAAGGGTCTCTTGGATTAGGATGAGCGTACAGCACCAGCACCTGGAATCCTGGGTGAAGAACCCACCATTGCTGCTCCCCTGTCTCATAGTTCCAGGGGCGTTGCCAGAAATATTTTTCGGAAGGGGGGGGGGGGGTTCACACAGACGCGACGGGGGGAGGGGGGCACAGACATAAGCTTTTCTCTGTGACGCCACCGTCGCTATCGGCGGTAGTTTAAACACATGGTGCACATGTATATCAAGTCATGAGATCCCCCCTCTCCCCATGCGTATGGTTGTGAAGAAAGTGAGTATAAGTACTGTAAGAATGATTGATTGATATGTGGGGTTTAACATCCCAAAACCACCACATGATTATGAGAGACGCCGTAGTGGAGGGATCCAGAAATTTAAAGTACCTTGCGTTCTTCAACGTGCACCCATATCTGAGCACACAGGCCTACAGCATTTTCGCCTCCATCGAAAATGCAGCCGCTGCAGCAGGGCTTATTCGATCTCGAGACCTGTGAGCCAGCAGACGAGTACCTTCGCCACTAGATCATGGTGGCGGGGCAGTGCTGTAAGAAGTACTCTAAATACAGTAAACGACAGGTACAGTGACCGTTTGGAGCAACGACCTCTCGCCGCACCATTGAATAGGCTAGTCTTCGAAAACGCATTATTGCGATTACCCACCCGGTCGAAGGAGACATCGTTAATCTTTGTTAAGCGTAGATGGCATAGTCCTCATCGGGGCAAAGTGCGTTTCACAATTCAAGGAGGGTTCCGTTTACTACGAGTAATGAGAGGTATATGCAGCATGTTTTACATCCATAAGTACATTTTGGTTTTTGCTTACTTTGCTGAGCGAATTTCTTCCTGTCAATGCCTGTGACTTCATGCCTGTGGGAATTAGTTTTACATCAATCTCTGTATGTCAATCCTGATGGAGTGGTAGCTTTTAGTCAATTGTTTTTTTTTAATTTACTGCGTGCTTCCAAGCATGCTTTGAGATCCCTTCACGCTATTTATCCTGACGTGTTCCCCAATGACGCTTGCCCCGCATGTGGGGATGTATCCACGCTGGCGCACATGCTCTGGGAGTGCAAAGGAATGTACACTAATCCCAACAGTACATCGGTGAGGTGGGAGGCGGCCCTACGCAGTTCCCTCCTGGCCGACCAACTTTGGGCCGTCCAGCAGGCCCGCGGAGCGGCTGATAGGCTTGGCCTAACGGTCCCGATGTGGGAGTCGCCCGCTGCGCGCTGACACGCACCTTGCAGGACCACAATGGAGTTTCGCAACCAACCAACCAATACAAGCATGCTTGCAATACGCAATGAGTAATTTTTTTCTCCAAGATATGCTGCATGTTGGCCACGCTTTTTTGCACACGTTAGTTTTATGGCAGACTTCCAGTTGCTCTGTGACTATTGATATCAATGAAGTACTTCAATCGTAGAGGTTTTATCATCAATCTGCGAGCCTAAGGTAATCATGAGAAACGTTCACTTGGTCTCATTCAAAAGTGAACGTGCGACCGGACTATACCTACTCACGTAAAACTTGGTCGCTGCGAATATACGCTAAAACACCTAGATACGCACAAAAAGCGTGGCATATTCTAGTTTATTTTATAGCTCCCTTCACTCTGCTCCCTGAAACGATAGCGTTGTGGCAAGGTGTCTTTCGTTGTTTGCAAGCGTGCAGGCGACTTTTCTTTTTACCTGAACAGATTCAGAACTGCACAGAATATTTCACTGCGCAGCATAGTACGTGCATTCATGTTTCCAATATACTTACACCAGCGTGAACAGGAGCAGCCTTGAACCACACCAAATCTTCAGTGATCGCTTCATCAGTGATGTAGGAATCAACTCCGGATTTGCTCAGAGCATAGTGCACCATAATCCATTACTCATAACGCGTGAACTCCGATGAGAACTGCCAGCGCATGCAACACAAGTTTACTTACACTCTACTGGGCACCGCCCATGCCTGTTCGTTGTCTGTTTCGGGCATTTTGATGCGAGTCGCTGGAATTTCACTACTGCCATCAACTCCTTCGCGTTCATTCACGTTTCTGGTATTTCATTTCAACGCGACAGAAACTACCAGCCTTCCGTATGGGTGCATGCATATACGTGAGACATCTCGCGCGAAGAGTATACGATACTGGGTGAGCGCGACCTTACCGGCAAGGGAAGCGGAGGATATGTATACCCGCAAATCTTTCCGCCAGGGGAGAAACGAGTGCTCGTGTTAAAGGCAAAACTTTACCAGCTGACATGTATTGTCGCTAAAGTTCTGGTTTCTCGCATTCGAGGTCACTGCCCAAACATTGCTTAGTTTGTTGCTTCCTAGCAATGCGAAGTCACCCCCTTGAAATACGCTGCCTACATGTATTGCTTGGTAGTTCGTGTCCTAGGTCGATCAGCATCCTTCTGAGACTCGATTGTCGCGCCGAAACGCCGTACGGTATACACCTTTTCACAGGAAGGAAAAAAGCACCGCCATGATGGGCTGTGCCAACACCACCTAGGTTTTTTTTTTCAAAAAAAAAGTCTAGGTGGTGTTGGCTGTGCGCAAGAGTGCAAAGGCTAAGCGCGCATCGTTGCCAGTACATTTTCGAGGGGACGCGCCAATTTGCACAGCCCAAGGAGGGCTATGGCGGCGCCCAGGGAGGCGTTTATGAAAAAGTGAATAACGCTTGATGATTATTTCCCGAAAAGCGACGCTGCTCCCAGTGCACACTTGACAACTGGTGAAAATAAGAATGCCGCTTGTCACAGACAGGCAGCTTCATTGAAGTAATGTGCTAGTGGCTGGTGTGGAAGAGCACTTTAGGCTTTCAATATTTCTGGCCTTTTCTGGACTATTTATTAGATCACTTCAATAAACGCTTTAAGAGGCATCGGCACACCTTGAAAATGCTTTCTTCGCTTCTGCCACAGAACATTCCCGAATCTGCCACTCTGCCCACTGCCGAGAAGTTTACAGGCGTGTATACGCGAGCATTATCTCAACGTCAGCATTGCAAGGGGAGTTATCAGTATAGACTGCGAAATGGAAGCGAGAAACGCTGAGCATGTCTGCGATGCAAGCGGTTGCCGATTGCCCAGAGGTATTCTTTCCAAACCTGCACCATCTTCTAAAGATTCCAGCAACTCTGCCGGGGTCTGCCGCTACGGGGCCGAGCCACTCAGACGCCTCTCGAATGGGCTCTGCCAGTTTTTCATTTTCGCGGCTGAATAAGGACAACCACGGGATTCAAGACCATCACAGTTGTCGCCAGATGATCACCCGATTCGTCCTATGCCAGGATATACCAAGTGGGCCTACTTTTTTGAGCCGTGACACTTATTTTAAGTTCCCACAACGGCGTTGCCCTAGCTACGCCATCGCAGTGCCAACGCAGTGCCATCGACGCGATGGTAACTAGGCGACAAGCCAGGCCCCCAGCTTGTTCGAAGCCTGCGAAATAGATTTTGTGGAAATTGAGGGGTAGACGCTGTTTCCCGAAGTGTACAACGACATTCAAGGATGGGCTGTGGCCCATAAACGACGCAAGAAGGCAAAAGACAAGAGAAACGCGGTATCAGCCACGAACGCGGGAAGTGCGTTCAAGGAGGCGTCTCGGAGACTGAAGGATTCTTCGCATCGCCGGCTAGTGCCAAAAGAACCGCAACTACCAGAAGACGATTACAAGGTAGTAATACGCCCAGGAGGTGACCTAGACTTGACGCGACAGAGTCTAGCGCTCATAAAAGACTGTGTTCTACGAGTGGCAAAAGTACAGCCTGACATTGCTGGGGAAAATACTCTCAGAATCAACATGCGACAAAATACCGTGATCATGAGCACACCTAGTCTGGCAAATGCGAAGGAATACAGCAACATCAAGGAAATTAAGATCCATGACAAGAGCTACGCTACAGCCGCTTATGTAACAGCACCAGAAAACTCAGCCAAAGGGGTTATCCACGGAATACCGAAATATGACAGTCAAGACGACATAGAAAAGGCTTGGTCAATCAGAAGAACCCGACGATTCTACATGCATGACGTATGAGAGTTACGGACTCAGTGGTCATTGTTTTCGAAGGGTTTTTTGTGCCGTATTTCGTATACTACCGTGGTGCCGAATATAGGTGCTTCTTATACAAGAAGCAATATGAAACATGCACTACTTGTGGATGAATTGGACATCGGGCGGATGTCTGCCCACAGCCTGATAGCAAGAAATGTCGTGGTTGTGGAGTGCTCAATCCAACTGAAAACCACCAGTGCGACCCTAGGTGCAGCCTCTGCGGGAAAGGTCATCTTACAGGGGACAAAAAATGCAAAGAACGGTTTAGGACCCCGCACCTTTTGGAGAAAAGATGGTGGGAAAAGGAACAAGGCGACGAACAAAGAGAAATGAAGATTTTGTCGAACACTAAAGCAACACAGACATGGAGGGAAGAGTATACACCAGAAAATCTAACGGAGGAGCATGGCAACGCCACCCAGGACAGAGGAGGACGACGCAGAGATCGTTCCAGCTCCTTCCCGCGGCTCGCCGAAGGGGAAAGAGAAGAGACTCAACACGAACCCAGATCCACATCCAGATCAAGGTCCACTCGTCAACACAGATCCAGGTCACGGGCCAAATCGAAGACAAGGCAACGAAATCGCCTCAAGGGCAGTCCTACGAGGGTCCTGACGGCGGTCGGGGCAGTCGACAAATGGTGAGCTGGGTGGGCGATTTGCCTGAGCTTGCGGCAGAAGGGTCCACCCTAGGTGAAGAGCTAAACCATATTAAGAAAATGCTAGAGCAACTCACCCGTGAGAACGCGAAACAGAGGGACGAAATAGAAGAACTAAAGGAAGTGAACGCTAAACTCAGGCAAAATCAGCTGCGCGAGTCAACCAGCTCCATAGCATCGTGTAGTCGAATTTTAACTCCTGCGCCTGCACAGGAGCCAGGAGTGCATGCAGCGAAACGAAGAGCAGAGGAAATATCTCCTGTAGAAAATGAAGACCTCTCAAAACCCCTGGAAAAGAAAGTCGAGAATATGCTCGTAGAGCTTACTAAGGTAATGCCACAACAATTTGCAGGATTGCAGCTGCAGCTCATAGAAATAAAACAAAGAATAGATAGCATAGAAAATCGACTAACGATGGTGGAGAACATGCAAACAGATTTGAGATCTATAGGAGCAGGCCCGGTTAAATCTACTACTAAACCCTACAACCGGCCGACTACGACAGAGGTAACCGAAATCGCAGGGGAAGGGACCGTTCCAAGACATGGCACGACGTAATCAGTATAAAATTTGGCAGTGGAACTGTCGTGGGTATCGCCGGAAACGGGGTAACTTACAACAGTTCCTCAATGGAAAGGAGGCACCAGACGTCATCGCCTTACAGGAAACTGGAGGAATGGCTAAATTGTCGAATTACAAATTCTATGGTACCCCTGATGAAAAAACGTCTGTAATAACTCTCGTGCGAAGAAATCTCACAGTGATAGAACATGATACAGAAATATGCGATGTCGACCATGTTCTTGTTGAGTTAGTTCCATCGCAGAAGAGTGGTGGAAGTCTATTCATATTAAATGTATATTGCAGCCCCAGACAAAAAAAAAAGCAAATTTAGGTCACTTTTTAGAAAAACGATCAGCATTACTAAAAAGCAAGCACTGGTTATAGTAGGAGATTTCAACGCGTTGCATGCGGCATGGGGTTATGACAAAGAAAACATCAAAGGTAGAAATCTCTGGATCTACGCCCAACAGGAGGGCCTTACGTTAATAACCGACCACCTTTCCCCAACTAGGATTGGAAACAGCGTATCCAAAGACACGTCTCCTGACCTCACGTTTACTAAGAATATCATCAAACCTTATTGGCTTAACACACAAGAAAATATGGGCAGTGACCACTATATAATAGAGACCCCGTTTAATGTAGGTCCACGTAAAAAAGGAGGCAAATAATTAAGGATGGTTGAAGGGGATAGTTTTAGAAAAATCACAGAGAAGGAAGCATGTGACGTCATCTAAGACTTAGATGAATGGCTAGGGAACCTTAAGCAAAAATTCAAATGACAACTAAGACCATACCAAAAACAGAAGGACCAGAAAGCACAGACAGTAAGCTCGTATACATATGTGAGAGGCAAAAAAGAGCCTAGAAAAACGGTGGAAAACGCAAAAACACAACAAATGCCTGAGAAAAAGGATAGCCACGCTCAGTAAAGATATTGAGAAGTACGCGGAGCAACCATGCAGACAAAAATGGGAAGAAAAATGTGATGCGATGGAAAAACAATTAAGTTTCTCTAAAACATGGAACCTTTTAAGATGTCTGATAGACTCGGAAGCGAGCAAGACAGCACAACAACAAAACTTAATTATTTATTTTATTTATTTATTTCACAATACTGCAGGCCAATGTGCTGGCCCAAGCAGGAGTGGATACATCAAAACGTAATTGTAGAAAACAACAGACAACAATACAAAAGAATTAAAAGGTTAAGAAAGAAGGTGACGCTCAAGGTCACCAAGAAACTTATTAGAATGAAAGATGACACACGACAAACAATTCCAGTCATCGACAGTTCTAGGAAAAAAACTATATTTAAAAGCATTTGATCGGGCAAAAATTGGGGTTAGAGCATGTTCATGACCATGACGAGTACGTCGTACTGAGAGCGGTTTAACACAGTCAGGGAGATCAATTTTTACAATACCACACAAACAATTGTAAAGAAAGGAAAGACGACTGAACTTTCTCCGAGCTTCTAAAGTAGAAATGTCGTTTAATTGCATTAAGGTGGTCGGGGAATCAAACCTACGATATTTGCCAAAAATAAACCTTACAGCTTTTCTGTTAATACGTTCCAGATTCATAATACGTTCCAAATTCAGTACTTATATTTGTCTACATTATTTATGTTAGTGCCTCTTAGAGTATAGTGGAATTGACTAGGGCTTAGCTTCCTGGTGATGCGCAGAAGCACAGTTTTGTTAGTGTTTAACTGCATGCCCCCGTTCTGACACCAGTTATCGATAGCGATAAGAGCATCTTGTAAAGCCACATGATTACACGGTGAGGAAATTTGCTTAAAAATGACGCAATAATCCACGAACAAACGCACAGACACATTTTCAGGAATAAGAGAAGCTAAATCATTAACATAAATTAAAAACAAAAGTTGCCCTAGCACACTTCCCTGTGGGACTCCAGAGGACACACGAAGAACAGTCGATGAAGAATTACCAATCACTACATACTGACATCTATCTTGAAGATAAGCCTGAATCCACAGAACAATTTTAGTAGGTAGTCCAATACGCTGTAATTTGTGTAACAATTTCCCGTGTGGCACTTTATCAAAGGCTTTACAAAGATCTAAAAACAGTACATCAGTTTGCCCAGAAACATCTAGCACACGTGAAAATTTATGGACAGTTGTAACTAACTGGGTAACAGTAGATAACCCCCTTCTGAAGCCATGCTGATGCTTTGATAGTACATTGTGTTCACTGAGAAATTCATAGACGTAATTAGCAATAACGTGCTCAAGAAGCTTGCAACAACTGCTCGTAATAGAAATAGGGCGGTAATTCTCAAATGATAAGGGGTCACCTTTTTTATAAATTGGTTTCACACGTGCTATACCCCACTCAGACGGTATTTCCCCCGTAGCAATTGAAAGATTAAAAAATCCAGTTAGGAACTCCGATAAGTATTCAGAAAGACTTGTCCATAAATACAAAGGCACGGAGGAAGAACTGATTGAAGAAATCAGACAGAGATACGTTGAAGATACAACCAAAGAGCAATTAAGCTCGCACAGAGGTAAAGAAAATGATTCCCTAGACCGACCAATATTAGAGGCCGAGGTACCATGGGAACTAACGAAACTGAGCACAACATCCGCCCCGGGCCCCGATGGGAAAACGAATAAAACGCTCAAAAATTTAGACGACAAATCTATCACAGCCCTCACCGAAAGTATGAACAAGTGTTGGGAAAAAGGTAAGATACCGAAGCAATGGAAAACGGCAACAATCATAATGATTCCCAATCCAGGCAATAAATTAGATCTGATAATTTAGCCCTATTTCCCTGACATCCTGCATAGGAAAGTTATTAGAGCATGTCATCGTCACTCGCCTGTCAAATTATATGGAAGACAATGAGCTCTTTCTTCATACAATGGTAGGCTTCAGGGCAAAACTCTATACACAGGATATTATGCTTAATATTAAACATCAAATAATTGATTCGGGTCTCAATACACACGACAGAAAGGTCATAGTTGGCCTAGATCTTAAAAAGGCATTCGATAATACATTACATAAACCTATACTTGCCAATCTTCAAGCGTTAGGGGTAGGAAAAAAAGGTATACGATTATATAAAAGACTTTTTAACTGACCGGACTGCAAGAATAATACTAGGCGAAGCAGAATTTAAAGAGTTTAGTCTGGACAGCAGAGCTACGCCACAAGGCTCAGTTCTATCCCCCTTTCTTCTTAACGTGGCCATGATAGGTCTCCCTACCAGACTGAAGGAAATTCCAGGACTCCACCACAACCTCTATGCAGATGTCATTACCTCATGGGTAGCAGAGGGTAGAGACGGATACATAAAGGAACTTTACAAACCGCAGTGAATGTTGTAGAAGAATATGCCACCCATACAAGATTACAATGTTCACAGGAAAAATCGGAACTTCTTTTCTATAACCCGACATGTAGGGGTCAGAAAAGTATCCAGGAAAAACCTAACATTAAAGTTTGTTGAAAAAATGCAAATACCTACGGTCGAAAGCAAAAGAATTCTGGGACTCCGAATCAGCTCGAACGGGCATAACGGAGAAGCGATTAGATTACTTGAAACCAGTGCGCAGAAAATTATGCGTCTACTTAAACGAATTGCAAACCAGCACTATGGTATGAAGGAAAATAATATGATAAGACTGGTACAGGTTTTTGTCACCAGTCGTATTGTATACGTGATTCCGTACCTCAGATTGCAAGTAGCCGAGAGAGAAAGGATTGATAGAATCATTAGACGAGTTTTCAAACAGGCAATCGGACTTCCAATAACTACCTCTAATGATAAATTACTTCAATTAGGGCTTCACAACACATCAGAAGAGCTTATAGAAGCTCAAAGAATCGCACAATATGAAAGACTAACGCAGAGTAAAAGAGGTAGAGCCATACTAGAGGAACTGGGTATTAACTACGCAAATCAATTTGGCGCCAAAAAGGATATCCCGTATGAGATCAGGAAATGTTTAGTAATCTTACCGATTTAAAAAAAAAAAAACATGCACCCCGACCACCACAAAGCAAGGAGAGCTGAAAGAGCGAAAGATATACATAAAAATGTAAAAGATTTACCGGAAACAACATACGTAGACGCGGCCAAATACAAAGGAAATGACAACATGACTATAGCAGTAGTGGACTACAAAGGAAATCATAAGGTCAGCGGCTCGGTGAGAACGAGCTTTGCAGAAGAGGCGGAGGAAGCAGCTATTGCAATAGCCATAGCATCCACCTCGACTTCACTAATTGTTAGCGACTCGCAGACGGCTGTGAGAAACTTTGCACGAGGGCGAATATCCCAAATTAATAATATTGGCTGGATGAAAAGACCAACGAACAATAGAAATAGTCTGGGCACCCGCTCACCTCTCCTTACCCGGCAATGAGGCTGCACACCAGACAGCTCGAGGACTTGCAGACCGAGCCTCTGGATTGTCCTGGTCGAGCGGGGAGGACGATGAGAGATTTGAGCGGACGACCACTTACAGAGATATTACGCAGTATTACAGGCTAAGCAGGAAAATTTATCCTCCCGCACACTCGTCATTGAACAAAGGACAGGCAGTGGCGTGGCGCCTACTCCAGACCCACACGTTTCATATTCCGGCAACAATGAACCGCTGCGTGCCGGAACTTCATTCGGACAAGTGTAAATTTTGCCACAACAGGGCGGACTTGAGCCACATTTTATGGGCATTCCCGCAGGCCCCCATGAGAGGCGAATTTCCAGACGGGAGTGGATGGGATACCGCGCTCCTCAGCTCTGACTCTCAATTACAAGCCCGCTTAATACGGCAGGCCGAAGACGCCGCCAGGGCCCATGGGATTATGGCCGTCGTCTAGGTTTGGTCCTCCCTTCTCCTCTCGCACCTGTAAGGGGAGGAGGATCTTTCTGCTAATTAAATAAAGTTTATTCATCATCAATTCTGCCGGTGAGCACAGCTGAAGCAGAACGCTTTTTTCACCGCTGAGACGCCTAAAGTTGTACCTGAGAGCTACAACAATACATGAAAGATTGTTTGGCATCGCTCTCTGAACATCCACCGTGAAATACAAGTCCGTCCGGAAGACATTTCCTCTGTTCTTTAGTGGGAACGTAGTCGGCTTCAGTTGAATGTTTGTGTAATATCAACCATAGGTGCCAGCTCAATCAAGGATGAAAGTTAACTGAAGTTAAGCTTGGATTGAGATGTTCTGAACAGTAAAAACATAGTTTTTAATGATATATTGATGAGGTTTAACATCTGATGGACGACTTCAGTACCAAGGTACAGAAGAAGCAGTCTGTGGACGAGGCAGTAGGAAATTATGGTAACGGTACTAGAAATACCAGAGAGGAGCTATGAGTAGAATTCGCAGAACGAAATTATTTACAGATCTTGAATACCTTCTACCGAAAAAACGAGGGAACCGTAAGTGGACATGGAGGAGCCCTAATGGTGAAAGTGAGCGTGCACACTCAGGCCTCGTGCAGGATGTGGAAGTGCTTAGCAAGGTATGATGCAGTGACCACAGAATGGTACTGTCTCCCATTCGCCTAGACTTGAAGAAGGAACGACAGAAACTGATACGCAAGAAGCCAATAAATTAGCTAGCACTGAGAGGGGAAGTACAGGAATTCAGCGTATCGCTTCAGAACAGGTACTCGGCTCTTATCGAGGAAACAAGCCTTAGCATTGACACAATGAATGATAATCTGACGAGTAGCATTACAGAGTGTGCAGTGGAAGTTGGAGGTACTTAGACAGGACACTGGCTAGCTGTCCCAGGAGACGAAGAACCCCATTAAAAAGCATTAGGAATAAAAGTTTCAAATACAACAGACAAAATAAAATTGGCAGATCTTTCTAAGTTGATTAATAAGCGTAAGGTATCCGATGTAAGAAGGTAGAACATGTAGAAAATCGAACACGCTTCGAAGAACGGAGGAAGCGTCAAAGCAGTGAAGAGAAAACTTGGGATAGGGAAAAACCAGATGTATGCACAATGAGGAACAAGGAAGGCAAAGTAACTAACAATATGGATAGGATAGTGAAAATAGCGGAGGAGTTTTACAGAGATCTGTACAGTAGCCGGGACAACCATGACCTTAATATAAGAACTACTTTTCGTCCCAGGTGGCGTCCCACCAGTAATGATAGAAGAAGTCAGAAAAGCTTTGGAAGGAATGCAAAGAGGCAAAGCTGCTGGTGAGGATCAAATAACATCAGATCTTCTAAAAGACAGAGGACAGATTATGTTAAAAAAAACTAGCCATCCTGTTTAGAAGTGTCTCCTGACGGTAAGAGTACCAGAATCTTGAAGAATGCTAACATCATTTTAATACCTATGGAATGAAATGACAAGAACTTGAAGAATTACTGGCCCATCAGCTTGCTCTCTGTTGTATACAAGCTATTTACAAAAGTATTTGGTAATAGAATGAAGACATGATAATTCAATTAATCAAAAAAACAAGCTGTATTTCGGACAGGCTATACTCAACAATCGACCACATTCATACTATAAATCAGGTAATAGAGAAATGCTCATGATACAGCCAACCACTATACATAACTTTCATAGATTACGAGAAGGCATTTGATTCAGTAGAAATATCAGCAGTCATGCGGACACTGCGGAATCAGGGCGTCGACGAAGCATATATAAACATCCTGGAAGAAATCTACAGGGGATCACCTCCCACCATAGTGCTCCATAAAGAAAGCGACCAAATACCAATCAAGAAGGGTGTAAGGCAAGGGTATACAATATCCCCACTGCTATTTACTGCATGCTTACAAGAGATTTTCAGAGACCCAGATTGGGAAGAGTTGGGGATAAGAGTTGGAGAGTTGGAGAGTACCTTAGTAACGTACGCGTTGCCGATGGCATCTCATTGCTGAGTAACTCAGGGGACGAATTGCAACTGATGATTACGGAGTTAGACAAGGAGAGCAGAAAGAGGGGTCTTAAATTAATCTGCAGAAAACGAAAGTAATGTACAACAACCTCGGAAGAGAGCAGCCTTTTGAGATGGGTAATAGCCCACCTGAAATTGTAAAAGGCTACGTCTACTTAGGACAGGTAATAACTGCGAAGCCAAACCACGAGATTGAAGTGGTTTGGCTTGAAGAATAGTAATGGGGTGGAGCACATTTGGCAAGCACTCTCAAGTCATGACTGGTAGATTGCCACTACCCCCAAGAGGAAGGTATATAACAGCTGCATCTTGCAGTACTTAGCTATGGAGCAGAAACCCGAAGACTTGCAATGAGGGTTCAGCTTAAGTTGAGGACGACACAGCGAGCAATGGAAAGAAAAATGGCAGGTGTAACCTTAAGAGACAAGAAGAGAGCAGAATGGATTAGAGAACAAACGGGGGTTAAAAATATCATAGCTGAAATCAAGAAAAAAAAATGGGCGTGGGCTGGCCATGTAGCGCGTAAACAGGATAACCGCTGGTCATTAAGGGTAACTGACTAGATTCCCAGAGAAGGGAAGCGGGTTAGGGGGAGACAGAAGGTTAGTTGGGCAGATGAGATTAAAGAGTTTGCAGGTATAAAGTGGCAGCAGCAAGCACAGGACTGAGTTGTCTGGTGGAACATGGGAAAGGCCTTTGTCTTGCAGTGGACGTAGTCAGGTTAACGATGATGATGATGATGAACATCTAAAAACCACAATATGACTACGAGATACGCCATAGTGGGGTGCTCCGGGAATTTTACCACTTTGCTTCTTTACCATGCACCTAAATCAAAGCGCATGGGCCTCAAGCATTTTCACCTACATCGAAAATACGACAGGGATTCGATCCTGCTATATGCGGGTCAGCAATAGAGCATCATTACTACTGGACCACCCTGGAGAATAGTAAAAAGGACGGTTTTGGTACAGTCAGTATGCGCTACTTTTCGTCCAGCTGTGAGGAAGCAAGTTGAACTGTATGAGACATATTGCTGAAAATCTGACAGCATAGCTGAACAATTCCGTTCTCTCCCGTTGCCAACTCTTTGCTTTTCAGTTGCACCTTTCACTTGCAGTCGTGGTTAGCGGATACGAAAGGTGAGAACGACAATGCTACAACCCGAATACTCATGTGATAACTCTAGCAAATTTTAGTTAACATACGGAGCATATAATGTGACATGCAATGCGCAAGATAATCTTTGTGTCAAATGAAAAAGATAATCAACAGTATCCCGCTATGTAATGTGCCTGTTTGCGGCGTGAGACATTGCTCGCACAAAGTTCCTTTCATTTCTTGTAAAAAATTATGTTCCCTATGTATATTGCTCGTAATTTTATGTGATACTACGCCCACTCATGTTTCTACATACTGTGCATTTCTTGTCGTGCGTCATGTCTTTAGTTGCAGGAATAGCTCGGTGTGCCCTTCTAGTCATGTCAATGTAAAGAAACAAACAGTTCAAGCGGATAAATTTATATAATTTGTCGTATATTTTTGTCAGCTTCATGTTCCTTATTTTTGCACTGTTTGCCACAGTGCTGAACAATAAAGCTTGGGCTCACTACAGCTGTCCACACTTCATTTATCATTAAGCTGCTTTTGGTTTATGACCACCATATTTTGATTTATGAGCATATAAGTTACATTATGAGTATTTTAGTAGGCCTTTCTAAGGCTGTGATTAGCCTGAACGTTTGCCTGTGTTGCACCTTTGTCACTAGACAACACTTCGGAGTGCCTTAGACGTTAGGACATAATAAAGATGTATATTGTACACTCACATACAAGCGGAGTTAGGTGTATAAACTGAAGATTCAGTTGTGCATGTGTGCATGTGTATGTGCGTGCGTGTGTGTGTGTTTAGATGCTAGCAGAACATGCGAAGGTTAAATAGAAATGTTATTCTTTGGGTTGAGTATATCTTTGCACATATACGAAAAATCACACTGTAATATGCTTGATCATGGCCTATAAAACCCTGGAACGGTGTCTGGCTATTTCTATAACAGAGTTCGTACAAGTCCTTGAAATCCTTGAAAACCCTTGAATATGAAACATGCATTTTCAAGGCCATTGAAAATCCTAGAATTTTCTGCCATCCTTGCATTTCCTGAGCAGAGCATTGGCATGCCGACATTACGACCTCCTAAATGTGGTATATCAGTGTAACGACCTGTCAAACTCCCCATTTATGAAGCAGTAATGGGGCGTGGGTGCACATGATCTCATTTTGCGAAAGTGCATGTGAAAAAAAAGGTAGTTTGTGGTGAGGGTGAAGCAGTGAATGTGACAGCAAAAAAATAGAATGTCACACGAAGAAGGGCAAGCAACCCCGTACATGCAACGCGCCGCTCAAGTACGAAGGACGCACGTAAAGAAAGCGCACAGGACGAGTGATGATGAACGATTGTCGTAGGTCGACACTGGAAGCGGGCTGCTTAAACAAACCAAGAACGGTGCTAGAAAAGAACACGCATATATCCACAGGATGAGTGTAAATTAACCACTGTCACAGTTGTTACTTCGCAGTTGTTGAGCAATGAGCTGCGAGTGTCAACTGTGCACAAGCTGGCACTCTTGATGGAGTGGTGCCATCAAATTTCAAGGCTATAGCAAACACCGTGTGGGTTTAGGAATATATTTTAAGTCACTTCCCAGGTGTACCTAAATGCTCATTCTCCTTATCGAGGCCCATCGCGAGCGCGTGCAACGCTGACGTAGCTCTGCAGGAAGGGCAACAAAAGTTCTAGGGACGTCACACGAGATCTGTAGTCTGCTGAGTGACCTCCGGACTTCCGCCCCGTACATATCGGAAAGCATCGCGGCTGCTGCAGGTAGCGGTGAGATCGTTTTTCAGGTGCTTGTGTGGCATATGGGTGCGAGAGCTGACAATACTCAGCATGACGCGTGCAAAGCTTGGGATCGCGTGACTAAGTCAGATACATGGCTATGTACCTGCACAACTCGGTCCCCACAAACAGGAACTGAAAATTGTCCATACCAAAAAAGGCGACAAATTATATAGCGAGGATAAATTAATATTGGTGTGTGTCGTGCTTATTAGAGCTATAATTAAAGCTTGCAGCAAAGAGCGCACAAGCCACAAATATTGTGGCACGACAAGGCCTGACTACACATGCGTGTTGAAGCCCATCAGCGCATAACTTTCCGACATGACCTCGCGCCTTCTCCCTATGGCGAGTGGGCGAGAAGTTATAATACTATGCTCTTTTTTATAATTGTGATATCTATATATTGTAGGTGTAATGAAATTGGTCATTTTTGATAATTTTAGAGTGAAGACTTCGAAATTAGCATGCCAATTCAAGTCCTTGAAAAACTTGCTACAGGTTCTGGAAAGTCCTTGAATATTGCCACGTTCCATTTCACAAGTTTTTGTTATCGTTCCGAAACACCACATGATTCTCGGCGCAAACCGCGCCTGCAGTTTTCGAGAAGGTTCCGGACAGTAGTAGATTATTTCGATAAGATCACGCCCACTGTGCGAACGGTACAGATTGTTCTGGAACCTACGCCACCGCCAGCGATAACGCTAGAACATTCGACGGCAAGGGTATAAATGCCGACGCGCTTCGCCGCTTGTCAGTTGTTGATCGAAGGCCGACGCTGCGTTCGCCGCTATCAGTCCGAGACTGCTATCTGTGCAAGACTGCTGCTGTAATTAGACTTTCCCTTTACCGGGCAAAGGTTCGCCCAAATAAACAGTTAAATCCCAACACGAAGTTTTCTGTCTTTGGCCACGTCACGACCCCGTGACAATATCCTTGAATTTTCGCTTTGGAAACCTGCGTGAACCCTGTATTAGAATGAACCTCTCCCTATTAAAAATTATCGGAGAGATCGATTCTGGCTAGGTCTGTTCCGGCGGGTACAAGTATGACCACCGCTTGAGCATTTATCCCGTGGACGAGCCAACTTAAAACAATCGCGGCCGAGATTCCTGCTCCGATTCCCACAGAATGCTAAACCTTGAGAAGCACCACGACACGTTTCTCCGTATGCAGACTTTATACATTATAAAGGTGCAAGTGCCCAGCAATGAGATTGTGATAGCAGCGCTTAGTTTCTAAATCATGTCAGTGCGAAGCGACGAAAAAAAGTTGAGTAAGTGGCAGGCGGGGGGGGGGGGGAGGTTTGGATGAAAAATTTTGAGAAGACTTTGACCCCCCCTCCCCCCTGGCTACGCCACTGTTGAATAACGTTTCTCAATCGATCACGAACATTCTGCTGTGCCCGGCAGCACTAAAACACTTCGATATCGTCTTTTCTGACAGTTGCTCACACTGTGGGGTCTTCGATCATCACCTACCACATTGTGTGAGCCTGTTCCCGCAGCTCTGCTATCCCCCTATCCTCAACTCAACCCAGGAGGAGTGGGAGGCGACCATGCTTGCCTCTTCTGACTTTCAGGCGTCTCTAACGACACATCCCCAGATCTCACCATGACCTCTCGGGTTAACTCAGCTAAATTGGAAAATATTCTAATAAAGTTTGGTAGTCACCACTACGTTATTCAGACCTCTCTTAGTTTACCTCATAAATTGTTTAACATAAAACCTCCCAAACTAACGGATTGGGACAAATTTCGGCTAACTCGTGCGAATAATGACTACGTAATGCCTCACGGTGATTTGGGTGAAATGTAAAATAAATAAATAAATAAATAATTCTTCCGCTTCTAGAGAAGATTTACAAGAATGGATCAGCCAACTCCAAGCGGATGTTGACAAACACACTAGAACTAAGCCTTCAGATCCTTTATTTCACACGCTTGATGCGAAGCCACTTCACATGTGGGAAGCAAAGAAATCGCTATAAAACGATGAAAAAAACACTGCCACAACCGCAGGCTTCGCATCCGTGTACCTAGGCTCGATCACGACATACATGCATATGCAACCCAGCTAGTCAGTCAACAATGGAGTCAAATGTGCGAGAGCATGCACGGCAATCTCAGTAGTAAGAAGAATTGGCGATTTCTGAGGCATTTGCTCGACCCATGGACATCGCGTGCGCATCACAATCATTACATAACTCGGTTAGTGCTCAAACACAATGGTAATATCCCGCATCTTTTTCAGGAGCTTGCGCGATTTCACCTCCCCCTCATTTCAGCCCATGCGCATTCAGATAATGCCGGCGAGTTCAATGAACTTCTTGATGCTCCAATAACGGAAACGGAAGACCGACATGCTTTATTTTCACTTAAAACCATATCTGCCCTGGGTATCGATAAGGTAACTAATAAATTACTTCAAAATCTCAACGATCAATCAATCACTGCCCTCACAGACTACTACAATCACTGTTTCAATACTGGCTCCCTTCCTAAAAGTGTGGCAGCTTGGGCTAGTTGGTATGACATGATGATAGTTATAGCGCGAGAACAAAACGACGACACAAAGGCAAGACACAGGACCAGTGTCCTTCGTGTCCTTCTTGTCTCTGTGTCGTCGTTTTGTTCTCGCGCTATAACCATCGTCATCCCTTCCTAACTCATGGCAAATCGCTAGGGTCATCTTTATTCCTAAATATAATAAGCCCTCAGACATAGCTAACCTTAGACCTATTTCTTTAACGCCATGTTTGGGCAAAACTCTCGAACATGTCATTCTTAATCGCTTAAACAAGTACGCAGAAGATAATCGGTTGCTCCTAGCAGAGATGATTGGCTTTCGCCAATCACTCTTTTGCCAGGATGCTATGCTGAGGCACAAGCATGACATCCTTACTCCCAGTGGCAGTAAAGATACTCAAGCTATTCTAGGGTTCGACCTGCGTGGTGCCCTTAACAACATAGCTCATGCCTCCATTTTACGCGAATTGGATAACCTTAACTTTGGCAAGAAAATGTACAACTATCCGCGAATTCCTGTATCATTAGTCTCAATTATCTCGGCTATCATTAGTCTCGGCTATCATTAGTCTCAATTGGCGAAATTCTCCCCCAATCACCGTAGGTAGCCTTGGCACACCTCAAGGATCAGTCCTCTCGCCATTCCTTTTCACCCTAGCTATGAGGTCTATTTCTGAAACGCTAGCTAAAATTCCGGATCTCCAATATTCCTTATATGCCAATGATATTACCATATGAATGAAAGGTAGGTCCGATGGTTACATTCAAGGTACCTTACAAGAAGCCGCAGATGCGGTTACTACGACAGCTAGGCTTATGAACCTCGCATGCTCGCCAGCTAAATCTGAGCTTTTACTGATCTCTGCTAACAAACGCGGCAAACCCAGCATTCAAATAAACTTGAACGGGAAGCAAGTTCCTGTCGTAGACAAAATACGTGTACTAGGCATGAACATTCAGTCTAACAAAATCAATACTTACACGCTTCAAACGGCTGCTACCAGCATAGACCACACAACCAGACTTATAGGAAGAGTGTCCAATAAGCACGGAGGTCTTCGGGAGGCAGATTTCTTAAGACTCGTACAAGAATTTGCCATCAGTAAAATCACCTTCTCCCTCTTATATATTCACCTAACAAGGCCTGAGAAAAATAGGGTAAGTTCACTGATACGCAAGCTCTGCAAGTTTGCTATAGGAGTGCTAAGTGCAGCTTTCACAGGAAAACTTTTGCCTGCAGGTACGTTCAAAACCTTTAGCGAGCTCGCTGAAGCCCACCTGACAGCTCAATACCAACGCTAATCGAACACCCACACTGGTAGGCGTATTTTAAAATCCCTAAATATTACTCCAGCCCCGATGAATGAGGAGAACTTTATATACCGCAGCTGCATGACACTTTCATATCCATCCTATCCCCAAAAATATGCATCCTGTTCATCACGAGCATAGATGACAAGAACGAGCTAAATCTCTTCACTGAAAATCCTTGAACTGCAATCATGTGGTTTATGTCGATGCCGCAGAGTATCCTTGTGGGCAGAAACTTGCGTTGACAGTTATGAACTCTGACGGCAGTGTTGTAACGGAAACATCCATTAGAGTGCCGTCTTCGGAAGAGGCGGAGAAGGCAGTGGTTGCACTTGTTGTTACGATTACTCATTCTTCTGCCATAGTGAGTGATTCGAAAACTGCCATATGCAACTTCGGAGCAGGTAAGGTTTGCAGGACGGCCCTAGTCATTATCTCCTGTAATCCGCCATGCCAACTTGTTGCGTTAATTTGGACACCTGCTCACTCAGGCTTAATTGGTAATGAGGCGGCCCACGCAAGCGCTTGAGATTTCACGATCCGCGCGCCTAAGGGACGTTTCAGAAACCAACGATTTACCTATTGCATGTGTATCTAAAGAAAGATTACTTACATACGACATTTGTAGGCACTACCGCCTCGGTCGCCGAACCCTACCAACTTTACAGCGTCAGTTCTCCCGCAGGCGTGAGGTCCTCTGGCGTAAACTACAAACCTGAACTTTTCTCTCCCCTACCTTACGCCACAACATTTATCCCGGAATATACACTGATTCAGACTAGAAGTTTTTCACGGTAAGGAAAGCGGACCTCAACGCATTATGTGGCAATGTCGAAATCACTTCCCTCCCCTGAGTCTTCGTAAACAAATAAGTAGTCAGGGGCTGTGGGAGGCTGCCATGCGCAGCTACAACCCCGACCTGCAGGAGGTTATCCAGAAGTGGGCTGAGGTGGTAGAACAGGCTTACCGCAAGTAGGATCTCTCGCCTTCTCGCAGCCCCTTTCTCTTAAAAAGAGATAAATAAAGCTTTTTTCTCTCTCTCTCTCCTCATTTAATAGATTTACTGGATTTTTAAGTTGACAAAACAGCCATAATAAATACAATATGGTGAGCAAACACCGTGAAAACGGTGAGAAGACGACACGGCGCGAATGAATACATGTGGAGGGGCTATAAGCGCACTTGCTATTGGATGAGAGGCCTGTAGCCTTCACAGTGCTGAAGGGAACTTCTGAAACAGAGTATAGGAACAACCTGTAAGACTCGCGATTCACATTCGGTTAGAACAAAAAGGAAGAAATTAAAAAAAAATACATAACATTGATGAGATATCATATTGTTTTTTAAATAAGTGTAGTTTATCCCTACGGAAATTACCGTTTTTTATATGCTTGCTTCCTAATTCGTGAATTGAGGAGATATATGTTTAAGACAATATTGTTGAGGTTGTTCGAAATTTGAACAGCAAGATTTTGTTTCCCGTAATTTGTTGCACTATATAGTATAGGCACAAAACTATTTCCGAAATTAGAGCCTGTCGTTTTTACACTGTGTTTACTGTGGAAGGAAAATTGCCGAATAAGTTTAAAGAGTAGCTTATATGTGTATAGGTTGCACACCTTTGATTGATTTGTGGGGTTTAACGTCCCAAAACCACCATTTGATTATGAGAGACGCCGTAGTGGAGGACTCCGGAAATTTTGACCACCTGGGGTTCTTTAACGTGCACCCAAATCTGAGTACACGGGCCTACAACATTTCCGCCTCCATCGGAAATGCTGCCGCCGCAGCCGGGAATCGAACCCGCGACCTGCGGGTCAGCAGCCGAGTACCCTAGCCACTAGACCACCGCGGCGGGGCACGTTGCACACCTTTAATAATTTATATTTGGAATAGCTTGTTTCACTGCTGACCGTACGTCCCAAGATTTCTATTTCACGTAGTGCACGGTTTTGAAGTATTTGAAGTCATCCTAGATTATACTGTGTAGTCTACCACACAAAAAGAGAGTATGTTAAACGAGAATGTATTAGTGCGTTATAAATATGGTGCTTCACACTTGTTAGTAGCAAAAATAATATTGCAGCCCGTTTGTCGTACCTACAACGCGGGCAACACCACTTCTGAGAGAGGAGGTACGGAGCTTGCGAGTTTATACCGGGCATTGACTCGCGCAATGGGAATTCCTCAATTTCAGGCAGTGGACCTAAGGAATCAGTTTTTTCTCAGCTGGTCTGTCTCCACAACTTACTACCACAGAGACCCCGCCGATGAAAATGCCACTCCAGTCTTGTTCTGGTCTGTTATCCACTCTGTGGCTTTAAATCTCGAAGGATCCAACCTCCGTGCCTCTTGCCTAAATTTTTATTTTACTCGTCTGCATGCTGCCGCTTCCACACCTGAAGCACTTACTTGTCTACCACGGTCAGTTCTAGCGAACTACATGCTGTTAGAAAATGCACATTTTCAATTATTTCATTTTATTCTGGCTCTTAACGTTCCGAAAGGCCGCCTCAGTGAAACCACTGCTTTTCGAATACCTGGGGCTGGATGTTGGGTGCTCGAAGCGCCATTCCTTCGTGAACTGGTGGAAGGCAGAACCATCAAATTTCTTGTCAGTTGACATAAAATGGGTAATTTAGATTTCAAAGCAGCATGCAACTCCTTCAGGCTGAGTACTATCTCGGCGGGTCAGCCGTGGAGGAGACAGAGCGTCAGCAGAAACACGTTCTTTGCCTGGCGCATACAAGTGTCAAAACGCGTCATGAGCCTTTTTATTCTCGGTAGCCTGGGCATGATGTCTGAACAATTTTCAGACAAGAAAATTGGGACTAACAGCTTCTAGTCAGTTTCACTAGTACAATGTAATTCTTTAACATACTCCTGAAACTTCTAACGTGCCTTTGTCACTAATATACCTTTTTTCTCAATTTTCTGAATTTTATCACAAGCCTCCTTTCTGCCAGACAACAGGAGACGTATGAAACAGGTCTGGAGACCCGTCTTTCTGTTTCTGTCACAGAATTGCACCCAATCAAAAGGTTTAGACATCGACCGAAACTACTGTTGAATTTCCTGGATGGAACACTGACAAAAATGAGCTTTCAAACAGCTATTTTTGCAACGGTATGAAGCTTTTATGATCGCCTGAGGTGCATACCCACTCTCTTTCTGCATGTAGAATACATTTATTGGGTTCGCCAAGTCCGATATGTTAGGGACGAACTTAATCAAGTAATTTGCCATTTCCATATTTCTTCTAAGCTCCTGAGTGTTTGAAGGGGATCTCATCTTAATAATAGCCTACACTTTCGAAAAGTAAGCATGACTTCCTTGACTATCGAGAATATGTCCCAAGAATGTTACTCTTTCTACATTGCATTCGCACTTATTGTGGTTCAATGTGACAACATGTTTCGGTAGTCTTTGCAGAACTGGAGGCCGGAAGTTCGCGCTGGTTGGGTCTCTAGACATTACCTGGTTTCTGAAGGTGCAGATTCTTGAAATTTTAGTTTCCTTAGTGCTGAGATGGGCATGGTGTTCTGTTTGCTTCTCTCTCTCTCTCTCTCACCCCCCCCCCCACACACACACATATATATATATATATATATATATATATATATATATATATATATATATATATATATATATATATATATATATATATATATATATATATATATATATATATATATATATATGAGTGTGTGTGTGTGTGTGTGAATGAGATCTAACAGACAGTAATGCCAAGGAATGTACAGGGGAAGTTATTAGAACCAATGGAATGTAAATAAGAAGAAAGAAAAGTGGGTGAAAAAATAACCAGCCGTGAGCAGGAATGGTTATTTTTTCACCCACTTTTCTTTCTTCTTATTTACATTCCATTGGTTCTAATAACTTCCCACATTACTTTTCCTTGGCATTACTGTCTCTTAGATATCATTAACATTGTGTGAAAACACGGAAAAACGAGCCCTTAGGTACACACTTCTTTCCCTTATATATATATATATATATATATATATATATATATATATATATATATATATATATATATATATATATATATATATATATATATATATATATATATATATA
Source organism: Rhipicephalus microplus (assembly GCF_043290135.1). Lineage (NCBI taxonomy): Eukaryota > Metazoa > Arthropoda > Arachnida > Ixodida > Ixodidae > Rhipicephalus > Rhipicephalus microplus. The sequence continues at coordinate 185,873,908 of NC_134704.1, read as the reverse complement.
TTTAGGGGGTGAAATTTAATGGATCCAATGGCAAATGCGGTACAAAAAGAGGTCGACAAACGTGCGAAAAAACACTAGTTTTATTAACGTTTCGGCAGGTGGGCCTGCCGAGACGTTAGTAAAACTAGTGTTTTTTTCGCACGTTTGTCGACCTCTTTTTGTACCGCATTTGCCATTGGATCCATTAAATTTCACCCCCTAAAAAAATACATACATATATATATATATATATATATATATATATATATATATATATATATATATATATATATATATATATATATATATATATATATATATATATATATATATATATATATATATATGTATTTTTTTAGGGGGTGAAATTTAATGGATCCAATGGCAAATGCGGTACAAAAAGAGGTCGACAAACGTGCGAAAAAACACTAGTTTTATTAACGTTTCGGCAGGTGGGCCTGCCGAGACGTTAGTAAAACTAGTGTTTTTTCGCAAGTTTGTCGACCTCTTTTTCTACCGCACACACACACACACACACACACACACACACACACACACACACACACACACACACACACACACACACACACACACACACACACACACACACACACACACACACACACATCACACAAACACACACACACATATATATATATATATATATATATATATATATATATATATATATATATATATATATATATATATATATATATATATAGAGAGAGAGAGAGAGAGAGAGAGAGAGATCTAACAGACAATAATGCCAAGGAAGGAAAGTATAGGGGAAGTTATGAGAACGAATAGTAATGTAAATTTGAAGAAATAAAAGTGGGTGAAAAGATTCGAAGGTCACAGGTTCGGTTCCTGCCCACGGCAAGTGATCTTTTCACCCACTTTTCTTTCTTCACATTTACATGACAATTCTGTCTAATAACTTCCCCTATACTTTCCTTGGCATTATTGTCTGTTAGATCTCTATATTATTGTGTGAAAACAGGTAAGAACGAGCCCTTAAGTATACACTTACTTCCCTAATTCAATAACGAAGGTCTCGTACTGGCAGACTTGGTGTCTTTAGGTTGTATACGAGGGACTATTGGCCAGCTGCCATCTCGTAGTAAGTTCCCGTGCGACGTGACGATAAACAGGCTAATAAAGAGTGTGCTACACTCGCTGCCGTGGCTACTGGTGGCGCTGACTGACACTCCCATATTTAAATTCACATATATATACACAATAAAAGTGGCCGTGGGGATAACCGTCGTGTTAGCTAAGTGGTAGAGCATCGAACGCGTTATTTGAAGGTCGCAGTTTATGTTCCTGCCCACGACAAGTTATCTTTTCACCCCCTTATCTTTCTTCCCATTTACATTACCATTCCGTCTAATAACCTCCCATATAATTTCTTTGGCATCATTGTCTGTTAGCTCTCATTATGATTGTGTGAAAACACGTGAAAACGAGCCTTTAAGTATACACTTCATTCCCCCCCCCCCCCCCCCTGTCAAACTGTCAAACTGCCTAACGGTGTTCTGTTTGTCCTCCGCCAACTCGAGCTGCAAAAATCCTGAATTTCCGTCGACTGCACGAATATGTTTAGCTCCGGCAAGTTGCACAAGCAACATGTTTACGCATTGGCAGAGGGTAAACCTTATTTAGCTCGGTCAGGTCTACGCAGATGTACATATCCCAATTTGGCTTTTGAGCCATGACCATTCCAGAACACTACTGTTTCGGCTCCTCAACTGTCTGAATTACTGGAAACTCAGCTATCTCTTGCAGTTTTGCGTTATCTTTCGACATTAAATGTATGAAAAAAAGTAAGGAACTTTTCGAAGAGTGGTCAGCGATAGTAGTACAGCATCTACTTTAGGCTTGATCTTCTCTGCGAGCTTGATTTTATCATGACCGTTATAACTTTCGGGAAACTCATTCTCTAGGCTGACGGCTGCGCTTTTCTGACTGATCAAGGCGTTTCCCAATGCCTAGTTTTTCACCAGCTGTTCTTCACAGTGGAACAGTGTGGGAATTGAGGTTAGTCTACCGTCATCCCGCGGGCTTTGCCACCTTTTCTGCCGTTCTCATGTCGCGACATGACTCCCCTCCTCCACTGTATGCCACGCTGTGGGAGCGACGAGTGGCGTTTAACTCCTCTCACTCGGTAGCGGATGTTGACTGTGTCGCCGCGCGCAGAGTCTCCCGAGAGGTTTCGCGCGCCTGCGTCAGGAGTGAGTGAGACCTCTCCGGGGACGATATGGGGGTAAGCACGCTTTTCTTTTCCGTCCGTCGGCTCCCTTTGTTTGGGGCTCGTTCAGGCTTCGCCAACAGTGCCTTGCGCCCTCGGCGAACGCTTACCTTATGTCGCCCCCCTTCCGAACACTAGGCCGAAGAGTGGTGCGGTGTCCCAGTGCGTGGCCAGGCTGCGCCAACCCGTATCTCTCCGAAGCCAACGCGAGCGCCTTTGCCCTCACTCGAGCAACCGGGCCTTTGTCCGGTGTCTCCGTGAATCACTTTTACCACGGAGACGTGCTCGCGGCACCCTGTGTCGTGCTTCTCGCTCGTGGCGTGGATAAGCCCATTTGCTTTCCCGCCGCGCGTTTGCAATGAGCTCTGTACTGCGTTTTTTGGTGTTGCCGCAGGCAAGAAAGTGTTGCGACCTTGAGCAGTGCTGTGTTCTTGTCATGGCGATGGTTAACGCATGCCCTGCGGCTCGCTGAGATTGAACCCACGCTAGTGACCGTAATCCTTCGGGATACGAGTACACTACAAGCGTCTGGAGACCATCCACGATGTAGATGCTTCCTTTCGACGATGAGCCGTGGCATGGTATTACTGATGTAATCATGCCGGAGACCGGAAGTTCCCGCTGGTTGGGTCTCCTCTAAACTTTACCTGGTTTCTGAAGGTGCAGATTCCTGAAATTTCCCTCATACATTGAAATCGCGGTTACATCTGCTCGTGTTTCCACTGTTAGGTTGAGAGGCGACTCATTGATGTCCACATTAGCCACCCATGCACTTGTCGTCGCGGCTGAATAACTCTGAGAAATGCGTCGTTGTTACCGATGATCTCGAAGACTGATGCTCCTTGTTTGCAGACATGGCCAAATGTCCTTTTTGATGGCACTTGTTGCATGTCGCTTTCGTGCAGGGCACTTTTTTGTAATGTGATGCCAGTAGTAATACAGTGTACACTGATTTTTCTTCGGCTTCAGGACACTCTTTAGTTTGCATTGCAGGCGTTTTTTTGCTTTTCTAGAGGCACAGTTTCAGTACGAGCCTTGCCGACTCTGTCCACCTTTTCGACATTGTAGCCGTGCAGCGTAGCAGGCTGTTTCCTAATGACGTCAGACTGTCCAGCCATAGTCTCTGATACCCGCCACTATACAATAGGTTCGCCATGCAATTCTCTAAAATTGCACGACCAGTTAGTGTATAGCTGTGTGACAAACCCTTCGGCACCTTTTGTTTCACGCCGTTTCCTTCCGAAGAATGTCGCTCTTTTGTACACGACATTCTGTTGAACTACGAAGTGGTTCTCTAACGCCCGCAGAACATCATTGTAGCATTATTTTCTTTCTCTGTAAGATTCCGTGAGGCAAAGATGTTTTCGGCCTTGTCGCTCATAAATTAAAATAATGCGTGAACTAGTTCCGTGGAACATTTTGAGGCGAGGCCAATCACAATGTGAGAACGTCTGAAAGAGCGCTTCCATTGTAACCATTCGCTTGCATTTGCAACGGTAAAATTATACGCAGGTTTACATTGAAAGCCTCTCAGTGACACTTTCTCTTGCTGACATTTCGACTCCTTCATCGGACAGTTCGTTGCAGGCTAGACTGTTCGCTGCTACCACGTAGTGCTCACTGAAGCCTGGAAACGTACAATCGACACATGCGGCTTTCAGTCTGCGGTCCTTTATTTTTCGTCGAGCGGGCCGGGTGCGCGCGCCACCACCGGCTTTTTGCCATCTCCCCAGGTTTTACGTGTGTCCAGAAATAAACCTACACAGCGCAATCGGTATAATGGCCCCCAGTTCCTTAAAAAATAACAACCAATCTTCTAGATTACGCGAAGAGTTCCACTTTCGAGTCATTTAGTGTAACAGACTTTGTGAGATTGCAAGGCGTAAGTTTGGCTCTAAAAAGAACTAATTTTGTCTTAAAGCAGTTAAGCTGAAATGAGTTTTTAACCGACTAAATATATTCCTACGTAGCTGTCATATCAGTGGTCAAAAGACGATAACGAGGAAGTGGTCTGTCGGTTGTGCTACGTAGAGGAAGAGCGCAGAAGATCGTCGATTACTCGGGACAAAAATGCGCGGCCGCGATCAGAGAGTAATTTGCGAGAAGCGCCATGGTGTAGGATGACATCGTGGAGCAAAAAGTCTGCAACGTCAGTAGCGGTGTTGTTTGGGAGTGCTCGAGTCATGGCATACCTAGTGGCGGGGTCTATAGCAACGGCGACCCACTTGTTGCCCGATTTGGACTTGGGGAAAATGACCGAGAAGATCTATACCAACACAGAAGAAAGTTTTGGTTGGGATGGCGATCGGTTGAAGAGGTCCAGCTGGGGGCGCAGTAAATCACTTCCTACGTTGGCATTTATCACAGGAGGACACGTAACGGCGAACGGACTGGGCGAGACCGCACCAAAAGAAGCGACGACGCACGCGGTCGTACGACCAGACCCGGCGAAAGTACGCGCTGTAACAAACTTCCCAGTCCCGCTCTGTCCATGATGTTCGAAGTTTCGCGGGCCTCTGCTCCTGCTTTCGCCGGTTCTTGAAAAACTTTGCGGCACTCGCACGGCCACTCATTGACCTCAAACAAGACGTCCCATTTTGTTGGGGCCCTCTTCAAGCTGACGCCTGCTTTCAGCAAACCGCCGCTCGAACGACACTTCCTATTCTTGCACATTCCGACCCCGATGCTCCTACAGAAGTGCAAACACACGCGAGTAGTCAGGGAATCGGCGCAAATTCAGCGGGGCAACGACCGTGTAATCACGTATGCAAGCCGTCTGCTTTCTAAGTCTGAACGCAATTGCTCTATAACAGAACGGGAATGTCTCGCCGTTGTCTGGGCGGTTTCGAAATTCCGTCCTTACTTGTATGGCCGCCCTTTCCGTGTCATCACAGATCATCACGCGCTGTGTTGGCTTTCTTCTCTTAAGGACTCATTAGACGACTTGGCCACTGTACATTATGCTTACAGGAGTATTCCTACTTGGTTGCTTTTAAGTATGGACGTCTTCATCTGGACGCCGATTGCTTACCACGCACCTCCACCACAAAGATGTTACGTAAAAATGACACGAGGCGTGTCTATTTGGAATCTATATTAAAAATGATGCGTATAGCATTGACGAAAATGGCGGACAGCACGCACAACTGACAGACCACTTCCTCGTTGTCGTCTCCTGACCACTGATATGTCAGCTACGTAGCATTAATGCTACGTAGCTGATAATATAATTTACGTAACAATACAATTGTCTTAGTAAGTCATTTACCAATGCACCAGTTCATCATCTTTGTTTCCTGAAACGTAGAAATCAGTATCATCTGCTCATCACTTGACTCTTATTGAAAAACAAAGAAGTATGCCACACGTGAGTCACAGCGATGTGCATTGAACCAGGTGTTAAACACGAGACTTGTACATGAATAATTTGGTACTAAATGGAGGAAGTGAACTCGAAAATTGTCAAGCAAGTATTTAGACAACAGAAGAATACCAAGCCAAAAGGAAACATCAAGTAAGAAGAAGATGAAGGAAACAGAGAGGTACATGTGGAACATGGGAATGTTTACGAAATCATAACTGGAGACCTACCGAACTTTTAAGCAGGAAATTGCAAAGGAAAAGATCTACGATAGTTCTCGAGGTAGTTCTCTGCTCTTCGAGGGTAGAACGGGAGTTTTGCTGACGAAGACGTACCGAGCAAAATACGAAGGCACAGACACGGTATGTCGTGCGTGTGGAAAGGAGGAGGAAATGGCTGAACATTTGATGGTGTTCTCTAAAGGGCTCCGCCCTATAGTCGAAGATAATGGCACCGAATTTTTCAAAGCATTGGGGTTTAGGGACAGTGAAGGCAAACCTTAAATGGGTAGAAATAACCAGGAGGAGGCTCGAAGCGCGAGTGAAATTTAATCTGTAAACACACAGTGACAGTACTTGACTTTATGGCTAGGTGGCGTGAACCACCGCCCGATCTAAAGGGCACAGCCAGATACATCCATCCATGCATCCAGCCTAGGGTTTCTCGAAGCGCACGCCCGCGCATCGAGGAACCCTAGCGTCACCAGATGTCCCACGCGTATTTTGCGCAGTGGAGAGGGAAGGGGTGTGCACGCTCACGCGTGCGAACACTTGTCTCGTGGTGGGGAGAATCGCATGCCTTGAGCTTTCAGCGGAACGATTCTGTTGTAGTTACCGGGCGGGCAAAGGTCACTGGACTCGCAGCACAGTCTCAGTTTACGAAAAAGCTGCGCTTTTCAGACACAGCGAAGTAACAACAGAGATACTTATTCGCGTGCGCAACTCGGGACACGTTTTGGTCTGCTTGCCATTCATCGCGTGACATTTAATTTGCGCGAACCGCACTTATTGATTAGCCTTTGCCACATAGCTTTGAATTTTTATAGCAACAATGCAAGTTTCGTATATGCAAAGGGTGTTTGGAAGTCACTGTCTGAGTTTAGTATTTTTTTTTGCCTTCTTCGAAGATTAGTAAAAAGAATGATACCGGTGTATCTTCACTAGGCATTTTGAATGATGCTGTAAGAAGTTTATCTGTCTCGCAAGATGAAAAAAAAAATATATTTCTTAAGACGAGCGGCATGACATGGGAAAACCACGGACGCCGCATTGGCCACAGAATACTTGAAGCTGCGGTGCTGTTCAGCTCGCACAGCTCATAGCATTTAGATTGTCTGTGCGGGCCATGATGATCCATTACTAACATCACAAATAAATCACTTGTCTTGCGGCAGCAGTGGCTCGAGCACAATTCTAATTTATTTATTTATTTTGTAATACTGTAAACCCTCATGAAGAGTCATAAGAGAGGACATACATAAAGAATGTACAATGTTCATAAAGTTCCTCAATATAATGACAACTCACAATTAAAACTTGTATTCTTTTAAGTAACCATTCAGCATACAAAATAACAATTTAAGAACAATTCAGAATCCACTGTCATTTTTCAAAATAATTGCTGTGAACATAAAGTCCCTCAGATCACTTGACACATAAAACGAAATTCAATCCAGCAGTCACGTGAGTGCGCTTGACAGCATTTTTGATGTCAGTAGCATCTTTCAAAACAATATCGTTTGGCAGTTTTTTCCACATTTCTATGGCATCTGGTCAAAAAAAATATCGAAACGTGTCAATATTCGTTCAGTGGGGTTTTATGACGCAATAGTGGTTAGTTCGGTGATTTGTTTTGCCTGGAGTGTGTAAATATTTGAGCTTATCTAAAGTTTAAAGTTTTCTAAAGGGAATTATTTGGAACGATACTTTCAGCCTATAGTTATTTTACGTAGCTCGAGAGGATTTCGGTTGCATCTCCGTAACATCGGTGTGACTGATTCCTTCCTTCGGTACGTTGAACTAATAAAGCGCGCCGTTAGTCTCTGTATTCTTTCCAACTCCTTCTTAGGAGTCACTTGATGGGAGCTCCAAACAACGGATGAATATTCAGTACTGTTCTAATAAAGGTGGTGTATGCAACATGTTTTATGCTGCGCGATGCATCTTTCAATTTCTTCCTGAGTAGCTATAACTTTTGATAGGCCTTTGTGCAAACGTTATCTATATGCTCGTTCCGTGTTATTTTTGCGAAAATGTTAATTGTTCGTAATCTAGACAGGTAGCGCTCAAGATGTCTTGGGTGTGACTAATGCACACGCCTTTGCATTCGCGAGAGGCCAATTAGGCAAAACAATTAGCCTTCACCTGCTTATTTGAGTGAGTGAGTGAGTAAAAACTTTATTGAACATGTCCGGCGTCATTGAGCGGGGTGGGGCTACAAGCACCCCGGCCTAGGTGACGGCCTCGAGTCCTTGGACCCGGGCGGCATCCTGGGCTTGCCGGACGGCCCACAGTTGATCGGCAAGGTCGTGGCTGAGCAGAGCCGCCTCCCATCGCGCCTCGCGGTTCGAGACTGCCATGTCTACCGGGTTCGTAGGGGACTGCTGCGCGTTACCGGTACACTTCCACAGCATGTGCTGCAGCGTCGCTCTGGCTCCGCACGCCTTAGACGCGCCGGACGTATAAATGCCTGGGTAGCAGAGGCGAAGGATCACCGGATTCGGGTACGTGTGTGTCTGTAGTTGTCTCCAGGCAACCTGCTGTTTCTTGTTTAGTTTGGCGTGGGGCGGTGGATATTTGCATCTGTTCAGTCTGTAGTGTTGCGTGATGTCTCTGAAAGTGGTCATGCGATCCCCCCACGTCCATTCCCGCATCGCTGTCGAAGTGTGTGAGACATCGGAACTGTCGGCATGCGTCGCAGCTTGGCGTGTAAGTCCTCGAGCCGCGGCGTGGGCAGTCGCGTTGCCCGCAAGCGGAGGGTCCGTGTGGGCGGGGGTCCATACAAGGAAACTGTCGTTTTTGCGGCAGATGTTGCGTTCGTGAATTTGAAGAATGCGGGCCACTTCGCGGGAGATCCAGCCGCTGGCGTAGTTGCGTATCGCCGCTTGCGAGTCGCCTATTATCCACCTCGGCGTCCGTGGTGGCTATCGCGAGGGCTATGGCAGCTTCTTCGGCCGCCTCCGTCTCTTCCGTGCCTATCGTCGCACTCGTGACGCAAGTTCCTACATGATCCGTGATCGCGACCGCGAAGCCGCGGTGGAGTCGTAACGGGCCGCGTCCACGTAAACTGTGTCTTTGCTATTGCCGAATTTCTTTTCAAGGTCTTGGGCGCGCCTGTTGCGCCGACCGATGTGATGTGTCGGGTGCATTTCTTAGGCAACGGCATAACGACGATGCGCTCGCGAATACGCCTGGGTATCCCGACCTTTTCGCCGCGCTGCGTATGGTAGTTGATACCCAGTGTCTCGAGGATGTGTCGACCAGTTCTGGTCTTCGCCAGACGTTCGTACTAGGCGATGTTGTGTGCTTCGATTATCTCATCTAGAGTATTGTGCAACCCCAGCTCGAGAAATTTTTCCGTGCTGGTATTGGCCGGTAATTCGATTGCGCGTTTGTACGTCTTGCGGATGAGACAATCTAGTTTGGTGCGTTCAGTCGCCTGCCACTTGAGGTAGGAGGCGACGTACGTTATATGGTTCATAGCGAAAGCATGTACCAGGCGAATGGTATTGCTTTCCTTCATTCCGCTATGCCGATTTGTTATTCGTTTCAGCAACCGGATTGTTTCATTGACCGCGCCCTCTAGTCTGCGAACGGTTTCGCCGTTGTGGCCGTTGGCGGACAGGCGCAAGCCCAGTACCCTAATGGTGTTAACTTGTGGGATGACAGCGCCGTCTGATATGCGTACATTAATTTCTCTATATGCACACTCGAATGCGGAATCGGCGTTCTTGGGTTTACGGCCCCTGCGCGATGGTCTATAGAGCAGGAGCTCCGATTTAGCGGCGGAACATTCGAGGCCAGTGTCGCGAAGGTAGTCCTGCACCACGTCGACGGCTTCCTGCAGCGTTTGCTCTACGTGGCCGTCATTTCCCTCGGCAACCCAGAGGGTGATATCATCGGCGTACAAGCTATGGTGGAGGCCTTCTATCTCAGCGAGTTTTCGTGGTAATCCGACAAGCACGAGGTTAAAGAGCATGGGCGAGATTACGGAGCCCTGCGGCGTGCCCGTACAACCCATGTATATGTCCTGCGATTCTAGTCCGCCGATCGCTAATAGGGCCCAGCGGCCCGTAAGAAAATCCCGTACGTAGTGGTACGTTCTCTCGCCCAGTCCCAACGCTCGTATACTTTCAAGTATCGCAGCATGGCTAACGTTGTCGCACGCCTTTTTGAGGTCGAGCCCGAGTATCGCTTTGGTGGATCGTGTGGGAGTGTCTACGATATCGTGCTTGAGTTGAAGCATAAAGTCCTGCGTGGAAAGGTTACGACGGAACCCCAGCATCGTGTGTGGGAGCATGTTTCGGTCCTCGAGATAGTTGGTAAGGCGAGCGAGAACCACATGTTTCATGACCTTACCAACGCAGGACGTCAGGGATATCGGCCGAAGGTTGTCAATCTGTACTCGTTTGCCCGGTTTGGGGATCATAATTATGCGCGCCGTTTTCCACGAGTTCGGTATAGCGCCCGCATTTCAGCACTTGTTCATGTAAGCCGTCAGTTGTTCTATCGACTCATCGTCCAAGTTACGTAGCGCTTTGTTGGTTATCCCGTCCGGGCCTGGCGCCGACTTTGTGTTGAGCCTGTGCAGCACCGCCCTCACCTCTGCAACGCTGAAGTCCTCGTCTAGCACCGCGTTACCCTCACCCTCCCAGGCGTATGCTGAGTGCGCGAGGGGGCTACGTGACTGAAAGTAACGGCTTCGCACGTCATCTAGAAAGTCCGCGTGGGTGCCTTTGTAGTCGTGCAGCAACTTGTTAAGCTTATGTGCGTACGATGTTTTCGTCTCCTCTGGATCCAAGAGGTGCCGGAGGAGATGCCACGTCTTAGCCCGTCCCAGCTGGTTTTCCATCCCATTGCAGATCTCTTCCCATTGCGTTTTGCATACCTGTAACGCGTGCTCTTTTATGTCCCTGCTTAGCCGTGCTATGCGTCTGCGCAGCGTTCGATTGTGGCGTTGACGCTTCCACCTGTCTTGCAGGCTGCGCTTGGCTTCCCACATGTGTAGGAGTTAGCTGTCTACCACTTCGAGCTGTGCTTCTGGCGGAACCTCCCGCGTCGCCGTTTCTAAATCTACCTTGAGCGTCGCAGTCCAGCTATCTATATCCTCAATAGCCGCATTGCCACGATTCTGCTCTTTCCGGACTTTGCGAAACGCGTCCCAATCCACCAGCCGGTGGTTCTTGCCCTTGGTACCTTCCCGATGAACGCGGTGGTGAGGTTCAACGTCGACCTGGATCTCGATCACTGAGTGATCGCTACCCAGGTCCTCCTGTGTAGTGTGCCATCGCGCGCTAGCAACGTTCTTGGTAAATGTGAGGTCGGGTGAGGTGTCTGCACATACGCTGTTGCCCCTGCGCGTAGGCGCGGAAGGGTCTGTGATGAGCTCGAGGCCCTCATTCTGCGCATCGTCCCAAAGGCGCTTACCTTTTGGCGTTTCGTAGACGTACCCCCACGCCGCGTGGGGCGCGTTGAAGTCGCCCGCGATGAGCAAGGGCCCGTCGGCAGCTGCCTCGCGCGCCTCTCGCAGTAACGTGCTAAAGCGGTGTCTGGCTTTGGGTCTGCTATATACGTTCAGCGCAAACAGGCCGGGGCCGCGCCCTTTCGTCGGGATGAGCTCTATGAATACATGCGGTATGCTAACGTTCATAAGTTCGCGTTGCGCCACGGTGAGGTTGCGTCGCACTAGCGTTGCAGCGACCGGTGGGGCTCCCGCGGTCACAGCTTCGTCTATAGATTTGTACCCCGCCAGCTTGACCGGGTCATTGGTTTCCTGCAATAGTATTACGTCCGGTCGTTGCCGGCTACGTAAGAATTGTTGGAGAAGCGCCCGTTTCCTCCTGTACCCCCTGCAGTTCCAGTGCCAGATAGTGAACGTGTTCCGTGTGTTATGCTGTTGTGGGCGTTGTGTTTGTGTGGTTTCGTGTCGAGCCATGGTGACTGTACGTGTTATGGTTTGCCGTCCGGCTGATCCTGCGCCTCTTTGTCGGGTAACGGCCTAAAGTACGGTTTCCCAGTCGTTCGTACTGGGCGACCCACTGTGCCCGGAAGTCGCATTTCGATATTGTCTATGCGCGTTTGCAGCGTCGCGACCATTTTTGTGAGCTGAGATATTGCAATGCTCAACTGTTCGGTTTGTGCGGTTTGCTGAGCGATTGCGTTGTTAAGTTGCGCGGTTTGCTGCGCGTGTTGGGTCATCATCGCGTCTACCTTGTCGTCGAGTCTATCGACTCGTTCGCGGAGTTTCTCCTCAAGTTTCTGCGATTTGACGTCGAATTGTTCCGGGTCAAGTGCCTTACGTTTGGTGGGTGCGGGGTGCGCGTCTTGAGCCTCCATGACTTCCTCCACTCTCTCGGCTGTACTAGCAGCCGCGTCGGCTGCGACGGGTTTAATTGGAGGAGGAGGAGGAAAGGAAACTGTCGGGGCCTCCCCCTTCAACGTGGCAATTTCGTTTCTTAACCTTGCATTTTCCTGCTTTAGTTCTTGGATTATTGATTCGAATAGATCCAATCGTTTCCGCACTAGACTTTCTGGGTCGCTGTTGCGTTTGTAAGCAGAGTTGCCGCGTCTGTCTACATCTGGGTTTCTATCAATGGCAGTCTCGGTTTGCGTTAGCGGTGCGCTGGGCGCGCGTTCGGAGGCGACGTCTACCCACCTCAATTTATGGGGGTCAACCTCTCCTCCGCCTTTGGCTGCAGCTGTGTGGTTGGCTCGGGCCGTCGACGTGCTGCGAGGCTTGGCTGAACGGGGTCGGGAGACGCTGCGAGAGCGGGCTCGAGAACGAGTATGGGAGCGAGTGCGGCTCCGCGCGCGGGTCTCCCTCGAGGCCGATCGACTGTTGCCGCGACGTCGTCTCGGTGCGTGGCGTCGTCCGTAGCCCTCCTCCCCGTCGTTGACGGTGCTGCTACTGCTGTAGGTGGCCTCAGCCTCCTCGCGCATTCTGCGTTCCCACTGTCGGCGCTTGACTAGGTAGGGTGTCTTGTACTTAGCTTTGCACTTGCGGTCTCCGGTGAGGTGACCCTTTCCGCACAGTTGGCACACCGGCTCGCACCGATGATCGTCGGGCGGGTTACCGCATCCGCACCCACGGCACTTCTTGTCGTTCGGGTTAGGGCACACGTCGGCCCTGTGTCCCAGACGACCACACTCGTAGCACATATCAATATGTTTCTTGTAAAGAGTGCACCTTATCACCATCCCGCCGTAGTTCACGTAACGAGGCACGTAGTAGCCGTCGAAAAGGATTATCACGTTGGTCGTGTTTCCCATGCGCTTGGCATGCAGGACGTTCGGGTTGGGGTGGTTAACCAGACTTCTCACGACGTCCGCCGGCTTTTCGTCTAGCGATATGCCCCTGATGAGGCCTTTGGACGTGTTCTCCGGAGCCGCTCTGTAGGCACTCGCTTCGAACTCACGGTCGCCAATTCGCAGCTTGCAAGTGCCTCCATATCGTCTAGCACGATCTTCTGACGGCGTGCTTACCACAATAACGTTTTGTCGCTCATTGAGACAGACGCTGTGCTCCTCGGCTACCTCGCGCCCCACCCCTGCAGCGTTGCGTATGCAGCAGTGGACGCGGTCCTTCTGGTAGTGGGATACGTTGAAGCCATCCCGGCGTCGCACGATGATCTTGTAGTCATCCGTTGGCAGGTTGGGCATTCGGCTCGTCATGGTGATCTTCCGCACGTACTGCGTCGCATTCTGTATAAACGCCGCCTTCTCGGTAGACGCTGGCGTTGCTTGCTGGTTCTTCGCCGGGTCGGCGTCTCCACCCGCCTTCTTGGTGTTTCGTTTGATCTCGCACCATCCCTGCTCTTTTCCGAACTCTGTCGGCGATATCTCCTCCCCTTCGACTTGCACGAATTCCATTTCGGGCGCCGGTGCAGCGGATGGGGCACCCGCTTGCTCCGACGACTTGTCAGGCCTGCCGTGCCTTGTATACTGGCTTGATTGTCGTGCCAGCGTGGCGGTACGGGCAATCTTCGAAAAGTGACCGAAACACGGGCTCACCTGCACAAATGGTATCGGGAGAGACCGCAGGACTTTCGCAGTCACTTGGGAATACTCTGAACTGAATGGCTGGAAAGAAATCGCCGAAAACCATAGAAAATCTGCGGAGCCGATGCGACGCGCGTCCGCACACCGTGGCCCCCTAGCGGCCAATCTCTGCATATTTGAAGCGAGAAGAATTTTGAAGTGACCAACGTGGAACATTTATGCAGGGTAATTGTCGTTTTTTCGTCAGGTTATACACAATAAAGAGAAACAATCCACGCTGACAAAAATATTTCGCATTTTGCTATAGGCTGAGGCTAAACAATTTTATTATGAAATTCCGAACAGGCACAATTCCCGGAAACGCTAATGGTTGGTAATTTGATATCACGTATTTACAGACGCTCAATTTAAAAATTGTGTAACAAAGAATCTGCTACGTGGCCAGGTGTCTCAGCAATGTGGTTGGTCTGGCGCGCTCCTCGATGACGCACCAACTTTCAACCACTCGAAGAGGACTGCATCCGCCAACGGGCTTGAAATAATTTATCCGCTCTTCAATTAGGTCCGCATAGGCTGCGCCGGGGAGGTCGCCGGCTCGTGCAGGTCAGAAGGCAGCCGCATGCCCACAGGGCAACCTGTCAGCACCGGCAAAAACCATTCGTTTAGCACAGACAAACAAGGATTTATTTGTTTACTTACAGGATGCATGCGTTGCCTCGAAGGCATTATCACAGGCGCGACAACTTTATTATGCTTGCACTACATAGCTCATTGCGGTACAAGCCACAAAAATACATAACATAAGGTCAACATCAAACTAAACAAGAAGAAAAAGACAATAGGTTAACATTTTGAAAGGTAGCGGAAAGCTCGAACAAAACTATGGGGCGATTACACATTGTTGTAAACAATCGCGAATAAAAATCTTCATCATCAGATACAGAAATGTAGTCTTCCGAACGAGATCCAGTCGCACACAGTTTGTGGGAAAAAAGACTTAAAAAAAATAGTTTGTATTACAACTGCTTGTGCGCCCTTTCTTGGAGTGTCAATTGCTGAGTCCAAACATAGGATGGTGCTTACGAGCAGGTATGGCTGTTAAGGCCTGTAACTGTGGTTGCGTCACTGTTGCCGCAGTGTCCATTGTCAGGTTCAAATGTAGAGTCGACAGCGAACTTGGCACGAACACTCTGCAGCGTGTTCTTAAACAGTTTGATTTATGTTGGCGTGGCGTAGCTTTGGCTTCTGTAGCCGAGATGTTACCTATGCCGGCCGACATTCTTGCTCGTGCCACTGGCATATCAACTGCCGTGGCTCCTGCCTCAATTTCGTCTACGTAAAACTACTGGAGTGGCACGATGTGACCATGGCAGAAAAGTGTCAAGTCATCCTTATTGACTAACGTGTGCGACAATTATTCTGATGATGCATGGACTGTCCTTATGCAGGACGCCACTATAAGGTCGATCTTCAAAGCAGTCTTAAACATTGGCGTGGCTCTATGTTGAGTACTGGTTTACCACGCATATTGTTTCAAAAGTGTCGGGTGGCGCGAAGTGGCTAGCGCGAGAACGGTGCTGTAAACACGTTGTACTTCAGGTGTTCAGATCCATTCTTTGGCCACTATGACAGACAGCTGTGTGCTACTGTGTACTAGTTCACACGCGAAAGGCGAGCGGATGTTTCACTTCCCTCTTAACAGCGAGTAAAGAAAAAAATAGGAAGCACAACGGAAACATGACCGCTGACATCCGACCGACAGCACCAAGATATGCGAGGTTTGTTGTTGCGTTGTCCCACAAGTTACCGTGCATTTTTTAACCATTGGCAGTAAGCATGCTGTCAAAAAAGTCGTTGCTTTCCTCGCTATAGCTACATCGCGTAATCACCGTGTGAAGCTGCTTTTACAAAGAGGATGTTAAGCTTTATGTTCAGCCATGTGGATCGAATTGCTTGGGCTGTCTTGGCAATAAGTTTAGATAAGCTGGTCAAGACAAGTTAACCATAGCTCATGCTCAATAATCACAGTAAGAAAAATTCTTAATATAGACACAAATCAATACTGATTGATGCTCATTAATACCAATTAAACCAATAGAATAAACCAGGGTATGCATATAAAAAGGCTAGTTAAGCCACACCTTTAGCCGCGAAGGAGCAAAATGGGAGCGAAATGAGCGTAAGTGCTGCATTACGTCCCCGCAACCAACATATAGTCTGTGGAAGGATTAACTGCAAGATGAGGATGCCGTGTGCAAATTTAAGGAGGAACTGTTAGACCACACGGAGCAATGTGTACTCCCATGACACTTTCCGGCGCAGTGGGAGCCTCGAAGGGCGAATCAGCATGCGCGTACACAAATAGTGTCCTAAATAAATAAGCTGTTAGCAGTTTATTTAGTGTAAATGGTTTTGACAAATACGGCACTATGCCAGGAGAATACTATTGTTTATATAGCATAAATACAAGCAAATGTGTAAGCCGCCTCACCTCAAAAAAAAAAAAAAATGCTCGCGCTCTATTTGTATCAATGCGCGGCATGGTGTTCTCGGCAAGCTAAGCCTCATCGGCGTAGCAGTGTGTTGTGGATGTGTTATCGTTGTATGGTTGTGATTGCTGTTTCTTGTAATGAACTGAATGCTTGATTTTTGGGTTGTGGTAAAGGTGAACCGCTACTGGAATGAAGTGCTGCGCTATCGAAATGCTACGTGCCGACTGGGATATTGCCTGAGAGGTTAGTGTAAAGAAGGCTGTCATCTCTCTGCGAGATTTCACCTGTGTGCTGTTGATATGTAACAATCACCGCTTGTTTAACCCTCACGTTCTTCGTGAACCAGACCCGCATAGATGATGAGCTCGCGTGACACGGCGTTGCGAGAGCTACCCCGTCTACTCTAGAAATAGAGGCGTGAGGGCTGTACCATCGAAACACGGCAGCCTCAATGAGGGCTCAACATTAATTGTAGCAAAAACAGTTGTTCAAAGATTGTTTTGCTTTCAGTGCAGCACAAATAAGCATTATTCAGCAGAGAGTACCGTGGCTTTTAAAAAGAAAATTCACTTTAACTCTGCAAAATGCAAGGCAAACAACAAATTTAGGAAGGTCAGCTGCTAACATTGCATGTCTAGATTGGCTTGTCGCCACGAACACAGGCAGTCGAGAACCGCGTCGGTGATTTTGTTCGTTTGTAGCGATGCTAGTTATGTTTATTCTTATGGATCTAATATGAAGCGCAAGCTTCATTGATAAATAAGTGGGCCCACAAGCGTGCCTCAGTGAAAGCTTGAAGCGTTAAACTCGAGAACGAGCTTCTGGAACTTCATAACACGTTTTGAACTGTTCGATTGCATTTTGACAGGTTCTGTGAAAAAAAAAGTTTGCATCTAGTTTTTACGCGATAGGACGCTGTGATGATTATGACGAGCGCGCCATAGAGGCAAAATCGGAGCGGGAAATTCACTGGAAAAGGAGAGGAACGTAGACTGGTGCAGCGGGCGTGCACAGCCGGCTTCGATGGTTGTTGGGGCTTTCGACCCCGTGTCCTGGACGCTCGCTTCGGTCGAGCGTAACCTGTACGCCAGCAAGATGCCAGGGTGCGGGACATCGACGTAATCTCGAGCCAGCGAGCTACACGAGAAGGCGTGTTTCCACCGTGGACGCTACTGCGACGGGCTCAACGCCACGTCGCCCGGTGCTATACGGTCACTGCAACGACGGGGCGCGTGAGTGTCGTCTTGAAGACTTGTGGCCCGGGAGTGAAGTGTGTTGAGATGTAGACTTACGTCTCGCGTGGACTTCCCAGTAGACCCTCTTTAACATGGTATCATCCTGATTTCTTTGTGAGATTTCGTCGCATGTGTTCTTGTCCTCGTCCGATATAAACAACGTCTTCGTGTTATCAGGTTGTCTTAAGTGCGTCCGATGACCTGGGCCCATTGAGTAAACCCCTTACTCACCGCAGACGTGCATGGACTACAAGCATAACTACAAGTGCATGAACAGTTCTGGCGGAAATAGTGAATGCTTTTGCAATCGATGTGCAAACACTATTCTTGTAGAATAGTGTTTGCACTATTGTACAAGAATAGCGCAAATAGGTCACTCTGTGTTGCTTTGCATCATTTTTTGTGATTGGTCATTTTTATTCATTTATTTTGTGTAACCTCATTGCGTACCTTTCTTATGTACAAAAGCGATACACACTCTGCGAATTATTGAGCTCCTGTGTTTATGAAATATTCCTTTTTGTTTGTATACCTTGGCCTGTCATTCACTTTGCCTTTTGCTCGTATTATTACTTGCTTTATTTTATTAGTTTTTTCTTTTTATTCTTGTATTTTCTTTTTGCCCTGTCATTGCTGACGTAGGGTGGACGGTGCTTAGTCAAGCTGCAATAACTGCAGCTTTTTTGCCGTCTCCCCATTTTTCGCCATTGTATCTGTTTTGGTGAAAATGGAATAAAAGAAAAAAAAGAAAAAAAAGAATTACATAATCAGGAAATCGATGACTGAAAGCATTTGACCATCTGAGGAAAGTCAACATCTTGCAGCTGTTGATGGTGCGAGTGCACTTCCCGAAGTCGGCTGGACAGCATCCAGTTGAATAAAACATTGCATCTTTTATGGTCTCTCTTGAAGTGCCGCGAAGCTATCATTTCTTTTTTACTCATAAAAGTTGCTGAATTGATGCGTGCTCACGATAGCGCAGAATTCACATGAGTCGCCGAATAAACTTGGCTGTTTCATTAAACGTGTTTGTTTCTTCTTTGTTGTTGAACAGACATTATCGATGAACGACATTACCAACGGCGCTCTGTATTCTAAGAAGCGAGCAAGCTTGACACAGCGATGGCAACATGCATTCGAACATTTATATATACATACACTCACAAAGCACACAAATGCACTCCAACCACGCGCGCAGGAATATCTATTCAAAGCATTTTACATCTTCACAAACGTCATCACCGAATGGTTGCTTGCCAAACACTGAAAGATTAAGTCCAATATAAGGAATATTCTTAGGTTGAACAAGAACGTAGAACGCGCGGAGTCCGAATGGTGCCTACATATGCCCCGGAAATTTCCACTCTGCCACGAACTGGGGTGTGGTATAATGGTTAGCGTACGCGACTGCTGATTCAGTGGTGACTAGTTCAAATGCGTATTTTTCGTGCATTTTTCTGTAGTTCATTTCTGAATTTACTTCTTGCGTATTGATTGCATATGTCGTCAAATGTCTTCGTCAACCTCCAAGTTCTTGCTAATTCAACCTCAAATTGTAATAAATTAATTTCTTTTTTTCAAGAAGGATGAACTAATGGGACTAACTTTTCGTCCCTACGCATTCACTTCCTCCCATAAAGGGGTAACTTTTACTTCTTGACATTTCGTCGCTCAAAACTACTGAGGACTAAACAGTTCGTGCCCTGACAGTTACTACCGAAAGGACGAATCGTTTGTAATTTGGGGTGTAATGGTTGTGGCAATGCAGTCACCCCCCAAAAGGACGAACCACAGACCCATTTTCATCCTTTTCGGCTTAGAGTGCAGTATATCGCAGCCTAATTGAGTTTGGACAAGCCAATTTAACGCTAGTCGATGTGATACTCGACAGCAATCTATACTGACAGATACCAATCAAGTGGCACTAGCTAAGAAAACTGAAAATTATGTCAGATCACACTAATTGGGTCAAAGATGAGATGGCATATCCAAGCAGTTAATTAGACCCGACTAAGCTATGTTTTCTTTGAATTAACCATGACAAACACATCTGGGTTACGCTAATCTTGAAAAAACCATTGTTAAGTGAATTGAGAATGACCAGGGGTATGAGTGACTGCATATGGCCATATTAAGCCGATCTGATTGAATCCGAATAAACTAAATTAAGGAAATATGAATCTTGAACCATAAGATTCTGAGTAACTTGAGATTGCCTAGCCAGTTGGATGACAGATTATGGCTACAAAAAGACAACGTGCATTAGGCTGGATTAAGCTAATCTACAATAAACTAATCACGAACAAGTGAATTTGGAGTGACTTGAGATTGTCTAGCCTCTCGGATGCCAGAGCATGGTCACGTTAGGCCCATGGCATTTGGTCAGATTAAGCTAATCCGAAGTAAGGTCATCTTGGGCAAGTTTCGAAGTGCCTAGCCAATATAGCTTCGAAGTGCCTAGCCATTTGGATGATCAAGTATGACCACAGTAAGACAATATAGATGAAACCGGAATAGTCTATCCTGAATTAAGCTAATCTCGACTAATAAAACCCTGAACCAGGCACTTTGAGTAAATACAGTTTGTCTAGTCAGTTGTATGAAAGAACATGGCCATAAAACAGTTTGTAGTAAGGCGAATAAGGCTAATCACAAGCAAGTGAATTTGGAGTGAGAATGTCTTGCCTGTTGGATACCTGAACATCGCCACGTTAAACCAGCCCGGATTAACAGAGATTAAGCCAGCTCGAGTCGATCTAATCTTGAAGAAATCTGTTTTCAGAAAGTCGAGATTGCCTTTAACCAGTTCGATGACTCAGTATGACAACAATGGGATTAAGCCGGGTCAGGGTAATCCACACGAGCTAATCATGAGCAAGTGTATTCGAAGTGAGGAGATTGTCTAGCCTGTTGGATGCCGGAGCATGGTCAAGTTAAGCTCATGCGAATCGAACAAGTATAGGCTAATCCGAATTCATTTAAGGTAATCCAACTTATTTGTTTGTACTGGTCATTGATGTTATTCATACTTTCTTACCGTGGCATGTCTATGTCGGGGCTCCACACGGTAAAATACGCCTTTGAAGCTCCGTGTCATAGTCATGTAAGTCAAATGCAAGACGTGAATTTCATGTTAGGACTAGTCAGTTACGGTAGTTATGCCTTCTTATGATGTCGTGTCAATTTTGGTATACACCAAATGAATAAAGTGGCTGTTAGAGCCCCATGACCGGGCGATGTATTTCATGACCTACATAACATGCATACGGAGGTTTTGGCAGTATGATTAGCTAGTCATGTTATTCATCACATCTCATACTGTGTAAATTTTTATACTCAACAAAATCTCATTAGAACTCCCTTACCACGTCACTGATGTCATAGCGTATACAACATGCATGGCACTTTTTGATGTTATGACTAGCCATATTATTATCTTACGCTGTTATCATGCGTTGTCATGTCAATTTTCGGGCACAGAATGTTAATAAAACGGCCTTAAAACCTTATGACTGTGTCATGTGTGTCATAGCGCACATGACATGAATGACATGATTTTATTGTTAGGACCAGTTATTCATGTTAGCCTTATGCTCAAATTACGCCGTGTCAGTTTTGGTACACACCATGTTAACAAAGTGACCGTAAGAGCTCTATGATCAGTTCATCTATGCCATGGCCTATACAACATGCATGACAAGATAATGTGGAAATATATGAGCGCACAAGGTAGAAGGAAGGAAGCACTTGACCGGAAATACGCTCAACTTACAACTGCAGTTTCATTAATGAAAAATTCATTGCACGAGAACACCGAAATGCGCAGGCGCAACCAACTACTTAAAGGCGTAACCCACCAAAAAAGTGATGTTTACCTCCTTCAACTACTCAAAACACACACCTCTGTTTTCCTTAGCGCCACCGGATGAACACTGATACACGTGCTCGCGTTCGCCTTAATATGCTCTGCTTCAATGATTTCTTTGGTCAATCTGAGTTTGATTTGCCCAGAATCCTCGAGCTGCGAAACTGCGGATCACCCCCACAATCCCTGCAGTGCATTGACAAGTGCGTGCCACGTGCGAGAATTTTCAAGGCCGTCACATGTTCTCTGAGTCTATCATTTCAACATCGGCCCGTCTGGCCAATGTACACTTTTCTGCAGCTCAAGGGTATTACATACACAACCCTCGAAGTACACAGTACAAACAGCGTGGGTTGTTTTTTAGTGCAACCACTGTTGTTCAACCTTTGCCTTCCACGATTTCCTATCATGGGACATGGTTTTTCCAGTTTGCAGGGAGCCGCGAGAACAACGTGTACTCCGTGCTTGCGCCCAATCTTCATCAAACTGTGCGACATCTTGTGCACATAGAGCATGACTACAACCAATTTTATTGGCTCTTTTTTTGAAATGTTGGTGGCACTTAACCCCTTCAACTTTTTTAACATGGTGCTGCTTACTGCCACAAGCACGCTGTCCGGGTAACCCGAACTGAGTAGGGGTCTTAATTAATTTTGGAAACTGTGTTTCATTTTATGAGAACATGATTTGCTAAGTGAGAAAATAAGGCAGGAATTGACGTTTTGCATGTCTGTGTTGCGCCCTCTCACGGACACTTCCAGAAGCAAATCGTGGGGCATCGCGGTGAGCGAGCTTCTGCCACTGTCCCCGCTCGCTTTGATCCGGACTAGCTCTTGCTACACACCCACAGCACTGAAAGCAGTAAGCAGAGAATTTTATTATGCTTTAAACAACGCATAAAGGGTCTGGACACTGCCTGTTGACGTGGTTGAAGGCCTGGACAAATCACCGAAATGGCCAGGATGCCGGACACAGGTGGTAACACCAAGAACACCGGAACGTCAAACTAGTCGAACACACAGGACGCCTTGGACAGCGGCAGGCGAACTCGGGCACCTGGTAGGCGCCAGGTGACGAGGCGATGAAGAAGACCAGGTAATTTCTGGCACAGGGGTCATCTAATGGTGTACGCAGCCTACATGCGCATGGTAGATGGCGAGGGACGCCGCCACTACCTCGCTTTTTTTTTTCATGAAGCGCTGGTAGAATCGGAAGCACAGGCACAGGAGGACGCGGTCATTGGCCGGGTCCCATGCGCCGAGAACGCCGACGATGACGGCGGCCACCGTGACCCTTTGGTAACGGCGACGCAGGTAGTCGGCGACGGGCTCATACAATCAGTCATCGATTTGCTTCATCTCACTCTGAGACTGAATCAGCAGCTATGTTGTGTCGATATTAGTGAGATATGCTGATTGTTTAGCCTCACGTGCTAAGCTTAACGCGCCAAGGCAGTGTTCGGAGTGTGTCGTCAAACCAATAACACAGCATCTCCAAATATCGGACGCACAACCTCGCACAACATTCCGTGCGCGTTGGATCCTCCTTCGGTGGAAAAAAGAAAAGAGAGACAAGGAGCGTTGCAGTGAGAGACGCGAGAGAACGCGTTCACAGAGAAACAGACATACGAGAGCCACGAACAACGTCGAAGAGAAACAGCCACAAAGTGAAATTATCCGCCGGCATGAGACTCTACCGAGCTTCGCCAGAGCGACAAATTCAAGCCTCTTAGTTCCTGCTGTAGTTGCTTGCTTAGTAGCTTTACAGCATTTTTTTTTCAGTTAATAACCTGGTCCCAAGAACTACATTCGTTGAGAAGACGCCGTGAATAGGGTGGGAATGAATACACGTAGAGGGGTGGAGCATCCTTCTTGTTGGCTGTGGGGCCTGTAGCTTCCACAGTGCTGAAGGGAACTTCTGAAGCAGAGTATAGTTGCTGGCATCGCACTAACATAACCAGATTTATAGACAAACTCATTGGATGTGCCGCCCGCACCACTCACAACACTGATGCCACCGGAAAATTACAGGCGGCGTCTGTAATTGCGCCTCACAGATCGTTTCCCCAAGCCACCGCCAGGGGGCTGCGCAATTGCTGTTGAGGCATGCATAAGGCAGATTGGGTATCGCTCTTTTACTAGCTTGCTGTGAGAAGAGTCAAAGGCTAACAGGCCCTTCTTTCACCACGGGGAAAACTCCCAGCCAACGCGGCCAACTTGCCCCGCCGCGGTGGTCTAGTGGCTAAGGTACTCGGCTACTGACCCGCAGGTCGCGGCTTGAAATCCCGGCGGCGGCGGCTGCATTTCCGATGGAGGCGGAAATGTTGTAGGCCCGTGTGCTCAGATTTGGGTGCACGTTAAAGAACCCCAGGTGGTCGAAATTTCCGGAGCCCTCCACTACGGCGTCTCTCATAATCATATGGTGGTTTTGGGACGTTAAACCCCACATATCAATCAACGCGGCCAACTTGATTAAAATCAATGTTACCGGTCACGTTTTGCTAAGACTATTTCATAAAGCAAAAGGGCCACGCAGGACCCTGTGCAGTTTGTCGTGGAAGAACCTGTAGTTGATGTCTACAGATATGTAGACAATTTCCCAGTGATGGTAACGATATAACGTACGACGAGGCTGCTTGCAGGCTTGGGAACAATATGACTGTAATGGAAGATGAAACACGCACACTAACACACAGACAAAACAACGAAAACTCAAAGCGGAAAAAAAATTGCCCGCAGCTTCCCTCGGGGGAACACTGAGGAGGATGCGGAGCATATAATTGGTTAACGGGGTGTTAAAGTGCGACTTACTTGGGTCGATGGCTTAATTGGTTAACGTGGTTGTGAAATGGGGTGTTAAATTGCGACTTACTTGGGTTGATGGCTAAATTGGTTAACGCGGTTGTAGGAGGGGGTGTTAAATGAGTGAACACGTACACACGTATGCGAAAGGGCGGCGCTGGTCGAAGGGACGTCGATCATTGTGTTTGTGGATTCGTTGGAATTCATTTCACCGCGACCTTGGACGTCGACGCGCCGTACAAACCAACCGACGAGCGGCAACTGAGCGAGCGAGCGCCGACCTTGAGTATATATACAGCGCGACGGCTCATGCACTGTCAGCTGTCGAATGTTCGAGAAGGGGGAGAAGCGTAACGGCGCATGCGCGCACGTCAGCTGCCGATGTTCTCGAAGCGCGACGGCGCATGCGCGTGCGTCAGCTGCCGATGTTCTCGAAGCGTGACGGCGCATGCGCGCTACATTATACAGCTAGCGAATGTTCGTGAAGAGGAGAAGCGCACGCGGTGTGTAGAGGAGGAAGGGTGCACAGATGGTGGAGGAGTGAAGCGCGCGCGGTGTGTAGAAAAGGAAGGGATGAACAGATGGTGGAAGAAGGAGGAGGAAGCTTGCGGACGGCGCCGCACTACAAGCCTCGAGTATTAGATGCTCCGCATCTAAAAGTGAACTGATAGCAGTCTCTAATGAGTTTCAGTAAAACGTCAGTCCTAGTCAACACAGACTCACCCGTCGTAAAGTCGAACGCGCTTGGCGATGCGAGGAGACGTGCGACGCTGGGGGCTTTGAAGAGGCCAGCGGCGCCTTTTGAAAGCTGTAGAGGAACTGGCGTCTTGCCGAGCGAAGCGTTGGAGGCGGAGAACGTCGGCGGCCTTGTGAAGTCTGCAACTTGAGCTCCTGAATTCTGTCCTAGAGCCTTGACACTCGGGACCGGTCACCCGGCTGCGTCCAACACTCGGTACCTTCTCCTCTTCTTTTTTCTCTTTCCCCACAAAACTCCGAAACTCGGC
This sequence comes from Rhipicephalus microplus, assembly GCF_043290135.1. Taxonomy (NCBI): domain Eukaryota; kingdom Metazoa; phylum Arthropoda; class Arachnida; order Ixodida; family Ixodidae; genus Rhipicephalus; species Rhipicephalus microplus. Next base: position 185,848,704 of record NC_134704.1, on the reverse strand, counting down.
ACGCGCACACATCTCCGCACGCGCAACAGCGTCTTTGTCGTCTTTTTCTAGCACCCATATCACATCAGGACACTACATCTCTTTCAGGCGTGCATAACCCAGGCTCCCACTCCAGTCTTCCGTTCCTTCAGTCAAATGAACAAAAGCCGTAACAAGTGCGCGTCACATATGGGCACAATGCATTCCACACCAAAATACTCTGAACGCTTGTAACACCCCTAAACAGTCACGTTCTTACTGCACTGAAAATATATGCTGTACGGTGAAGAGGAATGCCCACTACTGCAGCGACATCGACACGTACGCGCGGGGCGCGAGCTAAGGCTGCCTGGTTGCTGCTGCGACGCTGCCCGTAAACCCAGCCAGCTCTTGCTGCTTCTGTACCGACGCTGCTACCGCTTTAAACCTTGCATTTACATTATATTTTGGTGGAGAGTGCTGCGGTTTTCCCCGACCTTGGAGCTGCGTAGGCGAAAGCTGCCGTACGTCATGCCTGACGACCCTGTCTTCACACCCCCACCGGCTTCGCCATGCAGGGGCTGTCCCGGTGCCAAGCTCTTGCGATAACCCGACATCTTCAGCGGCACCGACGAGAAGGACGTTGAGAGTGGCTGGAATCTTATGAACGAGCCAGCGCTACTATCAAAGGGGGCGATCCCACGAAGCTTGGTACCGTGATGTTTTATCTAACGGATGTTGCCAAGCTGTGGTACAGAAACCATGCGGCGGATATCCCCACTCTGACGACCAGTGATGTTAAACAAAGAGGGTAACTGTCCACCCACTTCAGTTTTAAACAACATTTTGGACTGCTTTAAAGAATGCACAAGTTCATTGTCATTCACCCATGAACAACCAGCCAGAGAGGCTTTGCAGTTTTTGGATCTTAACTTTGATTTTATTCAAGTTGGCCACGTTTGCTGGGAGTTTTCCCCGCGGTCAAAGAGGAACCTGTTACCCTGTGACGCTTCTCACAGCAAGCTAGTAAAAGGGGCGATAGATAATTTTTGCCTTAGTTCCTCACTCAGGGAATCATGTCCGCACAAAATGAAACGCAGTTTCTGTGATCAAGTGAGACGCCTACTCAGTTCAGGTTACCCGGATAGCTTGCTTGTGGCAGAAGGCAGTAACATGCTAAACAAGTTGAATAGGTTAAGTTCTACCAGCACGTCGGAAAAAAAAAGGCCAACAAATGGTTTTAGCCATGCTTTATGTCCGCAAGATGTCGTACAGTTTGACGAAGATCGGCCGCAAGCACAGAGTACACGTTGTTCTCACAGCTCTATACCAATTAGGAAAGCTGTGCGCCTTGATAGGAAATCGTGGAAAGGAAAAGGTGAACAAGAGCGGTGGCACTAAAAAACATGGCATGCTGTTTGTGCTGTGTACTTTGGGGGCTCTGTACGTAATACCCTTAAGATCCGAAAAAGTGTACATCGGCCAGGCGGGCCGATGTTTAAATGATGGACTCATAGAATATGCGACGTCCTTGAAGGTTCTCGCAGGTAGCACGCACTTTTCAATGCACTGCAGGGATTGTGAATGCAATCCACAGTTTGGCAGCACGAGAATTCTGGGCAAATCAAAACAAACTGACCAGATAAATCATGGAAGCAGAACAGATTAGGAACAGGAACAGAACATTCATACCAACGTAAGCACTGGTATGAATGTTCCTTCGATAGCAATAAGTGTAAAAGAGGCGCGTTTTTTGAGCTGTGGAAGTATATAAACATGTATACTTTTTGTGGGGAGTGATGACTTTTAGTGATAGTTGGTTGCACCTGCGCGTTTCGGCGTTCTCATGCAATGAAGTTTTTCTAATAAAACTGCAGCAGTAATTTGAGCGTCTTACGTGTCAAATGAGTCCTTCCTTCTACCTTGTGCGCTAATATATTTCCACAATATGTTGTACCAACTGGCCCAGTGTTTCACTTTATTGAACTTCATTCCTACTACAATAGGCTTCTTCCTGTCCAAGTTACCTGTACAAAAGAGGATCTCAACGTGCGGCCACCTGATCGCTTCATTTACTTGTCAAGCACACCACCTCACCTGTCACTTTCGGAAACGCTTGACTCCCCCTGCCATGTCAGTGTTGTTGGGCGGCATCTGCCCGTCAGAGGGCTATTGGAAAAAGGTTTTTCAAAGTACTGTGAGTGGAATCTTGGAAACAGGTACATATCCTCAAAAACTGGCAGAAGGTAAGCTGTTTCGAATAGCAAGGTCAAGGCCGCCATGGTCATGCGCTACTGATGGAACAGCGGAGCTCAGTCAAAGCGGCCACTGAGTTCATTTGGGCTAGTTGTCTCGCCTACTTATCAAGAAGTGGTGGTGAACGGTCAGGACAGGTAGAAACAGTGGACGTAGGGGGTGCCAAAGTGCCTCCGTTCAGGGAAAGATTAATGATGAATGGTCCCAAGTATAGTTTACGAGCCTCTGTACCTAAGCAGGAGCTCCTGGCCATAGCTCACAAGTTGGCTGACTTTGCACCCGGTGGAGTCAGAGACAGTTGCCTCTCAGCAGCAGTCGAGCCATTAGGTCGTGCGCGAAGTAGCGAGGTTAGCAGCCGATTTGTTCTACGCAAGACAGCGGAGTGCGTCAATGATTTGGGTTTGGTTCTTTTACAGTGTGGTGAGCATGGTGGGTTTGCGGTGCTACCCAAATCCCTGTCAAAAAAGCAAAAAAAAAACAGCTATAGAAATGAACTTCAAACGGTTCAGCAAGGCACCTTCAAACGTCAAATCAAAAGTGGTGGTTCTATCGGAAGGGAACTGGAAAGTCTTTCGGAAACTGTGAAGGCTTGCAAGGATGACGTTCTAGGAGTATTCTTTTCAGCCACGACCCATGAAGTCATCGTCTCCTACGAGCCATTGTCACGGAAAATGGATTTCGGCAGCGTCTCGTCAGCTCGTACCTGCAACGACACCTGAATCAATAAGCTCCTGATGACTCCTTCAAGCTGAAGTTTTCGGACGTACTGGTAAAAGAACTGTTTTCAGGCATGTGCCGTGCTAGTTGCGGATTTTCAGTTGATGTCGAAGAATTGTTTTGTTATGTCCCGTACCATGAACTGTTTCTAGCTATACGGGAGGCCATTGATCCTTTCGCGGTTGTGAAGTTTCAAAACAATGCTTTAATTAATGCAGAAAATTTCATGGCGCTACTTGAGTGCTGTGTGTGACCTTGCTTAAATTTGATGATTTGACAGTTGTCCAGAGAAAGGACACATGCATTGGTTCCTGTGTGGTCTGTGTGCTTTGTGAAATATTCTTAGCGAAACTTGACCGGAAGCTACAACATAAGCTAGTGGGACAACCTGCATTGAGTGTCTACAGATATGTTGACGACTTACTAGTGATGTTAAACTTAGAGGATAACTGTTCACCCACTTCAGTAGTAAACGGCATTTATGATTGTCTTAAACAATGCACAACGGCATTGTCATTCACCCATGAACAACCAGCCAGAGAGGCTTCGCAGTTTTTATCCTAACAACGATTTTAATCAAGTTGGCCACGTTTGCTGGGAGTTTTCTCCATGGTGAAAGAAGGGCCCGTTACCTTTTGACTCTCCTGACAGCAAGCTAGTAAAAAAGGGCGATAGCAAATTCCTGCCTTAGCTCCTCACGCAGCAAATTACGTCCGCATAAAATAAAACGCAATTTCCGGAATCAAGTAAGAGCTCTACTCAGTTCAGGTTACCCGGACAGCGTGCTTGTGGCAGTAGGCAGTGATTGTTAAAAACTTAAAATGGCTAAGTGCCACCAACATGTCGAAAAAAAGGCCAACAAAATGCCCTGTGTGCACAAAATGTCCCACAGTGTGATAAAGATCGGGCGCAAGCACGGAGTACACGTTGTTCTCACGGCTCCCTACCAACTGGCAAAACTGTGACCGATGATAGAAAATCGTGGGAGGTAAAGGGTGAACAAGAGTGGTTGCACTACAAAAACATGCCACGCTGTTTGTACTGTGTACTTCGGGGGTTGTGTATGTAATACCCTTGAGCTGCGGAAAAGTGTACATTGGACAGTCGGGCCGACGTTTTAATGATCGATTCAGAGAACATGTGATGTTCTTGAAGATTCCCGCACGCGGCACGCACTTGTCGATGCTCCTCAGGAACTGGGGAGGGGGGGGGGCAGTCCGCAGCTTCACAGCTCGAGTATTCTGCGCAAATCAAACTCAGATTGACCAAAGAAATCATGAAAGCAGAACAGTATAACAGATTAAGGCGAACACAAGCACGTGTATTAGTGCTCCTCCGGTGGCGCTAAGTGAAAAAGAGGTGTGTTTTGCGAGCAGTTGAGGGAGATAAACATACATAAACGCGGAAAAATCACCCCTTAGGTATGCACTCCTTTGCCTTATATATATATATATATATATATATATATATATATATATATATATATATATATATATATATATATATATATATATATATATATATATATATATATATATATATATATATATATATATATATATTGTCAGAATTCGTTGGACGTCATCTTCTTCATCTGTCGATAACCATCATCAGTCTTCGTTCCGTTCTTCTTCATCATTGGCGCCATCTTGCTGTTACTTGAATAAAGCGTCAACTGAACCGTCGTATTTCTAGTGGTGGAAGGTGCTTCCTGATCTCTTCGACCTCTCTCCATCCAAAGCCAGCTCCTGGAGCTCCGTTCAGGACGTCGCTTAAGCCAGCAGAGTACCATAGCGCAAGAGCAAGCCCAACCGAACCACCTGCCGGCGCAACCACCCGCCGCCAACCCTAGCCCGGTCAACAACCCCCCTCGGGAGCCTACAATCTTCTCCGGTCTGCCTGCCGAAGATGTCGAAGACTAGCTCGACAACTATGACCGCGTAGGTGTCTAAACAACTGGAACGAGGAATCGAAATCAGCACGCGTCCAGTTTTACGTCTCTCAGGTTGCTAAGACGTGGTTCCTAAAACAAGAGAGCGACTTCCGCGATTGGTCTTCCTTCAAAGACCAGCTCCGACGCATTTTTGGCACACCGTCCGTCCGTTCAGAAGTTGCTCGGAAGAAACTGGCAGAACGCGTTCAACGTTGCGGTGAGTCCCACACTTCCTATAATGAGGAAGTGCTTGCACCTTGCCGCCGTATCGATGACACCATGCCAGAAGGTGATCATGTCCGGCACCTTTTGAAGGGTATTGGACCTACCGCTCTCAACGCCCTCGTCTCGCGCAACCCTTCAACGGTTTCCGACGTCGTCTCTGTATGCCAGCGGCTTGATACCTTGAAGTCGATCCGCCTGACTTCTCTGAGAACCCCCTGGTAAACAGTATGGAGCTTCGATCCATCATTTCGGCCATAATTCGTGAGGAACTGCAAGCCTACAGTTTACCTAATTCTAACAACGTTCCCGCTAAACCCGCTTCTAGTGATCTGCGTGGCATTATTAGGGAAGAAATGTCAGCGTTCCAAAGCACCCACCGTGCTCCACCATGCCTCCAACCCGCTTCGTATGCACAGATCGCTCCAATGCAACCCTCGCCGTCTCAAGTACCATCACCTGTGCCTGATCATGAACATCTTGCACCTCTAGTCGCCCGTCCACCAAACCCTACCTACCATTCTTCCTGGCGAGCCCCATGGCCTATTCTACCACTGTGGAATTCGAGGACACATTTCCCGGGTCTGTCGACGTCGGCAGCAAGATGAACGTCGTGGTTATGCCGCTTTTGAACGAGACGACACATGGGCTCGAGGCTACTACCGCTATGCCGACAGTCCTTCTAACCACCGATCCCCGTCTCCTGTGCGCATTTCCAACACTTCAAACAATACACGTGCCTCCCGACCACGCTCCCCTTTGCCACTCTGACGCTCTGTTTCACCACTTCGACCTGTCTCTCAACTGGCTGCCCAGCAATCAAAAAACTAAACAGTGCAGTTTTCGGAGGGAAAACTGCATCGCGGCGAAATGACCGAAGGCCTCCTGAACGACCGTCAAACACGTTACTGGTGACTGTGCAAGGTGTGCGGGTGTTGGCTTTGTTGGACACGGGAGCAACAATTTCAGTTATGTGTGCCGACTTGTGTTCTAGATTGCGGAAAGTGAAGACACCCTACCTTGGATAATCTTTGATTGGGGCCAATGGAGCAATAATTAGACCATCGGCCCAATGTACAGCGCGTGTCTTCATTGATGGTATTCGTCATCACATCACCTTCGCTGTCTTAATTTCATGTGCTCAGGAACTAATTTTAGGTTGGGACTTTCTCTCATCAGCATCTGCATTAACTTCTTGCCGTCAACGTTTAGTTGAGATGACCGAGACCGATCAATGCAGCGAACTCGTCGACGAAAAAGTATTGCGTTTTTCACAGCTTCCAATACCATACTGCTCCCGGGTCAGGAGCAACTCATCACCATCAGTTCTCCGAATATTGCCAATGGTGACGTCCTTATCACTTCTTCCAGCCACTGTCTAGCTCGCGTCGATGTAGCCCCTTCAGCCTGGTCTGGTTCAAAGACAGTGCTGTGAGAATCCTTGGCCTGAACCCTGCCCCAGAGCCTGTCCTTCTATCCCAAGGTTCTGCAGTGTCGTGTTATGTGGATACCCAACCGGTGTCTTTGGTTTCTCTTGACGCCTTGAGAGCTCAGCCACAACAGGCCCAGTGTGTTACTTCCTGCTCCTTTGCTCCCGGGATAAATCCTGACCTTTCTGCTTCTCAACATGAGGCGTTGCTAAATTTGCTAACAAAACACCAGGCCTCCTTCGATGCCAATGCTTCGGCACTAGGACAGACAACAGTTGCGCATCATCGCATCGACACTGAAGGTCAGACTGTTGTACGCCGTCGTCCCTACCGAGTCTCCTTGGCAGAGCGCAATATCATCGAGGAGAACGTGACCGATATGCTAAAAAGAAACATCATACGACCTTCTACCAGTTCTTGGTCATCCCCCGTTGTGTTGGTACAAAAGAAGGATGAATTGGTACGATTTTGTGTTGATTACCGCGCGCTCAAAAAGATTACCCGAAATGATGTATATCCGATGCCCCGTATAGATGATGCACTTGATTCATTGCAAGGTGCCCAATACTTCTCCACCCTTGACCTTCGGTCCGGGTATTGGCAAATACCAATGGACGAAGTAGACGAAGAAAAGACCACCTTTTGTACGCCGAACGGTCTTTACGAGTTTAACGTAATGCCATTCGGCCTATGGAATGCTCCAGCCGCATTTGAAAGGATGATTGACACTGTTTTTTGTGGCCTCAAGTGGAAAACTTGTCTATGCCACCTCGATGATATCGTCGTGTTTTCTTTCTTTCTTCCACGTTTTCTGATCATCTGCAACGCCTAGATCAAGTGCTCACATGTCTCTCCAATGCTGGACTTCAATAAACACAAAGTGCCATTTCGGCAACACAGCTATAAAAGTTCTAGGACATCTCGTTAGTAAAAATGGAATCCAGCCCTATCCTGACAAAATTTTCGCAGTCCTCAACTTTCCGTGACCCATTCATTCCAAAGAACTACCCAGTTTCCTTAGAATCGCATCGTACTTTTGCCGCTTCATTCACAACTTTGCTACTATTGGCGCTCCTCTCCACAAGCTCCTTGCTAGTACCGGTTCCTTCGATTGGAATGATCAAAGCGAAGCCGCATTTCGAGAACTCAAGCAGGCGCTGACATCCCCACCGGTGCTTAGTTATTTCGATGACAAGGCACCTACGATATTACACACTGACGCTAGTGGACGAGGAATCGGCGCCGTACTCCTCCAGCGTGACCATGCCTTTCGCGAGAAAGTTGTCGCGTATGCAAGCCGCACTCTGACCTCTGCAGAGAAGAGGTACTCGATAACCGAACAAGAGTGTTTGGCTGTTGTCTGGTCCATTAAAAATTTCGTCCGTATCTACATGGTCGACATTTCACTGTTGTGAGAGACCACCATGCTCTTTGCTTGTTGCCCACAATGAAAAACTTGTCGGGGTGACTTGGCCGCTCGATTCTCCAATTACAATCATATGACTTTGATGTCATCTACAAGACTGGAAGACGACACCAAGATGCTGACGCTTTGTCACGATGCCCTTTGCTGCAGTCTTCGGCGCACGTCACATACCCTTGTCAAATTGGCTATACGGAGGACGCCTCGTCGATATCGTCTATTGCTTCAATACCTTCATCCACCAGTCCGTCAGTACTTACCACTCACCAGTGAGCCGATTCTTATTGCAGTGACATCACCGGTCGGCTTACCGGCGCTTCATCTTCCCCAAATGCCAGGCTCCGGAAACAACTCCGACTATTCAAATTGGAAGACGATGTGCTATATCGATACATTTTCCACCCGGAAGGCCACCGATGGGTTCCCGTCGTACCACGCGCACTACGCAATGAAGTTCGGCGTGCTTCTCACGACGACCCGACGTCAGGACACTTGGGTTACTACAAAACATACAAGCGTATCCGCAGTCGATTCTTCTGGCGAGGTCTTTCCACGACGGTAGCTAAATATATTGCCTCGTGCGTACTTTGCCAACACCACAAGCGGCCCACTACTTCTCCAGTCGGGACCCTACAACCACTGCCTTGTTCATCAGAACCGTTCTCTGTCGTTGGAATCGACCTCTTCGGGCCCCTACCAACTACATCAGACGGCAAGAGATGAATCGTCACCGCGGTTGATCCCTTGACCCGTTACGCTGAGACGGCCTCGATCACATCAGGAACTGCTTCGGAAGTAGCAACTTTCTTCTTGAATGCCATTTACCTACGTCACGGAGCCCCTCGTGTTCTTTTGAGTGACCAGGGCAAGGAATTTCTTCCAAGCATGCTCAGTGAAGTTCTTCAAGCATCCAAAACAGTTCATAAAACAACATCTAGCTATCACCCACAAACCAATGGCTTAACGGAAATATTTATTCGCCCGCTGTGTGACATGCTGTCCATGTATATCCGACCGGACCATTGCAATTGGGATGCCATACTTCCCTTTGTCACGTATGCATATAATACGTCAGTTCAACTAACCACAACCTATTCTCCATTTTCCCTAGTATGCGGACGCCAACCGACATCACCACTCGACGTTTCATTCTTTTCTGACCCCGTCAACTCTTCACCATTCGTTTGCGACCAGTTTCTGTCCCGTGTTGCTCAATGCCGTCGTCTTGCCTGTGTAAACACCGAAGCTAGCCAAGAAGATCGCAAATATCGTTACGATGCCATTCACCGCGTCGTTCTCTACCGTCCTGGCGACGATGTACTTCTGTGGACTCCTGCGTGAACGCCTGGCTTAAGCGAGAAGCTTGAGTCACGCTATCTTGGCCCCTACAAAGTTGTCGAACAGACCTCACCGTTGAACCACCGTGTCACACCTATTCATGCCCCCACTGACCAACGCTGCCGTGGGACAGGGAACGTGCACGTTTCGCGTCTCAAGCTCTATCGTATGCGTTCCACAGCGTAATTCGTGGCCAGGCTGGCCGCTTCCGTCGACGGGAAAAATTAGCGTAAGAATTCGTTGGACGTCATCTACCTCATCTGTTGATAACCATTATCAGCCTTCGTTCCGTTTTTCTTCATCATCGGTGCCATCTTGCTGTTGCTTGAATAAAGCGTCAGCTGAACAGTCGAATTTCAATATATATATATATATATATATATATATATATATATATATGTATATATATATATATATATATATATATATATATATATATATATATATATATATATATATGTATAATGAGATATAACAGACAGTAATGCCAAGGAATGTACAGGGGAAGTTATTAAAACCAATGGAATGTAAATAAGAAGAAAGAAAAGTGGATGAAAAAATTACCAACTGTGAGCAGGAATCGAACCTACGACCTTCAAATTACGCGTTCGATGCTCTAACCACTGAGCTATCACAGCGGCTCTCCCTCCATCCACTTTTTTGGGTTTATCTGTGAATTTAGAAGTAGGAGCGACAGTCAGCGCCATCTATAAGCCAAACAACGAGTGTGAAAACACTCTTATGCGCATGTTTGGCGTCACGTAGCACGTGAACTTATTATGAGCGGGCAGCTGATTAATTGTCCCTCTTATACAACCTAAACACACCAAGTCTGCCAGTACGAGACCCTCGTTCAATGAAATAAGGGAAAGAAGTGTATACCTAAGGGCTCGTTTTTCCGTGTTTTAACACAATATTAATGAGATATAACAGACAGTAATGCCAAGGAATGTACAGGGGAAGTTATTAAAACCAATGGAATGTAAATAAGAAGAAAGAAAAGTGGATGAAAAAATTACCAACTGTGAGCAGGAATCGAACCTACGACCTTCGAATTACGCGTTCGATGCTCTAACCACTGAGCTATCACAGCGGCCCTCCCTCCATCCACTTTTTTGGGTTTATCTGTGAATTTAGAAGTAGGAGCGACAGTCAGCGCCATCTATAAGCCAAACAACGAGTGTGAAAACACTCTTAAGCGCATGTTTGGCGTCACGTAGCACGTGAACTTATTATGAGCGGGCAGCTGATTAATTGTCCCTCTTATACAACCTAAACACACCAAGTCTGCCAGTACGAGACCCTCGTTCAATGAAATAAGGGAAAGAAGTGTTTCATCCATTTTTCATCCACTTTTCCATAACCAGTTCTACTATTGTGTTTTGTTCGTGCTGTGACACAGTGAACGCGCTTCTTGCTGGATGCTGTCAGTGACTAAAGGGAGCGTGAGGTTGTTACGAGTGATTACAGGCGGCTTGTGCACTCGCAAGGAAAAATCACGGCCAGACTGGTTGTACCGCTTGACTAGCAGCTCTGCGATGATATACATTTTTAATGGGCCTATTTTGACAATCGTGATGCCGCGTTATTCTGGTGCTGTGCACGGATCTTCTTAGAGAAGTGACAGTTCTACTGATCAGGTGTCCCGAAATTACACGTTTCGGCTCCTTTATGCCGTGCTCTGGTCAAGTGGTCAAGCGTGAAAGGTTCCTGAAGGTTCGTTGATTACACGCTCCAGCTGTTCGTAACAACTGGCATGCTCTAGGCGTGCATAAGATGCACTCCTGGCGTTTCAATAAAAACTATCATAATGCCACAGAGATTGCTCCTACGAATCATTTTACGAAGACCCCACGGGACGCTATGTGGGTGTCAACAGTGCCTCGTGCGTGCTCACGCATCTTGGCGCAGGGCAGCGCATGCCTCTTGTGCACGAGCACGAACCGGGAAGACTGACCTAGTTGTTGTTCAGAAAGGGACATGTAGGCGGAACGCTTTTAGTAGACTCTTCTTTGTGTAATAGCTACTTTTCTGGGCACAAGTTCGCCCTCAATAAATCATTGTGTGTGTGTTACCCCTATTTTATTACGTGACAATATTCTAGTTCATTATAATAAAAATTGGCAGAACATACGTACAGTGGGAATCGATGATATGCGAAGCACGAATAAGAAATATTCATATGTCACTTTAAAATCAGCACAACGTTATGAGGTGGAAGTAAATGATGCCGTACGTGACTTCCGTGTCATAACTACCATGTTTAGATGTGTTGTTTACCTTCGCCATTTGTTCACGTCATGTCATACCAAATTTAGTATATGTGGAGCTAGCAAAACGGCCGCGGGCATGCCTTGAGCGTGGTATGTTGTCAAGTTCCTACATGACACGCCTGTCAGGATTATCATGTTTGCACCAGTCATATATTTCGTCATTCATTGACGTCCCGTAAAAACAAATTTGGTATATGTGGAGCAAGCAAAACCGCCGCGAGCGCTTCATGAAGGGCCCAATATACTTTAATGTAGCGCAACCAGCGTCCGTCAGCGCCAGGCGCGACCAGCGTCCGTCAGTGCGGCCCAACGGCAACCGGCGCGAAATGTGACATGCTGCATTCCACGCTGTTGCGCTGCTCAGACAACACTGCGTCTCCCTCTTTTCGTGATGAAGGGACGCCGGACGTGCTGAAACACGCATACGTCAAAGCAACGCAGCGTGGCGCGTGCCTGCGAGTATATGGAAGGACCGGTGCCTGGCGTGGCAACACCGGAGTGACGTGACGAAATAAACGCCGGCGAGCACGCGCACCACACCACGTCGAAATGTACGGGCGCTTTGACTGTGGCATGTAGTCAAGTTCTCACATGACACGCATCTTATGATTATCATGTTTGCAGCAGTCACATACCTTCGTCATTCATTGACAGCGTGTAATACCGGGTTTGGTACATGTGAAGCTAGTGAAACAGCCACGATTGCATCATGAGCATAGTAGCATCTAGTCATGTTGTTACATGACACGCATCTCATGTTTACCATGTTTGCACAAGTATCATACCTTGGTCATAAATTTACGTCCCGTAATACCAAATTTGTTATAAGTGAAGCTAGCGAAACAGCCGCCAGCACATCACGAGCATGGCATGTAGTCATGGTATTACATGACACGAATCTCATGATTATCACTTTCAGACCAGTCACATACCTTCGTCATCTATTCACGTACTGTAATACCAAATTTGGTATATGTGACGCTAGCGAAACGGCTGCGAGCTAATCATAAGCGTGACATGTAGTCATGTTGTTACATGACACTCATGTCATGATTTTCATGTTAGGGTGTCACGCCGGCGTGGCGCGACAAATGGTGTAACGCCGGCGAGCACGCGCACCGCGTCACGTCGAAATGCATTGGCGCCTTGACTGTGGCATATATACATGTTCTCACATGACACGCATCTCATGATTATCATGTTTGCACCAGCCACATATCTTTGTCATCCATTGGCGTTACGTAATATCAAATTTGGCACATGTGAAGTTAGCAAAATGGCCGCGAGCGCATCATGAGCGTAGCATGTAGTCATGTTTTTACATGATACGCATCTCATCTTTATCATGTTTACACCAGTATCACACCTTCGTCATGCATTCACGTCCCGTAATACCAAATTTCGTATAAGTGAAGCTAGCGAAACGGCCGCCAGTCCATCAGGAGCGTGGCATGTAGTCATGTTGTTACATGACACGTATCTCATGATTATTATGTTTGCATCTCACATACTTTCGTCATGCATTCACATACCGTAATACCAAATTTGGTATATGTGACGCTATCGAAACGGCCGCAAGTGCATGATGAGCGTGACATGTAGTCATGTTGTTACATGACAAGCATGTCATGATTTTCACAATAGGGCCTGTCGCTTGTGTTCGCTATGCAATCATGCAATACCATACCAGTTTTGCAACATGCCATGTGAACGAAACCACCGCAAGAGCTGCAGGACCATGAAATGTAAATCATGACATTATAGACGTACATGTAATGAGTTTCATGTTTTGACTAGTCAAATATGTTCTTCATACAGTCATGTTATGCCATACCAAGTTTGGTATCGATACAATTATGGAAACAGCCAGGAGAGCTAAAAGTAATAGGCGGCTAGATAGATAGGTAGATAGATAGATAGATACGCTCAAAGTCGCCGAAGTTCGCTAAAAAATGCTTCGCACTTAAAACTGACAAAGAAACTCGCTTCCCAGATCCGCGTCGACGTTGATTGACGGAGTTGCACGCAAACGTTCGCGTGCAATGTTTCATAGCTACACTTCACGGCGTGCTTCGATTCGGATCATCATCAGCCTGACTACGTCCACTGCAGGGCAAACGCCTCTCCCATGTTCCGCCAGTCAACCCGGTCCTGTGCTTGCTGCTGCCAATTTATACCCGCAAACTTCTTAATCTCATCTGCCCACCTAACCTTGTGTCTCCCCCTAACCTGCTTCCCTTCTCTGGGAATCCAGTTAGTTACCCTTAATGACCAGCGGTTATCCTGTCTACGCGCTACATGCCCGGCCCATGTCCATTTACTCTTCTTTATTTAAACTATAATATCCTTAACCCCCATTTGTCCCCTAACCCACTCTGCTCTCTTCTTGTTTATTAAGGTTACACCTACCATTTTTCATGATGATAGCACAAGGTAACACAAGGTAACACAAGGTAACACAAGGTTGTGCAAATGATAGCACAAGGTAAGTTGAAGAGAGCGAACGACCGTCGTTGTTGTTTTATGACAACCAAGAATTGTTGAAAAACTCAGATATTGCATTGAACGAGCACCGCGAAACAATCTGGGCCTACTTGGTGCCAACCGAAACGCTCCTCCTCCTCCGTTTATGTCCTGACTACGATTTCGTGTTTGGTCATGGCGAGAATCCGGCCGGATCCATATGCGCATGCGTACTCGTTTTGAACCTTTGCATAATAATATATATAACACCTCCAGCCCTTTGCAAGATCACGTACTGGGAATGAACCAACTATAGACGGGAATGGCAGAGAAAAGGAGGGGTAAGCGAGAGCGTGAGGATGACGGCGTCGAGAACAATGAGTGACGCTACTTTGGAGGCTTGTGGGACCTTATGTGAAACAGCATCGAGTCGCCTTCTGACGGCTGCCTGCAAAGCTCGACAGCGCGCCCCGCGCAAGCGCGCCCTCATTTACCTGCCAGCGCGCTCGTTCGTTCTCTTCAATAGCGCGCCCACTGGAACGCCAGATGAAACGATGTTGCCGCGGAAACACCGAGCGATGACGTTGTGATGAAAACTTAACTTGTACTGGCAGCGCTCGGTGCGCGCCACATTCTGTGCCTTATAGTCTCACACACGTACCGCGCTGTCGAACACGTGCATACGGCAACAATTTTTCTAAAACCGACCTTAGTGATAAGGCTCACGCGCTGACTGCCGGAGTGACATCTTGCACTTGTTCTAGCATTCCGGTGCGCACGCTGTTGAAAAGAGCGAACGAGCTGGTCGGTAAAATAGGGCGTGCGTGCGCCGTACGCGGTTTTGAGCTTCGTAGGCAGCCGCCAGTAGACGCAGCGGTGCCGTTTGACACGCGCTCCCGTGGTCCGCAATATTTTGACCGCCACTGTACAGAAACTGACTGCACAAAAACTCCATCAAGAACGAAACAAAGGTGAAGCCTTCAAAAAGACGTATTTTTGAAGAAACGTTTTGCCTTACGTACACGAACAAGCGCTAATTACTTGTAGCGCACGTGTGTTAGCTTAAAGGGGCCCTGCAACACTTCCATAAGTAACCACTGATTGACTTCATGAAAGGAATTTATTGCTGCTTGAATAGACTGCGGTGAAAAAAAATAAATCTTCAAGTATGAGCAAAGCTACAAAAACTCGTGGCACGCTGTAATGGCTCTGTCTATTCCCTCGTACCGACGGGCGAGGGAAGAGACAGAGCCGTTACAGCGTGCCACGAGTAGCGTGCCACAGAGAAGAGATTGCCGACGGGCGCACTAAACGCTAAGCAGGGAGGGATCGCGGGACAGAGGACACAAGTTACGTCACGCACGCGGCATGACCTTCAGCATTCTTCGAACGCGTGGCTTACTTTCAGCCGGATGGATGTATATATCCGGCTGCGCCCTTTACATCGGGCGGTGGCTCTCGCCACCTAGCCATAACAAATTTCATTCACGCCTCGATTGTAGCCACCAATCAGTTAGCCTCCTCCTGGTTATTTCAACCCATTTAAAGTCTATTTTGCCTTTACCGTCCCTAAACCCCTATACTTTGAAAAATTCAGCGCCATTATCTTCGACTATAGGGGGGAGCCCTTTACAGAACATTTTCAAATGTTCAGCCGTTTCCTCCTCCTCCCCGCACGCGCTACATACCGTGTCTTTGCCTTCGTATTTTGCTCAGGACGTCTTGGTCCGCGATACTTCCGTTCTAGCCTCGAAGAGCAGAGAACTACCCTGAGAATTATCATAGATCTTCTCCCCTGCAATTTCCCGCTTAGAAGTTCGGTAGGTCTCCAGTGATGATTTCGTAAGCATTCCCATCTTCCACATGTCCCTCTCTGTTTCCTTCACCTTCTTCTTAACGGACGTTTCCTTTTGACATGCTATTCCTTTTGACTTGGTGTTGTCTAAATAATTGCTTGACAATTTTCGAGTTCGCTTCCTCCATTTAGTATCAACATTCTTCATACAAGTAGCTGAAAACTGTCCCAGCCCAACGCTCCTCTCCCATTTTTCTCAATCGCTACCCAAATTCTATCTTGCTGCTAGCTTCCCTGCACTCAAACGGTGTCCATCCCATGTGACCTTGTACTTCCGAATTTAGGGTATTCCCGTGTGCTCCAAAAGCAAGTCTACCTATGCCATGTTGTTCAATTTCAAATCTTGCTTAAACTTCTGATTTCATGCACAAGACCGCATTGCCGATTGTCAAACCTGGGACCATGACACCTTTCAAAATCCCTCTCACAACGTCATACCTGTTGTAGTTCCACAGTGCCGTATTTTTCATTAAAGCTGCATTCCTGGGGCCCTTAGTCATTACTTATCTTTTGTGTCCCTTAGATACTCAGCCCCGTTATTTATCCGTACGCCGAAATATTTGTATTTATCCACTATTGCTAGCGTGACTTCCTGTATCTCATGCTCACTGCCTTCGTTATCAATAAAAATCATTGCCAATTTTTCTCTCCTGAACTTCAAATTTAACCTATCTCCTTCATTGCTACAGATGTCTATCAATCCCTGCAGATCATCCTTGTTGTTGGCTAACAGTACTATATCATCTACATACATCAATGTGGGTAATGACTGTTTAATGTGTTTTCCTTGCTTGGCAAAAGAAAGGCTGAAGCCGAGTCGACTCCCCTCTAACTTGGCTTCTAGTCCCTGGAGATACGGCATAAATAACAAAGGTGACAAGGAACATGCCTGTCAAAGCCTGCGTTGTATCTCTATAAGTTAAGATACCTGTCCTTTTCATTTGATAACTACCTTGTTACTTTTAGAGATATCCTTCAGAAGACTAGCTAATGCTTCTTCCACATCTAGTGTGTCCAGTATTCCCCACAAGTCTTCTTGAATCACACTATCGAAAGCCCCCTAGATACCTAGAAATCACAGGGGTCTGTGTTTTTTCTCGCTATTTCAATACAGTGCATCAAATAAAGCAGATTGTCCTCCAACCTCCTTCGTTTGTGGAGCCCCATTGGCAATTCTCCCAGCACGCACTCATTGTCCACTTATGTCTGTAGTTTTTCCTCTACTATCAGCATCACCAGCCTGTATACTACTGACTTCTTGGACAGTAGTTGTTTATATCGGCTTTGTCCCCGTTTCCTCTATAGATTATGCTCATCCTGCTTAGTTTCCACCCATTGGCGGCTTCACCATTCATTATTGTTTTGGTCGCTGCCTCTCTTGAAGTTTGCTTCGAGTTTGTACCTAGTTTCTTTATTAGCGAAATTAGGGTGCCACCAGGGCCCCTTTAAGTGCTATTAGGAACCCTTTTCTCTGCCCTTTCCCACTCTCGTTGTCCCAGTAGAGCCACTGTGATAAATTGTTCATCCTCATCTGGTACTGTGCGTGCAGCGCTTTTTTGGTGTTTAAAATTTTCTGCCCATACTGTTTTTATATATTCCATTGCCTCCTCCCCTTCTAGTTTGACCCATTGAACTGTAGTTATAAACATCTGTTCCGTGCTTGTCTTAATACTCAGAGAATTGATATGGTTCCAGAACTTTGCAGCTGCCTTTCTATTCCGTTTGTTTACTTTTGCCATCCATTGGGCCCCCTTTCTTCTAACCGTTTCACTGATCAAATCAGATGCTTTCCTTCTGCAGCTCAAAAATTTATCCCATTTTCTTTTGACACCATCTTCCGGTTCATCCTTCTGTTTAGCATACCTGTGTTCCCTGGACGCTTCCTGACGTCTTACTATCCCTCTCTTAACTTACTCATCCCACCAGCTCTTGGGTTGTGTCGGCTTTTCCCGGTTGATTTGATCTGTACCTTAGCAAGCTCTAACTCAAACAATCGAGTTGGATTTGTGTACGTCCACTCTGTTCTAGTATCCTCGGTGATTATTTTCTCAATCTATTTAGTTGCTATTTCTATTTGCCTTTCTGAATAAATATTACCGTGTGGTTGCTCGTAATGCTGCCTGTTCAATTTTATTTCTCTTCCAAAGCTCAGATTGATACGTTTGTGATCACTACCTAAGCTACGGGACCCATTTTAATCTATGTTCATCAACCTTAGCCGCTCATACATCCTATGTGAGATAATTGGGTAATCTATCGTCGACTGCAGTCGTCCCACCTCCCATGTTATCTGCCTTTCGCATTTCTCGGTGCTGTTGCAAACGACTTAATCCTGCCTTTCACACATACCCACTAGAATTCTGCCTGTTGGGTCAGTATATACATCCATTACTTCTATGTGCGGATTCATATCTCCTAATTACTTCGCACTCTTCTCCTAGTTTGTCAATGTCATTTTCTATGCACTGCACTATTAGCTGGTTTTCATCTCTGGCTTTTGCCCCTGTCCACAAGTATACAAAACCCAGGAGCGTCATTTGACTGACACTTTCCCTTTTAGCCATAAATTTTCCTTGCATTCCTGTTTGACTTTTTGCCAGTCTGTACATTTATGAATGAATGCCCCAATGAATAAATGCCCTAATGAATTAATATCCCTCTTGCTGCTTCCTTCTGTTCTATTACAATATTTCAAAGCGTAGTCCGGATTGTTAGGTGGTTGTTCCATGTACCTAAGATGTTTTTCTACAAGCCCATATACCATCAGCCTCTCCTCCCTTAGCTGTTCTTCTATCTCTTCCCACTCCAGCTTATTTCTGCCGCCCTGCATGTTAATATACCCTACGTCTGAATTGTCTCGGCCCTCGTGGCTACGTCATTTTCTGCCCCGGACTCTACGTGTCCTAGATATTGGTGCCACTTTGGAATTGTATCTGGCTATACCACCTGTCAGAGTCTCCCTGCTTGTTTTCCTCGTTACTAGCTATCCTGCACCCCGAAAGGCCCGCTTGCCCCCCCCCCCCCCCCAAAAAAAAAGCTACTGGGCATTCTGCAAGTCGCCAACCCACCTCAAGACCTAGCCGCCCGTCGAAGTGAATTTTGTCTCGTTGAAAACCACGCCACCTATGCACCTCTCCGTTTATTCGACTATATATTTATGCTTCAAAATCTTCCTCTCCACTCATTTGCCCTATCTTTTTGTTTGCGTCGACAACCTTTGCAGGTTGCCGTCACGCACTGGTACCTCCGGTATTATGGATATCACTACCTGTACCTGAGGGGAAATGGCACGCGTCTCCGCCACCCCTTTTGCCAGTGTGGTCGCTAGTCCAGCCGATTCTTCACTTAGGACATCGTTTAAACCACCTGCAATTACCACGAGGTGTCGTCCATCAGCTTTAGTTTTGACTTTTGCGCTCGTTTGCCTCATGACTGCTTCCAGCTTGCGTCCTGAGAACGTCTCTACTGCAAGTCTCTTGTCACCTCTTGCCCTTTCTTTGACTGCTTCTGTGCATTGATTTATATTCGAATTCCGGCGATTATCACGTGC
The DNA here is from genome assembly GCF_043290135.1 of Rhipicephalus microplus. NCBI lineage: Eukaryota > Metazoa > Arthropoda > Arachnida > Ixodida > Ixodidae > Rhipicephalus > Rhipicephalus microplus. Next base: position 185,829,286 of record NC_134704.1, on the reverse strand, counting down.
TGTGACTTTTCAGCTAAATCGACCTGCACCTAGGGGTTAGTTGCACCTGTGACGCCGGCTGCTTTGTCCCTTCCCAACCCCACTACTCTAATCCCACTCTAACCCCACTCCAACCTCTTCCCAACTCCACCAAAAGCCGCGCGCGAGCATTTGGTGGCATCCCGCGGAGACCACAGTAACTATGCAGCACGAAATGCTCAGACCAACCACTCACCATAATTTTGAGTTCACGGCGTTGTCATTTGGTTCTATGGCATCATTTATATGAAGAATAGTGAACTATTTTTAGCTGATCACTTGGAATTTATTGGAAATTGCCGGCCACTCTATGTTGTTTGGCTCTCGTGTCCTATACTATCAATCAGCAGCGTTTTCTAACCACGCCAGAATAGTGTTGCAGGGCTCCCTTTAGGCAGATGCTGAGGTGCCGAGCTATTTCTTTCATGGTGAGACTGTGGGGGACGTGACCAACCTGTAATTCGGGTCCTTGCGTAGCACAGAGCGTAACAGCTGGCCTGTTTCCGAGCGCGGGAGCGAGGAAATGAAGTAGACGCCCCCTAGAAGTTGCTTGTACGTAGCCAAGTTTTCTGCGCAGAAAAAAAGATGCAGCGGAACGCATATTTCATAAGCAGTTTTACCCCTTAAGTGCATAATAAATCCTGAAAAGTTCGAAAATCGCCAATTTTTTTTGTGAAGTAAAATGATTCATTAAAATGCCGAAAACCAAAAAATAATTGCAAAAACGCTTTGCGGCACACAATTATTCTTTTCATTAAAACTTGTGGGATAGTTGGCAACTTATCATATTGTAGGCAGATCACAAGGGGTGGCGCCACAAAATTCCGAGGCTATAACAAGCCCCTTGTGGATTTCGTTGGTACGCTAGGACACTCCACATGAATGGTCGGACACAGGAAACGTTTCAATTATATTTTAATTTGATTCTTAAGTGTACCTAAATGCTCATTCGCAAGTCGAGGCCCTTCGCACACGCGTCCAATTCTGACGTAGCTCTATAGACAATTTTACCTAGGACAGCTTGGCGCTGCCAATCTTGAGCTGATAAGGCGATGTTTTCTTGTATTTGTATATTGCGATGTGAGTCAATAAGGCCATGAAACATTGTACGCACCAACGTGACCATTTCTCTGTGAATGCAATGCGTATACCGTAACACTGTTTGTTTAGTTGTTAAAGATGCAAAACACTGAGGCTAACAGCCCAACAAGGCGGCACTGAAATTCCTCCATAAAATAGTTTGCAGGAAGAGCAACGCAAATCGTAGTGACGTCACAACATATCTGTTGTGAGCATAGGCGTGCTCACGTTTCCCCTTCAGGGGCGACGAAGGTTCATCGCAATGCCCCGCCCCCACCCTGTGCCTCCCTATATGTCAATGTATGAGGCTGACACCCCTGCCCCCTCCCTCTCAAATGAATGCGGGAGCATCCATACCCCCCTTTCACCCCCCCCCCCTCACCTACCTGCCCGTGCGCACGTTTATGGCGGCGAGGTGAGTGACCTCCGGACCTCCGCCAAGCACCATCAACAGCAAAAGTTTACGGGACGAAAAATGTTAAATTACGCTCAATTCCTGGTTTGATTACGAATATAACCTCCAAATGAATATTCCCTAATGTACTTAGCATTCAGACTTATCCAGTCACCAGCCTGATTACAAGCATATAGCACAAATTCACATTTGCCGTGGATCCCACGTCCCGCAAACTTTTGCTGTTGGTAGTACGTGGCATCGCGAAGCATATGTAGCATCGCGGCTGCTACAGCTAGTCATGGTAGCTAACGGCGCGTTTATTTTGCGCGTGCTTGTGTGGCACGAGCGTGCGACAGCAGAAAATACGTGTGTCGCAACTTTGTGTAGTCACGTGACCAAGCCATTGACTATAGAGAAAAGAGAGGAAAGCTAAGGAGAGGCCCTCGCAATGCGAGCTGCAGGGCGAAAAGTGTGGTGGAAGTCACGTGCTTTTCCAGGTGGTTGTGGGAATAGGTGGGCACGTGGGCGTCTCATGTTGCCTGCATCGCCGCTCGTATGCCGGCGTTGATGATATCCGGTTGGAGTTCTGAACGTGAATTTTTATGCAGTCGCTGCAATTCAAAGATGATGCGATGTGTCAGAAGCCTATAGTGAGCGTCGGTATTCACTGCTGCGAGTTTAGTTTATGCCGGTTGAGGTGGAAAGCGGTCGTTTTAGAAGCTTGCGACCACCTCTCCGAAAATGTTTGGTGCCGCAGCTTCATTGTTTTACTTTGGCACTGTGCTGTTGCGTGCCTCAGCGAAGGCAGCGTAGAATTTCTGGACGAGAACGACAGCGTCTATGGCTCTCAGTGCGAGTGGGGCCGGTGAGCCGCTGTCGTGTACGATGGTTACAACTGTCGGAAAGCAGTACGTGGCCGAAACTTCTCATTGGAGCTTGCCAAGTCATGAATTAGACGTGCCTAACACAGTAAGGTGATTGATTGTTTAAATTATCGATTTCTATTCAAGTTTTGCGCGCAGTAACTTTATCTTTGGCCAAGTTCTTTTCGATATGGTCGCAGTAGGTCGACCTGCGCTGCTACGGACGATACTCGTGCGCACGTATCGTGACACACATGGGAAAGAATGATTCGGAGATGCTTCATCTGGCTAAATAGCGAGAAAAATAACTACCATTTCACAGATACATTATGTTCCGTACACAGAACTTACCGTGTCTGCAGAAGAGAACAGCCTGTCTTGGCGATTTTCTGGCCGCCTCGCGGCGTTGCTCTCTTAAATTTAGCGGATTAAACACGAAGTGCAAAGCTGCAACTGTAGTGTAGATTAAGAATATGAACTGTAATCACGCTGCTAATGACAACCAGCTCTAACAAGAGAGTATCACAGCCCGTCTGGTCATAATGAGCTCGAAACCTCGGAAGAGAGCAGTGCTTTAAGATGGGTATTAGTGCACTTCAATTTGGCTGCGGTGGCTGCACTTTCGATGGAGGTAGAAATGTTGTAGGCCCGTGTTCTCATATTTGGGTGCAGGTTAAAGAACCCCAGGTGGTCTAAATTTCCAGTGGAGCTCTCCACTGTGGCGTATCTCATATATATATGGTGGTTTTGGGACGTTAAACCCCACGTATCATTGCGCTTCAAATTGTAAAGGACTATGTCCACTTAGGGCAGGTAATAACCGCGGAGCCGAACCACGAGACTGAAGTAACTAGAAGAATAAGAATGGGGTGGAGCACATTTGGCAAGCACTCTCAAATCATGACAGGTAGATTGCCACTATCCCTCAAGAGGAACGCATATTACAGCTGCATCCTGCCGGTGCTTAGCTATGAAGCAGAAACCTGGAGACCTACAAAGAGGGTTCAGCTTAAATTGAGGATGACGCAGCGAGCAATGGAAAGAAAATTAGTAGGTGTAACCTTAAGAGACAAGAAGAGAGCACAGTGGATTAGGGAACAAAGGGGGGTTAAGGATATCATAGTTGAAATCAAGAAGAGGTAATAGACATGGGCCGGGCATGTAGCGCGTAGACAGGATAACCGCTGGTCATTAACTAACTGGATTCCCAGAGAAGGCAAGCGGGTTAGGGGCAGACAGAAGGTTAGGTGGGCAGATGAGATTAAGAAGTTCGCGGGTATAAATTGGCAGCAGCAAGCACAGGACCGGGTTAACTGGCGGAACATGGGAGAGGGCTTTGTCCTGCAGTGGACGTAGTCAAGCTGATGATGATGATGATGACCAGCTCATCTATTAGATAGCGGCGGTAGTGCCACCCGGTGCGTCCAAAATACTGCGCTCGCGCGGCTCACCTTCCTCTCGCTGGTACCCGTTGCGCTTGCGCGAGCCGCGGTGGCGTGCTGACCATTGCAAGGTGGAGTTCTCTACTCTTCCCTACTTCGGCTTCACAAAATGTGACGCAAGGCTTCTGCTTAGTTTATTACTTCCTCCATGTCATACAGTAAATATACAGTCTCTAGAGGAAAAGCTCCTCATAGGACCTACAACCTATAACCACTCGGATGCAGACATGATGCAACGATACTCAGCTTTCAAGTGACGTTCACTCGCATTCATCACTGCGTGCTGCAATAACAACTTATAATTTTTTTGTTTCGTGGATCTCTGTTACATCGCAGTAAGAGGCTGTCACATGAAGTCAAGTTTTTGGCTCATGGCAAGAAAAAGCACAAGGATTGAGGCACTGCATGTATAGGTTGTATTCGCGTGACGTGAGCTTGGCGGGCGCGGCAGCGAAAAGTGCGCCAGCTGTGCTGGCAACCACGTAACCACCATTTTGAAGGCCACCATATTGGCGGCTGGCAGCATACCGGCAGTTCAGTGCGGTGGTTCCAACAGGTGCGCACAAGTTACTGCGGGCACGTTGCTCTTGTTTTATTTTATTTAGATTTAGATCATACGAGATTAACCATTTGTGAAGCTGGCGCAGCCATGGGTGATGCGTGCTAGGCTCGCTTGAGCGTGTACGCTTAGAAATGGGACGTCGATGCTAAACAGTGATACACGGACAAAGTGGCGCTCTGCAGTGTGCGTTGACCCACTCATTCCGACAAGTGAAGAGGCCGCATTTGACACCAGACTTGTTTCGAAGGTGGAACTCTGAGACATAAAGAATTGTTTGCTGCATATAGGACAAGTTTTGTGACACACGAACAACCCAAAGCCAAGAAATCGTTGGATGCTTAACTAGTAGGTTTGTCCACGAACTTTAGCTGAAAAGTCACGGTGACTGCGTCACTGGGGGCGAAAAGGTAAGATAATCTGAAGTTATATTCTGTCAGCGCTAAAGTCGAGTTTACCCATAAATTTGATACTAGTGCGATGTTTTACAAACCTAGTTCAAGCAGCGGGATTACAGCGCTTACGAACTTGCACATGAAAACACCATTGCATGGGGCAGATTAGATTGTGACGAAGTGCACACGAGACTGAAATTTCAACGTGGTTGGCTCACCTACAACGTTGAATCAATGAAACGAAAAATGTCAGGAGCATTAAATGATTCCATATACCAAGGTTACAAGCCACTTGTGCTTTAACGCAGGTGTACTGAGCCAGGTCACTTAAGCGAGAACAAAAACGTGTGCCTCTCGTTTGAGCTCGTAGTGTAGCGCGCATGTATTAATATGAATAGTCCAACGTTGAGTACTCCACTGTGTTGTAATTTTCGCAGACATCTCTGCCAGAGCATTGAAACTGACTGCATTTACTGTGTTATTGCGATGTCTTTATTTTCGTGTCTTGTTCACATCTCAATTAGTCAAATCTGCCAGAATCTGAACTCAACTGAGTGTCCATTCGCAGGTGAACTACTCTCAAGCAGTCACCCTACAGCCTTGTTAAAATCAGCCTGGCGGAGATGGCTCAATCACTCGCCACGACGCTTCGTCCCAACCGGCAGTATACGCATACATGACGGCGAATAACGTTCAGCAAGGAATAAAATTTAACAGGTTTTGAGTTTTCAAGCTTGTTAGCCTTCCATTTTGTACGATGGCTGCACGCAAATACGGCACAATCAACCGTGATAATGGATGGTGGGTGCAAAAAAAAAAAAGGCTAAACTTTAGTATCATACAGAGGCACACACATGTGTACATGACCCTAGCTATGGTGGCCGGAATGAGTGCCTTTTTTGCATTGCTTGCATGCTGTGCGGATAGCTGAGGCGTAGGCTGCGGGAGCGCAGGGTTGCTCAGAGGAGAATACCCCACGCGCAAGCAAGTCGGCGCAATCGGCCGCATGCCACTCCACCCTGTTCTTACGAGAACGATGGCTCCTTCTAGTGAAAAAACCTGCAAACGCTCTTTTCCACCCTCAATATAATAGAGAAATAAAATGGCCAAAGTACCATTCCTAAAATTAGTTCATTTACACGTCATACCATTTTTTCATTTAAAATACGTCAGCACTTTCGTTTATGATTTTTAATGAAGAAATGCGCGCATTGCAAACGTGTAAATTTAGTGTTTATTTGTAGTTTTGTGACGGCAACAATGACAACGTCTCGATATTCCAGTGTTTTGGTGGTTATAGCTTTTCCGGCCCAGCCTTTTCTCTAGAGTCAGTACATTACCTACATGCCAACTGTTATGTCAGTGCCCAAATTGGCGGCCAGAAACCGAAACATAAAATAGATCACATAAAAAGGGTGATAATAAATGAAATATTGCAAATAATTGAATATTTGCATTTTTCAAGATACTTCAATCTCGTGATTAGGCTCCGCGGTTACTTGCTGTCCTAAGTACACCTACTCTTACACAAGTTCAAGCAAACTACTACCTATTTCGAAGTGCTGTTTTCTTCCAAAGTTGCTGTACATCACTTTCGTTTTCTGCAGTATATTTTAAGACCTACCGTTCTGCTCTGCTTGCCCAATTCAGTAACTATGGATTGCAGTTCGTCTCCTCAGTTATTCAGCAATGCAATGTCATCAGCGAAGCAACGGTTACTAAAGCACTCTTCATTAACTCTTATTCCGAACTTTTCTCCTTGTAGGCCTATGAAAACTTCCTGTAAGCACGCGCTAAATAGCATTGGGGAGATTTTTTTTCCCGGGTCTTACACGCTTCCTAATTGATATTCTGTCGCTTTCTTTATGGAGCATCGTGCTGGTAGTTCATCCTCTGTATATTCTGCTTGTTCCTTTGGTTGATTGAATTCTAATGTCTTTATTCAGTTCACCAGTACGTTTATAAGTAGGTTGTATACGACGAAGAGCAAGTTGATTGGCTTCTAATTCTTCAAGTCCTTAGCGTCCCCTTTCTTCTCGATTGAGATGATGTTAGCATTGTTAGCCTCCCCGTCAGGAGACACTTCGTAAATAATTGGCTAGTTTTTCTAACAGTATCTGTCCTCCATATTTAAAAAGATATTATGTTATATCATACTTTCTAGCAGGTTTGCCTCTTTGCATTCTATCCAAGGCTTTTTGGATTTCTTCTGTCATTACTGGTGGGATGTCGTATGGGTTACTGAGAGTTCCTACATCATGGTCATGGTGGTCCCGACTACTCTACTGGTCTCTGTAAAACTTCTCTGCTATTTAAATTATCCTATCCATATTGGTAGTTACTTTGCCTTCCTTGTCCCTTTGGGCATACATGTGATTTATTATGAACCCCACCCTACCAGAAAAATTTGCTTGGGTCAAGCATAGTAAATCATCAGTGACCAAGCTGTCCATGCTTGGAAAGCTATTGGTGGCCAAGGAAAGTATGTGCTTGGGAAGTGTGACAAGCCTACCATTTGTCAAGCAAAGGAAGGCAGTGCTTGGAAAATCATTGAAAACATTCCTTTCTATGATTGGCACTGTGCTGGAATACCATGCAATAGCCAAGCATGTTCTTGGCATGGGAGCCAAGCATTTTGGCCAATGAAGTTTCTGGCACATTTATTTTAGTTTTTGTCTTGACTACATTTTGATGCCCGGCTACTTTTTTCTAGATTTTGCATGCCCCCCCCCCCCCTCCCACGAGAAGTAACAAGGAAAATATTTCTGGTGCTTCAGGTTTATTTAACACATAATATATAGAAGGCAATATGCCATTTTTCCATTCTTTCCTGAACTCTTGTGATTCTAAAGTGTTGCTTGGGCTTCTCTTAGAGTAATCTATCGTAGTGGCATGCCTTTTTTGCATAGGTGCGCCCTATTTATCTGAAACTAAGATGGGTCATCCGTTTTTACGTCCAAAGCAGCTGCGTCGATTTTGTTGAACAGGGTATATCTCATCTGCAGAATCAGAAAAGAAAAAAAAACATCATGAGGTCCTCCTCTACATTAAGCCGTCTCTTAGGCATTCGATTTCATCAATTTTCAACATAAGACACAGAAAAAACATTTCTTGGGAAGCTCATTGGTTATGCATGATTATGAGAATGACAGCACCTGCACTGACAGGAAGAGTTGTTGGACTGAATGATGCATTTTTATTACTGAAGTAGCGTGCATAATCATGCCAGAACCCCATCAATACGAAAGAAATAAAAAAAAAACAAATTTAAATAGTGCATCTCTCCTTGCACCCCCTTTCAGAACACGTATTCTCACGAATAAAAAAAGGTACTTTTTTCTGATAGCATTAAGGAAGCAGCCTTGGCGCAGAACACTGTTTGATGTCTTAGTTTTTTTTTGTACGTACGTACCTTTATATTTATCAACGTTACTGACGTAGTCAATGTGCCTTTGTTTACCAAGGTTATTTTAGTCGTGTAGCTTCCATTGTCAATGGTTTATTTTATTTCAGTACTCATTATTGGTAGTCCTGCCGCTTAGCCAGGAAGCTGACTGTTAAACGATGAATTGGTTATGTGCTTTGGTTCTCAGCTCCCACGAATCGGCAAGCTGATAGAACATCAAGTAAGATATTACAACATTGGAGGGGCGAAGATATGGTGGCAGTGAAGCTGTTTCAATGCTGAATTTCGCTCTAGATGGCAGAAATTGGCTTTTTTCAGGGAAACACCATATCTAAACAGAAAAAAAATGTATTACATCAGTTATGCAGTATGTGCAGCATTCGGGTCCTAGTGAACCATTAAAAAAATGGCAATCAAAATACCACAGCATGAAGAAGTCTACATAACATAAAATTCATGAGAATGTTGCCTATAAAAGCCAAGCAAGAAAACAATTTATTTGCTTTTTTTGTTGATGCTCACCAAGTAGAAGCACATTTGCTGGCTTTTAAATGAAAAATTGTTCTCAGCGACGCAGCCGTGCTTCTTTGTAACCACATTAGATACAATACAAAGGAGTTTTCTGTGCAGGGCATATCTGACATTTTGTAGGAACAAATAGCTGACCTGTGAAAAAAGCAAAACATAAATTGGAAAGTTGATAAACGTAAAACACATGTTTAAAGCTTTGAAAATGTCTGTAATAAATGCTGTGCTTGTGGTACCAACAGAAAGATAACCTTGCCATAACAAAACAGCATCAGTGAATCAAAATATTCATTGCACATTCTGTGCAGTATGTCCAGGGCTAGCAAAAGTATGCCATCGTTTTAGAAAATTGTGAGAAAAATTCACAAAACCTTGTAAGTATTTAGGCCCGATTCATTTCTTGTAAACAGCATTTTTCAGCAGATCTGGCGTCAATCTGTTGTTTTCCTCACCTCTTTTTTTTTCATTTTTTCGTATTGTTTGCGTCAAAGAAGTTCTCTTTTTATTGGACAATATTTTTTGGCCCAAGTTTCATAAAGTCCTGTTAGACAACCGGAAGAATCGTGTTTTTGTGTAATTTATAAATAGTCGAGTGGCACTCACTCAGTGCGAAAAAATAGAAAAAATATACGTTACTAATAATACATATAGCTAATGATATATCATTTACGAAAGATTATACAACCGAAATTCTGAAGAAATGCAATACATTCAGAATAGTATGGCTCGCCAACGTTGTGTACTTATTGACTAACGAAAACATTCGAACTGCGCACACATCTAAAATCACAACTTTCTCAAGATCGATAAAAGAAATTCTAAAGTCTCTGAAGCTAAAATTACATCATAACATTTTTTTCATAAGAGAAATTCTACTAAAGTAGACCCAACAATACCGAGGAACCTTATCGCTTCAAAGCTGTACGTAAAAAAAATAGCACACGCGTGGCTGAATTGGGCAGGTAGATGATGCCCCGAGTTTTTTGCATTCGGCACCAGTCCTCATATCTATTTCACCTTTTGAAGTATGACCGCACACATAAGTTTACATTTTCGAATTAATTGATAACGCACTGGCGTCGACACTAAATCACATTGCACGTTAGCGAGATGTACTCACCGTCAGTGACAGGAAGTTCCGCCAGAAGCGAACAAGAAATGACAGCGCACCACGTGTCAACATACACAACCAGCGGCTGGGCGGCTGTCCTTCGGACCGGGCCGTTTCAGTTAATTTCAAGTTTTTCCCGAAAACAGTGTATCGATCGCTCATTTAAAAAAATGCACAGAATTGAATCAGTGCTTGAAAACTTCACCAAAGAACGTGTAGAATATGTTTGTTTTTATTTCACTTGTAGCATGAGAAAACTATTCCATGTGCAATCTCGCCCAGACGAGCAAGGAGTGCACCTAGGAATATGCAGCGCCCGCTTCTTAACACATGCGCTGTTTTGGCCGCCGTAAACCTGACCGCCAATTTGCTTATGGCACTGAGGGAACAAGGGCACATAAGGTGTTGCTGATATTTACTCACCTTCTATTTCAACTTGAATAAAAAGCTCGTCGCTGCACGGCTATGACTGCCGTGACATCCATGCAACTTGCGAACAAGGCCACCAAGGCGAACACGGGGCGCAGTCATACATGAGGTGGAAGGTGGAAGAGAGCATAAACGGTGCATGCGTGTATACTGGCTTAAAGCTAGATGATTTGCAATATTTTTGATGACTTCTGTGCTATTACGTAAGTGGTTCAAAGCCGTTCCCGTTTGTGGGTTTCTGAGAATGCCAGTCTGGATGATTTGGTAAACTATTTTTCTTAAGCGCAGTAAGGCTATGCACAGGCCAAACTGGGCGCGCGTTAATAAGTGTGCAGTTTAAACGCCACACTTTGCACTCGCTGGTACACTCCTGGTAGTTCGGCTGAAAAGAAGAAAAGAGAGGTATTCCGTAGAGGAGCCAGTGCGAACTGACTTAATGACCATAAAAAAATGATCGTCTGTGGCTATTTGGTAGCTGTTCGTCTGACTTCACGACAAAGCGCACCAAAGAAACGGACACATTCTCTCTAACCGCTTCACTTATTTACCGCTTGTACGTGCTCGCGTGCCAAGAATTTTAGTCGAATAGTATATGAGACACAAAAGTAAGTATGCTTGATGAACAGGCAAATTTTGTGAGCATTGGCCAGCAACCAAGGTATGTGTCAGGAAAGCCCTTGGCCTCCATGTTAAATATCACAGGTATTTTCTAAAACATTTGTTTCGTTTTAATTATTGAGAAGGGCCAACAACTAAGAGAAGCGCACACTTAAAAAAAAGATTTGAGGCTTTCGCTACCAGCTGGCCCATATTTTGCTTGTAGGCTAAGCCCTTTTCTGTCATGCTGTCTGGGCATTGGCCAGTGATAACGGAAGCCGATGGGAATCCAAGCTTTTTACAATCATCGGTCATCGGCTGCTGCTGGTTGGGCAAGTTTTCTCTTCACCGCGGCTTCCTCCGTTCTTTAAAGCACGTTCAATTCTCTCGATGTTGTACTTTCTTACATCTTATATCTCATTTTTAATAATCAATTTCGAAAGCTCTGCCAGTTTTAGTTTGTCTGCTGTGCTTGAGGTTTCCATACTTTGACGTTTCTTAATGAGTTTCGTTGTCTCCTGGGACAGCTTGCCACTGTCCTCTCTAACCACTGTACCTCCAACTTCCACTGCACACTCCACAAAAATACTCATCAGAATATAAATCTTTGCGTCAACGGTAAGGCCAGTTTCTTCTATAAGAGCTGAGTATCTATTCTGAAGCGAGACTCCTACCTCCTGTACTTCGCCTCTCAGTGCTAGCTCAATGATTGGCTTCTTCCGTATCAGTTTCTGTCGTTCCTCTTTAAGTCTAGGCGAATTCGAGACTGTACCATGCTATGGTCCCTGCATCGTACCTTGACAAGCACTTCCACATCCTGCACAATGCTTAGCTGTGCACCCAGTACAGCAAATGGTCTATTTCATTCTTACTTTCTCCATTTGGCTCCTTCATTTCCACTTACGGTTCGCTCGTTTTTGGTAGAAGGTATTCAAAATTCGTACAATATTGCGTTCTGCGTATTCGGCTAAAAATTCCCCGTGGCATGCTTAATTCCGATGCCGTAGTCCCCCACTGCCTGGCCTCCAGCCTGATTGTACTCTACATTGGCACAGAAGTAGCGCATCAGTATAGTATACTGTGTTTTCACCTTACTCACTGCTGATACCACGTATTCATGGAAGCTTTCAACTAGTCCGTCATCATGTCTGGATGTAGGCGCGTAGGCCTGTAGGCCTGTCCAACTTCGTCTTGTATCTCTCATTTGATATAACTTCGATGCCTGCAACCCTTTCGATATAATGCCGTAGTACTCCTCTACCTTAGCAGCCACATTTTTGTGAATAAGAAACACCACGCCCAGCTCTCTTCTGTCAGCCAAGGCAGAAAGCAAAGTATGTGCCCATTATGCAGCACTCTCCTCCTAACCTCGCTGAGCCCTATCACATCCTATTTAACACACTCTACTGCCTAGATTAACACTGCTACATTTGCCTCAATAGATATGGTGCTAGCGATTAAAGTAACTAGAAGTAAAAAAATGGAGTGGGGCACATTCCACAAGCACTCTCAAATCATGACTGGTAGATTGTCACTATCCCTTAAGAAGAAGGTATATAACAGCTGCATCTTGCCGATACTTACCTACAGAGCAGGAACCTGGAGGATTTAATAGAGGGTTCAGCTTAAATTGAGGAAGACGCAGTGAGCAATCGAAAGAAAATCATAGGTGTAACCTAAAGAGACAAGAAGAGAGCATAGTGAACCAGAGAACAAACCAGGGTGAAGGATAACACGGTTGAAATTAAAAAAAAAATTACATAGACCGGGAACGTAGCGCGTAGGAAGGATAACCGCTGGTCATTAAAAGCAGCTGACTGGGTCCCCAGAGAAGGCAAGCGAGTTATAGGGAGATACAGAGTTGGGTGAGCAGAGGAGATTTAGAAGATGTCGGGTACAAAGTGGAAGCAGCAACCACAGCAACCACAAGCCCGAAAGAAGCAGCGATAACAAGACTGGTGAAACATGGGAGAGGCCTTTGTCCCGCAGTGGACGTAGTCAAGCTGATGATGATGTTAATAATAATAATAATAATAATAATAATAATAATAATAATAATAATAATAATAATAATAATAATAATAATAATAATAATAATAATAATAATAATAATAATAATGAATTAAATCTTGGTGCACGTATTATGCTTCCTAGAGTTACAAGAAGCAGTTGCAGGAAAGAACGCGTAAGCCACAAATATGGTGGCACCGTGCACCCCTTCAGCACAACTTGGTAATTCTTCGCAATACCCACACATTCACATACATACATTTACTGAAGTGCGTGGTGCCTATTTCTCGAGTGGAAGCGTGTGTGAATATGCGGATGCGCCAAGGGATTACCGAGTTCTAATAAGTGCTTACAATATGACAAATAATGTGTTATTTCTCCTTCTTCGTGCTGCCATGTAATATCCCATATTTGGCGAACATGAGGTGTACTCTGAGATAAATTTCGAACATGCAAAGAATAGGAGAAAACACGACATCAACATCGTCATCACTTGCGCTTTCAATATCCAAAAGAGAAAGGTTTCATGTGCGAGAAAGCCACATGACTGCGGCCGTGTTCGTTTATTACGCACGCAACACTTTCGGGGCGCCTTTCGCCGTTTAGTATGCAGACTCCAATTCAGTAAAAGCGGTAATCACAGAACCCGTGCTACCGTGTATGTTTAAAATAGTAAGACACAGTTAGTATGAGGCACCAATTACCGGCGTGTTGTGTGTAGCGCAATGAATGTGGCTGATGGATAGCGCGTAGCCAGCTTCCGACCCGTCAACCAGCAAAGCTGATCGGTTCCGCGAAGGCGAACGCGGAAGACCCGAGCATGGGAAAGAAAGGAGACTCTTTCGTTCGCAAGGTTCACGAGCGGAGCCATCAAGGTCACCCCCGTTCGGGACTAGAAGGGGAAGGCTTACTTGGAAGAGCGTCTGGCAAGAAGCAGGTCAGGCACCACCGTCTGAGTTTAAGCGATTGTTGGCATGCACGCGTGCCATTGAGAATGACGCGGGGACGCTACCACTTGGCTGACCGAGACATATGTTGAATTCCAATGGCGGAGTCGGAGCAAGTTTTTCTGCTCCTTTCAGAGCAAGTGTGTTCCAATGACAGAGTGAGAGCGAGAGTCAAAAGTTCCAATGAGAGAGCCGGAGGGGATTCAGAGCGGGAGTCCCTCCGTGGAGCAGGAAAAACTGCTCCACCGAAATTGGTGGAGTGGACCGGAACTCAGCGTGACGCATTTTCTTTAACACGTTTGCCTGCTTGGGGGCGCGGCTGGCGCGACAAGAGTTGTGTTGATCATGGCGGACGGCATGGATGGCTCGGCTACCTCGGCAAAGCGTGCGGCAATGCTTCTGCTACTCGATAGCGACAGCTCTGAGTCGGAAAGCTCAAGTACCGACACGAGTGATTCGTCGGACAGTGACAGCGACGCTAAAGCTTGCGCTTACGAGCGGGAATTCAACAAGTTGGTCCGCATTTCCGCGAAGAGGCCCAAAGTTGTCGGTTTCATCGAGGACGTCGTTCGGCAGTACTCGGATCACGAGGTAAAGAAATAGAAAAAAAGAAGGAAAGCATTATGCTCAAGGTTTAACACGTTGTGGTGTTTTAGTTTGTTCCTTTTCTTGAGCAGTTCCGGAGGCACTTTAGGCTGGCTCAACCTGTGGCCGAAAAGTTGGTCGTGGAGTTTGCTGTCTCGTCAATAGGCCCGTTTACATTGACCCGACGAGGGCACGTTGAGTCGAAGTAAACAGGTTTTCTGGACTCGCCCTCCCCATGTATAAGCGGACGCGTCGGGGCGGAGAGTCGTCGCGGCGAGTCCCGTCGACCCGGAGACAGGGGGTAGGTTCACCGAATTCGCCGCGCTCAGAAAGGGCATGTATAACCGGTCGCGCCGAGTTGACGGCTCGTGACCTCTCCCGCCCGTCGCGGTCTCCGCTTCCCCTGTCCCCATCACTCCGACGTTGCTCTTTCTCTGTCGGCCGGTACGCGCGCGCTAGGCACGATGACATCCTCGCGGGCTCCACGCACCATGTGGACAGATGATGAAATAACGACGTTGCTAGCTTTAGTCAACGAGAAAAAAACTGAGTGACTTGCTTGATAGCAAGCGGCAAAAAAATAAGGACATATTCATGGACCTGGAAAGATGTTTGAAGGAACAGGGCCTGACGTGGACGTGGGAGCAAATAAGGACCTGTTGGAAGAATTTGAAGAAACGCTTCACGGCTGTAAGTACCTCCCTGTTCGCTTTGATTCGAAAAGTTTTCAGGCGCTTTAATTTCTAATGACTTTTTTTGGCATTCGCAGGAACGCCTCCTCCTATGCAAAAGTGGCGGGGAGCCGTCAAAGTGGAAGTGGTTTGACAAAATGAGCATTCTGCTTGGCGACCGCCCGATGGTGCAAGCAAGAGACTACGGCGTTGACACCATCGCCGAAGACGAGGACATCGTTCTGTTATGCGGTAAATGCAGATCACTTTTACGTTTAAATCTTGCTTCGCACATCCTACGAGAGCTTGTTGGTTATCGTTCTCACGACCGCCTATTTTGCTCTGCCCGCAGCAGGAAATTGGCTTGTGCGCCAGAAATCTCAAATACGTGCACATGAATGCTTTAATAAAGTTTCTGGCCACCTCGCCATCAGAATACACTTGCGTAAATTCACAGAATTCACAGAAAAAATACCACGACAGCCATCGCGGTGGCGGAGCGACAACTGCGTAAACAACAGCAGCCCACAGCGGCGAGAGGCGAGAGCTCAGGCTTGGAGGAGCGGAAACCGGTACCAGAAGACGGGCTTCCGGCTCGCCTCGACGCAAAGCGTCGCTGCGATCACCGCTCACCTCAACTCGTCCGTGCGAGTTCATATAAACTCGGGCGCGTCGAGGTAAGCTGAACCCGCCACTCAACTCAGCCCGCCCCCGTCGCGTCCATGTACACGGGGCTAATTGTGCCCTTCGAGAACACATGGATGAGTTCAAGCGAAATCCGCGGAAATGCATGTCTTGACATTTATCTGGTTAGTTACACCTCCCCACTTTCACCCCCCCCCTTTTTTTTTTCTTTGTACGATGCCTGCACAAGAACGCATTTGACTATGAGCCCGTTGCTTACAGTGCAGTGTGATCTGAAGCTGTTTTTTTTTCTTTCGGGTACCTGTAATCCTCCTGCGCAGGTACGCGGCCAACAAAACCTGCATGCGAGACGTGGCAAGCCGTTTCGACATGTCAGAAAGCACTGTGTACAGAGTTCTTCAGAGAGTAGCGCAGTTCCTGATGACGCTGGGATCATCGGTGATCAAGTTTTCCGCAGAATTGGAGAACCTCACTAGCAGTTTTGAGAAGGTTTGTTTTGATTTTATTTATTGTGAAGACCAATAATAGTGGCCGGCCAAGCTATATTGATCATATCACAAACACGAGTGCACATTTTATTGTGGGTTATTTCAAGCTCAATTTTACGCTGAGGTGGGACTTTAAGAGAAATGTGATAGGTCGTGATGATAATGCCGAGCTTCATCCAGTTGTGTTCGAAACATTCAACTTATGTCTCTCCTGCAGTCACAGTCAATTCCTTGCATGCGGAGGATGCTGCATGCTTTGTCATTTCTGTTCAGATGTACGATACAATATGAACGAGGTTTGGTTTTAAACATAAGAATTAAATTGCAATTACGTACTTCAACTCCCTTTAGGAAAAAAACACACGCAGGCTTGGTTTTGTTTTCTCTCCCATTTTACTATTGTAAAAAGACAGGTGGATAGCAAGAAAACGTGTAGTATATGGTGTAAACAGCAATGTATGTTATCTTAACTAGTTCTCAAAGTTGAATTTGGTTTGCATTTTACATCTTTAACATGAAATATATTGTGCTGAGTCAGGAAGCGTATGCTGTGATTGTGAGTTAATGGGATTGAGCACCAGTATTTCCTGTTAAAACTCCTCGCAAATGCTCATTTTTTGCTAAGGCATGGATGATATCACTCATTAGAAGAGTACAACTTGCTTGCAGGTGTCTGGAATGCCTGCTGTTATTGGCTGTATAGATGGATCGTATGTCAAGATACAGTGCCCAGCCAACAAGGTTTCCTCCACATACTGCAACAGGCACCATTACCTTTCACTAACGCTGCAAGCCGTCTGTGACCACAAAAGGCGCTTCCTCGATACGTTCACTGGAACTTCCAGCAAAACGCACAATTCTCATGTGTTTAGCTTATCGCCTCTTTCGAAGAACATAGCTTCAGTATGTCAGGGCTGTTATCATATATTAGGGGACGCAGCATATCCGCTGCGGGAGTACCTGTTGACACCATACAGTGATTACGGTGCGATGAATAAGCAACAAAAAGGCTTCAATTTTAACTTTTCAGGCACACGAGTGCTCATTGAAAATGCATTCAGCACACTCAAGAAGCGCTTCAGGCAGCTCATGTACCTCGAGTTGCACACTATCCACTGGCTCAATAAGTTTATCATAAGCTGCTGTATCCTTCGTAACTTGTGCATCGATTACGGTGATGAAGAGCCAAATGATGATGATGAAGGAGCACCCAATCCTATTCAGTGGGAGAACTGCACTGATAACCACAGTGATAAAACTGATGAGGAGCGAGCTTTGCACAAGCTTGGCGAAATTAAGCATGCAAAGGTCTTGACTAAGCTTCTGCGAAGTGATTGTGGGAAATAACGCCATAATTCTCTGTCTTGTCTGAACTAGCCCTTTAATTTCCCACAGTAGTTGGGAGGCTGTGTGTGTGCACTAATGCGTAGCCCCCTTTATATACACAAGCACATGTTTTGCACTGCACATTTTATTTCAACATGCTAATAGTATTTTAGGCCACTAGAATCATTCATTGTCTAAGCCAAGAAAGCGGCTCAAAAGCTTCATTTTTTCTTCATGCTGTTTTGCTTTTTCTTGCCGAATGCGCTCTTTCTGTTCTTGCCTCTCTTCATGACGCTTCTTTCTTTCATTCTCGCGTTCAGTTCGTTTTTTTTCTTTTTCTTCCTGAATTTCGCTCATTTCATCAAAGAAGTGATTAATTTCCAGCATTCTAGAAGCCGAGAGTTTCGGCTTTTTGGGCTCAGATTCCTTCGTTGTGCTGGTCAACTCCTGGCTAGTTGAACCTTGGCTTGTCGACGATTGGCTCGTCGACGCTTGGCTGGGCGGTCTTTTAATAGAAAGTATTCCAGAGCTGTCCCTGAGCTCTTCTGGCTCAAGGCTGTCATCTAGCCAACGTATTTTGGCTATGTCGTCCTCAAAGGAAACGTCGCAAGGAGAATTCCCCGATTTGTTGTTATGTGCTGCAGCGCTTCCTTTTCGTCGCATGACTGTTTTGTAGCGGCTGCAGCACTGGTCCCCTGTTTTAGGGACCCCGACAGCCTCTGTGATGTTGGCCGCTATTTTGCAAAACATTGCCTTTTTATTTTTAAATTTCTTCATTGGCCATATTTGGGAAAAATACTGCTGGTAGTAGTCGAGCAAGAGCTTTGTTTCTCCCGCCGTCCACTCACAGCCTGTACCTGAAAAGAAAAAGTGCTTGAGACATTTGTACAGACGTTACCAGTTGCACGTCACCCGACACAGGTGTTAGAGAGTTGTGGTATTCTGCTGTGTTGGTATTAATGAAGAGCTTATAGGCATATATAAGCACCAACCTGTTATAGTTTGTCTTGATATCGAATTTTCTACATTGATTTTTGTCGTTACAGTGCTTGGTGTTCTTAGCACTGATCTAACTGTATATATCATGTATAATTCATTACTTGAATGCATTTGTATCCTCTCCTGCTAGGGCCTCCAAATGGGCCTGCAGTACTCTCTAAATAAATAAATAAATGGACTCACTACGTTGCTCGCTATTTTGGCTGTGTTCAGGCACTGTGAATGGAAAAACGACATGCATTGTTATTCATACAGCTGGCATACATGAAGCGACATAACGACCAACGATTTGTATTCTGTGACACAAATCACATTGAAGCTGTACATTGAAGCACCATGTGAATTTCATGCAACTATGTATGCAATTAAGCTAAGCCATGTGAGGCTTCCTAACACAGCTTCACAAAACAGTAACTCTATGTTTGCTATGCTATCTCATCACGACACAAAATTTTGAATAACAATTTCACGTAAGCATACATGGTGGCATGCAAGTTCTTCAACAGTAGCTCAACACATTGTGCACATTCTTGATTGAATTACACACTCTCATCATGATGCACAGAGTTTCTGATCAGCTGACTGTTAATCAAAATGAAGCACGATATTTCAGGCCTGAAACAGGCAGTGACACTCCAGGAAAAGCAACGTAATTTCTGTGGACTGAGACCGATTCCTAATTTGGATGTGCTCAATGTCCTGACCTTGGTAACATTGCCAACCCATTAGATAGCAGAACATGCACTCACGCTGCTACCACTGCAGCTAAAATTTCCTGGGAGTCAAATTCTCGGGTGCCTAACACTGGCTTATACTTTCTTCGAAACATACAAAGGCAGACAACTGCTTCTGCGCCGCTTCCACTAAAAGGCGAGTGCACTGGAACTTGCCAAATAGTAGTGCAGTACTGAAACGCTCGCGCTGCTTTGTGCTTGTACGGTAAAAGCGTTACTTTGGAGGCATCTCACCGCAGAAGCGTACCTGCCAACCTAGGGACTTCTGAAATCGGGAGACTCGCCGTGGGAGTGGAGTAGGCGGCAGAAAAAAAATTGTTTTGGACGATTGGTCAAATTGCCCTTATATCAAACACGCTTGTCACCAACGCGGTTCGTTTCTATTCGCGTGGCTACATTCTAAAGGGTTAGGAAGTCGCTTCTTACTAATGACGCCGTTCCGTGCAAGAACAGTGGCGTGGCGCGCACGTTTACTTTTGGCTGTATATTTACAGCGGTGTTTGTGCAATCAATGCGGCGAAGGTTTTCGTTCTCCCCGGACACAGGCAAACGAACAACGGTATGACGCATGCGATGCGTTTCAGTGACACGATCGCATCAGCAGTAGAGCAACGTTGCAACATGAACATAGCGCGTGCAGACAATCGCTCCACGCAGCACGTGTGTTGCATTCAACTTACAATTACAACAGAGTGTTGAAATTGAGGAGACACTTACCATGTTGCTCCGCATACTGTGTGGTCACCTTCGCAGACATCGTGGACAATAGCTGTTGCACGCTTGGCGCGATATCCATTCCACACAGGTGAATAGCATTGAACAAGCAAATGAACGATGCGGCGGTGCTGGTAAACCACGTGGGAAACAGACAGCGGAACAGACCACGCGCAAGGTATCCTGGGTAACGCGGCAGCTTTCGCCTTGCTCCAGCAGGGCGGGTTGTGTTCCGATGGCGGATTTGGAAGATTTGCTCTACGCCAGAGTCGAGTGCTCGCTCGCGAAGTCGGTCGGCTGCACCGACTCCGCCATTGTAATTCAACAATAGTGGCGGCAGGGAGACGAGCATAACCTCCCCGCGATACATCATTACCGAGTGTTGTTAGGATGTCAGGGCACCTCGCTGTCGCATGCACAGCTGGTAAGCGCACAGAGCCCAACGATGTACTCACCGTTCTTATGGAGGCTTCTGCGAATCAACATTTAATGAGAGAGCTGACGGGGCTCGAGCTTGAGAACGGCCGCTGACGGAGGCAGCACGGCATGGCATGGGAGAGAGTGTCACACGCGGAGAACCTATCCTTGTGCGTGTTGTACTTGGTAACGTGGTTTTTACTAATGCAGTGTCTAATATGAAAGTATTTCGGCAATTGGTTGTGGCAATGCGAGCCCACTCGTGTGATTGGCTTGTGTGAAGACCCTTTGTTCAACCGAGGGTTGAAAAGGGAATCTTTGAATCTGAATTGGGAGAGCGCAGGTTCGGGCTTAGACTCGGACAGACGCCTGAGGCTGCAATAAAGCGTCTTTTCACCGAAATACGGCTCTTCCTTCACGCTGCCACCGTGCACTAGAATCATCTAGGGGACCCATTTCAAACCTCAAACATCTTCCCTCCTTAGCTAGTGTAGAATCTAGTAGAGGAGGAGGAAATTAACTGGCGCAGTCGACGTGGAGTGGAAAGCCTGCTGCGAGGAAGGTTTTGATGTCCGGGAAGCTGACAAGGCGCGCGCTGCTTCGGGACCCGCTGGTGTGCTACGAGAAGCAGCATTGGCATTCGGTATGAGCCTGCCGGTCAACATTGGAGCCTGGAGTTAGGCAGCGCAAGAGCGCTGCGCGTCATTGAAAGAGAGCAGAGCGAAAGGTTGTCGTTGCACGACGGACTTACCGGAGAGGTGCTGCAGGGTGCTGCTTCAGGAGCAGGGCAGCGGGGCAGTCGATGTGACAGACTGAGTCAGCGAGAGGGGTGATCGAGCGGAGACCTGCTGCATTGGAAGTGGTCGTCGCACATAGCGTTGGTGACGAAACGGACGCAGTTCCTACTGTCAAGTTCATCGGGCTACGCATCACTGCATGGTGAGGCCTGCTTTGTGCTCTCTCGGGGCCCCCCAAACTTGTTTTTACTGAATGCACTTGCGTTCAGGCACTCTCTGGGAGATGGCGGACTCAGATAGAGATGTGATAGAAGGGAACGTCGTTAGAGAATCGGATTGCACACGAGAATCGAAGCTTGAAATTGAAGCGCTGAAGCTCAATCAAGCTTGAGCTAGAAAAGATGAGATCGTCGCGTGCCTTATCAGGGGAGCCGCAAAACCGGAACCAGAAAACCAGTATCAGAAGGCTCGCGAAAGAGCTAAATGCAGTCCTTGCGCCCATGCCTAGTGATGAGCCTATGATTTCTGCCTGGTTCAAAAAAACGTGGACGCTCTTCTTGCGGCATTGAACATACCTGAATAAATACAGGGCACGATCCTTTTACAATTCTTAAGTGAAAAGATGCGCACATTCGTGGCCAATCAATCGCAAGCTGGGGTACTGCCGTATTCAGATTTAAAGTCGAGGGTGCTAAAGGAGCTGAGGATGACTCCGACCGAATACAGGCGAATGTTTCCGGAAATCAAACAAAGGGCAAATGAATCATGGAGCCAAGTGATGGCGTGCCTGGAGACCGTGTTCACTTACTACGTTTGAAGTAGAGAAGTGGCGACATTTGAATGTCTTTAGGAGCTGCTGATAGCATACAGGCTAAAACAGTTAATGCCAAATGATCTCGGCTCGCTGGTAACTTAGCAGGAAGTAAAGGGTTGGTTGAAGCCCAGGGATATTGCGGAAGTAGCCGCCAATTTCGAAGAAAGTCTCGGCAGCGCCAGGCAGGGCAGCTTATGCAAATACAGGCCAGGAAATTCTAAATATAGGTTGCCCGCCAAACCATCGGCTAGTCTAACTTCAGCCCTAATTATTGAGTATGCTTTTGATGCGGACGGCAGGGTCACTTCCAAACAGATTGCGAGCTGTCACGTGACACAGCTGCTAATAAAGCAGAAGTTTCCTGTGTAGCTGCCCAGAATGAGCGGTCATTTGAGAGCCGATCACCATCATCGTGACACCCTGCTGTCATGAAAAAGTCACTCATGAGAGACCCGCGTCTTGACATTTTCGTGGAAGACAAACCTTGTTTCGCGCGAGTTGATTCAGGTGCGGATAAACAGTGATACGGGTGAATGAGGTACCCACTGAGATTTTGCGTGAGAGCAGTGGCACAATAAGGCTAACTGACGCTTTTGGGCATGGTGTTACCACACGCCACCTGCATGTACCTCTCAGTCTCCCAACCTGGTCAGGGAGTGCTGTTCATCCGGTGAAATTGCGATGCGCAGTGACCAATCAGTTGAATACCAGTGTTTCCGTCTTGCTTACTCCCGCAGACTACAAATGTCTTTGTCGTCACTGGCAAAAGCCATTGAATGATCTAGAGGTGGGTAATGCGAGGGAGATCAGCTGTGTAAGAGGGGAAGTTAGACCACATCAGTATTCATTAATGAGGGAGCAAAGCATTTGTCTCGAGGTTTTAGCCCTAGCGCTAATGCCATGCAGAGTGCAGTGGAGAGACCGGACGGCCTAGCACTGTAGCCGCAAACGACTAAGTCCGCGTCACTTGTAGAGCAGGCGTAGTTGAAAAGTTTCAATTCTGCTGCGGAATGTAATGTGGACAGCGAGCGGCTGGGTCCATTTTGTGGAAATTATCGTGACGGGGAAGAGGAACGCGATGAGTCACTTGCTGATGCGCGGCATCGGATAAAAGAGGAATTGCATGTCAAAGGAACTGATGGACAGTTACTGTATCACAGGGAGAAATTACACGGGAAACAGCCCCGACAGTCTGTGGTGTCAGAGTCGAGCCGAGACGAAGTGTCAGCGCACAACTCTTGCGGTGGTAACTGCCCACAAAAGAAAACGAGAAAGCGGGTTAAAAAGCGGCTAGCATTGGGTTTCGGTGGTAGAACGCGGGAGTTCGACGTCTTGCGTGTTGCCCGTTGAAGAGGAAAAGCACTCAGATTAGGACCATCGCGCGGGCGACTGAAGTGTGAAATGAAGCCGTAAGTTCTTTGGAGAATTGAACTACCGGATTAGTTGAAGGTAATTTTGGTTTGGTTTGTTTTTTAAGGTTTGAAACAGATTTTTTATGTAATCGCCGCGGAGAGAAGTTATTTCAGTAACTAGTTTAGCACTTGCTTTTTTTTTAGTATTTAGGTCTGGCGTGTTACCGAAGAGCAGTGACATGGTGAAAGGCTTTTAGTGAAAAGTCGGCTATTTGTTGGTTACGGCAGTTCGAGAGTGTTGAACACGCTGCCGTGCAACGTAGAGGAACAGGTATACCGTTTGATTGAGCTAGAGGGCTTCACGTTGTTTTATAAGTTGATGGCAACCAACTTCAGCAAAGCTTTTTGTATCGCTACGGACGGATCAAAAAGGGCAATTGGAGGTTGCCTCTTTCAAACGATAGGTGAATGTGAACGATCAGTCACATCATTCAGTAAGAGGCTGTGCCAGTCGCAACAGGAGGTGTTTACAGTTGAATGACAGGCGAATGTGAAACAAAAATCGTTCGTAATTAAGGCGCTCTAAACGAGGCTGCTGATGCTCTTCCGAGTATCGGATGATCATTGAAATCGGCGATAGT
The DNA here is from genome assembly GCF_043290135.1 of Rhipicephalus microplus. Lineage (NCBI taxonomy): Eukaryota > Metazoa > Arthropoda > Arachnida > Ixodida > Ixodidae > Rhipicephalus > Rhipicephalus microplus. The sequence continues at coordinate 185,805,381 of NC_134704.1, read as the reverse complement.
GACTGTTTGGTGGCAAGATGATGTTTTGTCGGTTTCATATGATTGAGGTTCTTTTTTTCGTTGTTGTTTTTGTTGTGTAGCCACCGAAGTTGTTTCTGTGAATTCAATGACTTTACAGGAGTTTGCATCGCACGTTTACGTGTTATGCGTGATGTTAAGTGGGTCGAAGAGACTAATAGTTCCGGCGTGATGTGAAACTGTTTTGTTTGTTGTACCAGACATTTTTTGTTGTGTTGTTCTTGAGATGCGAGCTTGCCTCTAAGTGGTAGAACTGCTCTTAGGTGTAGTTTGTGTGTTGTGTAGGAATAATTTTGTAGATAATATAGGGTAGAGTGTGTGAAGTAAGTTCATTATCAATTTTTTTCTTAGTGCGATCCGTTCAGACTTAGGTATACCTATAGCGCTGGGTCTGTCGCGCTCTTTGAGTGTGTCATGCGGGGCCTGAAGGGCGCATGGAGTGGGTCTCCCGTGTTGGGACAATGACCGTGTGGTGTTGTGAATTTAAAAGACAATATGCCGCCGGACTATGCATGGTGCGTGTGCCCTGTTTCAAGCCAATGCGAACTGACTGGCACGGTGAACTTCATTGAGAGTGTGTTCTTCATTCTTCTGCACCACGAGAGTGTTTTCCTTCGGAGGACTATTTGAAGGCATTATGTATATGTGTTGCTGTGTCTATTTCGCAGAAGGACGCAAAAGTTCTCCTGTTGAGATTGAAGCGAAATTCGCTTCATGCACATGCGCACTGAGAGTGAGTTTATTTTGAGCTATTTTTTCGTTTGTTTTTGTATCGCGTTACTGAACATCGAGTATCCAGTAACACTCTTGAGGGAAGAGGAGTTACTATGAGGCACCAATTACCGGCGTGTTGTGTGTAGCGCAATCAATGTGGCTGATGGAGAGCGCGTAGCCAGCTTCCGACCCGTCAACCAGCAAAGCTGATCGCTTCCGGGAAGGCGAACGCGGAAGACCCGAGCACGGGAAAGAAAGGAGACTCCTTCGTTCCCACGGTTCACGAGCGGAGCCGTCAAGGTGGTCCCCGTTCGGGACTAGAAAGGAAGGTTACTTGGAAGAGCGGTTACTCAGAAGAAGCAGGTCAAGCGCCACCGTCTGAGTTTAAGCCATTGTTGGCATGCACGCGTGCCATTGAGAATGACGCGGGGACGCGACCACTTGGCTGACCGAGACATAGTTGCGGCAGGAAGACTAGCATAACCTACCCCACGGTATATCATTACGGAGCTTTGTTAGGATGTCGGGGCGCCTCGCTGTCGCATGCACAGCTGGTAAGCGCACAGAGCCCAACGGTGTACTCACCGTTCTTAAGGAGGTTTCTGCGAATCAACATTTAATGAGAGAGCTGACGGGGCTCGAGCGTGAGAACGGCCGCTGACGGAGGCAGCTCGGCATGGCATGGGAGAGAGTGTCACACGCGCAGAACCTATCCTTGTGCGTGTTGTACTTGGTAACGTGGTTTTTACTAATGCAGTGTATATTATGGAAGTATTTCGGCAATTGGTTGTGGCAATGCGAGCCCACTCGTGTGATTGGCTTGCGTGAAGACCCTTTGTTCAACCGAGGGTTGAAAAGGGAATCTTTGAATCTGAAATGGGAGAGCGCAGGTTCGGGCTTAGACTCGGACAGACGCCTGAGGCTGCAATAAAGCGTCTTTTCACCGAAATACGGCTCTTCCTTCACGCTGCCACCGTGAACTAGAATCATCGAGGGGACCCATTTCAAACCTCAAACATCTTCCCTCCTTAGCTAGTGTAGAAGCTAGTCGAGGAGGAGGAAATTAACTGACACCTTTTGAGGTGTGGCAGCTTGGGCTAGTTGGTATGGCATGATGATAGTTATAGCGCGAGAAGAAAACGACGACACAGAGACAACAAGGACACGAAAGGACACGCTCGTGTCTTTAGTTTTTCGTGTCCTTCTTGTCTCTGTGTTGTCGTTTTGTTCTCGCACTTTAACTATCGTCACCCTATGAGGACCTCGACAAAAGCTTATAGAAAAATTATTGCTAAAGAGCCGTTATCGACGAGCTCGGGTCGTCATAAGCGCCTAAGGAGCGAACTGGTTTTAATGTGCGATCATTTCTATATGAGAACTCAGTGAGAAAGCTGTGTGATCGTTCATTCTTCTATCGTTAACACAACACAAACCGATGCGAAGATATGAACCTCTAAAAGCAATATATATATATATATATATATATATATATATATTGTTGGGAAATAAATATATTTATCCTTGTTGACAACGCTCCCGTAGTGCCATATCTCATACCTTCGCGAAAACTAACTGGCCCATTGAATTAATACTCCCACGTAAATATATATATATATATATATATATATATATATATATATATATATATATATATATATATATATATATATATATATATATATATATATATATATATATATATATATATATATATATATATATATATATATATATATATATATGAAGGCAATGTTTTGGCTGCAAGGCACTTCTTTTTACTTGCCGAGCTTCTGCCCCACAACACAGGTCAGATTGATGATGATGAGTATGTACATATGATAAGATGACGCGCATGAATAATTCTCACACTTATGTCCCCCCCCACGCGTGAGCGGCCAGCCCGGACGCGTCTTAGGTGGATACGGAACGTTGAACAAATGGCTAGAGACGCGATACGTGGACAATCCCCGTACCACGACAGTGACAATCCAAAGAAAGGTCGCTGGGAGTGACCCGGTAGTTCACGGGGGACGTTTGTTCAGTGATTGTATAGGGTCGAACGAAGCGTGACTGAAATTTATCGCACAATCCTGGTGTGCAAATTTGCGTCCAAAGCAACACTTCATCCCCCGGACTGAAGGAGACGTCGCGATGAGAGCTGTCGTAGCGTTGCTTGTGATCTTGCTGATTGGCTTCTGTATTAAGGCGAGCCCGTTGCCGACATTCCTCGAGCCTTTTTATGAACTGCTCTGATACGGTTGCCGAGGCATCAGTTGGAACATTTAGGAAAGAGACGTCGATAGGGAATGTCGGTGAACGGCCGTACACGAGCTAGAAAGGCGAGTAGCCAGTAGTTCTTTGAACAGCGGTGTTATGGGCAAACGTGACAAAAGGGCAAAATCGTATCCCAGTTGTCGTGGTTTGGTGAGATGTACACCAATAGCATATCTGTTAGTGTCCGATGAGATCTCTCTGTCAGACCATTAGTTTGGGGGTGGTAGGCTGACGTCGTCTTATGTACTGTACCACAGGTTGTGAGAAAGGTTTCGATAATGGTGGACAGGAACGTCTTGCCGCGATCACTCAGGAGGACGCGAGGTGCACCGTGACGCAATAATGTGGCGTTGAAAAAGTCTTTGACGTCTGAAGCAGAATTTGTGAGTAGTGCAGCAGTCTCTGCGTACCTTGTCAGGTGATCGACAGCAGTCACAATTCAACGATTACCTGCTGGCGTGATGGAGAGAGGTTTCAGTAGGTCTATACCAACGATGGCGAAAGGAGTCTCGGGACACGGGATGGGTTGCAGAAGGCCAGCAGGAAACGAAGTGGGTCGCTTCCACCGTTGACACAGATGGCAAGATGCAACGTACTTGGCCACAATGGTAGAGATGCCAGGCCAGAAGAAATGTTTCCTGATGCGGCTTTATGTTTTGTGAAATCCCAAGTGGCCTGCACATGAGTCGTCATGAAAGGCTTCGAGGACTTGGTGACGTAGAGAACGCGGAAGTACTGGAACCCAGAGGTGTCCATCAGTAGTGTAAACGTAACTATAGAGCACATTGTTATCGAGCTTAAATCGCCGTAGTTGTCGGGGCAATGTAGCATTAGGAGTAGGTGATATACTATTTAGGCGTTGAATAATGCTATTGCAATATGGATCATCACGCTGACGTGTGGCGAACTTGGTTTAGTGATTTGAAGCCGGCAGGTCGATAACCGCAAGTTGTGGTAATGTGAGGGGTGACGCAGTGTTTTGCCCACCAGACGAGCAATCACCTGACGTACTCGATGATGACAGTGGACGGGGCAGCGAGAGAGAGCATCTGCATCTTGGTGTCATTTGCCAGACTTATAGATGACGTCAAAATCGTACTCTTGTAGGCGGAGCACCCAACGACCTAGGCGAACAGACAAGTTTTTCAGTGTCGATAGCCAGCACAAGGTGTGATGGTCTGTAATAACTGTGAAGTGGCGTCCTCAAAGATACGGTTGAAATTTTTGTATGGTCCAAACGACAGCAAGGCACTCCTGCTCAGTTATAGAGTAGTTCTGTTCAGCAGCCGTAAGAGCACGTCTAGCATACGCAATAACTCTTTCTCGTGAAGTGGCATCCCGCTGTCGAAGAACTGCACCAATGCCATGGCCACTCGCGTCGGTGTGGATACATGTAGGTGCGTTCTCGTCGAAATGGCACAAAAGAGGGTCGGATGTTAAAGCATGCTTGAGGGCTTGAAAGGCACGCTCGCAGTCGTCGTTCCAAGCGGAAGTTGATCCGGATGTCAGCAGCTTATGCAGTGGCGACGCGATGGCAGCAAAATGGCGGCAGAAGTAGAACGCCAGTCCCAGGAAAATACGTAGGTGTTTCTGAGGCCGAGAGAAGCGCATCATGGCAGCAAGCTTGTCAGGATCCGGGCGAACGCCATCTTTGCCGATAAGATGGCCCAACATTTTGATGTTCTTGTTGGCGAAATGGCATTTCTTTGTGTTTAGCTGAAGTCCAGCATAAGAAATACAAGTCAAAACTTCGTCCAAACAATTAAGATGAAAAGATGAGGAGAAAATGATGATATCATCTAGATAACAGAGACATGTTTTCCATTTTAGGCCGCGTAGAACTGTGTCAATCATGCGTTCAAACGTGGCAGGAGCATTACATAAACCGTATGGCATCAAGTTGAATTCATACAGCCCGTCTGGTGTTGCAAAGGCAGTTTCTTTTGTCCACTTCGTGCATAGGTATTTGCCAATAACCAGGCCGTAAATTGAAGCTGGAGAAAGAATGAGCGCCTTGCAGAGATTCAAGTGCGTCGTCGGCTCATGGGATCGGGTACACGTCTTTGCGCGTGATCTTATTAAGTGCTCGATAATCGACGCAGAATCGCACCAAACCATCCTTCTTTCGAACTAGCACTACAGGTGATGACCATGAGCTGGACAAAGGCCGGATAACATCTCGTTTGAGCATATCAGCAACGTTGTTCCGGATGATTTTCCACTCTGCGCATGACACTCGATATGGGCGGTGACGTACAATTGTAGTGCCTTCTGTTTCGATTCGATGTACGGCGACGGAAGTGCGACCCAAAAGCTTGAAAATGACATCAAATGAAGCGCTGTGTTTTTGAAGGATGCCCAAAAGTTCTTGCTTTTGCGCTGACGTGAGATTGAAATTTATTGTGGCTGTTAAAGCAGCCGTTATAGCATCGTCATCAGTACTCGTAGAGAAAGATGGCGCGTCTGCGTGAAGAGGCACCCGAGAAAGTGGTCCGGTATCTGTGAAGCAAACCACACTGGTACCCTGGTGCAGTGCAACAGGCAAAGAAGTAGGGTTAACTGCCGTAAATAATGCTCTGCCATCATGAAAGCGCACCAGGCTAGGAGCGATGGTAAGCCCACCAGAGATGTAGCGTCCACACGGTGCTAGGAACACATCACCAGTACTGACCTTATCTGATGTCAGGGTCAGAATATGCTCATTACCTGGAGGAATATAACAGTCATCAGCGGTGACGAAGCGCTGGCTATGAGCATCTTTATCCGACGAAAGCGCACTTTCTAACATGCGAATGACCATCTGATGGCAAGATACCGCGGCTGAAGCTGAGGAGAGAAAGTCCCATTCTAAAATGAGCGAATTAGTACATGATGAAAGAACGAGGAACTGTATATGGTGAAGAATGCCCTCAATAAAAACTCGTGCTGTGCAAACACTAGAAGGCTGAACAATAACCGCATTAGCACCGCGAAGGGGAGGGCCATCATACGGTGTCTTCACTTGGCGCAAACGGGAACACAAGTCCACACTAATAACTGAGAGCGATGCACCTGCGTTCACCAAGGCTTCAGTCCATATACCCTCAACACACACTGAAAGTACATTTGAAGGGCGTTCCGGAGGAGTTCAATGCAGTCCGCCAAATGCAGCTTTCCCTCCTGAAGCTGCACTGTTTAGTTTTCTGGGCGATGATCAGACGCCGTGGTAGCCGGTTGAAGTGGTGACGAGGAACGGCGCATACGCGATGGGGAACGACGGCGCGAGGAGCGGAAAGAACTGGCTGCATCGGAGTGCTGTGGAGATGGTGAGCAGCGTTGGTACAGTTGGTATGGGTGGCGATGTTGTGGAGCAGGGCCAAACTCATCCCTCTCGTAGTCACAATAGCCCCGCCTTTCGTCTTGTTGACGTCGACGACAAAACCGTGAGATGTGGCCACGTATTCCACAATAATAGCAAATCGGTCGAGATGGACGCCAGGCATGGAAAAAAGGAGGCGGTTCCCTTGGGGCAAAGACATTCAGTGAAGGCTGCGTAGTTGACACATACTGCGGTGATTGCTGAGAAGGTGACGCTGCAACCACCGGAGCGTATGTCGGCTTTAAAGTGGTATGCGAGCTCGGGACTTGCTCACACGCCATGGATGCCAGTTCCTCCCTGACGATGTTGCGGAGGCTGCCTGCAGAAGGCGTTATGCGGAGCTCATAAGACGACGAGGTGGCCTGGAGCTGCAGCTCTTCATGAACCATGGACCGTATCAACGCACGGAGCTCATCGTCATGCGTTAGCCTGAGATCTCCTGTGTCAGGTTGTAAAAGTATAAGTTCAAGGTCATCGAGTCGCTGACACGTACTGATGATATCCGCGACAGTGGTGGGGTTCTTTGTCGCTAAAGCGTTAAATGCGACGGCGCCTATGCCCTTGAGCAGGTGGCGAACGCGGTCGTGTTCCGCCATAGAGCTGTCGACTCGACGGCATAGGACGAGGACATTTTCAATGTACGAAGTATAAGACTCGCCGGAGTGCTGAACACGTTCAGCAAGCTTCCGTTTGGCGATGTCTGCACGGACAGAAGGGTTGGCAAATATCTGACGGAGCTGCTGCTTAAAGGTAGGCCAGTCCGGGAAATCCAGTTGATGGTTGAGAAACCATGTCTTAGCGACCCCCGTCAGATAGAACGGTACGCGGGACAGCTTCACAGAATCATGCCAATAGTTAAGCGCACTCACACGGTCGTACTCATCCAACCAGTCTTCAACGTCTTCACCGCGAATGCCGGCGAACATCGGGGGATCTTTTTGAGGGGCGGTGACAGTTGATGAAGGCATGCCCAGGGGGGGGGGGAGGTGTCAGCGTGAAAGGACATCTCTCTGTTCGCTCTTACCGGCCTTTCTGCTGTTTGCGCCGCCGTCTCGCGTCTCCGTGCGTGCAGCCCTTTTCAGGGCTCACCATGGCGACTAAACGGACACTAGGGGATATCCTCAAGGACGAAGACCCACACTCTGTCGCAGCCTGCCGTACCCGCTCCCAGCTGCGCAAGTTCTTCGATTAAGGCTCTGGGCAGCAGAGAGATAAGGCTCTCGCCCTGCACAGGCAGAAGCTCGAAATTGCTGCAGCTATAAGGCAGAGAGAGAGAGGCAGCAGACAACACCCACAGCGGGGAAAAATTCACTTCAAGCCCACTCCGAGCCTCCTTAATCGGCGGCTCCGGTCACTCCAGGCCACCTCATCACATGCTCTAGGCATTCCACCAACCTGACCCCATCTCGCGCGCAAGAAGAGCGCTCCACTCAGGGCACCCCTCTTCAAGCGGAATCTGCCGAGACCGACACCTCGTCCATCTCTAGCTCCTCATGGGAGCATACGATGCCTCCCTCGTCACCTGCAACAACAGACACGACATGTGCACCGAGTACTGTCCGCTTCTTCGCCCCTCCTCCGACCTCATCTCTCATCCCAGCCGCCGAAGTAAATACGATGGAGGCGCCCGAGCATGTCGCCCCCCCCCCATCTCTTCCACATTTGTGGGAAATCGCGGTGGCACCATCATTTACAGACCCGTGGGGAAGCAGGCCTCCTCGCCTTGACTCGTGACTCAATCGCAGCGTTCCTATCTGGTTTCACTGTGACCCGGCGCGTCCGCGTCAACTTCCGACACAACCTCGTTCCCGTCGACATTCCACCGGCAGCAGATCCCACGGAGCTCCTCGATGTTAGGCGAATCTGCTCCTTAAACGTTGAGTCCAAGTTACTCACGGACAACACGTGTGTCAGACTCATCTATGGCATTGACCAGGACCTAGATCCCGCTGACATCGCGGTCAACATCGATTCGGCCCTTCCGGTCCTCTCGAGTACACGTCGAGGCGGGTGCGTCACCGTCACGTTTGAGGGGACCGCCATACCACCGTAGGTGTTTCTTTTCAAGCTCCGCTGGCCTGTCCACCCTCGATTGCCGCGGCCCCTCCAGTGCGCCCGCTGCGGCCGTTTCGGCCACGCCACCGCTACCTGTTCGCGGGACCAACGCTGCCTCCGCAACGCTGCCTCCGCAGCCACGCCAAAGCGCCCTGTCCTGCGGAGCGCCCTCGCTGCATTAACTGCAGTGGCACGCATCCGGCAAACGAACCGCGCTGCCCTTCCTGGCAAATTCAGCGCAAGGTCGCCGTCATCATCGCCTCTTCGGATGGCCCCGTGACGTGCCGCCAAGCGCTGGAAAAAGACAGAACCGCTGTCAACACCATCGACATAGCGAGGCAGCGCGGAAGTCGTCCAGGGCCGCTCTTTTCGGGGCGCTGTCACCTCCGGTCGTCGATCGGCGTCAGTGCCTGCTCCTCGCCCTCCTACCAGTGCGCCTGCTGCAAGCATTAGTGCCCCTTCGCCCCCTCCTCTGGATTGCCCCAACTCCGAGGCAGACCCGAGGGACGCGGTGATCTCCGCATTTGTAGCGGCTATCCGCGCAGTAATGGTGTTCCTGCCCTCTGATTCTCCGGGTCGTGGCCTGTGTGTGGCGGCTATCGCTGCGCATGAGACAATTTTTCCGGCGAACTAGAGTGACGGGATTGACGCATCGAGTTCCTCGGAACTCTCATCTCTGGGTTCAGCTAAACATTATTTCCTTTTTCTTCTTTTCTTTTTTTACCTCCTTTTTTTGTGGCTGAACTGAACTGTTTTTTATTCCTTTTCTCTCGTGTTCGGGCTATACGACCTTGCCAGTGTTCTTTGCCCCCACTAGATTATTTCACCAACGTCAACAGGACACTAATCTGTAAGTTCAACAGGTTTTTTTCCTTCTCGTTGAACTGGAACAATGTTTCTTTTTTTTCCTTCTTTCGTCCCTGAGCTACGTGCCCACGTGCGTATCTCCCATCAGTGCGTTCAACTGATTTTTTATTCTCGTTGAACCGAAATCATTCAGCCTTTTTTTTCTTTCCTTCTCATGCTTGCATTTTCTGGTCCCGCGAGTGCGTTCCTCTATCATTTTAAGCGCCTCTTAGGCTCATCCTCTTCTTTTTCGGTGAATTATTTTTCCGGCCTTCCCGGCGGCTTTTCCTGATAGTTGCGGATCATCGCAGCGGTTTCGGACGCACGCTATGTGATGCGGTGTGAATGCTTTTCACTACCCTCCTCCTACCTCTTCTATTCTGTCTCTTTAATTCCCATTCTTTCTTTCCCTGCGCATAACTGTGGCGGTGCCCTCGATTAAGAGAGGCAGTAACGGGACTGCGCTTTTTTCTCCTTTTTTCCTCTTTTCAAAGCCACTTGGTTGGAGGGGGGGGGGGCATGCCCAGGGGTGTAGGCGGGGCGGATGGAGCCGTGTTGTTGTGCTCGTCTCGCAACATGACCGTGGGCTGACTGCACAGAGGGCGACCCGACCGGAGCTCCAGGGATGGTTGGTAGTCGAAGATAACGAAAAAGCGCTGCAGGGAGAGGACAAGGGGACCGGAAAGCACCCTTTACCACTTGTAAGGCAACGTTCTAGCTGCAAGACACTTCTTTTACTTGCCGAGCCTCTGCTCCACAACACTGGTCAGACTGATAATGATGAATATGTACATATGATAAGATGACGTGCATAAATAATGCTCACAATATATATATATATATATATATATATATATATATATATATATATATATATATATATATATATATATATATATATATATATATATATATATATATATATATATTGTAAGCACATTATTCACAACGTTTGACCTTCATCTTCTTCATCTATATAAAATCACCATCACGAAAAACGTCGTCTTCGTTCGAAACGTTGATCAGAGGATTAGGCTTAATAAGTGCCGTCGAGACCCTAACGCTGCTACTGTCTTACAGAGAGGTGGAGGTTATTAGGCCGTTTATTAGGCCGAATCGGCTGATCAACGCGTCGAACGAAGACGACGTTTTTTGTGATCATGATTTTACACAGATGAAGGTCAAAGACTGTGAAAATTGTGCTTACAACAAATATATATATATATATATATATATATATATATATATATATATATATATATATATATATATATATATATATATATATATATATATATATATATATATATATATATATATATATATATATGGAAGACGTTGACGTCCATGTGGCTGGTGCTCGCCGGGTTCCTGCCTGAACCTGCTTGTTGCCGCTAACACTTAATCAATAATAACAAGTATTTCTACGTGAACTCGCTCGTTGCATTCTCAGCTCGAAGTCCTCTCTCACCGTTCGTCAAAGTCGACTTCACGCTCCCTCTCTCGTCAAGCAAGACACTTTGCTGTCCATGAAGGCTTGTATCGCCGCAATTTCCTGACGGATGAGCATAGGTGGCTCCTTGTCATTCCCCGTAATTTGCGCTTGGACATGTGCAGAGCCTTTCACGATGACCCCTAGTGTGGCCATGCTGGAGTATTCAAGACTTACTATCGCCTTCGTCTAAGGTACTACTGGCGTGGCATGTATCAGCACGTTCGCCAGTACGTTCAGTGATGTGCCACGTGTCAACGCACTGCTCACAGCACTGCTGGCATTCTCTTTTATGTGATCTTCAAGAGCTTGTTGTGGGTAACACACCATGCTGATTTGCTGCCGGTATGAATCACTGAGGTTGCGGTGGCAACAGTGGTGATAGCAATATGAAGCAAAGGGTTTAGCTTTAAGCAAAAAAAAAAAAAACTTAGACAGTAGGCAAGTTTAGACTGAGTGACGAAGACAGAGAATATAATAGCAACATGCACACCCAAAAAGTGTGGCCTTACATCTATAATTTAGGATTTAGATTTATAGTGACAGTTGAAGTCAGCGCCCCATGTGTGTGCGTGTTTCTTTGTTGTTCCCTATCGTCCCCGTCACTATGTTGAAACTTGCCCGCCGAATCTATTAACCTACTAATCAAACAGCATCCCATAATATACCTATGATGCGTACCAGCAACAACCTTCTTGATTTCCTTCTCGGAGATCTCCTGGCCCGGTTTGAGAGTGATAAATGCAGTGGGTACCTCTCCGTAGTCGGAATGGGGCAGCCCGATGATTCCCACCTCGGCAACCGCCGGACAGCTACTCATGATCAGGTCTTCCACCTCGGCGGGTGCCACTTGATTGTCCATGCACTTGATCATTTCTTTCAGCCGTTCCACGATGTGCACGCGGCCGCATTCGTCGTAGTACGCAACGTCCCCTGTAACCCCAAGCCGTTTGTGATCGGCTAGTGCTTTCGTGCACAGCTTCGGCATTACAGTGCTTCAGCAGTTACGCTAATAAGGTATGTTAAGCACAAAAACACTGTCACGATGATCCGCGCACAGCTTAAAAAATGATAAAAGAAAAAAGTTTTGGACGCGCGACTTGGTCATTGCATACGGTATCATAATGTGCTGACTCTATTGACTAACAAAGGCCTGTCTGGTGAGCACCTCCTCTAACTTTTGTCAGCGCCTGGGCGAAGGAGCAGAGTACTATAGAACCTGTCGTCAGCGTTAGTGCGGCTTTCAGCCGCCATGCGACACCACTGGAGTGGAGTCACCACCGCGCCGTCACTCACTGAAACGCACGTGGAATCTGCATTCGAAGCTCCTATATGTTCGAGCTTTCGGTTGTATTCGCACTCTTGGAAGTATAAACAATGTTTTGAAAACGAAAAGACTGAAGCACTTTGTAACAGCTATTTTTTAAAAGCATGTGTTGTTCGTTGCTATTGCTGTTCAGGCGCGCGATCGCGCGTCGGCCTGCTGCACAAATATGAAAGCGTGGTCAAGTGACAAAACATGTTCTTTCACCATTTTGTTCGCTAGTCCGATGGTGTGTTTTTTTACTGTCCGCGAGTGAATTTATGAAAGCACTGTTTGCGAGCTATAGAAAAAGCGCTAAGCTTGGGCGCCTCAAGAGTGTGCGCTCATGTCTATTGGCGCACGTAGCAGACTACACGCTAACGTAGATTGCATGCGCTGAATTGCACGAAATGTCACTACGCTGCTCCCATGAAGGTACGTGATCACAAGTTTCTTGCGCAAGTGTTTTGTCATGTGCATTTGTTGCCACTCTGAGAAAGCAATAAGTGATGCGTAAAAAAAACACGCACTTTGTCGAGTAATTGCATTGTTTAATTTCCTAAAGCAGCTTTATTGTGATGGTAAGAAAAAGAAGCAAAAACAGCTCCTTCTTGTGCGCCCCTTTTGTAAGACTTCTTGATGTATGCGAACAGATTTGATTTGATTGATTGACTGATATGTGGGGTTTAACGTCCCAAAACCACCATATGATTATGAGAGACGCCGTAGTGGAGGGCTCCGGAAATTTAGACCACCTGGGGTTCTTTAACGTGCACCCAAATCTGAGTACACGGGCCTACAACATTTCCGCCTCCATCGGAAATGCAGTTGCCGCAGCCGGGATTCGAACCCGCGACGTGCGGGTCAGCAGCCGAGTACCTTAGCCACTAGACCACCGCGGTGGGGTCTGCGAACAGATGTTGTTCAGTTTGTTGCGATGTGGACCTTGAGCATGAGACGCGTGAAAAATGCGGCCTGCCGACAGTGCTGGCACTTAGTAATTGATTGATATGTTGAGTTTAACGTCCCAAAACTCCCATATGATTATGAGAGACGCCGTAGTGGAGAGCTCCGGAAATTTCGACCACCTGGCGTTCACTAAAGTGCACCCGAACCTGAGCACACGGACCTACAGCATTTTCGCTTCCATTAAAAAGCTGTCACTTAGTAACGACAGTGTTTGTGCACATGCAACGAGATACCAATGCGAGAACACAAAGGTCATGAATGCTAAAGCCTTAGATGACGCATCAAACGTGAGAATATACCATACCATCTCTGGCGGCAGTGTCGATCCACACGTGTGATGTGAAAAGTCATCGTGACGTGCTGTCGTTTGTGATTTTGTCAAGGCGTCACAGTTGCGTCAATAAGTCTTCTTATGTGAAGTTCCATGATAACCTCACCACTACACATGGTCGTTTTGCACTGCCGCCGTCGTCGGTGGGTCGACAGCGGAGGCAATGCAACACCACAAAAAGTAAAAAAAAAAAGCTTTCGGATAGGGTGGCGGGGAGGAACAATACGTCAACTGAACTAAAAAAAAACATAGCTTTAGCTTTCAATTGGTCTTAGGTAAAAGCATAAGGTACCATGGGATCATTTGTTTTCCAGAGCAATGAACGGCTAGTCATGGCCTCCATTAACTGCACCATTTGAACGGCGCAAAACAAAAGCACTTTTAGTCGAGGCAAACGCCACGTGTCATTCGAGAGTGTGCCACTATCACAGTTTCGCGTACTATCGCGGAAGAGACTTTTAGGATAAGTGTTGTGCAGTGTTGTGCTTGTCGGTGACATTGAATGTTCCTATGCTTCTTTCAGTTGCTGCTTTAGGCTGCAAATGCGAAAGGTAGTCTGCAAATATTGATGGTACTGCATCGTTCTTGAGGTGCCGTTTTTTTTTCTTCTGTGAAGTCTTCTGTTCGGAAATTGCGGCTACATTTTCGTGTATAGTTTCAAGTTTTATTAAGTGACCAATGGTTTCGCCTGATCGCAGCGGACCACCTCCTTCGTACACCAGCGGCAGCTGGTATTTCATGAAACGAAAGTCAGTCAGCGTTTTTTTTTGTCTTCTTCCCGCTGAATTTGCTCAACAGTGCGCAACGACATGCCGGGGCACTTGGAGCATGTGGTTGCGAATGGCTGAATTAGAAAAGAAATCACGAATACCGTCAAATTGAAGGGCATATTTTGCACAGACATTACGGACAGATGGCGCTGGTCTGATAGACTATATATATTGGCCAAAAACGACTGCACGGTGTTTCTGTATTTAGAGTACGGCGTTACTACCACTGCTAAAACAAGCTATTTCCGTGCAGGCGTGGCCGAACACATTGACTATTATAGTACTTTGTGTACACAAGAAAGGAGATATCCTTATTTATATCCTTAACTTCGTTTGTTTTCTGAGCCAATATGCTCTCTTTTTGTCTCTTAAGGCTACACCTATCATTTTCTTTTCTATCGGACGCAGCGTCGTCCTCAATTTAGGCAGAACCCTCTTTGTAAACCTCAAAACCCCAGGTTTCTGCTCCATTGGGAAGTAGCGGGAAGATGCAGCTGTTATATGCGCTCCTCTTGAAGGTTAGTGGTGGGTTACCATTCATGATTTGAAATTGCTCTTCGAACGTGATCCACCCCATCCTTATTTTTCTAATTATTTCACTCTCATGTTTCGGCTCTACGGGTACTACTTGTCCTAAGTAGTTATATTTCTTGAAAACTTCCAACGTCTCTTCATGCACCTATCGCAAAGTGCAGTTTTCTCCCGAGACAGTTGCACATTGCTTTAGTATTGTGCATATTCGTTTTCAGACCTACTTTTCTGCTTTCCGTGTCCAGTTATGTAATCATGAGTGGCAATTCGTCCCCTGAGTTACTCATGGAGGCAGTGTCATCAGCGAATCGCAGTTTACTAAGATACTCTTCATTAACTCTTATCCCGAACTATTCCCAATCGAGAATCCCGAAAAACTCCTGTAAACATGCGGTAAATAGCATGGGAGAGATCGTGTACCCCTGCTTTACATCCACTCTTCTTTAGTGGGATTCTGTCACTTTCTTTATGGATAACTACGGTGGCTTTCGATCCTCTGTAGATTTCTTCCAGTGTGTTTATGTAGGCTTCTTCGATGCCTTGATTCCGTAGTGCCTGCATTACTGGTGATGCCTCGACTGAGTCAAACACTTTCTTGTAAACTATGAAGGCTACGTATAGTGGTTGGCTATATTCTGAGCATTTTTCTATCACCTGATTGGTAGTATAAATAGGATTTATTGTTGAGTAGCCTGCTTGGTTCTTTGGTTGATTGAACTCTAATGTCCCCCTATTTCTATTAGCTATTACTTTTGTGAATCCTTTGAAGAGGGCAGGCAGTAAGCTGATCGGCCTGCAATTTGTCAAGTTCTTGACGTCTCCTTTTAGATGGGTTTAGATGATGTTGGCGTTCTTCCAAGATTCTGGTGCCCTTCTCGTCAAGACGCACTTCGTATATAAGGTTGCCAATTATTCTTACACAATTTCTGTGCCATATTTCATCAGGTTCATTGCTACGTTATTCTCACCAGTGGCTTTGCCTCTTTGCATTCCTGCTAGTTCTTTCATAACTTCCCATGTCTTTACTGGTAGAACGCCAAATTTTTCAGGCTGTTGTTGCTTCTTATGATATCATCTTTGTTGTTTATGCATGTGTAAAGCTCTCTTTAGAACTCTTCAGCCCCGTCAACGGTCCTATAACCATATTTATGAAGGCAAAACACTGAATTTATAGGCACAAAAAAAGAAACAAACTGAATTTTTGGCGTTCAAAATAGGCGGACGAAACACTGCTTTAGGCCTCGAAAATTGAGACTACAATAAAGTGACAAATTATAAAATTTCGAAAATAAGTACGTGTAGGAGATGTCTCCGGCAAGGAAGCAAACAGGAAATTTTAAGTTTGCGATGGTACAAAGGCGCTATCGATTTAGCATAAACCTGCAACTTTGTTCCCCACAGGGCTTGCAATACGGTCCATTTCTTTTCGGCATAGCTGAGAAGGGAAACGCAGGCTCAGCTAGCGAGAAAAGTAATAATACAGAACGTTTTTTTTGCCTCATATTAACCTGGTCTAACCGCACAGGATCGATTTCTCCTCTGTCTGTGAACACCTTGATGGGTCCTTCACAAGGTTTGAGAATTTCGGGAAGGCAAAAGGAATACATGTACTGCGTGCTCACAATCTAATGTGGCAACATTTGCAGTGCTACTCTCTCTGGAAAAAGGTGAAATGTCAGACTGAACGCCGCTTGACCTTCATCTCACGGGTGCACACCCCAGCATGATGGAGGTGACGTATACAACAAGTACTGGTCCTGTGTAGGTTAAAGAAGTACGTGACTCTGCGGCAATTATTCGAGGCGATATGTGCAATTTTTCAGTCTGTTGCCTGAATATAAGTATGAAACTTAAGAGAAATATTAAAACATGCAAACGGAATCTATCCACATTGCTTCTTAAAGACGATAGCCTTTTTTGGAGTAGTTCGACGAAAAAATTTAGGTCTGTCTGTCTGTCTGTCTGTCTGTCTGTCTGTCTGTCTGTCTGTCTGTCTGTCTGTCTGTATGCCTGCCTGCCTGCCTGCCTGCCTGCCTGCCTGCTTGCCTGCCTGCCTGTCTGTCTCCCTGCCTGTCTGTCTGTCTGTCTGTCTCCCTGCCTGTCTGTCTGTCTGTCTGTCTGTCTGTCTGTCTGTCTGTCTGTCTGTCTGTACTTTTGTCTTTTTGTCCGCCATAAGAATACCCAAACGGCCCCATAAGACACCTCAAACGGGCAACCCCATTCCCAGCGCCCACCAATATTGCTCAAGTTTCAGCGTTCAAACTTGTGCGATCGCAAATTAAAAAGCAGCTATCGCACATAACTGAGGTACCTTACGAACACGTCAATATGTTGTATGTGTGATTTATACTAGAGAAAACATAAGTAATTCTAAGGGCTGTAGCGTTTATCACGCTGCGCTGACAATTAAACGCGATGATAAATGCTAAAAAAACGGCAGCATATCCATGGGGTGAATGATGGGGAGTGGGGCGAAGCATCCGTCTGTCCATTCGTTCTTGCTTCCGTCGGTTCATGCATCCGTCTGTGTGGCCGTCCGTGCGGCCGTCCGTGCGTCCATCTGCCCACCCGTGCGTGCGTCTGTTCGTGCATCCGCATGTCCATCCGTGCGTCCATCCCTGCGTTCGTCCATGCATCCGCCTCTGCGTCCGTCCACGCGTCCCTCCATTCATGCAGCCATTCGTGCGTCCGTCAACGCATCTGTCTGTGTGTTCGTTCGTCCTTCTAGTCAACACTCCAAGTACCACCATTTCGCATATTTTCATCATATATTCTGCATATAGAAGCACCGCCATCCAGCAGAAATTCCAAGGACTAAACGAGAGGTGGCACACGCACACTTTCTTACGACTTGCACTTTGTGTCTACTTCCCACCTTTAGCCACCTCGATTTCGAAAAGTTATCTCGAGCGCGAAAACGTGACACGATCACTCACACACACACACACCCATGCATCAAACACATGTGTTTGATGCATGGGTGTGTGCGTGTGTGAGTGATCGTGTCAAGTTTTCGCACTCGAATTAACTTTTCGAAATGCTCTACCAACTAGCCCAACAACAAGTTCTTTCAACCACCTCGAGTTCATGGTATATACTAGTTCACTGTATTCATGGCACTGCGGCCCAACGCTCGCTAAACCTTTCTAAAACCAGGGAGGTTACGCCCAGCGAGTATAACGTAGCAGCCCTTTCTTGTCAAATAGGGCTCATGTACATGCCAATGGCTGCTAATGAGGAATGAGAGACAGAAAAATTTGGCTTTTAGTTAACGCGCACGCTGCGAATTTTTTATTGTTCAACAACGCACAGGGAAAACCTCCCACTGGCACATCTTGCAGGTCAAAGCGTAAGACTGGTTACGGAATACGACTATGACGAAAGATGAACGGGTGCTGCTTTAAGGAGCATCGCCCCTAACAAGGCCGATTCCACGTACCATGGGAATCAATGATATGCGAGGTACGAATGAGGAAGCTTAATATGTCACTTTAAACTGAGCACAACGTTACGAAGTGGACGTAAATTATGTTTTACATAACTTTATGCATGATTATCATGTCTAGACGTGTCGTCTACCTTCATCGCTGTACACGTCCCCTGATTCCAAACTTGGTCGATGTGGAGTTAGCTAAACGGCCGCGAGTCCACTATGAGCAGGCATGTAATCATGTTTAACATGACGCGCAAATCATGATTATCATATCTAGACGTGTCATTTACCTTCGTCGCTATGCACGTCCCCTGATACAAAACTTGTTCTATGTTGAGCTAGAAAAACGCCCGCAGCACACTTGAGCGTTTCATGTAATTATGGTTAATAGGACACGCATCTCATGATTATCATGTTTGCACCAGTCATGTACCTTCGTCATTCATTCACATTCCGTAATACCAAATTTGGTATATGTGAAGCTAGTGAAGCTACCGTGAACGCACCATGAGTGTGGCTTGTAGTCAAGAATAGTCATAACATAAAAATCATGACATGTATGCCATGACTTCTACTTCACTCTGTAACTTATGTCTGTCACTTATGTTTGCTATGAAATCATGTGATACCATACCAGTTTAGCAAAATTACATGTGAATGAAACCACCGTAGGAGCAGCAAGATCATGTAGTGTAAATCCTGATATTAGTGACATACATGTCATGATTTTCATGCTATGACTAGTCAATTAGGCTGGTCATACCGTCGTGTTATACCATACCAATTTTTGTATCGATACCGTTCTCGAGACGGCCAGGAGAGCTATAAGTCGTAGGCGGCTAGATAGATAAATAGATAGATAGATAGATAGATAGATAGATAGATAGATTGATTGATAGATATAGATAGATAGATAGATAGAATGATTGATTGATAGATAGATAGATACATAGATAGATAAATAGATAGATTGATAGGTATGCTGAAAGTCACCAAAGCTCGCTAAGAAATGCTTCGCATTTAAAAGGCAAGTGTTTCCCATGCTTTGCTAAGACAACACGGTGGTGGCACCTGCCAGTCACTTTGTGTTTTACGCCTTATCTCCTCCGAGACAGGCGCGCACGCCTTCCTTCATTCTCGAAGATAACTGCCAGATACCGCCTGTGTCTAACGTGCCTCGATGCGCTTGTTCACCTTCACTGCACGAATAGAGACTCCGTAACGCAGCGCCTCCAAAATACAACTCACCGGTTTTCTCACGCAGAACATCGAAGAAATTCTCTCCAGACGCAAGACTATAGTCTTGGGATGACA
This sequence comes from Rhipicephalus microplus, assembly GCF_043290135.1. Taxonomy (NCBI): domain Eukaryota; kingdom Metazoa; phylum Arthropoda; class Arachnida; order Ixodida; family Ixodidae; genus Rhipicephalus; species Rhipicephalus microplus. The sequence goes on along the minus strand of NC_134704.1, from coordinate 185,785,973 downwards.
TTTGCAGTGAGCCATGTAGATACAGGGCCAATTTTCGGAACTCCGCATCGAGCGAGATGCGAGACTAAGCTGCCTTCATTTCGTTTTTGCTGGTGTTCTCCCCGTTCTAGCATGGCGCTGGTGCCAGCATTCACAACGATTGGCGTGTTTTTGGGGCATCGGCCCTTACAGCAGTTCCAGTGGTGTGACGCTGTGTATCATGATAAAAATACATGACCCATACCAGCCAACCAAAACGTGAGTGCATAGAAGGATGCATCCCTCAGAAACAGTACAATATGAAGAATCGCTAAACGACACAACACCACTTGCGTGCGTGACCTGGCAAGGACATGTCATGCGAATGTAACTTTGCATACGCATGACGTGTTGATGCGTTTGTGTCTTGTGATAGTGCGGCTCCGAGTAGCTCTGTGACATGTGGCACGGGTGGCATTCTGTGTGAAGTGCAAATGACGCAGACGACCACGCTTTGGAACAGCTGTAACACATACGCCAAAAAGAAAAGAAGAAGATTAGAAACGCGAGAAAATCCTGTGGCGTAAGCGTCCTGAAAAGGAAAAGCAAAGAGCGAAAGAGCAGCGCATGAGGAGAAGCAGAGTTCGGAGGAAGAAGCAGCTACGCGGAGGAGAAATTCCGGCTCCTGCAGGCGCCCAGTGCATCGGAGCCCAGTGCAACATTTCCGCCTCCATCGAAAATGCAGCCGCCGCAGCCGGGGTTCGATCCCGTGACCTGTGCGTCAGCAGCCGAGTACCTTAACAAGTAGACCACCACGGCAGGGCGGTTCGAACTTCTGTCGGACCGGATGGGTCAAAGTAAGCCAATAGAGTTGGAGTCGTCAGTAGCGTGATTAGGTGAGAAAAAACAGCAACTTGGTCGGTACCCCACAAAAATGTGACGTCTTTCTTCAGAAGCTCTGTGAGGGGTCGAGCGATGGTTGCAAAATCTTTCACAAACCTTCTAAAATAGGAGCAAAGTCCTACAAAACTCTGGACGTCTTGGCTAACTGGAGTACAGGAAAACTGGTGACTGCACGAATTTTCTCGAGGTCCAGCTGCACACCAGAGGCGTCGACAAGGTGGCCCAACACTGTAATTTGCCGGCGTCCGAAGTGGCACTTCGACGAGTTTAATTGAAGGCCCATAGTGCGGAATATGTCGAAAATAGCTGACAAACGCTGAAGGTGGGTCTCAAGTGTTGGGGAATATACAACAACATCGTCAAGATAACACAGACATGTTGACCATTTGAACCCTTGTAGCAGAGAGTCCATCATGTGCTCGAACGTGGCTGGGGCGTTGCATAGCCCAAACAGCATAACCTTGAACTGATATAGACCGTCTGGAGTAACAAATGCAGTCTTCTTTTGGTATTTTTCGTGGACAGCAACCTGCCAGTAGCCGGAACGTAGTTCTATTGTAGAAAAGTACCGGGCGCCGTGGAGACAATCGAGAGCGTCATCGATGCGGGGTAAAGGATAAACGCCCGTTTTCGTGATTCTATTCAGATGACGGTAATTCACGCAGAAGCGCCACGTGCCATCTTTCTTTTTAACGAGCACAACGGGGGACGCCCAAGGGCTTGAAGAGGGGTCAAATATTCCTTTGGCTATCACCTTGGTGACTTCTTGTTGAATTACTTTAGGCTCGGTGGCAGACACTCGGCATGGTCGCCGATGAATGGGATGAGAATCACCTGTGTTAATTCGGTGCTTGATGAGTGAAGTCTGGCCGAGTGGACGGCTGTCGTTGTTGATGACGTCGTGGTATGAAGCCAGAAGGTGGCATAGCGTGGCTGACTTCTCAGGTTCGAGGTCCGGGGCGATCATGGAGCGTAAGGTCGCATCGAGGCACATGGCATCTTGTGAGTGATGTGGGAGCTCGGGACATACGTCTGCCATAAAACAGGTGACGCGATCGTCAATTAAGGGTTTTAGCGTGGAAACCAAGATTTCTTGGGGTAGCACCTGTATTACAAAACTAAAATTGATAACAGGTAAATATGTTCGGTTAGAGGCCATGGTTACGACGGGGTGTGGGAGAGTAACGTCACGCGCCAGGAGAACATCAATAATCGGCGTCACGATATAATCACCGTCGAGCACGGGAGAGGGTGTTGCCAATTCGACGAATGTGAGTGCTTTAGGCGCTATCCGGAAGAAGTCAGTGGTGAACAGGCTGTTCGGGAGTTCAGGGTGAGAATCCGGGAGGAGAAGAAGTTCTAGGCAGAGAGTACCGGTGGCACAATCTATCAGGGCAGAATGCGTCGATACGAAGTCCATACTGAAGATTAGGTGGTGCAGGCAATTTTCAAGCACCGTAAATAAAACGGCGGTTGGCAATACTAACACGAGCGGTACACATTCCAGCGATGGCCACAGTTCCACCCTCAGCGACACGGAGGGCTTTAGTTGCTGCAGGCGTGAGGACTTTTTTGAGCAGGCGACACAGATGAGCACTCATTATGGACACTTGAGCTCCAGTATCAACTAACTCCGTCAAAGAAATACCGTCCACATTCACCTCAATCAAGTTCGTATTAGTGGGGAGTGTCAACGGAGGATTTGGATCAATCGCGAGTGGTGCAGCACTACCTCCCGAACCTGCATGATCTAGTTTTCCATCCTAGAGAACCCATAGTTGACCGGCGACCGATAGCGGCATGGTTGGGGCGATGGAAATGGTGGCGTTGAGGTGACGGCGAACGAGTGGTGGAGCGGCTGTCAGGGACGTCGGAAAAAGGGTACACACGACTGGGCGAATACTAATGGGAGTCCTCGTATGGGCGAGAAGAGGTAAAATGGCTCCACTTCGAGGGCATCCAAGTGCTGTGGCAGTAGCGAGAAACATGGCCAACTTGGTGGCAGCGGAAGCAGATCGGCTTGTAGTCTGTAGTTCTCCATTCCACCGGATCGCGGGTTTGCGGAAAAAAATGTGATACATGGTGTGGTGAATTTGTTGTCATTGGTCTGGAGACGGGTCGGGAGACAGAGCAGGCCACAGGAAAACCGAGTTTTGCGATTTCCTGCCTCACGACAGCTTGAATAACGGAGACCGCCGGATGCGTTTGCGCGACGCCATGGTCGAGCGGATGTGGAGGAAATGGTGCCGGACTTGACGCCTTAAGCTCCCGGTGAACTATTCGCTTCACGCTGTCCTGCATGAGTGGTGTGGCACCGAGATCGGTGCAGGTAGATGTAACAGCCGTGTTTGGTAGCCGCGTAAATTGAGACAGAACACAGCGGCTTTTGGCCATTTCTAAGCAGCAGCATTCCTTGATAGACATATCTACGGTCGTGACGTTAGTGTAGACGAGCAAGTCGAAGGCGTCGTTCACGATGCCCTTGAGTATGTGGCCCACGTTGTCACTCTCTGTCATTAGCTCGTCGACTTTTCGGCACAATGCGAGCACGTCCTGTATGTACGAGACATACGACTCAGTTGAGGACTGCACACGAGTGGCGAGTTCTCTTCGCGCTTCCATTTTGCGACCGGACGGGTCCGCAGTGATGTCGCGTAGTCTCTGCTTGAAGACATCCCATCTGATGAGCTCGGTCTCATGGGCGTCGAACAAGACCTGTGGGGTGCCGTCCAAGTAAAATATTACGTTGGCGAGCATCATGGTAGGGTCCCATCGGTGTGTCTGGCTAACACACTCGTACATACGGAGCCAGTAGTCAACGTTAAGCCCACATTGTGCGGAGAATGTACCGGGACCACGGGGGGTGGGCATTGTCAGGTATATAGTGGCTGGAGCTACAGATGGAGACACTGACGGGCTGTTGTCATTGATAGCCATGGCCGAAGACTGAACGGTGCGGCCACTGCGAAGCTTCGTGGTGAAGACGGGGAAGTATGTCAAGTATGTTATTGACCTACTAGCACCCTGCCTTACTTATATTGTTAATATATTGAAGGACAGACGCCTGCTGAGTCTGTCTTCCTCGTAACAATATTTTGTGCACAGGACCTTTCCAGCGAAACATACAAGTAGCAAAAGTGACAGGTATCTATGAAAACCATCCCAAAAATAGCATGCTCTACTACCATCCTATATTAGATCTACCTGTTTTCTCGAAGGGTCGAAGAAAATAGTTTGAAACGCTTTACTGGCAAGTTCAACTTGACTACTTCAGCACAGTATGGCTTCCGGAAAAATATATCTGCTGAAATCGCCATACTGGCACAAAAAGAGTGCATTGTAGAAACTTCTGACTTCGAAATAAGGTACTCGGTCTTTTTCTAGATTTCTCAAAGGATTTTTACGTCATTAGTCAAGAAATTCTCCTATAAAAGTTGAATCAGTATGGTAAAAGAGCCGTTGCACACAAATTAAATACGTCGTACTTGCAACACCTCAATGAATTTATTATATTTGAAGGCACACATTCCGCACCAAAATCTGTTAAAATAGACGTATCACAGAGAAGCATCCTTGGACCATTGCTATTTATACTTTATGCTATTGAGATTATTCGCTTCGATGAATCAGCCCATTACATTGTATGCGCCAACGATACAAGTTACTTTTTTTCGGGCAGATGTAGCGACAATTAGGGTAGTCGAGTGCACAACGCGCAGTCTAAACTTGACTTATAGGCTCAAGTAAACTCCATAAAAGTAAGCATAAATAAAAAAAACTGCTTATTTTACCACCGCCACACAGCAGTTCAGTTTTATAACTCGGAAAATGAAGTTGTTAAAAGTTTTGAACCATTAGGCGTATTTTTTCCCAAAACATGGCATGGAATGATCACGTGGACCATATTGTAGTGGATCATACGGACCGAGCAAATGGCGCGTGAAGGGTAGCCTCGTGAAAGAGTATGACGAAGACAGTGTTGGTTTGGATTGTGTTCGCGTTAGTTGCTCTTGTACGTAACATTTGTTGGCCGTGGTAGGATTCGGCAGTATAGACTGCCCGAAGGACGACTTGAGGAGATCATGGCAAGGTATGCCAGAAAATGGGAAGCCTTGATTGAACAGGTGCGCCGTGAATTGAGCAATAGACTAGGAGGTAGCACTCTTGCCCTCCACTCGTTGTAGCGGTAGGTACTCAGGACGTCAGAAAGCAACGTGTGATTTCTCAGGAACAAAGCCAGGTTTGTTTCAAGAATAATACCCATGTTACACAGGGAAGCTGAGCACGGTTACAACTAACCAGGGTTAACCACGTTGAACCGTGGTTAGCGCCAACTACGGTTCGCCAATATTACACAGCTACTATAGGGGTGGAAACGCATACCGCGGTTCTCGCGACAGAAAAAAAAAACTACGCGAGTCATCGGTGGTGGGGGCCGCCATTTTCTCGGTTATCTACTTAACTTAGGTTGCCAAGCTCGGTTTCCTAAAATCGTTGTTAGCGGCATAACAGCGGTTTCGTGTGCCATGTAACATCTGCGAACCACGGTTAACGTATCCGCAGACCGCGGCTTAGACTGACTGTGTAATATGGGCATAAGCTAGGTGTGCGTAAAGATGAACTGATGTGCTGTGTCGGTGGTGTGCGTATGTGTAACGATGAGGACGACGCATGCGGAGAGTGATTTCGAAACGAGTGCAGGGAGGGGAAGAAAACGGAGGTGGCCGTATGCGAAATGGCACCTCTCAGCTTTGTTGAGAACAGCAGCTCAGAGAATCTGGTGAATGCGAATGGAACAAGTGGAGAAGCACGACGCAGACGCGGAAGAAAGAAGGCGAAAAGAATTTTCGATGACTTTGATGAAGGACATTTCGAGAGTCCGGTGATCGTTGCCTGTGACTTTTCATCACAGCTGAGCCCCGCCGCGTTGGTCTAGTGGCCAAGGTACTCGGCTGCTGACCCGCAGGTGGCGGGTTCTATTCCCGGCTGCGGCGGCTGCATTTCCGATGGAGGCGGAAATGTTGTAGGCCCGTGTGCTCAGACTTGGGCGCACGTTAAAGAACCCCAGGTGGTCAAAACTTCCGGAGCCCTCCACTACGGCGTCTCTCAAAATCATATGGTGGTTTTGGGACGTTAAACCCCACAAATCAATCAATCAATCCATCACAGCTGAGACCGACCACAATGACTTTGAAAGTCACCTCCAAGAGCCTGTGCTCAAAGCTACGGCGTCAACTATGGTAATCGGTGCAACGTCCCAAGCCTCTGTTGCGTCCGCTTCCAACAGCTTTCCGGGAATCACCGAGTACAGGCGGCTATGGGACCTCTGCGTGTAACGTTGAAATATCAGGGCACGGTAAAGAGGCGGAAAATATACATCACTCCCATCATGACCTGAACATCAAGCAGGGACCTGCTCTTTAACAGCTGTTTACAAGTAAATAGTTCGGGGTGAGACAGCCGGGCCAAGAGACAAGTTACGAAGACCAGGTACACACGTGGGAGAACACCATTGAAAAAGCAGCGCAACGAACTTGCGACAAGGCGTTCATCACGATCCGACAGGTGAAGCCACGTCTCCTGTGGGACAAGTTTTTCCCAAGCACACGGTTGTCAACAACAGCTTTTTCATCACCTTGTGCAGAGTCTTCACAACGGCCAATGTCTTAAGAATGAAGATGGTTCGTCATCGCAAAGACCGTCCGCTGCATTCAGTGCAGCGCCATGCGCTGCACATTGGTCAAGAACACAAATAGAACTGCCTTCAAGGAACAATGGTATTGCTCACCCTCTCCCCTTCTTCCACCCCCTACCTCCTTGCCAGTACAAAGATCTTATAAGGTAAGGTGAAGGGAAGTGGGACACCAGCAAAGAAGAGCCGCAGGCCGAAGAACGAGGAAAACAAAGTGTTTAATCTGGCAGTGGCGGCCAGATCAAAGCTGTGTTTAGGTGTATTTTGCTCGTGTTTGTTTAGTGGCCACTACATTTGGGGCAGTGGTAGGCCACAATCTTTTGGTGCAACAGAGAATGAACACCGGCTCTGAAGTTCCTGTTCGACATCACCCGCGTCGAGTCTGTGCCTCCGAACGTGTAGAAATTACCAATCAAGTGGATGGCACGCTTAAGCGTGGTATCATATTACGATCGTCTAGTTCCTGATCGTTTCCCGTATTCCTCGTCAGAAAGAAGGGCGGCACGATTAGTTTCTGGGTTGACTATTGACGTCTAAACAGTGTAACTACGGCCGACGTGTATCCGCTTTTTTGTCTTGACGATGCCCTTGACGGCCTGCATGGTGCCCATTTTCGCCACTACGTTGAATCTTCTTTTTGGCTATTGACAGGTAGAAATACACCTGAATGACGCTAAAAAGACCACTTTTATAACCGCTGACGGCCTATGCCAGTTCAAGCACCTTCCGTTTGAACTCTACAACGCTCCTGCTACATTCCAGTGATTAAGGGGCCGGGTTCTTCGGCATCTCAAGTGGTCGACGGCCTTGGTTCATTTGGACAACATCATTGTCTACGCTCCCACGTTTCTCGACCACCTCAGGCGTTTTGTGCTCTCCAAGGCGCTCGCCTTTGAATTAAGCCTTCCAAGTGCTTCTTCGGCTTCTTGGAAGCTACTTACTCGGGGGACGTGTCAGCGCCAAAGGCATCAGCCCTGATCCCACGAAGCTCCAAGCCATTGCCTGTATTCCGCCTTTCACCACGGAAGCAGCTAAAACGTTTCTCAAGCTTCACATCTTATTCCAGACACTTTGTCGCTGATTTCGCTTCTCGCGCAGCACCACTCAACGAGGCACTAAAGAAAGAAGTTCGCTGGAAATTGGGTCCCGATCAAGAAGCTGCCTGCTGCGACCTCAGGACTGCCCTTCAAGCAGCACCTACGCTTGCACACTATGACAAGAATGCCCCGACGATTCTACACACAAATCTCAGTGGTCTTGGCCTTGGAGCTGTTCTCTTGCAAATTAACGAGGGTGAGCCGCAGAGGCCGGTCAGTGAACTAGGGAGCTGATACCACGCCTCTGAACTTCAGTGCTTGGTGGTAGTTTGGGCAGTGCAGTCAAGAAAATTTGTCCTTATGTGTATGGTGAAACCGTCACGGTTTTTACCGACAACGTAGCCCTTTGATGGATTCATACAAAGAAATAGTTCAATGCTAAGTTCGCAAGTGGGCTCTCAAACAGCAAGGTTACAGCTTTTCTATTGTTCATCGCAGCGGAACTCATAATCAAGACACTGAGTACATTTCTCGCCACCCGACAGCTTCCAGCGACACATCCCCAGTCACAAGAGTGCTTGATTTATGAACTATACAACTACAAGATGCAGAAATTGTCGATATGACCCGGTGACTATCCGGGAAAGTACGCACTGCCAGGCGTCGTCGTGAAAGTCTTTCTGCATCGCGTGCCGTCCGAAGGAGCATTCTTTATCACCGAAATTCTCGGGACGGTTCTTGCGTACCTGTTGTGCCGGTAGCCATGTGACAACTGGTGCTATACATGTGCCACGAGGCTCCGACTGCTGGTAACCTCGGGCTGCACAGACGCTGGCAAGAATCAAATACATGTTTTGGTGGCGGCGCATTTGCAGTGACATTTGCCGCTACGTTTTCTCGTGCACAACCTGTCCAGCTCGGACGGCCATCACAAATTCGCAACTGGTCCCCTTGCAACCCATCCCACCTCAGTGAATATTATTTGAGATAGTGGGACTTGATCATATGCGACCGTTTCCCCGTACGTCACGCGACAACAGGTTCCTTATCGTTACCATGGACTATCTCACGAAGTGGACCGAAGTCAGGGCGGTTCCTAGCGCTTCGACTCTGCCCGTTGAAGCGTTAGGAACCACCCTGACTTCGGCCCGGCCTTCACGTCGTGCGCATTAAGAAACCTATTGAATGAATTTGGAATTCGACATGCAGCAGCTGCTCCTCTGCAGCCACAAAAAATGGTATGATGGAACGTCAAACCGTTCCATATAGGGCATACTGTCGTAATACGTGAGTTCCAGTCATAACAACTGGGATGAATACGTCGCCGCGGCTGTCCTCGCCCTAAATACGTCACAGCAGGAAATCGCACGGGAGTCACAGTTCAAGCTTGTCTATGGAAGGACGCCAAGGCTTCCACAGGAGAGCTTTGGTTTAAACACAACAGCACAAAACCGTCTCGATGATAGCAGAACTTCGGAGCTACTTCAGAAAGCCCGCTTAGAGCGCACGTGGCCATTGCGCATCATCAGGCGAAATTCCGCTCGCCTTCCAACGAGAACCACACCCCTTTCAAACCAGGAGACCTCGGGCTGGTTCGACGAACCCAGCGTGTTCCACAGCGTTGCCAGAAGTTTATTCCTCAGTTTGCTGGCCCATTTAGAGTGCTGAAAACCCTAGGCTCTGTTACGTTCCGCCTAAAGGTTATTTTCAAACTGGGCACCAAAAGCGGAAACCGCGCTTTTGCTGCCCATGCAAGCCAGTTGAAACACTTTACCTGCAGCGTGATTTCTGTATTCACGCTTCTTCATTTCCTGGCTCAGACTTCAAGGGAGAGAGGGCGGCAAATTTTGTGGATAATACCGATGGAGTTACTGGCTCTTGAGGGGTAGTCCAGTGAAAGAGAATGATGAAGGCAGTGTTGGTTTGTATTGTGTTTCGTGTTAGTTGCTCTTGTACGTAACAATAATATTACTAAGCGTTAATAGATAACTGGCATTATTCGCCGCCATTGCTGCTGCTTCTGTTGGTTTTAACATGCTCATATATAACTCGTTGTTTTCTTACTTATTGAATTACGATGTTCTTGTATGGTCCACAATGAGAACTGCAAACGTTAGTACACTTACCATCTTGCAAAACAAAGTTTTGCGTCTTGCCTGTAAAGTACCATATCGTTAACACAGCAAAAGTATTAAAAATACTGTATCATTCAGGTTGCATCAATGCATGAATCAAACTAAATCGTTTATATGAGGCTGGTTTCTTGAAAAAATACTGATACGATTGCAACAATAGCTTGGTTAGCGAAAAATTTTCCTGCTTATAATGCACGTCAGTCTGAAGCGTGGTACTTATCAAAGCGTAGAACAAAATACGGGGATCAAGTGTTAGAAATTCAACTGCAATTTCCTTCAAAACAGCATAACTAGGTAACATAACATAACATTGACATATCCAGCATATCACCAAAACAATTGCGATTATTGTTTGTATGATGATGTGATCTGACGACTGCTATTTTTACGCCTGCATTGTAATCTTTTATTTGGTTTGGCTTTTTGATGCTTGCCCTTTTCTCAGAGAAAATTTTGAAACATACCCTTCTTTTATTTTGGTTGTGTTTAGCCGCACGCTTTTCTGTGCTACCCTGTGTACTAAGGGCTCAGGGCTACTCAAGCTGTCTCACAGCTTTTACTTGCTATCATCGTAGCAAGTTCTTGCTGCGGAATAAAATTGCCATTTCAACATTCGTGGGCGGTAGTTATGGCTTGGTAGATGGGAACTCGCTACACTGGCGCTGAAAAATGCCCCCACCACAATGAACGTTCATGCACGGAGTATCACGCATCCAATCAGCTCGAGCTGACACCTGCCGGTAAACGGTACGTCTACTGTCTGTGATTTGCTCTCTCACGCCACGCTTTCAATTGTTTTAAGTGAGAGCTTGGAGTCAGAGGATGACGATCCCAATGAAGCAAACGAACGTAACTCGAGTGCTCCAATTATACTAAATGAATGCACGACCACTTTTAAGAGCTCTCTAAAGCACTCAATATTTCCCATCGATTAAGTCATTATATTCATGCTTGTGGTTTCAAACACCTTTGAGATTGCCTCGCCCTTGGTGGTCTAGTGGCCAAGGTACTCGGCTGCTGACCAGCAGGTCGCGGGTTTGAATCCAGGCTGCGGCGGCTGCATTTCCGATGGAAGCGGAAATGTTGTAGGCCCGTGGGATCAGATTTGGGTGCACGTTGAAGAACCCCAGGTAGCTAAATTTCTGGAGCCCTCCACTACGGCATCTCTCATAATCATATGGTGGTTTTGGGACGTTAAACCCCACATATCAATCAACAACTTGAAATTCTGCCTGTTTTATTTTGGCGCTTGTTTCAGAAACAAGAATGAATTGTTGTAAGCTGCGTGAGCCAGTTCAAATTAGTGAGCCCTTTAAAAGGTTAAGCAAGCGAAGGCTGAACATCATGTTGCAACAAAGCGGCTGCAGGCCACTCGGAGCCGAAAGAAGGAAGATTAAATAAATAGGTGTGCTATCACTTCGACAATTCTGAGGTGCATTGCATTGCAGCTGCAATAAACACTAGCGCCAGAAATCCCTCTGGTTAAATAATGTGGGAGTCTTTATGGTGTTCATCTGTGACACTTACTCACCCGTGTGGCACCAGCTGTCGGCATCTATTAGCTCGGCAGTCTCGCGTGGTCTCTTGTAGTAGCCACGCGTCATAGAAGGAGTGCGGAAGGCAACTTCACCATGCTCGTTTAGTCCCACTGGGCGCCCGCTCTTCAGGCAGAGAAACTGCGTTGTTGACAATTTGTGCTTCATTATCCAATCGCAGTGAAAAGCGCTGCTCATGCTGACTATTACTGCCACGCTGTTTTGTCACGAGCTCCCTTGAATTTGCCCATGTACTTTGTAGTTGCCAGAAGATGCTACCCATAATATATCTACCGATTTTTGCTCACAGTGGTAAGACCTTTTGGGTGGTCCATTCTTAATATTGTTAACGTGGATTTACTGCGAAACCATCGGTAAAGCTAAAGACGGCGTAGTCGAATGTCGCTGTCAGCGCCTACGTATACAATCTGCATGCTTCATAGCAAAGAAGTTGCGAATATAACCGTGAAAACAGAACTATGCATTACAAGTAACTCATAGCTGGTCCACCTTCTATAGTTCTCATTGCCCTTACTTGACCCATGAACAATGTAAATTTGCTGAAAAAAAATCTACGGTAAAGAGCAGTGCACTTGCAGCCACTAATGTAGCCAAGGTTGGGGTAGTAAAACAGACTCCCTCCACACTCACGTGAAGTTTCGATGGTTTTGCATGTGCAGAAATACAAGCACATGCACGATACGTAAACGTTCATGGAAATTCCCACCGGTGAAAATTTCTGGCTACGCTGCAGTTTGCAACTCACAAGAATAGCGGGGAGTCGTTGGTCACTTTGTTGGTCGGACACGCAATTCAGAAAGACAGGTCCACAAGAAATAGCATGACGTTCATTGAAAAACCAAAAACAAATCAAGGCACCTTCGCACTACGGGTGCCAACCTGAACTATACGTGTGGGCCCTTTTTTTCTCTTCAGGTTTCTTTTGTTTTCCAACAGTCTCTCTTTTTGTCACAGCGAAAGCTGCTGCGAGATCGCAACAAGAATATTTTTGGCGTCGTAGTTGTCCACCACCGACGCCGGTATCCGTAATCACTTGCGCAAAACAAGCAAATAAAAACAACAAGAGAAAGCTATTAAAACCGGAGTGCTCTGTGGGTCAGCTCAGTAATCTACCACTGTGTCACGCCGGTGCTTGGCAGCGCGTTGCAAACTGATCCTACGCAGGCTTGATGTCGCCAAAGTAATGACGTCATGATGTGTAATATAGCGTTTTATAACAGCAAGGGATCACCAGACATCCCACAATGCGGATTACGGAACGAGTTGACCGTCGAATTTCCCCAAGACATTACAAAAGCCTGAAGCGTAATTCTTCATTGTCGTCAGCCACATGCGTGATCTAAAAATTGCACAAATCTTTCAAGTGCGTAGAGTAGCACGCTTCTCTGAAGAGGGACGAATGATGACATTGTCAATGCATTTCAGCTCACCCAATCCCGTGAAATTGGTGTGTGCCATGTGCGGAGGTCAAGAAGACAAAAAAGAATGCTTCCCTAAACTACATAAAGTTCTTATATATGGTTTATTGTGTACCCTGCTAGTTTGCTTGCCAAAGTTAGCCAAAGAGTGTTTGTAAAAGGCTGAACAAAGACCGATTTTCTAGCCTTCACTGTGACTGTGGTTCGCGTTCCGCGCAGGCCAGGTAGTTTTTCCTCTTTCATGGTCTTTGTCTTGAATTCCATTTGTATTTTACTGTCTCTTTATTTTTGCTATTCGTTGCTATTTTAGGGGCGAAGCTCTTTACGACCATACGATGTCCACCGTCTCCCGTCTGTCTGTAACACGTCTTCATCTGTCTGACATTTCTGAACCGTTTTCCATGTAACCTTCAACTTATAAGCAATAGAGGGCGTTGGTGGTAACCGTTTTGCACGTAACCTTCAACTTATAAGCAACACAGGGCGCTGTGGTTAATTGTAGATGTGATGGTGCTGCTGTCAACGCTATATATATATATATATAACCACGTTACATACCACACATTCTCTTCTCTCATATAGACGAAGACGAACGCAGGAAAGCGCGACGTGCTGAGTATCAGCGTCGCCATCGACGGGAAGCTACCGCGGAGACAAAAGAGAAGGAAGCGGATGCAAAGCGGCGACGGTGACAACAAAGTTCTACACCACAGGCTAGGGCTAAGGAAGCAAAGACTGAGCGGGAAAAACGCTATGCTGATGCACAGTTGGGATAACTTGAAGCGTATGCAAGGCGGCAATACCGACAAGAAAATTCAACACCAGAGACGATTGCTAATGAAGCTGTGATTATGAAGTCAAAACGTAAACCGGAACTCAGAACCTCATATCAGCTATAAAGAATCACCGCTATATCACAATCGGTCTCAGCACTATCTCTTTGAATAAAAAATATATAAGTATCACAACCACAATCAGTCTCAGTACTATCTCAACTTTAATCACAATAATCACCTCCGAAAGCTTCACCCCATAATTATCTTCAAGCAGCATGAAATGCAGTGATGTTTTTATTTTTACTTTTTTACACTATTTAGCACTTGCTTTTTTATTCTCCGATAATTATACGTGGTTTTGCTGCATTGCACCAATAGCGGCAGTTTTGTTTACTGATGATAAGTGGTCATCATTAAGCCTCTCAAAGAAAACAAGTCCTCCTTGGCGTCAGCGTGCACTCAATATAGTACACATGAAGCGTTACGTCAAGCCACGTCGATGGCACAGTACAGGGTATAAGACAGCATGGCTTTGTCAAGTGCTCCGCACTTAGAAATCTGGCACATCCCACGTGCAGTGGGAATCGGCGCTTTTTGAAGCAGTCAAGAGAGGCGGGGACGCTGCTTTGTTTTGAGAAAAATTATTGTATTTACGTTATGACATGCCGTTAACTATTTGTCATGCATGCATGAATACATTAGTATTTAGCGTACGTGTCCTGTTATTTATATCTGTCATACTCAAGTCATGCTAATTCATTTTACAGCGAAAGCTGTTATTAGATCACAACTCGGGCACGCTGTAGTTTTCCGCCGCCGCCGCCACCACCCGTAACACATCGCGCGAAATGGACGGATGGATGAAAAACTTTATTGGGGTCCTGAAGAATTCCAACGGCGTTTTATAGGAGTAGCATCGCGGGCCACTCCCACGTAGGGATGGGGAGGGCTAGCCTCACCGCCGCATCTTGGGCCTTCTAGACAGTCTTGAGTTGTTGTATGAGGACCGGACTCGTGAGCATTTGATAAAAGACATCACTGCGATTGTGGCAGTCCGGACAAAGTTGTGAAATGTCGGAGTAATGGCTATAGGTTACGAGGCTAGGATATATGCACGTCTGAATCATGCGAAGGGAGATTGCCTGTGGCCTAGACAGCTTTTCGTGTGGCAATGGAAGGACATATGGTCTAATTGATAGTGCTTTGTGATCTTGTTGAAGTAAATCAAAATGTCATTAAAATGAAGGTTGGGGGCTGATTCCTCTGACTTAGAAGTACAAGTCCGAGCGCAATAAGTGAAGCCCCACGCCTCGGAGTAGGCTAGCTCGTTGGCATTAGGAAGGCCCTCAAGCTTCAAGCCAATATGAGTAGAGAACCAAACTATAGTGTGATGGGTGAGTACCTTGTTAGACATCTAAAACATGCTTACACACGGAAGCAGAAGCGAAGGCTCTAGCAGCGTATTTACAGTCCGTTTAAATATAAGTTCTTTGTGAATAAAGGACAGCTAGTGCAATGGCTGTCTGTTCTATTTTGTAAAAAGCAGGGATTTGAACCAACACTGAGGATGAAACCTGACCCTTAGTATCTACGAATACTACTGAAAAGTGAGCGGAAAAGCCGTACCTGGCGGTATTAACAAAGCATATAAAAGATGAGTATGTGTGAGCTTGAGCTAAAACAGAGGGGGCTCGAGCGGTACGCTTGCCCACGTTGTACTGTGGGTGCATGTTTTATGGAAGAGGACACACTTTGATGCGAGAGTGTATATGATCATCAAGTGGCGTATTTTGCACTTCGAGCATCAGGAAGTTTACACCAGCGTCAGCCAGGATATTTCTCCCCGTTGGTGTGATCGAAAGCCTGGCAACCTGTGCCGTTTGTTGCGCCTCGCTAATTTCTTCAAGCGTGTTGTGGACTCCAAGTTTCATAAGGTTCTCAGTGCTTGTGCGCGCAGGAATGCCAAGAACTTTCTTGATGCTTTTCCTTACGAGAATGTTCAACTTATTATCTCATGGAGTGGCCACCTGTGTATAGATGCGACATAGCTTATGTGGCTCATCAAGAATGCACGGAGCAGTCTGAGGAGGTTGTCCTCTCGAAGGCCACCCCGAATGTTGGAAATGCGTGAGATTAGTCGGATGACCCCTTCCGCCTTGGAAGTCAGAGGGTCGATCGTGTTGCTGTTCTGTCCATTAGCCTCGATGATCATTTCCAGAACGCGTATGGAGTCCACCATTAGAATATGCTGCCCCGATGCCATGTGCAGCCTAATGTTGATGTCGGCCAGTTGGGTTTAGATCCCCGTCTCGTGGATCAATGTAAGGGATGTTCGGACTTTTACGGCGAGAGCTTGAGGCGCATTTCCTTTATGGAGACTACAACACAGTCGATGGCCTCTTGAAGAGAGCTCTCCACAGAGCCCTCAGAGCCTCCAACAATCCATATGGCGATGTCATGCACGTAGATGGTGAACTTGATGCCTTCTTGGTTTGAGAACTTGGGGGCAAGGCCGCACATTGCAATGCTAAACAGCAGTGTGGAGACGACTGAGCTCTGCGGGGTGCCGAAGGAACCTAGATCATAGGGCTTAGACGAGATCTCGTAGCTGCACAGTGGCATTTCTATTTCTGAGGAACGAGCTGGCGAACTTGCCAAAGTTGGCTCCTAAGTTGAGGGAAGAGATGGAGGCATGTATGTGGGAGT
This sequence comes from Rhipicephalus microplus, assembly GCF_043290135.1. Classification (NCBI taxonomy): domain Eukaryota; kingdom Metazoa; phylum Arthropoda; class Arachnida; order Ixodida; family Ixodidae; genus Rhipicephalus; species Rhipicephalus microplus. Next base: position 185,769,792 of record NC_134704.1, on the reverse strand, counting down.
GCGAGACATTGTAAAAAGTCTTTTCAAGATTGAGTCCGAGATTGGCTCTAACGTCTTTCGTCTCCTGGTCTATGATGTGATGCTTCTGGAATTTCATGACGTCCTGAGTAGTTAGGTGTGCTCTAAAACCTATCGTGTAGTGCGGGAACAGGTTAGCATTTCTAATGTGCTTAGATATCTGATCGTTGATGACATGCTCGGCAACCTTGCCTACAGAGATGTCATTGCAATGGCTCTCGTAAGTTGCTAAGACTGGGACTCCGGCCAGGTTTAGGTATGACAATAACCGAAGCCATTTGCTCAAGGAAAGTCCTCGACTCCTAAATACGACTGATGTATTTGGTGAGGATGGTGACAGAGCCGCAGTTTGAAGGCTGGTGATCCCATGTATTGCGCCTAACCAGCAGGAGGCCGGGCTGTAACCAAAGGGAGGTATTTCTGTGCCAGACACTCCGTTATTTTCGTATCCGATTTAACCTTCTTCTCTGAGTGGAGTATTCTGTCTACCAAGCACATCTGATTAAATTTCAATTTGGTCTCCTTAAGCAGGTGTTCGAGGAGGTTTCAGTTTTCCTAACTCACGTCTGGCCATCCACCGTGTTGCAAGCCTCGTCCTAATGCTGTTTTTCCAGTGTCTGACATTGAAAGGTTTTTCCCCGATAAAGACTTGTGATGCGTTTTCACAGTCTTCGAATCAGGCGGTGCGCTTTCCACCTGGAAAGGAGGGCGCTTTTAGCCTCAAGAAGATGGGCAAGCCTGCTATCCGTTTTATCGACCAAAAGATCAGTCTCAACTGTTTTAGTGGCTGACTTGACGTTTTCGGCCAGATGAGACAGCCATTTGTCGAAATTCGGTTGGTCATCATTATTCTCTTCACTATCCGCTTTGATCTTACGGAAGAGGTCTCAGTCGGATAATTTAATAGCTTTAGGGGGCTTCGCCTGAATTTGTAATGTCGTACTCAGAATACAATGGTCGCTCCCCAAGTCCTCACCCAAGTTAAACCATGGTACTTCTCTTGCGCTCACGACAAAGGTGAGGTCTGGGGTAGTATCGTTAGAGCAAGAGTTTCGAGTGCGGGTAAAAACGTCGGGTAAGTAACCAAGGTAAGATTCAGATCCGATACCATTTGCCAGAGCTGGGCTGTCTTGGCAGTGCTGCGAGGATGGCGTGCCCCAAGCAGGATGGCGTGCCTTGAAATCTCCAGCTGTCACTAAGGGTGAGTCAACATTCCTAGTGATCGTAGTGGTTTTCGTTAACGAGGTAAAACGATGGTGCCTGCCTCTTGAAGAGCTATATATGTGGAGTATGAAAATGCTATTTTCAAGGCTGCTTTCCGGTATAATTCATAAAATGAGTGTTCAATCTTGCTACGTTTCCTGTGGAAATTGTGCTCAATGTAAGTGTACTTAGACACAAACGTGCAGATACCACGGCCATCTGGAGGTTTCGTTACGTGAGAAGCGTTGCCTGACAGGCTCACTGTTATCGTAAGCGTCTCCTGTAGCATGATAACAGGTGGTTGGATTGGCTCAGATTTTATATGCTGCTGTAGGGCTGTCTTCTTTGATTGGAAGCCACAGCAGTTCGACTGCTAAATTACAAAATTGTTAAAGTGTCCCGCCATTGTTGGCCCCCTCAAACGCTCTCTCCTGAGAAACGCTACGGGATGCCACCCTCTGCACAATCTTGACCTTAGGTATTACTTGAGCTGGAGTAGCCTCAGCTGATTGTAAAACTTTACCTTGGTCTGCATTGATCTTTGTGAATTTGCTGTCCAATGCCGCAGTCAAGTCGACCACCACCCTGAGCGCATTTTCGATCTCATTCAAAGCATCCTTGACCTGTGTTTTGAAATCTGTGTCCTCGTTCTTGCCGGTTGTTCTAGAGCTCTCCTTTTTGTCGGTTTCGCCCTTTGCTGGACGTCCATGGGAACCTCATTGCGACTCGCATCCGATGCGGCCTCTGTACAGGGAACTGTGTTTGATGGAGTCGGAGACGAAACCTGCTGCGAATTCCTCAAGGCGGCTATTTCAGCTCTAATTTTTCGACAACGGCCCTGAGATAAGCAGTTTTCTTTGCATCTGCACATGTATATCTGAGTGTTGCTCTGGATTGGTACCTCCCTTCACCTGTGGTTAGGAGCCCTTGATCTTGAATGACCAAATCTGGCGCTGATTTTTTTTGTTGCACACCGTTGCGGACGGTAGGCACCCGTGAGTTGGAATGGTCCTTGGATCTAAAATGTCCTCTGGATCTCGAACGGCCCCTTGCTATACCTCTGAAACGGGATCACCCCGGTGGTGGTTGTAGCTGTTGGCTGACGTCAGGTGTGTGCCAGCTGCTTCTCGGGTGCTCAGTAATGGCGCGGCCACCTGCAGCGGCTGGTAGCGATGGGAAGCCTCCTCCACCATCTGTGAATTTCATGTCGTCGGCGTCTTGTACCGCAAATGCGAAAGTATATTGCATCAGTCGCTCTCGTCTTCGTCGACGGTCTAGGTTTTGTGAGGAATGTGGACCCTCACAAAACTTGCATTTCGGGATGCAGACATGATCTTTTGGAGGAGACGACATACCACCGCCTCTAAAGACCGCCTCTTCTGAATGAGGACAAACATCAGTCGATGACCTAGCTTTCCATAGGCGTAACAGACATACGTCTGTCGACAATGCAGGGTGCAGCGCACCGAACTATTTCCACATATGAAGTGATTTGCGGCTTTTAGTCCGTCGAAAAGAATAATCACCGTGGTGAAATTCTCGATTCTCGTCACTTGGAGAGCAGTCGGGTTCCTTGGGTGTATGTTAAGTGAATAAAGTTTTTCTTGACCGATGTCTGCGTCAATACCCCTAATGATACTTTTGCAGGTGTCATCGGGGGCAACTTGGTAGGCACTAATTTGAAAACTGGTGGTACCGAGTGTAATGGCGGTGATGATGAAATATGCTCGGGCGTTATTCTTCATTGGAGTGTTATAACTGCGATATTCTGCATCATGTTCGGGCATCGCAGGTCTTCCGTGGCGTCTTCTTTAGTGAGCGCTGCAGCCACTGCGAGCAACATCGCGAAGTTGGACTCACAGTTTTCATGTCCAGGTCATTTCTAGGTCTCACGATGACTCAATGGTGCTCTTTTGGAAGGTGAGGAAGTCTAGAAACAGCAATCAGCAAACAGTCTAGTCTCACCGCAGCCCTGAAGCACTGAGATGACCACGCGTCACCGTGCATTGAGGCGATTGCTTGCGTCTTGGTCCTAGGGGTAGGCGTCTCACGAAGTTTACATTTAGTGCTAGCCACACACCATCCAGTGTCTTGAGGATAATCGGAAATTATATCCGCCCCTTCGACAGACACTTGCGTAGACATGCCGTGCGTAGAGCACTGAAAAACCCTTCCGAGAAAGGCAGCAGCTGCTCCACTGTAATCTCAGCCTAGCGCGCTCAGCTGAGCCGATGGGTTAACTTGGTCCATCTAGAATAGCCTCAAAAATGAGCCAAAACCTTACCCACTATAAAATGCTTGGTATCGGCATAATCATTGCCATTTTATGCGTCGACTGCCACCAAAAGATGCTCACAAATACGCGCAAAACTGTCTAAAACATTTTCGAACGCGAAACCATTATTTTCACATCCATGGGAGACGGCGTCCCCCTGGTGGTCGTGCGAAATTAGAAAAAAATTCTAGTATAACTAACACAGTGGGGTTTGAACACAGGTCTATTGGGTGCTAGCCCAGTATTGTATCACTGAGCTGCGCTGGTTCTTGGGTCTTGTTGACAAACTTGCCTTAGGAAGGCTTGATATCGGGAAAGCAATCGCCTCAATACGACTTAGCGTTTTGAAACAGCAGAAGAACAACTAATAGTCCCACAACGCAAGTTGTCGTCCAATGCTCCAACCCATTACAAAAGCTTGTTCTTGTTTACTTACTAAGTGTCATGCACACCCACTTCAGGCATACTTTCTCATCGTCATCAGCCACTGCATGAACGATTAGCACTAAATTACCCACTTCAGGCATAATTTCTCATCGTCATCAGCCACTGCTAGAACGATTGGCACTAAATTCCTTGCAATAGTTTAGCGGATACCACGCTTCTCAGAAGAATGACGACAAATAACAAAGCAAATGCCAACCTACTAACCTGAAATTTTTATTGCTAATGCTGTAGAGGGCGTCAAGCAAGTGCGCTTGCAGAAATTACCCAATGAGCGATTAGAAAAGACTCTGAAAGACCGCGAGAACACCAAACCCTTTCCATAGAAACCATAACGTATAAGGTACATACCTGAGGAAACCTCTTGGTGGACTTTAAGCAAGGCTGGAACGAGCGCCACAAAAAGAACGGAACGAGCGCCACCTTCCAAATAATTTTATCACACAGTGGCAAAAAGATATTGTTACACAAGGTAAGGTAACTTAATGGGGGGATTTTAATGGGCCCTGAGTCCGCGATCACAGTATAATGATGATGATCTCCACCGCCATGGCTCGTACCCACTAAAGGGAATCGCAGTGGAGGCAACGTCGTCTTCCTTCTTCATTCGCGCTTCCCTGGTTTTTCCTGGTGGTGATACCCCGTATCATTCCTTCCGTCTCAGACGAAGCCCTCTGGGCGAGTCATTCTTGCATCCTTCGTGTAAACGGCTTCAGGCGGGCAACATGCGTCACCTCTGTCTTGCATGAACGTCAGCCACTAGTGGTGACACGTGCAATTTCATAGTTGACCTCGCTGAGACGACGGAGTATCACAAAAGGACCGGCATAGTGTGCCAGTAGCTTTTGGCTCAAGCCACGTCTGCGTATTGGGGTCCACACCCACACCAGATCACCGGGGGCATAGGTTACATGCCTGTGTTGACTGTCGTAGCGAGTTTTGCAGGACTCTCACGCTGCCAGTGTACGTAAGCAGGCAAGTCGACGTGTCTCTTCTGCACAACACAAAGTTTCCGCAATTGTTAAATCGTCATGGACGACAAAAGGAAAGATAGTGTCAAGCGTATGTCGAGGTGAGTGAACGTAGAGCAGATAAAAAGGGCTGTAGCCTGTCGTTTCGTGTTTCGACGTGTTGAAGGCGTACGTGACGAATGATAATACTTCATCCCAGTTTTTGTGGTCGGAGGCGACGTACAGTGACAACATGTTGATCAACGTTCGGTTTGTGCGCTCGGTGAGGCCGTTAGTTTGTAGATGATACGCAGCTGAGTGTCTGAACTTGGAGGTACACAAGCGAAGTAATGATTCGACAATATCAGCGGGAAACTTTCGTCCACGGTCACTTATTATCACGCGAGGAGGTCCGTGTCGGAGGATGACTGAATGCAACAGGAACTCCGAAACCTTGACTGCCGTGGCGGAGCATAAGGCAGCCGTCTCGCAGTACCGCGTCAGGTAGTCGGCGCATACAACTATCCACTGGTTACCTTTTGAGGAGCGTGGAAATGGTCCAATCAGATCAATGCCGACCTTTTCAAAAGGGGAACCGGGAGGCTTTACAGGTTGCAGGTGACCAACTGGACCCGAGGAAGGCCGCTTGTGGCTCTGACACTGCGTACAGCTGGCCACGTAGTTCTGAATCGTTTTGCTCAATTTCGGCCAATAGAATCGCTCTTTCGTGCGACAAAGTGTTCGTGCGGTGCCTAGATGGCCAGAGGTGGGGTCATCATGCGCGAGACGCAGAACAGACGCTTAGAGGGACGCAAGAACAACCAGCAGAAAGCGGGCACCCGTTGTGGACAAGTTTCTCTGGTAAAGAAGACCATTTCGGACGCAGAATCAGCCTTCGCTTAATGAATTTGTCGCTCCAGGGAAGAGAGCTTTTGAGCTTGGGTCATTACGCTGCTCAGCGGCGAAGGTCACGGCATCGGGAAAGCCAGACGACAGAGAAGCGACAAGGTGGGCAAAGTTATCCGCATCACAATCTGTCGATGGTAGCGGCATTCTGGAGACACAGTCCACATCAGCGTGTAGACGGCCAGTCTTGTATGAGATGGTGAAGACATGTTCTTGCAAACGAATGGCCCATCGTGCGAGGCGGCCGGATGGGTCACGAAGGTTGACCAGCCAACACAGGGAATGGTGATCTGTGACGATAGTAAACGGGCGACCATAGATGTATGAGCGAAAGCCTTGCACGGCAAAGACTACCGCTAGGCATTCCTGTTCGGTCACTGCGTAGTTGCGTTCAGGCTTGCTTAAAGAACGACTTGCGTACGCCACAACGTGTTTCTTCTTGCCAAAACGCTGAACGAGAATGGCACTGATACCGATGCCACTTGCGTCTGTGTGAATTTCCGTGGGCGACGAAGGATTGAAGTGCCGAAGTACTGGCTGCGAAGTTAACAAACACTTCAGCTTGTGAAAAGCGGCATCACACTCGGAGGTCCAATGAAACAGGCTGTTCTTGCGTAGAAGGCTCGCCAGGGGGTGAACGACATCCGCAAACTTGGGTATGAACCGGCGGAAATACGAGCAGAGCCCGATGAAGCTACGCAGTTGTTTCACAGATTTAGGACGCTCGAACGATTCAACGGCCGCTGTCTTTTGTGGGTCAGAACTAATGCCATCTTTGTCGACGAGATGTCCTAATACTAATGTCTGTCGCTCGCCAAAGTGGCACTTTTTTGAATTCAATACAAGGCCAGCTTTTTCATGGCAGCTGAGCACGAGGTCTAGGCGAGTGTTGTGCTCCTCGAACGTACGTCCAAAAATTACAACATCATCAAGGTAACACATGCATATATGCCATTTTAAACCACGCAATATAGAGTCCATAAATCTTTCGAATGTCGCAGGAGCATTACATAATCCGAATGGCATAACGTTGAACTCGTAAAGTCCGTCGGTCGTAACGAATGCCGTCTTTTGTTTGTCAGCTGCGTGCATCGGAATTTGCCAGTAACCTGATCTCAGGTCGACAGATGAAAAGTAGGACGCGGAATGCAGGCAGTCCAGAGCGTCATCGATGCGCGGCAGTGGATAGACGTCTTGCTTGGTAACAGAATTCAGTCGGCGGTAGTCAACGCAAAATCTCCACGTACTATCCTTCTTCCTCACTAGAATGGTGGGAGCAGCCCACAGACTTGCCGATTCCTGTATTATTCCCTTTTCCAGCATTTCTGGACCTGCTCGTTGATGATTTTGCGCTCCGATGGTGCCACTCGTTAAGGTTTCTCCCTAATGGGATGCGCCGACTCGGTGTGGATCTGATGACGTATCCGGGACGCTATGATTAAGGGCCTTTGGCTATTTTTAGAAAAATCGAACACTTGCGAGTGCTTAGATAGAACGTCGAGCAGGGTGTGACGTTCGCTTTGGTCAAGTGACATGCTGACCATTTGTAGCAATTGGGCATCTTCTGAACCTTCTAGGCCTAGATGTTCATTTTGGCTTGTAGCATCCAGCGTCGTACATGATTCGGGTCTAAATACTGCAAGTTTCATGCCACCTGGCAGAATTGCAGGCTCCATGGAACTGTTCATTGTCCACACACCTGCCCGTCCATCAACGACTGACACTATACAATGGGGAATGAGAATATTCTTTTTGAGGCAGGCCAAGAGAATCGGTTCGAGTGTGGCGTCAAACGTGCCACAGTTGTTGCTGGAACATGTCACGGGAACACACACAGCAGCAAATGCAGGAACGACTGTGTCCATGGAGACGAAAAAAATGCATTCCTCCGGACAGGAATTTTCCAAGAGCGCCGTTGGGAAAGTACCGTGTATAGAAAGATGCCCACTTCTGCAGTATACAGTTGCCCCACACTCACACAAGAAGTCAATACCCAAGATAACGTCATGTGTAGACCACGGAATAACCACAAGCTCTGTGCAAAACACCTTGCCACACAGCGAGATGTCCACAGTACAATATCCCACCGGACACAACACGTCACCACTCACACCACGAAATGTTACCCCATGATTCAGGCAAAACATCACTTTTGGTCCTAGCAGGTTCTTAAAATTTAGACTAATGAACGAGACTGTCGCGCCTGTATCCACAAGTGCCATAGTAGCTACTCCATTGACAACTACATGAACTTTGTTCTTCAACATAAACGCTGACGGGGGTATATCTGTAGATAGCACCTGTGATCTCACGGCCTCACCCCTACTGGCTGCACCGACTAGTTTTCCGGCGGCGGTGTACGTGCGCGTCACCGTGGCGACGGCGATCCTGGAGCACGGGGAGCTGGTGGTGGCGTCAAACTTCGATCAGAGGCCGGCGATGGGTAGCGTGACCCGGTAGGTGTGCGTGGTTTCCGTGACGTGGAGAGCGGATGATCGAAAGGTTGGTGAAACATGTGCCAAGACTGTCGCTGATATGGGCGATGGTCACAAAAAAGTGCATTGTGACCCGGGACGCCACAGTTGTAGCATACCGGAATCAGCCGAGGGGCACGTGGCTGCTCAGAGTAACGACTCCTCTCGGAAGGCATAGGATAGTGGTGCCGCCTTTCAGGGGTACTGTAGACAGGCGATGTTGGGTAAACGGGCGGGCGAAAACTTCGTTCGTAGTTGGGAGGTGGTCGACGGGGGAATCCAGTCTGCCGTGTGCCTTGATATGCATTAGCGTCTGCTGCGTTGATCGATGGTTGCCATAGTGGAAGAGAAACAGGAGTCCGCACACGTTCTCGTTCGCTTACGTACACATCCTGAAAATCTCTGGGGCGCTGATAGGTCTGCTGACATCGAAGCAGCTCTTCTCTAACAATCTGCCGTATGGTCAAAGCAAGGTCGTTAGGCGGCACTGTTTCAACACTAGCCACAGTGGGGACGTTGGACAGGCGGCCGAATTTCGGAGAAATTTGTCGCATGTTGAGGGATTCAAAGGTACGACAGTGCTTCATTACGTCGGACACGGAGTTCAAGCAGTCTTTCCCAATTAAGAAATTGTACACGTCTTCGGTGATACCCTTGAGAACGTGTCCAACCTTGCCTTCTTCAGACATCCTCGCCTTCACGATCTTGCACAGCTTCAATATTTCTTCAATGTATGTCGTAGATGTTTCTGCTGGAAGCTGTGCCCTCTGAGACAATGTCTGCTTAGCGCGTTTCTTCTTTGCATCTGAATCACCGAAGAACTTCTGCACTTCTTCAACAAAACGTTCCCAAGTCGTGAACATGTCCTCGTGGTTCTCGTACCACATGAGGGCGGTGCTAGTTAACGAGATTACGACAAAATTGAGCTGTTCGTTCGAGTCCCAGCCATTGCTCCTGCTCACCCGCTTGTAGTTCTTGAGCTACATGTCGACGTCTTCTCCTGAGGTCCCGCCGAAGTTTAGTGGCACTCTGTAGTACGGCACGGAACCCATCGGAGTTGGCCTCGAAGCGTTGGATGGCTGCTCTTGGGCCATTGCGATCGGCGAAGGTGGAAGTCCGGCGAGGCGGTGGCTGCGACGAAGTCCTGGCAGTGAAGCTCCCGTCTTTGGGTTTGTCCTGCCCAGCACCTTCCTCCAAATTGTTACACAAGGTAAGGTAACTTAGGGGGGGTTTTTGATGGGCCCTGAGTCCGCGATCACAGTATAATGATGATGATCTCCACCGCCATGGCTCGTACCCACTAAGGGGAATCGCAGTGGAGGCAACGTCGTCTTCCTTCTCTATCCGCGCTTCCCTTGTTTTTTCTGGTAGTGATACCCCGTATCACTATTATAACCCAGACAAACCACAATGCGTTGCTGAAAACATATCTCTCTGTATTGAAGGAATAGATAAGCTTACTAACACTGCTATTCATGTAAGTGTCCTTGTTGAAATCACACCAAAAATTCATCAATTACGAACCAGTTCAAACTCTAGCTCAAACCAGGATTCTGCTAAAGACATGAAATTCTTAGCTCAAACCAGCATCCTTGGACATGCACTTTTTAGTAGCAGACATATTACAACAGTGTTGCTTAATTACTCATTGTCTTTTGTGGTATGTATTCATTCGATAATATGCACAGCGTCTGTGCGATGCCACCGTTCGGTTGAGGTTACTTGCTCCTCTGCGCCAACTTCATAGTAGAAAGAACCAAGCTAGCGAAGCACCTTGAACGGGCCGAAATAACGTTTAATTAGCTTTTAAGAGAGCCCACTCATACCTCTGTCACATGGGCACCTGCGAAGACCGTTTACCTCCCTCGTCCATACGACAATGAAGAAGCGGTCCGTGTCACACGGCCATCCTTACGCAACCGAAGATAAACGGAGCATTTCACAAAGGACATTCAACAATCTTCCTTCGCAGCGAAACGAGGTACTCTCGTCCACAGCAGTCTAGAGGTCTGAGAACAATTTCGAGCACTAAGTGGCCGCAGTGAAAAAATAATACATTTTGACGATATTAAACGTTCTTTCGTTATAGTAATCATTCACAACGGGTGTTTGTTTGCATATATTTACGCCAGCCAGAGTTCACTTACTCTCAACACTGATGCCCTACACACCATGCGCCGCGAGTTGGGCCGGTTGGCGCCAGCCGATCAACGTCATTACCAGCGCATTTTCGTACCACTTCCTCACGTCGTCTGCTGTGTCACTCATGGCTGAAGAACACAAAATGTGCGCTCACGAGGCAAGGAAGCATAAGAACTTTCGTACCAGTACCGGGCATATACACAGCAGCAGAACAACTAAAAGCACAATGTGGCCAGCGTCACTAGCAGCATCGCTACATTTAGCAAATGCGTTTTTATATGAAATTATTTTTAATGTTTTGCTAGTCGCATACCTACTTAATAGTGCTTTTTGTAAAAAACGCATAAAGAGGATTCACAAAAAATTAATAGAGATGAAATTAGAATACTTTTCCGAAGATCAAACAGCGCCAGCTGAGCCTCCTCGCGGCAACTGTTACAACCTTGTTAGCCCATTCTAGCCACCCTAACCTTGTCATTGCCGTGTGACACTGCCACAACTACTTCTCCGTTGAACCCCCTAAGGGAGATTTACGTTGACGGTGTTTAACGGAGTTTGGTGGTGGCCGTGTGACAGGGGTATCACACGCGTGGGCGTCCATACCCATACTTTGTCTCCAGTAGCGTGCTTGACCTCTCTTCGTTGCAAATTATACAAATCGACATCACCTTTTGTTGCTGGTGAGTGCGATGTTGTGCCAGCTGCCTTGCGTCTTAAGCTTTTTGCGAGTCACTGATGCAATAGTGATGGTCGGAGTCGTCATCGACCGGTAGCATTGCATCCAGAGACGTGGAAGCTGCTAGGCCAAAAATGTTGCAAAGATGTCTTTCGTGTCATATCCGGCACAGCAGTATTGTGTGAGCGTTGCGTGTGGTAATATTCTGTAATAAGTTGATGCTGCACGTCGACGTACATCGACAACATGCCACTTCGCGTGCTATTTGAGTCGTTCTGTCAATCCATTAGCTTGGGGATAATATGCCGTGGTTTCCCTATGACAGGTGTGCGTCATTTTCATAATGAAATTAGTCAACTCAGCTGTAAACGCTGTTCCGCGATCCGTGATCAGCACTGTAGGAGCTCTATGTCACAGTACAATGTTGGCCACGAAAAATTTGACTGCTTCAACAGCCGTTCCCCGAACAAGCGACGCTGTCTCCGCATATCTAGGTAAATCCATTGCAACGATGGTGCATCGCTTCCCTGATAAGGACCTGGGTAATGGGCCAAGTAAATCCATTCCCACTTGTGTGAAAGGCATATCTGGTGGCTCTATAGGTTGGAGGTGACCAACTGGTTTCACCGATGGTGTTTCGCGCCTTCTGCAGTACCGGCAGGTTTATACGTAGTGCTGCACAAAGTGTAAGCAACTTCGGCAAGCAGTGTTTCATGCGAATACTTGCTGACGTTCTGCTGACATTCCTAAATACTCCAACCTGCCCCTGAGTGAGGACGACACCTAGATCCAAGTTGCTTGCGGCGGTGTTCAGTTTTGACTTCCGCGTCAGAATGTGCGAGCACTGGATGACTCTGAAAGTGCTGTCTCGCCGCTCATTGATGGCATCCTTCTGTTCTTTCAGCCAAAGGAAAGGGCCATCGCCCTTTGCCAGCCACGTTAGAGGTCTGCCGATCTTAGAAAAATTTTCGATGAAGCGCCGGTGATTAGTGCAGTCTCAGGAATCATCTGAACACGTTTTTCGTCTGTTGGTTTCGGACATTTCTCTACTGCCGCGGTATTGTCGGGGTCCGGGTAGTTGCCTTGAGCACTAACGTAACCCCTTTACTTCCCCCCTTCCCCCGAAAAAGAGCTCCCTGAAGCCGAAGTGGCATTTTCGGGGCTTTATTGTCAGGTCCACGAAAGAAAGAGCTTCCCGCACAGATCGCAGTCATTTGACATGCTGCATGAAAGTAGCCGAAAAAACCACAACATCGTCAAGATAAACAAGAAAAGGCTTTCACTTCAGTCGGAAGAGCACACTGTCCATCATCCGCTGAAACGAAGCGGGAACGAAAGACAGGCCGAATACAAGTGCGTTAAATTCGTATAGCCCATCCGGTGTCACGAATGCAGTTTTCTCGTGATCTCGTTCGTCCACTTCTATCTGCCAGTACCATTTTGCCCCACTGCGGTGGTCTAGTGGCTAAGTTATTCGGCTGCTGACCTGCAGGTCACGGGATCAAATCGCTGCTGCGGTGGCTGCATTTCAGATGGAGGTGGAAACGTTGTGGGCCCATGTGCTCAAATTTGGGTGGACGTTAAAGAGCCCCAGGTGGTAGAAATTTTCGGAGCCCTCCACTACGGCATCTCTCATAATCTTATGGTGGTATTGGGACGTTAAACCCCACATATCAATCATCATCTGCCGTACCAACTTTTTAGGTCTAGGGAAGAAAAGAACTTAGAATCTCGTAGTATATCGAGAGCGTCGTCAATCCTGGGAAGGGCATAAACAATTCGCCTTGTGACGGAGTTCAGTCTATACAGAATCGTAAAGACTGGCCTTTCTTCTTTATGAATACACTGGTGACGCCCATGGGCTTGTTGACGGCTGAATTATATCCTCTTCGAGCATTTCCTCGTACTGATTTTCGATAGCTTCTCTTTCCTTTAGTGACACACTGCAGAGGTGCTGGCAGGTGGGTCTGACTGATTCGGCGACTATGATGCGGTGTTTGGTAATGCGTGTTCGTCGGGCCTTGGATGACACTGAAAAGCACGCGGTGAATTATCCTACGAGGGTTTTTCATTGTATTTTCTGGCTTGGTAACAGTAGTTGTTCTAGGTCAATGGTTGCCAGTACAGGATTAACGTTTTGTAATGCAGGTGTTGACGTATCACAGGCGCGCAAGTCTGCAACATGAACGAATTCATGGATTCTGGTAACGAAGGCCCTTTTAGCAAAGTGCTGTAATTCCTTCGCAAAGCTTGTCAGCAAGACGCTAGCACATCTCTCACGAAGCTGCACAAGGCCCTTTGCCATGCAGGCTGCCTTTTCGAGTATGAGCACAAAGTTGCTGTAAGCGCACCCTTTATGATCACTAAAGCATGCTATTCACCCTGACAGCTATGCTGGACCTTGGAGGTACCACCACGTTGTCGTCTGCAATGCACAGATCATTGATTTTTCTTTTTTGTCTCACGTTGCAATCACGTGCAGAATAGAAAATGAGACGCATGATTCGGGCAAGTTATTTACAGCACCATTAGTCTTGAGGAAGCCCATACCAATATTTATGTCTCTAGAACATTCCGCCAGCACAATGAAACAGGCGAAATATGTGAAATCCTTTATTCCGATTCGCTCACACACCACAGACAACATGGAGGGCGTAGCAAATGGCTGGCGTGCGAACGTTAAATATATCTTGCATCACTACGATTATTAGGGACACCGTAATGGAGGGCACCAGAAATTTCTACCTTATGTTATTTTTCAAAGTGCACCAAATTCAATCTGCTCGAGCCTCCAGCGTTTTGCGTTCTTCGAAAAGTGGCCACCACGGCCGGGCTTTGAGTAGCGGAGCACATTTCAGGCCATATAGCAGGCATATATACGGCTTACAAGACGACTCTGAGAGCACAGACTCATAGGCGGCTAAACAGACAGACAGACAGACAGACAGACAGACAGACAGACAGACAGACAGACAGACAGACAGACAGACAGACAGACAGACAGACAGACAGACAGACAGACAGACAGACAGACAGACAGACAGACAGACAGACAGACAGACAGACAGACAGACAGACAGACAAGAGCAGTCGAGCACATTTCGGGCCATATAGCAGGCATATATCCGGTTTACAAAACGACCCCGAGAGTACAGACTCGCAGGTGGTTAGATAGATCGACAGATAGATAAAGAGATCTCACTACTCACTAATTAGGGACCCGGGTATATTTTACAGCAAAAGAGCTGCAAAGGTTCCTCGCGAATGCAGTGATGACTCGGACCTCGAATCGAGCGACGATGAACTAGAAAATAGTGGTTCTGCCCGGGCATGTAAACAATTTTTATTGAAACAGCCAGAATTATGGAGACATTCAATATGCAAATACAGTTCTGTCTCGAGAAAGGATGCGATAGAGAGAGAGGGGGGGGGAGACTTGGCGCGTTGGTTAGTAACTTGTTTTTGGCACCTTTTGACACAAAGATATCACGTATAACCCTGATTGTGCCTTGATCATATCAGTCTTACCCTTCTAGTTGTAGCACCGCCCTCGTAAAGCTGCCGACGCTACTCACGACGGAAACTGTTACGCATACAATAGATGCCTGCAAGCGTCTGGTGCTCTATTTACACTGCCCGTGAAATGTTTTCGTCAGGCACTTCAGACGCCCTCTTTTCTAGCTTTTATTGTAAAGTGACTTCTTTTAGTTTGTGCTCTCAGTCACTGGGAATCATCTTGAATATTCCAAGAAGCATCATGTAGTTTTGTGTGCTCTTTCATGGCTCTATGTTGTTGTATCCACTTTCTGTTGATTTTTTTGCCGGTGTCTCTAAATATTGCCAAGGTGAGGCATCTAACGCACTTAGCAGGGAGGATATTGACGATGAACTTGAAATGACTATCAAGCCTTCGAAAAATAATCTTGCATGGAGTGCTGCGCAAGACACAATTGGTCGTGCCATGCCAGAGTGGAAGGATGTGCCTCCAGGCCCATCGCATGTGAAGTCTCCCATCGATTATTTTGGAAGAATTTTTGGCATGGACTTCCTCTCCTTCATCTGAGAGCATTCGTCATTATACAGTGCTCGGAGGGACCGTAACAAAGTCACACCTATCACACAAAATGTTTTGGAACAGTTTATGAGCATAGTGCTAACTCTGTCCATTATGAAGGTGCCTCAAACACGCATGTACTGGTCCGAGAACATGATTATTGGTCAAGTTGCCGACACTATGACCAGGTACAGATTGAAGAAATCGAAACAGTCCCTTCATTTCAACGACAACCAGGGGGTACGAGACAAAGATGACCCAAAGCGTGGCAGGCTGTACAAAGTGCGGCCCCTACTGGATCACCTGGCTGCAAAATGCCGTCAACTACCGAAATAACAAAATTGTGTGTCTATGAGCAGCTGGTCTCATTAAAAGGCCCCAGCTCACGGAAGCAATGCGTTCCAAACAAACACAATGAGCGTTTCACGCCGGGAAAAAGAGTGCCTTGAGAAATTTCACACTGACCCGTAGGGGTCAACTACTCGTAGTCTTGCGCTGTGCAAATATGTGGATTCCAAATCATTCTCAGTATCTTTGTTATGTTTTACTGCTCTGTACCGACTCCTGCGATAGCCCTGTAACCGGACCGCACAATGTGATTGTGTATAGTTAGATAAATAAATAAGCAAATAAGTACCTTGTGACATTCTACAACAATTCTAAAGAAAGTAGACTTGATGAGAAAAGGGAATAGTCAAGCTTCTAGCGTTTAAAAGTTTTTATCTACCTTTGCAATGGCGAATTATTCACCTCTTGATTAGGAGTTTTTCCGTGAAGACAGCAGTGGTGCACCTGACACTCTCATGGAATTTCTCTGGGTCTAAGCAGACCCCGCCTTTTTAGGTAAGCAAAACAGGTCGCACAGGAAACACGGGACCACTGGCTTAGCTAGCGGAGAGGAAGGTGGGTGTTATGTGAGCTTACTCCTTTCCACTGAAACACACACACACACACACACACACACACACACACACACACACACACACACACACACACACACACACACACACACACACACACACACACACACACACACGCACACACACACACACACACACACACACACACACACACACACACACACACACACACACACACACAAAGATACATAATGTATAATGCAAAATACCCGAAAAAAAAGAAACCCGGGCTCTGGTAGACGGCTATTTTTCGCTTTGTGTGCCATGGTCAAAAATTTCGTATGGGCACGCACCCGTTGTGCCAGCTCCTGGCTACACCACTGTCATAGACTGCATGACGCCGGGCAATACTTGGGTACTCTCAAAATATGCGTGGCGAGCCGCAGCGAAGATGACCATTGCGACGCACCTTGAGTTCCGTGTTGGGCGTAGGGAAGCCGACATCCGAGTAGTCGATCTCCTCCACCCCCGGCGCAGCGAGCAGTCCGCAGCACTCAGCGACGCCATAGAAGTTTCGGAAGTTGCGCAGGTTGGGGAATACCACGAGCGCCTCGCGCATCAGCAGCTCGGTAACCGCGCAGCCCGCGAGGCACAGTTTGCGCACGCTCTCGAGGCGCACGCGCGAGCACTGCATTTCGTGCATGATCCGGTGCATTCGAGACGGGAAGCCGAACAACGCCGATACCTGTGCGCGCCACAGACAGGCTTGTCAGTCTGAGGTCGCCAGAAGCATGACTGCAACATTCTGCCAAGACATCTCTTTGTTATGGGAATTGGCAAAAAAACGAAACGTGTCTTCACAGAAGTAGTTTGTTTACGGGACATATGCACCGATATTTTCACATGTACACAAACAAGCGTTATTTATATGGCAAGTTTTCAATTTTGCCTGAGAAATTACCTTTTTTGAAATTGTTGTTTTTGTCTACACTTTAGGTTTTTGTATTTGTTGTGTTGTACTTTTAATGCTGAACCTTGAACAAAGCTTTTTGCGACTTTTCTTCGGAAATCAACAAGTGCCATTATTTTTTGTGGAAAGCTTTGGTATAGTTTGTATAATTAAAGTTTATTTCCAGGATTACTGGGCTGTAATCATTTCAAGACTTCCGAGGGTCTAGTTTTTCGCGCGTATTAGGAATTATAAACTGCGCTTTCTAGTTTGTTTTGGTCACTTTACACTTGATGGGGAGTAATACGAACCAATAATGGTTCACAAATGTCGCAGTTTAGCTATAAAAAAAGTGGCTGTGAAAAGTCGTGTATTTTTCTGATCGCCATAATAAAAAAATTACCGACTGGAGGCGAAAATGCTGTTGGCCCGTGTGCCCGTATGTGGGTGCACGTTAAAGAACCCCAGTTGGTCGAAATTACCAGAGCTCTTCACTACGCCGTGTCTCATAATCATACGGTGGTTTTCGGATGTTAAACCCCACATATCATCAAGAGAGTAGCAACCGGACTCTCTGTAATACAGATTACATTGCTCAAAATCATCATAAATTATTCTATCAACAGGTGCATTAGTCTGCTATGGTCTAAGAAAAATGTGGCTGATCGCTCTTTCTAGGAATCGGAATACCGCGAAAGTGAAACATGTGTTGACAGAGGTAGCTGAGCGTTTATTGTGCATTCCTTCGCTACAAGGGTGAATGAATGAATGCTACAGCAAAAATCGCCTTGTCATGCGAAGAACGACAAGCAGCTAGAAACTTGCAGCGCGCACCTCAAGCAGAAAACATGCACAAAATAAGCATACACATCACGAGCACGCACTAACAGCTGTCGCAGCTCGACTTTAAAGCGCGTGCTCCAAGCAGAAGAAAAGATGCCCAATACGAACGCACAGGTATACAAAGGACAAGCACGAAAAACAGTCACAATATTGACGCGCGTTTGCGCCAGTGGCCAGGAGAAAGCAGCAGCGCGAGAACATTTGGTCAGGATAAGAACGAAGAAGACGTGGCTTCCTTTTTGCAGAGTCTGATAGATTCTCTATGTCGGTCGTCCTCCGTTTAATTGTCGATCCCGCGTCGTCACACTGGTGCAGGTGCTGGGTAAGCTACAATCTTCACACTCCTTCGCAGAGCCGACCATCAAGCCCGGAATCGCCACTACGCGTCGAATCACCGGGGCACCGTTTCAGTCGACGTCTACTAGGCCTGGCGCCCAACCATACTCTCCTGTCGGAAGGTTCCAGCAATCTTCCTCTAAAGACCATGGCCACTGCAGCTCCATCACGCTTGACACTGCAAAATCCTGTGATTTCCGACTGCTTCCATGGTGAAGCCTACGAGGATGCTCAACACTGGCTGGACCAGTTCGAACGGTGTGCCAAGTAAAATCAGTGGGCCACAGAAGACCAGCTTGAGATTGTCTGCTTCTATCTAAAGGACAACGGCCTGACGTGGTACATAAGCTGGGAACGAAGCTTGGCTACGTAGGACTATTGGCGCACCTGTCAGCTGAATACATTTACTAGTGTCGACAGAAAGGAGTACGCGCAACCCCCCCTAGAAGCTCGCGTTCATAAACAAAACGATAGATAAATATGTGAGGTTTAACATCCCAAAACGATCATATGATTATGAGAGAGGCCGTAGTAAGGGCTCTGGAAATTTCGACCACCTGGGGTTCTTTAACGTGCACCTAAATTTGAGCACATGGGCTGACAACAATTCCGCCTCCATCGAAAAAGCAGCCGCCGCAGCCAGGATGCGAACCCACGACCTGCGGGTCAGCAGCTGAGAATTTTAGCCACTAGACCACCGTGGCGGGGCATAAACCAAACGAGAGCGTTGGTATGTTCACTGAGAACATGGCCCGTTTTTCCACAGGGCAGGTCCCGAGATGCCAAAAGACAGGAGAATGTGGCACCTCATGCGAGGAGAGAAGAAGCAACTGTTCGCCGGGCTGGTGAGAAATTCACTGACAACAGTGGCTGACTTCATCAAACAGGCCACTGTGATTGAACGGGCCTGATAGCAACAATACCACCAGTATGAAAACAGTAATTTCGTTACGAAGACCTCTGTTATGGCTGTGGCAAGCCTCTACGGAAACGACAAGCTTCTACGTGAAGTGATCTGCGAGATTCTGTGAGAGGAGCTTCGTCAGCAGGGTTTAATTCCATCACTGGAACCAAAGCCAGTTGTCGTGTTGGGGCGGACTGCAGTAACCCTGCGACCAACGCCCGTTGCCGATCAAGGATCAGACAACTGATCTTCAGTGCCCAGGAGCCACCAACCGAGAAGCCCTCAGCGTTTATTTCCGCTCATATTTCTAGGCCCCCCTACGTCACAGCCTTCGTGACTTCAGTGAGCACAGATTAGACGAAATAACTGCACGCCAGCACTTGTCAGCACATCCCCCCACACTTTCGATTTGCAAACCTTTTCGCACTACCCCGATCAACACGAAATGAAAGGGGTTGCACGGCGCATAACAAAAAAGCAAAAATAACGCGCGGTGTAACAAACATTACTTTTATACGACTCCTTCATCAATGCCCCAACGCACTGGACGTTTTACCAGTCTGCGCGCTCTGGTCACATATCCTGTGGCCGAGGGAACCTGAGTAGCCGCAAATGAGGCGGCGGTATTTTCACCTCGCGGTTCAGCCTGATCATCAGAGTGTGGGGACTCGTAACTTCCTTCGAGTTTCCCCATTTTTGCAGGTGGTTTAAAATACTTTTAAAATACTCTTCTGTTACGCCGTAGCATGATGCCCTCGTCAGTTTTCACCACGTAAGACGTAGGTGTAATTACCATGGCTCTCGTTTTCATGTCAGTAACCCAGATTGTATCGCCAGGAGTGAGTTCATGAAGTTTTCTGGTTCGGTGGTGTTTGTCAAAATACCGCGCTTACAGCTTCTTTTCGGCGCAGTCTTTGCCTTTAACGTCCAAGAGACTAGACTGAACTGGGTCACGCAATCAAGGTACCATGGGAACACGGGCTCGAAGATACCGGCCCATCAAAAGTTCCGCCGAACTGAGCCCGACAATGCCAGGTATTGCTCTGTAGGAGAGAAGAGCCAAGTATGGGTCTTCTGATTTGAGCACAAGGTGATTAATCGTCTGCACTATTCTTTCAACCTCCCTGTTCACTTGCGGATACCTCGGGCTCACTGTGATGTGGCCAAAGTCATAGTCATTGGCAAACTTCTCAAATTGAGAACGTGAGAATTTCGGTCCACTATCTGTCACCACTATTTTCGAAATGCCATTGCGTGCACAGATACTTTTCATTTTTTCGATTACGGCAGCGGCATTGGTTGATGGAAGCAAAGCCACTTCAGGATAGCGGGATAATCTACCACATTGAGATAGTGAAGACTGTCAATAAAGCAAAGATCTTCCCCTACTTTCGCTCGTGCAAAACTTCGAGGAGGGGGGGTTGAAATCGAAGGCTCAGAATTTTGCAGTGCGTACCGCACACATGTTCTACACTCTTTCACCTGGCGTGATAGTTATCCGCTAAGGCTTGGGCCCCAAACCAAGTCCTTCGGCAGCACTCGGCTTCTCAAAATGCCTGGATGCCCATCGTGTAGTTTTTTCAAGATTTGCAAGCTCGGAGAGATGAGAAGCCTCGTACCGTTTACAAGCAAGCCTTCACACTCGGTTATCGTCCCCATATCTTGCAAATATGGTGTTAGATGAGAAGGAAGGTTTGGTTTTGCTGCGAACCCTTGCGTCATGACTCGTGCAACTATTGACAGACAGGATCAGCTTCTTGAGCAGTTTCACTCTTTCAATCAGGTTGTTGTCGGCTTTCAAACCTTGAATGTACGGTTTAGCGTATGAAACATTTCGCCGAAGGAACGTTCTCCTCATAAGCACCTGCGTTGCACGAGTGGTGTGCGCAAAAGAGCATCTGCTGTGACAATGCATTTTCCGGGGACATACACGACTTGAAACTCTTAACACATTAGCCGTAACCTAAAGCTTTGTATCCGCGGAAAAAGAACATCAAGAAGCAGGTTCCCTAGCAACGGCACCAGAGGTTTGTGATCAGTTTCAAAAACAGCCCCGAGTCCTCTGATGTACTCATGAAATCTGTGAGCAGTCCACGTCAATGCCAGTGCTTCCTTTCCATTGGAGCAAGTGCTGCTCTGCTTTCGCGAGCGCCCGAGTTGCAAACGCTACAGGTCACCATTGCCCATTACGCAGTGTCTGGAAAAAGACAGCCCTGACTCTGTAAGATGAGGCGTCCGCTTAAGGTAACATTAGAATTCTAGGGTCGTACAATGCATACACTTAGCTGAGCAAATCAGGCCCTTCAAGTTTTTGAAGGCTGTGTTGTTTGCAGGGACCCGAACCCATTCGGTTTCTTTCACCAACCGCGCCCTTAGAGGAGCCGTTTTGTGCACTAAGTTAGGCAAAAATCTTCTTATAAGGTTGGCCATGCCCAAAACAAAGCGTAACTGTGTTACATTACAGGGAGGCGACAGTTTCTTTACGGCCTCAATTGTCGCAGGGTCCGGCTTTACAACGTCCACGCTCAGGAGATGACCTAAGAAGGAGATTTCGATCACCTCAAAGACACACTTTGCTTTGTTTAAGGTCACGTTATTTTGAAGCAACCTAGCAAGAAAATGTGTGAACCTCACGTCGTGCTGGTCTTTAGTCAAGGATGTCGTCCGTGAGGTTCACTACGCTGGGGAGATCCTGCAGTATTTCTGTCATGCGCTATTGAAAGTATTCCGGCGCTGATTTCCAAAAGGCAGCCTTGTGAAAAAATACCGCACAAAAGGTGATATAAATGTGGTTAATTCATCTGAGGCCTTTGCTAGGCAAACCTGGTGAAAGCCTGAATTTGCATCTAGTTTCGAGAACCACTTCGCCCCCGCCAGTGAACCTAACGCTTGATCAACAGTCGGTAGCGCAAACATTTTTCTCAAACAGACTTGTTCAGCTGCGTCAGTCAACGCACACCCTGACTTCTCCGAAGGGTATTACGACCGGCAAGATATTGGCGCACCATTCGGTGGGGCCTTCGATTTGCGATTGACACCCATGTGCTGCATTTTCTCAATCTCTCTTCTGACCTGTTCTCTTAGTGGGACAGGTATCCTGCGTGACACGCATATAGCAAAAGGGACGACTTCCAGCTTCAGCCTTATACAATATTCACCTGAGATTGTGCCAACACAGTTGAAAGCTCATGAGAGGAAGACCTCATAGTCTGTTTGCGCACAGGCTCCTTAAACTTAACTACGCCTAATGCTTCGAGAGCAGGCAAACCGAGCGAAACATTGCGCAAAGCACTCGCAAGATAGAATAGAGCTGACGAGAAGCTTTTTCTTTCCATTGAACTTCTGCCTTGTACATGCCCAATACATCAAGACGGGCTCCACTGGCTCCCATGAGAATCTCGTCTGTCTGACTTAGTTTGGTGGGTAGACCTGGAAAAGACTGTGGTACTACCGAAACTTTGGTGCCCGTATCAACCTTGGCAAAAACTGGCATATGAACTCTTACTGGGACAAATCGCGACCCCGCGCTAGATGCATTGACAGTTCCCCAAAAAACTTATCTAGAGTGTGTGTACTGAAAAGAGTCGTACTTATCGTCGTTGTGAAGTGTCCTTGAGACACACCTTGCTGAAATGTCCTTTTATGCCGGAGTTGTGGCACTTCCGTGCCTTTGCTGGGCAGGCAGTTCTCGCATGGCCGCGGCCCCCGCAGATGTTACAGCGTGAACCTTGGTTTCTGGAAACTATAGTAGGCTTGCTTCTCTGATTCCCAACGGCGTTTGCGCCCACCTTGTCACTCTTCTGAAAGGACGTAGCATTTCCGGCACCCTCCGCACCACAAAGCTCTTCTTATTGCTTTTGCACCGTTTCCTTCAGTCACGCTTTCCCTAAAGCTGTTACCAGAGTCAGCTTGCCGTCCATTTGAACAGACTCTGAGAGCTTCTCATCTCGAAGACCAACAACGAACCAGTCCCTCACGAGGCGTTCCTTGCAGTCGCTGAAGTCGCACTGGTCCGCCAGAACATGTAGCGCAGTTATAAAATGATCGACGCTTTTTCCGGGAATCTGCCATCTCCTGTGGAAGTGAGTGCTCTCATACACCAAGTTTCGGTCCTTGACGAAGTAATCGTGAAACCTCTTTTTGGCTACGCCAAATTCTTTTGGATCGTCCTCCGAAAAGTTTAATGCTGAAAAGATGTCCCGTGTTGGTCGGCCCTTGGTATAGAGCAAGGCGCGCACTTGAGGCTCCTCCAAGCGCTCTTTCAGGCTAGACGCGAAGCGATAGTTGTCGAACATCTGTAGCCATGCCGGCCACTCGAGCGCGTTGTCAAAGTCCAGCTGTGGAGGCTGCAACAGGCCTTGCGCTGCAGAAGCCATGCGCTTCCCGCTTTGGTGCGGGCTGCTGTAACCCAGCGGCCAACGCCTATCGCTGATCAAGGATCATACCACTAATCTTCAGTTCCCGGGAGCCACCAACCGAAAAGCCCCCGGCGTTTATTTCAACTCGTATTTCCAGGCCCACTTACTTCACAGCTCCGTGAGTTCAGTGAGTGCAGATTAGATGCGATATCTGCGCGCGAGCACTTATCAGCACACCAGTGTTGTCGTTTGTTCCTGAAGTTGTCCGGGGAGAGGTGCGGCGAGCTCTTTGTTCACCGGGCTATGGCAACGTGCAACGGCACCTCACTTATTCTGACAATATCTGATGTCCCGTCATCGCTCCTCTGACGATGACGGCTCCAGCAACTCGTCTACCACATACCCTTCGCACGCACCTGATCCTATCACCGCCCACCTCATAGGTGCCATCCACATCGGTCCCACCGACCCGAAGAATTCCGTACGGTCGATACCTTAAAACCCAACTATGGTTCAAGGGAGCACCCCAACTGAACTACCAGCGCCAGAAAACCAATTTGTGGCGCACCGTTGGCCGTCTACCGGTGTGCTATCACTGTGTCAAAGCGGGGCACGTCTGCCGAGCTTGCCGCTATCACAATGCACTGCACTGGAAATTTACTCTGGAACAACTCCAGCACGGTACTGTTTACCAAATCGTCGCAGTATTTCCGACGTCACTAGGGGCCGGCCCCCTAGCCCACGCAGGGGAAACTAGATGCAGCCACCTCCGGGGTATGGTTGCCAATCATCGAAATTACCAACAGCCCCCGCTACATACGAGCAACAAAGCGCAGCCCCGCCGCGGTAATCTAGTGGCTAAGGTACTCGGCTGCTGACCCGCACGTCGCGGGATCGAATGCCTGCTGTGGCGGCTGCATTTACGATGAAGGCAGAAATGTTGTAGGCTCGTGTGCTCAGATTTAGCTGCACGTTAAAGAACCCCAGGTGGTCTAAATTTCCGGAGCCCTCCACTACGGCATCTCTCATATTCATACGGTGGTTTTGGGACGTTAAACCCCGCAAATCAATCAACAACAACGCGCAGGCGCTGAAGCCGATATTAGAACGATGACCGTGACGAACACGACGACCGCGACGGATACGACGCCTACCGGTATACGCGTTGTCATGAGCACTAACCTTGCCATTCAAATTGACAGTCATAAAGCGACAGCTCTCTTGGCACCGTATCACACTTTTCGATAATAAGCCTGCAACTCAGCGGCAGCATAAGGAAGGTAAAGACGCCATTGTATGAGCCCAATATGAGATATGATGGAGGCCAGTTGATTACACTTATTAGAAAGTTCACGGCCCGACCCATAATAGCTCGTTCACCCTTCATCGCTACCTTCGTCATTCTTCGGGAATGCTGTAGAGGTCATTCTGGAAATGAATATCTTGCGAGGTTACGGAGCAATGATTGACGCCCGTGCCAGAAGCGTAACGTTTGCTACTATCTTGGACACGCCTAACCATGAAGAAAATCAGCGACCTTGGTTACGTATCGCAGGCGATGACGTCTTATGTCTGCCACGGAGTCGCTTCTCATGCCAGTGCACTGCGACAGCCTACAGAGTGGAACTGGTGTTTCTTAATGCCTCAGCGAGCTAGCTTTCACTTGTAGCGATTCTATCACCAGGGGTGTCGTCAATCTTATCGATCAATGCGCTGGATATTGTTGACGAATTTCAGCAAGGAACGCCGACACATTGTTGGGAGTACTACCATTGTCTATTTCGATGAACGTGCTTTAATAGAAGATTGCCATCTCGTGGAGGTTGACGTTAGCCGGATGTTACTAACCACCAAGTGAGACCGCTTTATTGAGCTGATCAACAAGTTCTACGTCTGCTTCTCTTTCACTACTAAAGTTTGTCAGACACCGCTCAGGAAACATCGCATCATCACACATTTATATGCCAGAATCATCCGGCAAGATCATTATCGAGTTGCTCCAAAGGCGTGATAGGAAGCTAAAAAAACAAGTGAAAACAATGGTGGAGGACGGTGTTATTAGGTCATACAATAGCACTTGGGCATCGCCTGTGCTATCCTGAGAAGGAAAGTTCGGCAGCATATGTTTCTGTGTTGACTATCAGAGGCTCAACCAGATACAAAGAAGGACGTTTATCCGTTGCCGCGTATTGATGATTCCCTGAAATGGGTGCGAAACGCTGCCTACTTTTCATCAATTGAGTTGAAAGACGGCTATTCGCAAATTTTAGTGGATGAGAGAGACCACGAAAAGAGCGCCTTTGTCACGCCACACGAACTTTACGAATTTCAGGTGCTCCCTTTCGGTTTGTGTTCGCTGCCAGCCACGTTTCAGGGTCTAATAGACACAGTACTATCGGGAAATAAGTAGCAGACCTGTCTGGTGTACCTTGAAGACGTGATTGTGTTTTCTCTGACGTACGATGAGCGCTCAAAAAGGCTAGAAACAGTTTTTGATGCAATACTTTTAGCCGGCATTACTCTGAAGCCAGAAATGTCTCTTTGGATTCCACAAATTTCAATTCCTTGTTCACGTCATCAGCAGTCTAGGTTCCCAACCTTACTTCGTGGCGAATTTCGCAACCCCATCAGATGAAAAATCAGTTCGGTGTTTTTCGGGACTATGCGGCTATTACCGGCAATTTATTACCGATTTTGCACGCATCGCATGGCCATCGAGCCAGCTCTCTAGAGAAGATATCTTCTTCTCAAGAGGCAAAGACTCACAACGGGCATTTCACGACTTTCGTCAGCGCATGCAAGCGCCTTCTGTCCGTGCCCACTTCGATGAAGACGTGTCGACCATATTGCTCACAGACGCTAGTAATGTCGGTCTCGGAGAACTTCTCGTACAGTGGCAGAATAAGAGTGAAAAGGTGATCGTTTATGCCAGCAGGACGCTGTGCCGAACAGAAGCCAACTACGATACGACCGAGAAATAATGTCTCGCAATGGTATGGGCAGTCATCAACTTTCGTCCGTATTTGTGCGGCCACTCGTTCACAGTTAGCGATCACCATTCGCTCAGCTGGTTAATGAATTTGAAATATTCATTCGGCCGTCTTACACGATGGAGCGTTTGGCTCCAAAAGTTCGACTTCACCATTGCCTACAAATCGTATAGACGACGCGCTGATGCTAACTCTCTTTTTCGGTCTCTCGTTGAAGCAGTGGAGCACGACGACGACGTCATGGCATTTTTCGGCGTTGTAGACACTGCCGCCTTTTAACGCAATCAGCGAGATGATGCTGAACTGGTGCTACTGGTTCGTTACATCAAAGAACAAACCAATAACATGCTGAAATTATATTCAAGGGGGCTAGCGTCATACTGCTTGAACAATGACGTACTTTAGAAGAACTTCTCACCTAGTGGTAGTAGCTACGTGCTCGTTGTTCCGTCATCGCTTCGACGTGAAGGCTTCTACGCAAGCCTCAATAAGTCAACCGATGGTCACGTGGGCTACACCAGAATATTGGCAAATATTAGGCAGAACTACTACAGGCCGAAACTTGCGATGGTTGTGAAAACTTGTGCGAAGACATGTTTGGACTGTCAGCACCGCATACGACCAGCCGTTAAACCAGCCGGCCTGTTGCAGCCTGTTCACGTGCCTACAACCCCATTTGCACAAATTGGTATGGAATTTCGAGGTCCATTTCCAACGTCTACCGCCGGAAACAAGTGGATAATCGTCGCTACCAATTGTCTCACCAAATACGCCACGACAGGCGCTCTGCGACAGGCAACAGCAGCTGATGTCGCGCGATTCTTTGTCAAAGCCATCGTCTTAAGGCACGGCACTCCCGCAGTAATTATCACTGACGGAGATACTGCGGTCATGGCTGAGCTTTATAAATCAAATTGCGACTAAGTGGTTCCACACACAGGTAGACAACGGTATATCAACAAGATGACTGAACGTCTCAACAGGAGCCTGGCCGACATCGGTCACTATGTACGTAGACGTAGAATACGAGAACTGGCACGACATTCTACCCTACGTCACAATTGCGTACAACACGACTCGTAAATGACTACTCAGAAGACACCATTCTGTCTCGTTTATGGCCGTGATGTTACAACAGCGTTAGACGCAATGCTCCCCCATGAAAACAAGGCCCGTCAGATGGAAGCTACAGTTTTTACGCTGCCAGCAGAAGAATCTCGGTCAACATCAATAGGACAGTGACACCCGGCAATACAATCTTTGGCACACACCTGTCACATATAACGTGGGTGACAAAGTGTGGGTCTGGACACCCATTCCTCGCCGTGGCCTTTCCGAAAAAACTGTTCCGGAGATACTTCGAACCTCACAAGGTTCTCTGACGCATCAGCGAGGTGAATTGCGAGGTTGTGGCCGATAGCCCTCAAAGTTCAAAGTGCCGAAGACATTCGCCAGAAATTGTTTACGTGCTTCGAATGAAGCAATACCTGCAGTGACCGTAGTTTTTTTGTCTGCTTGAGGAGCTTGTAGCACCGGGACAATGTTTTTTTCAAGGGAGGATCATGACGCGCGTATGTGCCAGTGGCGAGGACAAAGAAACAGCGTGAGAACATTTCGTCACGACAAGGATGATGACGACGACACCATGCGATGACGATCACGACACCGACAAGGACGTTGACGATGACGAAGGACGATGACGATGACGACAAGGACGATGACGACACCATGTGATGCAGCGCATGGGTCGACATTATGTTCATTTCATCATGAGCACCTTGCTTAATGTTAATGCGACCTTGCAAGTGAAGCACAGCAGGAATCCACTGTAGTTTCTGTTCCTGTTAGTCATCCTGAACTCTTGTTGGAGCGAATCACTGGCGTTCAGCGCCAAGTCACACGAGAGCACGTCTGTTCAAGGTGCGTCTGCAAAATGTCGTTCCGCGACGTGATCACAGAATTGCTGAGGAAGTGTAAAAGGCGAAGGCCACAGGTTCGTACCCAGGCCCTTACACAGGCCCGAACAAGTTAGCGCGTGAGCGCTTCTGGCAGTGCTTGTGCCTGCTGCTATGCATGCGCAGTAAGGAGGGGAGGGGCACGCACACTAGATTGAGCTGGACCATGAGCTGCTTTTCATCTAAAAAAGTTCACAGCATATCCATGGAGTGAATGATGATGAGCGGGGTTAAGCGTCTGTCTGTCCATTCATCCGTCCACTCCTATCACACTAGAGTGCACATCATAGAACTAGGCGGTCACGTACCAAGAGATATACAAGGGACGGACAGACCTACGGCTCTTGTTGCTTCACCCCTTAAAACAGTGCCTTCAGTCGATTCACATTCCCCTTGAAGGCATATAAAAACAGAAGTAAAAAAGTAACAGTAATTTCGATATGTAATTGCAAAAGGAGAGAACACACAGTTCACACAAATACAATACCAAGCTCAAAGTGATAAAAAAATCGTAAGCCCCAGATTGAGGCTGTTGGAGTAATATAGCATTGATCAATGTCTTTTCTTTGGACTGCACCCTGCGATGTTTGTGGAATTTATAGATGCACCAGCCGTTTCAAGTTAGCGTTGTCTTGCCCATAAACACAAAAAGCACTATACCTTATTAAAGTGAGCTCCAGAATATTGATGATAGTTTAAAATAGCGTTCATCAATTTCTTTCTGTTGGTACTGTGTCTTGCACTGTTAGTCTTATTTGTAGATGTACTAGCCAGTCGAAGTTTTCATTGTTTTGCACAAAAGCACAAAAATGCA
Organism: Rhipicephalus microplus; assembly: GCF_043290135.1. Classification (NCBI taxonomy): domain Eukaryota; kingdom Metazoa; phylum Arthropoda; class Arachnida; order Ixodida; family Ixodidae; genus Rhipicephalus; species Rhipicephalus microplus. The sequence continues at coordinate 185,740,641 of NC_134704.1, read as the reverse complement.
ATTCCTGAATGACATAGACCCCAGAATAAGGCTAGCAGACTAATACAGCGTTCATAAAGTTCTTTTTGTTGGTACGGTATCTTGAGTTGTTGGTCTTATTTTTAGATGCACCAGCTACTTTATGTTAGCAGTGTCTTGCGTGTGAAGACATGAAGTGCTAACCTTGATTAAATTTCGCCTATTTATTTATGAACACAATAACTATATACTAATATAGTGCGCGGCATAAGTTTGAAGAAGTGGTATATGATTTTGTGGGACAAGACAGCTTTAATCATGAACAATATGAAGACAGATGGTGACAACTGAACACCTATGGTCGGCATAGGCTTAAAGAACTAGGAGAGAGCAGTGATGGTCAGGCAGGTATGGATGCAGTAATGATGGGGACGTCAGCCTATATAAAGTAGGGGTCAGCTTATGCGAGGAGCTGAGAGTTGCTCTTTTTCTAAGGGTATACAGTAATAATTAGTGCACAACCAGGCCAAGTGGTGCTCCGCCATCAAAAGTCCCAACAAGGGAATCAGCTTTGAGCCGTTGATGCAGCGGTCAGGCTTAGCCCGTCCCAACTTGGGAGAAGCCCACTACGTGCTATTGGCGTTTATCAGAGCTACAAATAAAGTTGTTCTATCCATCCACCGTCTTCAGCTAAGGGACCGAAGCAGCGGGCGCTGACGCTTACACTGGCGGCGGCGTTTACGCTGGCACTCATCGTGACGTGGCGCAGGACAGAAACCTGGGTAGGCACTGGACCGTTGTTTCCTACTTGAACATGCCAATCACTGCTAACGGGCAATAAGAGACAGAAAACCTCGATTGGACACAGACACCTACAGTCCACTTTCTGTTAACGCACGCTGGTAAGTTTTATTCTTCAACAACGCACAGGAGACAACTGCCACCGGCACTAACTTGGAGGTCAAGATCTAGTACATATATATACAGAGTTGCCACTGAGTGGTTGTGCAGCACGGCCAGTCGGTTTTTCCAATCGAGCAACTCACTAGCAGACGCAGCCTGCTTCGGCATTGCGAGAGGGGAAAGGGGAAGCGTTGGAAAGGAGTGAGGGGACGCACATGCGCCATGGGGGTGTAAATGCCACTGGAAGGGATGCCTAAAGGAAAGAGAAGGGGGCGCAAGCGCAGGCTAGCAAACAGTGCCTGTGTCGGCATTGCGAGGTGAGCGATAAAAAGTGTAGCAGAAGGGAAAGAAAGAGAGGGCACAAGCGTGTACCCTGCGGGTGTGAGGGACAGTCGAAGAGATGCTTGAAAGAGAGAGAGAGAGAGGGAGCGAGCGTAGGCCTAGCGAGGCGAGAGAGGGTAAGCATAGGAGAGGTGAGACGAGGAGGTGTGAACATGCACAGTAAGGGTGGGGACACCGCACACTGAACTGAGCTCGACCGTAAAATGCTCCACATCTAAAAATAATGGAGAGAGACACAACACCTGGACTACCCCCTCCTTGTTTTTGAGTTCACAACTTGAGTCACGGAACAAACAAACGCTTTAAACTATAATCACACGTGATGGCAAACAGGGTTTTCTAATATACACTAGAGAGAACTCTGGTGCTTGTGTCTATGGGAGTTGCAACAGAGGGCGCTTCAGCGAGCATGGGAATGATGGGTATTACAAACATTTGTCTAATATTCGTACTTGTGGCCTGCTTCTGGCTCCCTGTGTGTTCGTGTGGCTTGAAGTTGTTTTCTCACGAAACAAATAGTAGCAAATGTTCCGAGGTTGTGCTTCACCATCTTATTTTTTTAGACTTACCTTTTGAAATCGGGTCATGAAGTTAAAAAGGGTTGAATCTTTCTCTCAAAACAAAACCGAAAGACAGCAATAAACGAAGCCGCAAGTACGATTCGCCGTCCGCAGGTACGAAGACTAGGCAAATGTGTGTACTACCCATCCCTCCCATAGTCGCTGAACGATCGCAGCGCCAGAGTCCTCTCTAGTTAAGTTTAGGAAACTCTATGATGGCAAAATCCCACTGCTCCGAAGATCGAATAGTCACGTGATTAGTTTCAACCGGCGCAGCAGTGTACACGTCGCATGCACACAGCCGAACCTACACTCGCGAAATTCTTGTGCATATTCTCTACTTCGATGCTCATGCAGCACGCTTGTTCTGTTTTTGTTTTCTACGTAGAACTACTTGAGACAGAACGCAGCTTACATCGGTAAGATATTCATATTTCTTTCAGTTTATCTAATGTGGCTTCGCTTTTTTGAACACGTGACAAAGTCCCGCCTTTTTACATGCACCTGAAACGCTAAGCGGCGTCTGCCTCTTAGACACATTAAACGCTGATGGTGCAGCCCTGTCACTTTCAACAGCGTTACGAGACGCACGCCAAAACGCACTACTTCGCGTAGTGCTACATGTGCAAAAGATCTGCCTCCGTAGCTTTCCGTAGTGCTAAGAAAAGTTGTCGCCAAGTATAAAACACGTGGCTTTTATTCCGGCTGCCTGCTTCCTAGCCACGCCAATCCGACCAATGTTGACAGATTGACGCTCTACTCGATTGAGAGCAGACGACCGTCAAACGAAGAGAGAGAGAGAGAGAGAATAGACTTTTATTAATAAAAAAATGCACACTGAGCCTTCCTTGGGTGGGGCTCTCAGTCCAGGGCTCCATTGCCTTGGGCGAACCTGCGAGCCCGCTATACCAGCTGCTGCTGTTCCTGCAGGCGTAAGATGAGCAGTGCAGACTCCCAAGAGAGGGGTGGCGTTGGGAATGGGAGGAACGCCCTTTGGGGCAGAGCACTCCCACGTGGAGTGGTACACTGTCGGTACAGATCCACAGACTGGGTAGTAGGGGGGTAGAGAGTTGGATGAAAGCGACATAGCATAGAGAGGCAAAGAAATGAATTGCTCTGTAGCTACCGCCAAGCGACAGCATCAGCTCTGTTAAATGAAGGATGAAGGGGAGGATACGTATAACGGCTCTGTCGGTAGTACTTCAGCTTAGCGTTGTAGTTTATTGGCTCTGTCGATGCGTCGTCAGGATTGGACAGCTCTTCCAATGGTGCACGGCTGGTCAGCTCTCGGGCAACCGCATGAACGCGTTCATTACCATGGAGAGAGGCGTGTCCAGGAGTCCAGACTATACGCACAGGACGTAATGCGGACGGTGAAACAGAAGGGAGGATATTGTGTGTATGTGCAGACACAAGTCCTTGAGCGACAGCACGGCAAGAAGCTTGTGAATCTGTTAAAATAGTGACAGGGGAGTCAGCGTGAACAGTTGCCAGTGTGAGAGCTCCCTCCTCTGCCAAACCACTGTCTGTAGTGCGAAGTGTGGCAGACGCCACAAGGGCGTCTGTGTCGTCTATCACGGCTGAACACAGGGCTGATTTCTCTCGGTAGCATGCCGCATCAGTGTAAAGGACTTGTAAGTCTGTGGTACCATCACCAAAGACGCATGTCATAGCCTGAACTCGGGCACGTCGACGACCGGCGTGGCGGGAGAGATTCATGTTACGTGGAATCGGAGGCACTTTGATGAGTGCGTGGACAGTAGAAGCAAGTTTTGTCGTGGTACTTGAGCGGGTTTTTGTGGAATCGGGTAGCCAAGATGAGACAGGATGGCGCAGCCCCGACGGGTCTGCCTGAGCCGTTGGAGCCGACTGTTGTGCTGGGCCTCGATGAGTTCGGTTACGGTGTTGTGGACGCCTAGTTGAAGGAGGCGTTGTGTATATGCGTGTGGATGCAAGCCGAGAGCCGCCTTCACAGTTGTCCGTAGAAGGATGTCCATCTTTTTTATTTGAGCTAGCATGAGATTGTGAAAGGGAAGATGATAGGTGAGTCGACTAACTATCAGTGCTTGTACTAAGTGAAGGACATCCTTCTCACAGAGGCCTCTCCTGCGATTGGTGATGCGTTGGATAATGTGTGTAATTTGAGTTATCTGCTGAGCCAGAAGTTGTGTAGTGTGCGAGGCCTTGCCGTCGGGCTGAAGGTAGAGGCCTAAAATGCAAGTTCGAGGTACCAGAGGGATAGGAAGGCCATCAAAAAACAGCGAAATGTCAGGAGAATCAGCGGTTTTGCGGCGCCGCTTGTATACCAATAACAACTCCCACTTTTCCACTGAGCACGTAAGGCTGCTGGCAGCAGCATAATCTTGTATCACAGACACAGCTTCCTGTAGGGCGTCCTGAATGGTTTTGTCTGATCCTTTGCTGGCCCAAATTATAATGTCATCTGCATAGATGGTATGCTGGATGTTGGGAACCTGTTGTAATAGGGAAGAGAGTTTAGCCATAGCCACGTTGAACAAAGTGGGCGAGAAAATCGTGCCTTGTGGTGTTCCTCTGCTTGCGAGACGAATGACGTCCGACCGGAGTTCTCCAATCTCAATAGTGGCCGTGCGGTCAGAAAGAAAGAACCTGATGCAATTGTAGATACGGGAGCCACACTGAGATTAAGCGAGATTGTCAAGAATAAGGTCGTGGAAGACGTTGTCAAAAGCACCCTTCAGATCCAGGGCCGGAATAGCTCGGACCTGATTTGAAGTGGGGCTATCCAACACGTCCTCCTTAAGCTGTAATAATACGTTCTGTGTAGAGATACCATGACGGTAGCCGAATAGTGTATCAGGAAAAAAGTGATTGTCTTCGAGAAATGGTTGTAGTCGAGAGAGGACAACGCGTTCAAAGAGTTTAGCTACACAAGAAGTGAAGGATATAAGACGAAGATTCTGGAGGGTTAGCGGCTTTCCAGGCTTTGGAATAAGCATGATTTCTGCATGTCGCCACTCCTGCGGTAGCGTACCATTATTCCAAAGTTCGTTGAAAAAAGCAGTTAAATATTCGATGGACTGGTAATCTAAATTACGCAGAAGTTTGTACGTAATCTCGTCTGTACCGGATGCTGTGTTACGCCTCATGCTTTGCAAGGCTGCCCTAACCTCTGCTTCTGTAATGTCCTCATGTAGAGGCGTATCGTGCACGTGTGGATAATCACGGTAGGCGGGACGGGGTCTCGTGGATATATAGTGCTGCTTTAAGGTGTGCAGCAGAGTGGTATCGTCGAGCCCTGATTTGTGGAGATTGGTGCGGATTGCGTTAGCAGTCAGTGATTTTGTCTGCGTGGGATTTAAAAGAGCATGGAGTGTACGCCACGTTCGAGGTGTACTTAGTGCGCCGTTGAGTGAATCGCAGACGTTATGCTGATTGTTGCCAGTAAGGATGTTCGCATAATCATGTGCCTCAGTAGCTAGTTGGGCGATTCGGAGACGAAGTTTTCGGTTATGATTCTGCCGCCGCCATCGCCGTGTCAAGCTTCTGTGGGCATCTCAGAGATGAAGCAGATGCCAGTCCACAGCAGATGCTGGTTGTCGCAGTGATGAGTGTTGTAGCTGTTTGAAAATCAGACGGAAGTTGCAATATCCAAGCCTCTAGGGAGGGAGAGTCCTGATGGGTAGTTGTTGTACGATTACGCCTAAATGCATCCCAATTTGTTAGTTTCATGATGCGCTTTGGGGCGCGCGTGGCTGCTACTTAAACCTCTGTAGTTAGTATGTGGTGATCACTGCCTAGATTCACCGTGAGGCTGCACCAGGAATGGTGACTAACCCCCTTGGCTATCGTGAGGTCGCAGCATGTGTCCCTGCTGACACTATTGCTTAAGCGAGTGGGTTGTTCAGATTCCGTCAGCAGGGTCATGCGATAAATCGCGAGAACCTGTGCGAGTCATCGGTCTTTAGGCGTTTCTTTTGTGTAGCCCCGAGCCGGATGGGGGACATTGAAATCTCCTACAATAGCTATGTGTTTACCCAACTTGCATAGTTGTGCAAATAGATGACCGAAATCATCGTTCCTGGCGTTAGGTGCACTGTAAACGTTAAGCACGTACAGGCTGCTACTGGAACAAAATCACGGGACTAATTCGAGAAGTACGTGCGAGATGGAGGTGCTTTGAAGCGTGTGTTCTATGAAAGTGACATGTTTAGAAACTAATGTAGCTGTGCGATGCGGTGTATTTTCTGTTACGTCCGTGTATGTGGTGTAACCCGGAAGCGTAGGGTAAGTTGCACTTCTTGAAACGCTATGACACCGGGAGTAATCTGCTGCGCCGCAATGAATTGCATTAGAGCTTCACGTCTCCTACGATACCCCCTGAAATTCCACTGCCATACACGTAGGAGTTGAGGGGTGTCACGCGTTGACCTACGGTTTCTCACCATGATCATGCAATAGTGGGGCCTTGGTAGTACACGGAGGCATTTCAGATTGTGCTAAAACTTGGTGGAGGGTGGTGGGAAGCGGGACTGCCGCAGCTGCGGCTGTTAGGACGGTTCTTCGGGATGGTGATTGGAAACGGGAAGGGCGTGTGTAAGAACGCGGTTGCTGTGCTTCTCGTGTCGATGACGTGGTGTGTTTTGGTGCAGATGGCGCAATATGAAGTTGACCAAGTGCAGCCAATATGTGCTGTTTAACATCCTTAAATCTGCTGAACAGCAGGTTGCAGGACTTGCTGGATCAATTGTTGGAGTGGAGCTGTTAGTTCAGCCATATAGTTATTCTTAATTGTATGCATTTCTACCTGCATCACAGCTGCGAATTCCTTCCTTAAAGAAATAGCCATTTCATTCAACTCCTCTAGTGTGCAATATTCAGATCGTGCCGTAGTTGGCGGCATGTCAGGCTGAAGCTGAGTGTCCACTGACATGGGTTGTGGTGTTCTTTGCTGCATTGATGTTTTTGTGAGGTGGTGGGACTGATGTGGAGAGGGAGGGAAAAGAGGAAACTGCTCTGCCCAGCCTGCCGTTTGTGCTTTTTTGGGGGAACCGCTTTGCTGGTCATGATCATGCGTTGTCCCGTCCGTGCGCCAGCCTGGAGATCCCTGCTGGCCAGCGAAACCACTCCGCAATGGCGAGTTTCCTCGCTTGGGCCCCGACGTATCCCTGGAACGGCTCATTCGCCAGTGCACTCCCGGATGCACTGCTCTGCCGTCCGGGGCTGGGGGATGGTGACTGGGCCTTCCTGGTGGGAATAAGCTGACCGGGGTGGTTTGAGTCGGTTGACTGGTGGCAAAAACAGTTTGGACATGGTTTGGCAGCCGTCGGGTGGTTGCCACCGTAAAGCAAGCAAGAAGGGCGGCACTCGTGGTTGTTAGGTGATAGTTAATCCCCGCACACTCGACATTTTGGTGTGTTAGGAGGCCTAGGGCACACATTCTCGTGGTGTCCTGTTTTGTTGCACTTTCTGCAGTGGGGAATAGTCCATTTGTAGAGGTATCAGTGAAGAGCCGGTCCGTACGCGTTGACGAAGGAAGGGACGCGCTTGCACAAAATGTGAGCACCATTGCTCCGGAGTCGCCCAGGCGTCTGCACGTAAGGACCTCATAGCCCGGTGATTCAACTTCTGTCAGGAAGTTGTCTGGTGTGATTTCATAGCCTATTCCGTTGACCACACCTTTGCACAAATTATCAGGCACAATACCATAAGAGGAGATGTCGTAGGTTGCTGCGTGAACTAAAATTTTGGCGATTTGTTCAAGTGCAGTGACGATGTGTTCAGATGAGGTGTTTATTGTTAGCACGTTTTGATTTTCGTTAACACGAAGCTTGATGTCACGCTTCTCACTGCGTACATTTGCTGCATGAGCTACGGCGAGAAGTAACGTCTTGGGGCTAACCTTGCTCAGATTTAATCCACCATGGGGACGAATTGCTATCTTGCAGTCTTCGGCAGGAAGAGGTGGGAGTCTGGGTAGACGCGTCTTGGGCCAGCTCTGGCGTAGAGCGTGCTCAGACGGCGTGCTGGGCAGCTCTTGTGTCGGTACGTCGGTACGGTATGGAGTTGCAGCTGTCGACGTTTGTTCGTTCTCTTTGTAATAGTGATCCATGGCAGTGCGTTGTGCTCATTGCTAGCCTGCGTATCGGCGTCTTAGCTGGTCTGCGTATCCATCATGTGGTCCGTTGAGCGAGAGGTCAATTTGTACTTCTCGTCCGTTGCGACGCTCGCAGAGACGCTCACCATCCACTGTGGAGCAGGGCGGCGTTATGTCCAAGCCGTGTCCACGCCTTGTTAGGGTTAGCGAGGCGGACCTCGCCTAAGAACTTTTGAAAGTGTTAAGACGTTTAAAAGCGCATTCACGGCTTGATGTCCGGTGTAGGCTTGACAGTGGTGATGTTCGAAACAAGTTCCTATCATTGTAACAGGTCGCCAGGAAGTAATTCTTCTTGAAAATGTACCTGAGCCGGAGCCGATGTGATTCGCGTCCGTAGGGCTCGTTTGCCAGGTGGCCTTCCATCCCGTCAAACGGAGGGATCGAAATAGCCGCGACACATTTACATCTGTGCCGCGAGCGAAGGAGAGCGGATGAAGCGAGGACGGCACGTTTCGATGACGCGCAGGTCACGTGATGCACCGTCCACGGCGAAAATTCCTCCTCCGTTTCTTAGTGTGAATCCACCCTAAAGGTGTATCTAGGTCTAGATCAAAACGAAATGAACCTATTGCGAAAGGTTAAGATAAACGGCTGTGGAATATAAGAAACGAACTAGATTGTGACGAAATGAGGGCATAGTGGGAGGAGTTATTTAAAATGCATGGTGCAATAAAGCGGATGCTGCAAGTACAATATTTATTTATTTATTTTCATACCTCAAGGGCCTCCAAGAAGGAGGCATTACATGAGGGGTGGTACAAGTGACAGACTAGAACAAAAAACGAGGGTAGGGGTGAGGGGGAGGTGTGCTACCCACATAACTATATACAAGACCGTTACAACAATAAATGAGTGAAGAAGCATAAAAGAAACTACATGGCCGGACACGCTACATGTTTTACATTGAGACCAATCGGAGTTTAAACAGCTTGGATAACCGCGCTTCACAGCAGCACAATGGTGCAAACGTACAAGTCAGAATGCAAACAACGGCAAAGAGCTAGGTAGCTATAAATTTGGTAAAATTAGAAAACAATATGATGTCAGAAGGTAACGCTTCATTACTTCGCTTGCACTGACAACAATGAAAGTCAGAAAAACGGGAACCATAAAAACGACATGAGGATATTACACAATTCCGGGTGCGGTAAGCAGCGATTTAAACTGGTCAAGGTCTTTGGTCTGTACCACGTGATCGGGAAGATTGTTCCAGTCTTTGGCTGACCGAACAAAAAAGGATTGCGCGAAAGTGTTAGTTCGTGGGCGGGGGTATGAAACTTGATGTTCGTTTTTGGTTCGAGTGTATACATGCGATTTTGGCGTGACGTAGGAGTTTGGTGATAATGAGTAATGAAACCTATGGAATAATGCCAGCCTTGCTAGTTGATTGATGTGTAGGGTTTAACGTCCCAAAACCACCATTTGATTATGAGAGACGCCGTAGTGGAGGGCTCCGAAAATTTTGACCACCTGGGGTTCTTTAACGTGCACCCAAATCTGAGCACACGGGCCTACAACATTTCCGCCTCCATCGGAAGTGCAGCCGCCGCAGCCGGGATACGAACCCGCGACCTGCGGGTCAGCAGCCGAGTACCTTAGCCACTAGACCACCACGGCGGGGCCAGCCTTGCTAGTTTCCGACGGTTGTTGAGGAGAGGGAGGGACGCACGCGACTTGAGATTTGTGACGCTAGTGTATGAAGAAAAATCAAAGAAAGCAAATCTAATAGCCCGGTTTTGAACGGCTTCTATGTTGTCGATGAGGTAACGTTGGTGCGGGTCCCATATAGCGGCTGCATATTCTAGTTTTGGACGGATAAGGGTTTTATAGGCCAACAATTTTATGTCTGAAGGAGCAAATTTCATCGTGCGCTGCAGATACCCGAGGGATCTACTGGCGCTGGCGATTACTTTGTACACGTGTACTGTCCAAGATAGAGTGTTGGTGATATGGACGCATAAGTACTTGTACTCTTTTGTAGATTGTAATGAAGAGCCTTTAAGGGTGTAATTATGAAATAATGGGCATGCACGCCGGGAAAATGACATTAGTTTGCATTTTGGTACGTTTAAGGACATTTGCCAAGTTTTACACCAATTTTCAATACGAAAAAGATCAGTTTGTAGATTAATTTGGTCTTGCTTACATGTAATTTTGTAATATAACACACAATCATCCGCAAATAGGCGAATGTTATTAGAAATGTCAGACGGTAGATCAATAACATAAATTAAATATAGCAACGGCCCGAGTACTGTACCCTGTGGTACACCGGACAGAACGGATGCTGTGGTAGACTGTGCGCTATTTATTTCCACAAATTGCTTTCGTTTCAGGAGGAAGTTTTTGATCCAATTAAGTGCAAATGGGTCAAGATTCAGCAGTGATAGTTTATACATTAAGCGACGGTGGGGTACCTTGTCGAATGTCTTTTCAAAATCTAGAAAAATTACGTCTGTTTGGATGTTTCTGCCAAGGTTTAAGTGTAAATAATGTGTAAATGAAGCAAGCTGCGTTTCGCAGGACAGCCCCTTGTGAAAACCATGTTGTGATGTGGAGAAAATGTTATGGCGTTCGAGGTGATTAATGATGTGCGAAAAAATTATATGTTCCAATATTTTTGATGGTACGGACGTAATTGAAATGGGGCGATAGTTCAACGGTGATGAACTATTGCGGCTTTGAAAGGTCGGAACAATCTTACCTAGCTTCCATTTAATGGGGATACAGCTTGACGTTAATGATTGGGAAAATAGCAAAGCGAGCGTGGTACTAATTGGTTCTTTGGAATTTTTCAGCATTTTAGAGTTGATTCCGTCTGGTCCCGTAGCAGATGATAGTTTCATTTTATTAATGATGTTCATTATTCCTTGAGCTGTAAATATTATCGGGTGCATTCGTTCATTAATGACCAGATCCGAGGAAATGGGGGCGCTCATGCTGGCTTCTTTCGTGAAAACCGAGGAGAACGCCACGTTGAGTACTGCGGCTGTCTCACTATCGCTAATTTCTACGTTTTCATCGTTATACAATCTTATTGGGGTGGCAGGAGACGGGTTTATAGCTTTCCAAAATTGTTTTGGATTAGTTTGTAGCATATTAGGCAATGTTGTCTCACAAAAATTTCGCTTGGCAACACGAATTGTTTTCGTTAGCTTCTTTACTGAGCCTTGATATGCCTGCCATGCGGACGGACTATTTCTGGCTTTTCTAAACAGTCGCTTTTTTCTGCGTATTTCTTTGCTAATTCAGCCAGAAAACCACGGTGCCGATTGTTTGCTTTTCATTTTTACCGTTGGAACATATTTATCAGTTAATTCTTGAAATTTCTCCGAAAACAAGTTACAGTTGTGATCTACAGAGCGGTCATGGAAACATTCTTCGAAAGAAAAGATGAAGCTTTGTAGCTCAGCCGTGATTTTTTCGTAATTTCCCTTGTCGTAAAGTCTTATTCGTTTTGCTACTGGTTTTTCTGTCTGAAATGCTGAGTGAAAAAACGCTAGGATAACTTTATGATCACTTATTTCTTTGAGGTAATGTACTGACTGGATACCGCTCGGGTCGGGCGTTAGAATTAGGTCAAGAATGTTTGCGGTATTTGTGGTCTGTCTGGTAACTTGGGTTATGATTTGTGTTAGTTGAAAATCTTGTAGGATGCTTAAGAACTGGCCGGGTTCACCGATAGTTACGCGATATTGGTCACTCCAATCAATGGTAGGGTAGTTAAAATCACCGCATATTATTAAGTTAGCTAGGGGAAACTTTTTGCTTATGAAGTCGAGAGAGTCGTTAAGGAGCCTGCAAAAATCGGCGTCTGGTTGTGGGGGGCGATAGCACGCTCCAATTATGGTAAGTCCTGATAGCGTTCGACATGCTACGTACATTATCTCTAGGGGGCTCTCGTGTTCAATTTAAAAGTGAATAATAGAATTCTTTATTCCAATAAGAACTCCACCACCTCGGCTTAGCAAACGATCTTGGCGGTAAACGGCAAATCCAGGCATGTACGGAGCAACTTCCGCGTCAGAAATATGCGATGAAAGCCATGTTTCGCTAAGAACGACCATATCACAATCACATGATTGAATGACGGCGGATACTTCTTCACGCTTTGGAATTATACTGCGAATGTTAGTGCAAAGAATCGAGTATGTGACGTCGTTAGGGCGTAGCGACGTGCGTTTCGGTGTGTTGCAGGGGTGTGATTTAGAAAGACAAGGCTCTGTTATATTATTTTCTTGCTAGCTCGCCCGCGCTGTTCTTTCTTTAACCGCCTTATCAGCGGTGTCATAGTAGTAAGTTTTCTTGTCGATTATTCGTTTTTTGTAGCGTAGCTTGAAAGGAACCTTCTGTTCTCGGGCGAAACGAACGAGCTCGCGATGTATTGAACGAGTGGCGGCACAGAAATCCTCAGAGATACTGATTATTGTGCCCTTGAGCTTGAAGGCCTTAGATAAAATATCATCTTCAGTCTTAAAAGAAGAGAAATTAACAATAATGGGGCGTTTTTTGTCACGAGCAATTTTGCCGATACGACGTGCTCTGTGAATATCTTTAGGTTCGAGTGCTATCTTCAAATTTTTATTGCAAATATCTGTGACCAGTTTTTCGCAATCGCTCCAAGATTCAGACTCGCCTTCACTGATGCCATAGAAGACAAGGTTGCAGCGACGCAACCTATCCTCTGCGTCATTCAACCTTTCCTCAATGCCGGCGATGCTATCTGATGTCTGGGCGGATGAGCGGAGTAGGACGTCTACATCAGACCGCATATCGGGTAGCAATTTGCACTGGTCTTCCGTCTGCGCAATCCGCGCAACCAAATCAGCAAGGGTTTGTTCCGTGCTAGTCAGGCGAGTATTGATAGCCTTCAGTTCAGCCAGGATGGTGGCCTGGCCGTCTTCTAAGGTTGTTAGCAAAGCATACATCGTCTGGTCACTCTGGGTAGTAGAGCTACGTGTGGTTGGACCTGGGTTTTCCTCTATGTCGCCCGACAGCAACAACAGCTCATGCACAATGTTCACAGAATCACACAATAACAACGCAAGGCAGCGGGGGCTCGGCAGCTGCACCAGGTAACGATTGCTAGTCTTCTTAGCAAAAAGAGAATCGTAATGGCGTACCTGCGCGATAAACGCAAACGGTGTTACCCGCTGGACCATGGCGCAGCTGACGAGCCCACAAAGCGCCGGTTGCAGGGTGTGGTCCTTTATAGGCGATGGAAAGGCTGATATTGATGATCCCGGAGATGCCGTAGGTTCCAAGAGTCCCTCGGTAGAAATGATGAAGGCGCCACCTTTCGGTCCAGCTGTTCGGTCTGGTGCTCCCAGATACAGTGAGCATCCGGCAGACGGCGCATGCGCACTGGCTCCAGGATTTCCGGGGCTTCCAGTGTGCAAAGCGCATGTCACATTGCCGCAGGCGCCGATGAGGCTGATTACCGCAAAGACCTGCGCGATAAACGCAAACGGTGTTACCCGCTGGACCATGGCGCAGCTGACGAGCCCACAAAGCACCGGTTGCAGGGTGTGGTCCTTTATAGGCGATGGAAAGGCTGATGTTGATGATCCCGGAGATGCCGTAGGTTCCAAGAGTCCCTCGGTAGAAATGATGAAGGCGCCACCTTTCGGTCCAGCTGTTCGGTCTGGTGCTCCCGGATACAGTGAGCATCCGGCAGACGGCGCATGCGCACTGGCTCCAGGATTTCCGGGGCTTCCAGTGTGCAAAGCGCATGTCGCATTGCCGCAGGCGTCGACGAGGCTGATTGCCGCAAAGACCTGCGTAATAAACGCAAACGGTGTTACCCGCTGGACCATGGCGCAGCTGACGAGCCCACCCAACAATACCAGGTTGATTAAAATTAAAAGGGACATAATGACGCCTTTGTCGAGAAGTTGGCGTAGCCAGGCTGAAGAGACAGTTACCTCTATCCGGCAAGTTTGTGTAAATGATCCTGTCTGTGGTAGTTCCTGCTGTCAAAATGTGTAGCTGGAGGAGCCCGAAGTTCCCTAAATATACTCACGGGATGGTGGGCTCGTCAAGCAGATTTTCAGATTTTACCCGTAATTCTTCCCTGATGACACGCAGCTTATATCACTGTTTAGTAAGGGTGCCCAGAGAGGTTTACAGAGAAAGACACCCTTGGAATTGAGGAGCCATTCTCCCCCGAGCGCTAGGTCAGATTACGCTTTTATGGCTGAGGAAAATTGGTGTGCTGCCGGCTGGTCCGAGAGATCGTACTTAAGGAGCCCTCTACCACTTTTCAAAATTGATTCTGACAGCGTAACTCATAGTGGCATTCGCCACAACTACTGCGAGCGGAAATGACGCCGGAAAGTTGCCGCTATATGATTGGGCGAATCTGACGTTAAATGTGATCGCGGCATTGCGTCAAAATAAGGATCATTGTTGAATTTATTTCTTATTACCATGATTTTTCACTCAAAGCTGCAAAGAATAAAGCTGTCCGACGTTTCCAGCTCGAAAACTGCAAAGCTGGTCAAAGAATGCATCGAACGCCATGTGCTGGTGAAAACACGCCAGCGGCGCTCAGGCTGCCGTTATTTAAAAAACACTAAAAGAAAGAAATGGAAGAGCGTTGATGTATATACGTCATTGCAAAAAGAAAGATCAATAAAGCTACAAAACATTATAGAATGGTTCACGAGCTGGCTCGTTTCGAACGTGTCGTTCCATCTTCTAGTTCCACATTGTTACAATCGCAACGGCGCCCGGAATACGCTGGACGTAACAGGCAATATGTCATGCGAGCTCCCTGTACGGTAGGGCTTTCAGTTCTTTTATTGGGCAGCCTTCCAACGTCAGAGGGTGAGAGAAACAGGATATACGGTGAGCCCGCGAAAATCAAGTTGAAGGTAAGCATTCATTTCACTGTATTTTGATATCTCTACGCTGAATCACTTTGCACTGCGTGGCCCTATCGCTGCTGTTCTTGCGGCACTTACCTCTTAAGGCGCCAGTGTACGCAGCCAGCTAGAAAAACATGTAAACCTATGAAGTCGTGAAAAGTGTTAGAAAGCCCCTTTAGTGACTTTCGCATTAGATGTGAAGGCTCTGCTGTTTCAATAAAGCAGTGGTTGTGAGAGGCGAAATCATAAAATTCATGGTGAGTCGCCTTATGCATTTAGACCGAAAAGACGCCACCTGGTACTTGTTGCACACGTCGATGAATTGCTTGTAAGTGAGCGCGGGCGACACGATGACGCACGTGGATCCAACGCAGGCTGCCAACATAGTGAACAGGAAGCCGCACGTGTGTGTGACTGGGTTCCATGCTAGAAGAACGTCCGTCTCGTCCGACGCAATGGTGTTCCTGCACGTGGAGGAAGCTTTTAGCGTTTCTTTTTGAAAACGTGATGCAATAACGGCAGTGCGCGTTCGGTCCAGGACCTAACGAAATAAAGCCCTGGGCTATAAAGATACAACCAGAACACAGAGAAGTAAAGAAAGGTGTGCGAAACGTTATACTTGTACTGTTTGAAGGGTACTAGAATGATTGTCTTGTAGTTGCGAAGAAAGTAAAATGGACGTAAAAACTACTTGCCGCTGGCAGGGACCAAACCTCTGAAATGAGTGAGCATCTACATATATATTGCGTCTTAGCGTGTCGCTTTTGCTCTAGTTCTGTCAGCAAGGAGGGCGTGACTGTGTAACAGGCCACTCTAAAAAAGAGGTACTTGCATTTGTAGGAACGAGAATATAGAAAGATGTTGAGTATCACGTAAGAAAAGCGCAAGTTTCTTTCCCTTTTTATCCTTTCTTGCTTTGATCTAGTGAGTTGTGCAGCTATCATAGCACAATGTTTTCTTTCTTTTACGCAATATTACGCGATTGGCAGTATTGCCAGAATTTTGAGAAGAAATACCACTACTTTCATCTGTATGTAGCTTGTTCCAATCACTTAATATTCCCTGGGCCCTTTAGACCTCTCCTAAAGAGGCCCTGACACGGCCACCATACAATATATGGGCGTCATAAAAAAATTATAAGTAGAGGAACTGTTATGCTTTGCAGATATAGAAAAGAGGACGTAAGAATATTTCGGTGTCAAACAAGGCCTAGATCCCCGCCGCGGTGGTCTAGTGGTTAAGGTACTCGGCTGCTGATCCGCAGGTCGCGGGTTCGAATCGCGGCTGCAGCGGCTGCATTTCCGATGAAGGCGGCAATGTTGTAGGCCCGTGTGCTCAGATTTGGGTGCACGTTAAAGAACCCCTGGTGGTCGAAATTTTTGGAGCCCTCCACTACGGCGTCTCTCATAATCATATGGTGGTTTTGGGACGTTAAACTCCACATATAATCATCAACGAGGCCTAGATGTCGCCGTCTATAAAACCGCCATTGTGCCATGACACGAGTGACGTCATCTGCAGCAAGGAGTGGAGCCGTTGTCTTCTATCATTTGAGCCGCTGTAAACCTGCTAATATTGGTTCCAAGCTCTAAAGAGCTAATATATTCTAATTCTACGTGGAGCTGACCACGGCACAGTAGTGACAGTACCGTTCGCCGAAATGTATATAGACGCTAGGAAAGCTAGCTGCTTTTTACGTCATGGCTCGCTTGTGGGCCTGTATTGTTATACTTTATGAATTATTCAATTTTGAATAAGTGCTAGAGCAAATGTGCCAAAATATCACTGGATTATTTGTGAATGCACAAGAGTTAACCAATATAACACAAACTACGAAAGAAAATTTTGCGTAACAGCCTATTTCACTGTTTCGATACAACAGGAACCGCGTTACCATGTAAGTGCTACACTAGAAAATAAAATGCAGCTTTGGGATATTTCTATAATAGCATACCATAAATGCGAGTAAACTAGCATTAGTAACCATGATTTCACGACATTTTAACAAACCTTTTTTTAATGTAGAACATATGTACCCACACACACACGCACGCTGGTGTGAGTATGAACTGTGAAGGAGAAGACATGAGCTTATGCAGCATATCATATATATATATATATATATATATATATATATATATATATATATATATGAAGAAGGTGTCCTTGGAACTAGTGGAACAATACTAAGAAGTAGAGCACGGGCAAAACATTTCAGCCGGGGGACCGGCCTTCATCAGAGAAAAAACGATACAAAAATGCGCTTTACTTAAGTAGACATGGCATATGAGGGGCCCGTAATACGCGAACCCTCACTATCGTACACTATCTACTGCAATGTGGCGAGTAATGAGCGTTGAGCAGAGAATGCCAAAGCAGTGTCAAAATAATGATATGAGAATGCATGAATGATGCTTCCGTAAAGTAGATTACATGAATAGCAGTTTGAAAACTACAACAATGTTTACACCAAATCAAGCTATCGAGCCCTTATAGCAAATCACACGCCCTCACAAAAAAACCACAAAAAGTAAAGCAGAAAACGCTCAAATAAAACAAGATGCGTTACTAATAATTCCATGGGGCACAAAAAAATTGATATCACAAAGTCAAGAAATGCACTGCATCGAAAACGTGTAGTGAAAATGTGCGTGTGCAGTGATTATGATCAGGCTGTGACAAAGCTAGAACTTAGTTCTGCGGCGAAAAAAACGTCACTTTGACTGGATTTTTTAATGTACCACATGTTTTGATCACTTAGTTTTGATCACTTAGGAATCATTACCGTGCATCGAAATCATTTAGAAGAACGCAATGACGACTTATGAGACTGCGGTTATACGTAAAGGCAATTCAGACACTGCACGTTTAAACATAGCTTGAAGAAGGTCGTAACGACTTTACGTTTCCTTATTTTGTCTAGACACCCAAACGCGCTTTTCTTTTTGTCCTTGATGCAGGAACCAGTCAAAGTTCTTACAAAGGGTCTCGAAAAGCAGAAGGTGAACTGCATGTGTCTGGGGCATGATAACAAAAGATGGTCTCGGACCTTTTGTGAGAATCGACCGCAAGTTCACAGCGAACAAGCACTACAAAATTTCGACCACCGATCCAAGCTTACAAAGTTGCACTTCTCCAGAGATGGTCCTGAATTACGACACGACCGTTCACCTGCGCACATTGCAAAGAAGGTTGAAGCCCTACTACACCCGCTTAACATCACCGTTTTGGGTGGCCAACCCAGCCACCAGACTTCAATATTATTGGAAATATTCAGGGCCAAATGAAAGCAGCATTCACGTCCAAGCCTATCCATGGAATGTCAAGGGACAGCCTTTGTAGTACACTCTACGCTGAATGGGAACGCCTTGAGCTGGATGCCACCATTGTGGATTCGTCACACAGTTCTCTGCCACGTAAGATGGCTGCGCGATTGCCTACGGGGGAGATGCGACCAGATACTCAAATTTGCCTTCTTCATTTGTTCAGACATTGCATCTTGCTGTCTTGATTGTCTCCGAAAGGAAAAAAGACCATGATCTAGGCTACATTTGCAGCCTTGGTTTTGGCTTCATCGTATATATAAGAAATCTGAAGCAAGGATTTATCTATATCTCTTGTGTGTCATGTGATTTTTTTACTTACTCAGCATGTCAATACTGAAACCCACCCTCTGTAATTAAAGGGAACTTTTAGAAGGAAACGGCGCCGTTAATATGTTTGGCGTACAGCATGCCTGCGCACTTTCGTAAATGATTTCGAACAGTATATACTGACGCGCCATTGATAGAAGGTTGGTGTATTTAAAAGCACGCGAGCAACCTAGGTTTAGCCGCTGGAGGAGAAGTGAGAGGCACCGCAGCAGACAATGCACAGCAAATTTCGCCCTTGGCGCTGATTGCGCTATCGCTGCAATAGTTCACACGGCCCCCGTCGTGGTGCTCCACGGAGCGCGGTTACCCGCTCAGTGTTTCCGCTAAGAGTCGCCATGACTGTACCACATGTGTCCAGAGGAAGGGGTTTCACGATGCATGCAGCAGGAATTTCACGTTATTGATGCCACGAAGAGCCAGACACATTCGTCAAGCCCCCTTACCCTAGTGTACTACTGTGAGATAGATAGATAGATAGATAGATAGATAGATAGATAGATAGAAAGATAGAAACGCCCAAGGTGCCTGCAGTTCACCACGCAGTTCACCTGCAAAGTGCCTGCAGTTCACTAAATGCTTCGCATTCCAAAAAGATTGTTTCTACGCTACAACTCGTACTTAGCAGCTGTTCTGCGTACACACTACCTTTTACATAATAATGAAGTGTGATCACTGCCTAGTTTCATCACGTCATCTCCTGAGAAATTTTTACAGAAATTGTCACCAAATTTCACAAATGTAGTGTAGATGAAGTTAATGGTATTCAAAAGAATAAAGAAGCGATTGCCAACTGGTTTAACGAGCACTCGCACTGCGTGTTTATTTGTGATGATGTGTTCCCTGTTTAGGTGAACTGATTACCCGCTACTTCTAACGTGTTGATAAGTGAGCAGGCTATCTTACACATGCTTTTAAAAATTGATGAAAAGAAAAGTTCTAGCCCTGACAATATACCCCATGGTTTCCTGGAAATGGATGCCAAATGGTTGGCAATGTGCTTGCACATTTTTTATGTGTTCATTAAAAGACGGCTAACTCCCGAATGACTGGAGAACAGCCAGAGTGATACCTCTTAAAAAAGCGGTGTCAAACAGTGTATAAACTTACTGAGCTATGTCTTTAACGTCTAGCTGCCGCAAAATATTAGAGCAGATCGTGGAAACTTTAGATGCGATTAAAATCTTGGCAGAATGCCAGCATGAATTTCGGAAAGGGTATTGAACCTATACACAGCTAGCACGTTTTTCCCCTGTCAGTAAATGATGATAAACAACACAAGGAACCTTCAAAGACTTCTCAAAGCTTTCGACAAAGTATCACACAGTAAACTATTATTTAAATTACATTATCTGCTGAAAAATCCCCGTCTGGTTAAATGAATTTGAGTGTACCCGAAGAATCGTTATCAGTTTGTTGCATGTGAAAGCCATCTACTATTCCCCTGTCAGTGCAGTCGGTGTCCTGCAGGGGTGAGTCCTGGGTTATCTAATTTTTCACAAACACACACACGCACACGCATATATATATATATATATATATATCTATATATATATATATATATATATATATATATATATATATATATATATATATATATATATATATATATATATATATATATATATATATATATATATATATATATATATATATATATATATATATATATATATAGAGTGTCAGTCAGCGCCACTAGTAGCCATAGCTGCGAGTGTGGGACACTCTTTATGAGCCTGTTTGGCGTCACGTAGCACGTGAACTTATTACTTACTGGCAGCTGACCAATAGTCTCTCGTATACAACCGAAAGGCACCAACTCTGCCAGTACGAGACCCTCGTAATGAATAAGAGAAACAAGTGTATATTTAAGGGCTCGTTTTTCGTGTTTTAGACAATGTTATTGAGACAATGTTATTGAGATTGTGATGTTATTGAGATTGAGAAAATTCAATTAGAGCAAGCCAGACAAGTATAGAAACAAAAATGAATTCTATCGAACATAGGCTTGACGAATTTGAAAGTCAACTAAAAGAAGTTGATAGGCTCAGTGAGGGTTTATCGGAAGCCCAAAAGTCCATCGAAGAATTAACTTCCCGGAATAACCTTCTACAGTCCCGCCTTGACGAAATCGAAGATCGGTCCCGTCGGAACAATCTAATTTTTCATGGCATCTCTGATTCCAAAGAAACATGGAAACAAACTGAATCCAAATTAATCGGCATACTAAACACCTTGGATTATACTCTCCCGTCCGGCGACATTGAAAGAGTGCACCGCCTGGGTACTTACTCGCCTAACAAGTGTCGCCCAGTTATAGCGAAATTTGCAAATTATAAGACTAAAGAAAAACTACTTTCCATGCGCAATCGCCTCAAACAAGACAATATCTCGGTAACCGAAGACTTCTCAACAAACACTCGTACAGCGCGGAAAAAGCTAATAGAATTTGGAAAAAGGCAGCCCGGCTCACCACTTTTCAAACTTCACTATAAAAAGTTGTCAATCGGTAACAAACAATACATGTACAACCCTGTTACCGATGCCGTTCAAGAAATACGGCCGCAAGCGGCACGTGTACGACATTCTTCTAATCCTGCCTCGAGTTCCTCGCTGTAGGAAAACGAGAGGGGCAGTGGACAACCGAACTTATCTTATGTATCTGTTCTCTTTACAAATATAAGAAGCATCCTTAACAAACATGACGCTCTATCTTCCGCCATAGATACTTGTTCAGCCCATATAATCGCTCTAACTCAAACCTGGCTTAATGCGCATGTGCGTGATTCCGAATTTTTTCTAAATTCCTCCCGCTTCTCAATTTATCGCTGCGACCGCACTGAAAGACGTGGAGGGGGTGTTCTGTTGGCAATATCAAAGGACATTCCTTCTTCGCCTGTGCACGTGCGCAGCAATCTAGAAATAATATTTAGCTCACTTACAGTAGGCCACCAAAAGTACATTGTTGGTGTATGTTATCGCCCTCCTTCCTCATCACCGACTTTCATTAATGAATTACACGATGTTCTTAACATCATTTATACCCGTTTCCCTTCGTGTCCTTTGTTTCTTTTTGGCGATTTTAATCTCCCAAACATAAAGTGGCATGCCGCCCCACCCTTTTTGTCACCATCTTCAAGCGTAGCTAGCGAATTCCTGCAACTATTATCGACTTTTTCGTTTACACAATCAGTTACACTACCCACGCGGGTAACATCTCACGCCGCCAACACCCTTGATTTAATTTTAACAAATACACCTGACCTTGCATCCGACATTACCTGCTTACCGGATATAAGTGACCATTCATTACTCACATTCTGTATCAATGCGCCATCCCACACATGTAGCAAGAAAAGAAAAATAATAAGGAACTACAGTAAAGCAAATTTTGAGGCCATAAATGATGAACTTGCGGTATTCCTTGATGTTTTTTTGAAGGATTATGATGAGCGAACTGTTCAAACTAACTGGGATATGTTTTCTTTCGAAGTTCGCCGACTAACCGATAAGTACATTCCCACGAAATTCATTACGACTCATGCACAATGCCCATGGTACAACCCAAGCATCAAACGCCTATCAAACAAAAAGAAACGTCTATATCGTGCTGCTAAACTTTCTCAGACTAATGCAAAATGGGCTGCCTACAAAGAAGCTTCTGTTAGCTATGTGACAGCTCTAAAAAACGCTAAAGAAAATTTCATGTCGAATGTATTACCTTCCATGCTAAAATCAAATGTGAAACAATTTTGGCGCAGAATTAACCCGACGTCTAATGATTCCATCTCTCTCCTAGATATGTATGGTGATTGTATTTCTGAAAGTGAATGTGCTGGTGTCCTTAATAAAACATTTGTAAACAATTTTTCGCATAAATCCAACAGCTCTTTGCCACACCTACCTTACTGCAATTACGTCCAATTGCCACCAGTGAACATGGACGCTCCTGGTATTGCCGCCCTTATAAGCAATTTGAAGTTTCATTCTTCACCTGGTTATGACAGCGTTGACGCTAAATTTTTGAAAGATACATCTGCAACTAGCTCAATCATCTTGGCCTGCGGCGGCTGCATTTCCGATGGAGGCGGAAATGTTGTAGGCCCGTGTGCTCAGATTTGGGTGCACGTTAAAGAACCCCAGGTGGTCTAAATTTCCGGAGCCCTCCACTACGGCGTCTCTCATAATCATATGGTGGTTTTGGGACGTTAAACCCCACATACCAATCAATCAATCAATCATCTTGGCAAAAATTTTTCAGCAATCACTCGATCAATCGACGCTACCTCTTCAATGGAAAATCGGAAAGGTGGTTCCTATCTATAAATCCGGAAATAAATGTTCTCCTACTAACTATCGCCCCATTTCTCTTACTAGCACCTGCTGCAAGCTTCTAGAACATGTATTATTCACAAATCTTGTAAATTCCCTCCAATCAAACTCCTTTTTCACTCCTGCGCAACACGGGTTTCGTAAAACATATTCCTGTGAAACACAGCTCATAACCTTCACTGAAAAACTGCACACTATCCTGGACAGTTCGTCTCAAGCAGACTGCATTTATTTAGATTTTTCTAAAGCATTCGATAAGGTCTGTCATCAACTTCTACTTCATAAACTAAGTAACCTCAACCTTGATAGAAACGTGCTACAATATATTGAATCGTTCCTTACTCGCCGCACCCAATTTGTTCATGCTAATGGCTTTAACTCTTCTTTCAGCGAAGTGCGCTCTGGGGTCCCACAAGGATCCGTCCTAGGGCCCCTTCTATTTACTATCTATATTAATGACCTCCCTTCAAAATTGTGCTCTAATATTCATTTGTTTGCAGATGACTGTGTGATATTTCGTAAGATTAATAATAGTGACGACATTTGAATTCTTCAGTCTGATCTAACCGCTGTTTCTAACTGGTGCCAAACTTGGCTGTTGGAATTAAACATTAACAAATGTAAGGTTATGCATGTATCTCGCAACCCCAAGCATCAGTCAACTTATTACCTAAACAACATAGCTTTAGAACTAGTTACATCATATAAGTACCTTGGAGTGCACATTACAACTAATCTCAGCTGGTCGACACACATTGAACATATCAACAACGCTAATAGCATGTTAGGGTATTTACACCGCAATTTTTCTAGAGCCCCATCGTCACTAAAATTATCGCTTTACAAATCCTTAATACGCCCCAAGTTAGAGTACGCAGCATCAGTATGGGATCCAATCCAAGAAAATCTAATCGCTTCTTTCGAGCTTGTTCAAAATAATTCCGCTCGCTTTATCCTGTCAAACTATAACCGTACTGCCAGCATATCTTCAATGAAAAGCAGCCTTTCCCTTTCCTCTTTATCATCACGCAGGAAACTTTTTCGGTTAACCATGCTGCATAAAATATATTATCATTCCTTCCTGCGCAACGAACTCTTACCCCAACCACTATACATTTCTCATCGCATGGACCACCGTCACAATGTTGGCATTAACTATTATCATACAAAATCTGCCACTCAGTCATTCTTGCCCCGTTCGTCCCGGGAATGGAACCACCTTCCCGCTGAAATTGCGGGTATCACCGATAACCAACTGTTCCGTGCTGCCTTAGCCAATATTGTATATGCAGAAATATCTGATGTTTAATCTGTGTTTGTGTGACCACATTGTTGCGATAATACTAATTTGTTTTGTCTTTCCTTTTCCTTTTATGTACACAACGTTTTTGTAACCATGCTACCTCATGTTATGCCTTTGTTCTGTACCACTCCCCTCTGTAATGCCTCTGGCCCTGAGGGTTTAATAAATAAATAAATAAATAAATAAATAAATAAATAAATAAATAAATAAATAAATAAATAATAACAGAGAATAATGCCAAGGAAAGTATAGAGGAAGTTGTTTGGCCGATTGTAATGTAAGTGAGAAGAAAGAAAAGTGGGCGAAAAGATGACTTGCCATGGGCAGGATCCAAACCTGTGACCTTCGAGTGACGCATTCGATGCTCTACCACTGAGCTACCACGACAGCTATCCTTGCCGCCACTTTTTTGGGTATCTATGTCTATTTAAACGTGAGAGTGTCAGTCAGCGCCACTAGTAGCCATGGCTTCGAGGGTGGGACAATCTTTATGAGCCTGTTTGGCGTCACGTAGCACGTGAACTTATTACTTACTGGCAGCTGACCAAAAGTCCCGCGTATACAACCTAAAGGCACCAGGTCTGCCAGTAAGAGACCCTCGTAATGAATAAGAGAAACAAGTGTATACTTAAGGACTCGTTTTTCGTGTTTTACACAATATTGTCACGTGCTTGTCAAAAAGAAAGACAATGACAGTTGTGCATGTGCCATGAAGTACAATGAAATGAATGAAAAAGAAGAACTCTCTTGCGAGTTCTATTAAAAGAACCTACCCGCTTCTGGTGTCTCAGTTTCTGCGGCAAGACCTCTGTTTTGACGTCGTGACAATATTAATGAGATCTTACAGACAATAATGCCAAGGAAAGTATAGGGGAAGGTATTAGGCCAATTGTAATGTAATTGAGAAGAAAGAAAAGTGGGTGAAAAGATAACTTGCCGTGAACCTGTGACCTTCAAATAACGCGTTCGATGCTCTACCACTGAGCTACCATGACAGCTATCCCCCAGCCACTTTTTAATAATAATAATAATAATAATAATGACTTTATAATAATGACTTTATTTCGCATCAAGGATACATGATGCAGGAGACCTGCAGAAAAAGCTGGCGTGATGCCAGCTTGACAAGGCCGCAGGCCCCGCTTCCCCCTCCCCGAACACATCGCAGCAGCGGGAACACTTTCATAAAAACATTCGGGATCATACGCGTAAAACAAACAGGTCTATGACAAGAAGGAAATCATCACTGTACATGTGTGATAAAACGAAACGTCTAATGCTTAAATAACAACAACAAAAAATCTATTTCAAAAGATGCAAAAAATGTTGGCGTATTTGCCTTAAAAAGGAAGCATTTGCGTAATACATCCGAGCGAAGCATACAAACATGTATACGACAAAAATGAGCAATCAACACTGTACAGGTGTAAGATATTGGTACATATAATGCTTTAAACAAATAATTTCGCAATGGGAAATACAGGCGCATTTGCCTTGCAAAACGCAGAAAAAAAGCAGCATAAAAGAATATGCCTAATTTATTGCTTTGGGAACACCACAAATGCATACTCATTTCCTAAAACAGAAAGAACAAACAAAACACCAAGAAACATTGCGTGATAAAAAACACAAAGCAGTATACAAAATACACGTCAACAAAAACAAAATACAAAAATACATTCTTTAGAAAATTACAAGTAACAGAAACAAGTGATCATGACGTCTGGAGGAAATGATTCCGCAGTTGTTTAAAGGTGAATTTTTCTAAGTCAATTTCGTTATCCCTAAGTTCATTTAGTAACCTTGGAAGTTTATTTCCCAACGATTGAAGACCGTATGTGGTTCTAAAGGTTCGAACAGTCCACACTTCATTTTTCCGGGTATTATACTTAGGCTGGTTGAGTATTAAACCTGCCAACTGCTTTAAAAACGGGTTAGAGTTTTTTATGTCTTGCTTATATTTCTTGGACAGAAGAAAATCATACATTTTTATTTCTGGCATTAGGTTGTATTTTTCAAATAAGGAACGAGTATGACAAGTACTTGGCACGTTCTCTACCGCCCGTACAAACCTTTTTTGCAACATATGAAGTTTGTTTATGTTTTCTTTAGAAGTTAGAGCCCAAACTAGATGGCAGTAATTGATTCTTGATAAAAATAAGGTATTATAAATTAACAACAAAATATTCCGAGGAAGCAAGTGCTTGTTTCGGTACACAAGGCCGACTACCTGAGAGACCTTCGTAGCTAAGAAGTGTATGTGGTGATCCCATGATAATGTTTCTTGAAATATTACTCCTAATATTTTAAGAGAAGGGACTATCTCGACAGAAGTGGAATTTAAAAAGATCGTTTGTTTTACAATTTCCGCTTTATTTTTAGCATGAAATACCATAGCCTTAGTCTTTGCAACATTTATTTTTAGACCGTTTTCTCTTGTCCATTTTTCTAATCTAATCAGCAGTAGATTTGCATGTGTTATTAATTCGTTCACTGATTTTCTTGTTAAAAATATATTCGTATCATCTGCATATATTATAAATTTTACGTTAGAGGAGATGTTCACGATATCATTAATGTAAATATTGAAGAGGAAAGGTCCCAAAAATGCTTCCCTATGGAACTCCTGCAACGATTGACAAAGAATCAGAATTGCAACCACCCAGGCTAACAATCTGATTACGGTGTTGCAAATAAGACTGTATTAATAATCCCGCCGTTCCCCAAATACCGTACCGTTCCAGTTTTTCTATAAGTAATTTGTGGTTAATGTGGTCAAAAGCTTTCGTAAAATCTACGAACAACCCCAACACAACGTTTCCCTGTTCGAATTGCTGATAAATATACTCTTTCTGTGCCATGAGAGCATATTCTGTACTGAAGCCTTTGCGGAAGCCATACTGCGAGTCATGAAGCAACTGAAACTTCCTTTCAAAATTAGTCAGCCGTTTTCTCTATATCAATTTAAATGAGAGAGTGTCAGTCAGCGCCACTAGTAGCCATGGCTACGAGTGTGGGACACTCTTTATGAGCCTGTTTGGCGTCACGTAGCACGTGAGCCTATTACTGGCAGCTGACCAATAGTCCCTAGCATACAACCTAAAGGCACCAAGTCTGCCAGTAAGACCCCCTCGTAATGAATAAGAGAATCAAGTGTATACTTAAGGGCTCGTTTTTGTGTTTTCCACAATTGTAGAGAGGAAGAAGATTATGTGCCACAGTGGGTCACGCCTTTAGTGAGAGGAGCCAAGCGCGAGCGTTTGCCCCAGTGCTGTGATTCCTGGGTCCATTGCTGCCGCCCGCTTTCCGCATCAATAGACCTGCTGTGCAAGTGCTACTTGCGCCAATAAACCCCGTTTCAGAGTGGTGGAGGTGCCGGGATAACTCAACCTGGAATTCCGCAACAGGAAACTACCTCCCATCCCAGAAATGGCTGAAGAAAACACCCAGCAAGGTACGACCAGCCTCCGATGGTCATCG
This sequence comes from Rhipicephalus microplus, assembly GCF_043290135.1. Taxonomy (NCBI): domain Eukaryota; kingdom Metazoa; phylum Arthropoda; class Arachnida; order Ixodida; family Ixodidae; genus Rhipicephalus; species Rhipicephalus microplus. Next base: position 185,713,108 of record NC_134704.1, on the reverse strand, counting down.
TGCCCACTGCGCTACATGTGCGCGATCCACCTTTTTTCGACGGTACCGATGAGCAAGACGTAGAAGATTGGCTGTAGATATTTGAAAAGGTAGGCGCAAGCGACAAGTGGGACGACACATCGAAGCTGGAATATGTACCCTTCTACCTTAAAGAGGTAGCGAGTCTCTGGTTTAAGAACCGCCATTCGGAATTCGCCACTTGGGGTGCTTTTAAGCTACGCATTACCGATGTATTCGGTCGCCCCGAGGTACGCAAGCTCCGTGCCGAACAGCGTCTACGGGGACGCGCACAGCTTCAGGGGGAAGGCTTCACAAGCTACATCGAGGATATGCTCGACTTGTGCAAGCGCCTTGACCCTTCAATGATCGAAGCAGACAAGATCAAACACATCATGAAGGGGATAGACGACGACGCGTTCCAGATGCTGCTGGCCAAGGGCCCCGTACCATGTCCGAACTCACCACTCTTTGCCAGAGCTTCGAGGAATTGCGCAAACAACGGGTCATGACACGGCGGCCAGCGGCTGCCGACGAAACTCTCGCGACATTGACCCTAGGTGGAGACCACAACACAATCATGCCGGAAGTCAAACGATATGTGCGCGAGGAGGTGGCCCGCAACTTTCGTGCCTATCGTATCAACCGGCAACGGAACCTTCTTTTGAGCATCTCGCGCCCGCAATCAGACAGGTAATACAGGCGCAGATCTCTGAGGCACTGCCGCCTGTCTCTCAGACAACACCTGTCACCACGCCATTGACTTACGCTGCTGTTGCTGCTACTCCACCACGACCTCCACTTCGGCCGACTCCCCAGCTCCTACGACTACCAACGACGCCATTTCCAGCAACACAACAGCGCTATAACGAAAAACGTTGGCGCACAGTTCACAATCGTCCAATCTGTTACGCATGCGGATATCCAGGCCACGTGGCGCGCTTCTGTCGCCGGCGCTTCGCAACGGGCCCGGCTGCAGCTCCCAGGTACTCTGACGACTCTTTCCCAGCCCCGTACAACGCGCAACGAGAAACGCTCCGTCAATGCGACTGACAATCAGTGCAACGTGACCCGTCCCCATCCGAACTAGACCACCACCCTGCTGCCGACTACCGATCATTCGGTCCCCGTCGCTCATCCTCACCACGCCGCTACCATTCTCCGTCCCCGCTGCGTCGCCGACCAAACCCCGTAGAGACGGAAAACTGACTGCCGCAGCTCCGGAGGCACGAGCTGCGAAATCGTCGCATTGTAGAAGTCCTCGCCCGTCTCCCACAGACATTCTGGAACTGTTTGTTGAAGGTCTACGAACTCTTGGGCTTGTTAACACGGGTGCCGCCGTATCTGTGATGAGTCAAGAACTCTGCCATTCGATATGAAAAGTAACGACGCCGCCTTCCGAAGTATTCTTATTGCTGCGAGCACGCAATCTATTCGACCAGTCGGAGCATGTACGGTGAGAGTAATCATTCAGGACGTCCTGTACCACATCGAGTTTCTCGTGTTGGCCACTTGTTCCCACGACGTGATACTAGGATGGGATTTTTTGTCACGCCACCATGCCGTTATTGACTGCGCTCGCGCGCACGTGGAATTTTCTGTGTTTTTTGATGCGCCATCTACCGACAATGAGCTCAATCACCTTGGCAAGCTTCTTGTTGCTTCCGACATAGATGTTCGCCCTCTTAGCGCCATCGATGTCCCCGTCAATAGCATTGAATTTTCCGGCTCTACCGTTGTGGCTCTACCGTTGTGTTCTCGCCGCCAAGGCACGTCTCTGCCATACGCCGTTCTGCCACCTCACCAAGATACTTCCGGAATTGTCGTTTGCAATCCTTGCTCATGCCCTCTCACCTTAAGAGCTCACAAAACACTGGGCTTAGTTCTTCCTGTTGATGACAACGTTATTGTGCCTATTGAGTCCCACGACCCTGGCCAGCAACTTCAACTGAACGCTGTTACTCCTCCTTTTACGCAGGATGACTACTCCTCGGATATCTTCGATCGTTCCATCGACAGCAAGCTTCCTCAGGATGAACGGAACCAGCTAATAACCCTTCTGCATGAATTCCGTGATTCATTTGCCCTTCCTCAAAAGGTACTGAGTAAACTAACACCGTCGCTCACACAATCTACACTGGAACGCACCCTCCTTTGCGGCAACGCCTCTACCGCGTATCACCCAAGGAACGAAGTGTAATTGCAGAGCACGTGGACGATATGCTTCAGCGCGGTGTCATCAAGCCAACTTCTAGCTCCTGGTCTTCGCCTGTTGTGCTAGTGAAAAAAAAAATGGTTCGATTGAATTTTGGGTCGACTACCGGCGACTGAACAAAATTACACGGAAAGATGTGTACCCTCTTCCCCGCATCGACGACGCTATAGATTGCCTACAAGGAGCCGAATTCTTTTCTTCGCTGGACTTACGTTCAGGTTACTGGCAGGTTCCGATGGCAGAGTATGACCGTCGCAAAACAGCGTTCGTTACGCTGGATGGCCTATAAGAATTCACCGTTATGCCATTCGGTCTGTGCAATGCACCTGCAACGTTTGAACGAATGATGGACAGCATTTTACGTGGCCCTAAATGACAGATATGCTTATGTCACCTTGATGATGTTATCATATTTTCTCCTGATATCCCTACCCACTTCGACCGTCTGCGCACAATTCTTCAGTGCCTTACTAAGGCAAACCTCCAGCTTAACCTAAAAAAGTGTGGCTTCGGGGCTCGCCAACTTACTATACTTGGTCACGCTGTGTCAAAGGATGAAATTTGCCACGACCCGGACAAACTTCAAGCAGTAGCCTACTTTCCGAAACCGACTTCACTCAAAGAACTTAGGAGCTTCATCGGCTTGTGCTCGTATTTTCGCCGTTTCGTTCACAACTTTCCATCAATAATAGCCCCACTTACGCAACTACTGAATGGTTCAGCTAATCTTTCTAACTGGAATACGGCATGTGACGAAGCCTTCATACACTACGCCGCCTGCTTACCTTGCCACCCATTCTACGCCATTACGACCCAAGTACCCCAACTGAAGTGCACACAGACGCCAGTGGCGTTGGTCTGGGAGCAGTACTCGCGCAACGAAAGCCAGGTATTCCAGAGTACGTCGTCGCATATGCAAGCCGCGCACTCACGAAAGCGGAAATGAACTACTCCGTAACTGAAAAAGAATGCCTCGCAATTGTTTGGGTGTTAAGCAAGTTTCGTCCTTACTTGTACGGACAGAGTTTCGACGTTGTGACAGACCACCACGCACTTTGTTGGTTGGCGTCGCTAAAAGATCCTTCAGGTCGCCTTGGACGTTGGGCTCTTCGCCTACGAGAATTCGTCATTCATGTCGTCTACCGCTCAGAACGAAAACACTCTGATGCGGACGCTCTCTCACGATCACCAGTGAGATCCAGCGCAGATCTGCATTCGGACGCCAACTTTCCCATCGCTCCCATTTCCGTCTCAAGCATGTCGTCTGAACAGCGGAAAGACTCACGGATAAAGTCTTTCCTCAACACTCTTTCCGACTCCTCAACGTCTGCGTACCCACGCGCTCTTTGCCGTCAAGCCACACATTTATAGATACGGGATGCGCAACTATACCGCAGAAACTACCATGCGGATGGTCGTAAATGGCTCTTGGTTATACTATGCCACATGCGATCTGTTATCTGTGCGTATTATCACGCCGACCCACAACATGCTCACGCTGGTGTGTTAAAAACATATCACCGGATCCGCCAGCGTTACTACTCGCGTGGTATGTACACCCTTGTACGAAAATACATTCGGTCCTGTTCGTTATGCCAACGACGAAAGACAGCAGCCCATTCACCCGGATTATTACAGCCTCTACCGTGTCCGGTGCGCCCTTTCGACCGTGTTGGAATCGATTTATATGGTCCCCTTCCGTACACTGCCACTGGAAATCGATGGATCTATGTCGCAGTCGACCATCTGAAGAAGTATGCTGAAACAGCTCCACTACCTACGGCTCGTGCACGTGACGTAGCCAATGTCGTCTTGCGAGGCTTCGTACTGCGTCATGGGGCACCACGTGAACTGCTGAGTGATCGAGGGCGTGTCTTTTTATCCGAAGTTGTACAACAACTTTTTCGGGCATGCCGCACGATGCACCACACTTCTACAGCCTACCACCCGCAAACCAACGGTCTAACTGAGCGCTTCAACCGAACGCTAGGAGACATGCTCGCGATGTATGTCAATTCCGACCAATCGAACTGGGATGTTATTCTTCCATTTGTGACTTATGCGTACAACACCGCGACGCGGTGAACCACAAGCTTGTCGCCTTTTTTTATATGGGCGTGAGCCATGCTCTACCCTTGACACCACTTTGCTGTATCGTCCTGACGTCTCCGAGTTCAACCCTCTCTCTGAAATTGTGCACTACGCTGAAGAGTGACGTCAGTTGGCCCGATCATTCACCTCGGACAAGCAAGCACTCGAAAAAGACCGCCACGACCGTGATCAGCAAGTCGAGACTTTTGCCTAGGATTGCTCGTCTGGCCCCGACTGCCCTTCCACTCTCCAGGTCTGTTCTCTAAGTTTGGCCCCAAGTTTCACGGTCTTTATCGCGTGGTCGAACGTTGATCTCATGTAACATACGTGATTGAGCCAGTCACGCCATATACAGACAGGCGACGCCTTGGTCGTGAGACTGTCCACGTGAGTCGTCTCAAGCCCTATCACGACCCACTCCTACTCTCGTCACCTTGACTTGCCAGGATGGCTCGTCTTCGTCGCCGGGGTATTGTAGAGAGGAAGAAGATTATGTGCCGCAGTGGGTCACGCCTTTAGCGAGAGGAGCCAAGCGCGAGCGTTTGCCCCGAGTGCTGTGATTCCTGGGGCCGTTGCTGCCGCCCACTTTCTGCATCAATAGACCTTCTGTGCAAATAGTACTTGCGCCAAGAAACCCCGTTTCACAATAAAAATGAGATCTAACAGACAATAATGCCAAGGAAAGTATAGGGGAAGTTATTAGGCCCATTGTAATGTAAATAAGAAGAAAGCGAAATTGGGTGAAAAGATAACTTGCCGTGGGCAGGATCCGAACCTGCAACCTTCGAATAATGCGTTCGATGCTCTACCACTGAGCTACCAGGACAGCTATCCCCCCGGCCACTTTTTTGGGTATATATGTCAATTTAAACGTGAGAATGTCAGTCAGCGCCACTTGTAGCCATGACTGCGAGTGTGGAACTGATTAAGATAAGCAAGTGTATACTTAGGGGCTCGTTTTTCGTGTTTTACACAATAAAATGAGATCTAACAGACAATAATGCCGAGGAAAGTATAGGGGAAGCTATTAGGCCTATATATATATATATATATATATATATATATATATATATATATATATATATATATATATATATATATATATATATATATATATGACGTATGAAGCGATGGTTGGTAGAGGCAGACGAGGAAGAAGTCAGAGAACAGAATAAACATGGCGTATGAGCTAGGCCACGTCGCCCAGTCATCGTTGCGTCACACGAGTCGACAGGATGAAGACCTGGCGGTCAGTTCATCAAGCGGCCACCATCTTCGAACGTCTCAGCAAGGCGCAGTGACCCAACGTGGACCACAGAAGTACATCCCAACTCTACACCAAGACCAGCATCATGACAGCACCATCAGACGACCTTGACATCCCCAAGTACACCGGATCTGCAGACGACGGACCTGTACAGGACTGGTTCAACCTTTTCGAGCTCCACGCTGCCGCTGCATCCTGGTCGGAACGGGAGATGATCATCAACTTTACTGACTACATCTCAGGTGAGGCATTCAAATCTTACCTCACTCATATCTTCGAGAACGATGAGTCTTGGAAAAACATCAAAGAAGGAATGATCATTCGTTTCAAAGAATACGATGAAGACCTGTTCATACCTCATCAGCGGTAGGCTTTTCAACGCACCCATTACAGTTATGCGAAGTCTTCCCGTAGTAAGCCTATTTTCCAAACGAGACTTCAGAGAAAATATACCACCGTTGTACCATTATATGACTCTTCCGAAAGAACATCACGCATTTGAACACCGACTGGTAACTTGCACGTTACAACAGACAAGGTAAAGCGTCCGTATACCGACAGGAATCTAGACCATTTTGCCATAAGACTGAACCTGAACCCGGCTTTCCCAAGAGCAATGAAATCGGCATTTTCAACGGGTTCGCTGCACCACAACACATCAGATTTTACTGAACCACCCGAACCCCTTGATGCTTCGTGTGACACACAAGGCCCAGATGGTTCCGAACGTGCGACGGCTTTTACGCGGGATGAGCTGGTGAATCCTCACAATACCAGCCCACACCCCAACGTTCCGGACCAGAGACTTTCTACAGACATTCTCAGCCTAATCACGCTGCAAAGAGAAAAAACATACGCCATCTGAACAACCTCAAGCCATGTCTGTCGTGCCCTCATCGTCAAGTGATAACACACATGCAAGTCGAAACACTGCAGAAGTTTCGAATCCGCCAATGTCCGAACATTGTGAACTGACAGAAGCATTTACAATCAATGATGACGCACAACCATTTTGGGAGCTTTCTCAACAGTCTGTCACGCTGCTTTCATCGCAAAACGAGCCCAGCAGTACCGTTTCGACTGCCGACTATCCAGTGATCACAACATCGCGCAAAGAAAAGGAGACTCATATTCCTGAAAGATACCCATCTGACCAACTTTCACAACAAAACGAGCAATTTGAACAAATACAACTCCAAGAACCCCAGGCACTACAACGCTTACTCGAAAAAAAACAGCGAACAAGCGAAACCTCATCACGAGTTTACTTGTGGCTTAATCGGAGACAACACCAATTAAAGAAGCAAAGACATAGTCACTCCCTAAACCATCTTAACAGAAAGCAACATCGACAAAGTTTTCTGCACCAGTTCTCAACGCCGTGTCTACGATTCAACAAACTGAGAGAAGACCACAGAAAGCTATGAAAGAGACGTGCAGCTACCACGTGTACAATGAAGGAACAAAGGTATCATACCATCAGCTTCGGTTCTCGCACATTCAGGCTGCAAGCACTCGTTCTGTCTCAGCCACAACACAGAAAGCAGCGTCTACGACAGAGAACTTCGTGCCAACGACATCCGACTCTCAAATGCTACGAGTACTTCGACCCTTGTTCATTCATGACAAGAATCGCTGTGTCATCAGTAATTTCTACGTTCAAGGCGTGCTTCTGTTGGCCAGAACGCAACAGTCAACCTCGCTCACCAGAGTTGTCATAAAATTCATCGGACTGCTCAATCGGCCTTGAAGATTTAGTGAGATTGCGGAACTCCGTGTGGACGTGAAACTGAATTTGGGCATTGTTTTGTTCATTCACTTCTTTAATTTGTTGGATGCTATGAGCGTCCCCTTTATAACGGGGTGGTGACAAGTATGCCACCAGTCTCGACAAAAAAAAAAAAAAACCTTTTTTCTCTTTTTTTTTCTTTATGTTGGCCTAATGCCTCTACTTCGATAAATTCTATCTTAATGGAAAAAAAAGGTAAATTTTCAGCTTAAGTTCTCTGCCATTTACGGCACACTGTCCATATTTTATTTTTCCAATATTTATTTTTATCCTTTCTCTCTAATTTTCTGCCACCAATACTCTAACCGTCTCTTACTTATTTCAATCGCGGGTGTGTTCAGCTTTCCATTGTTGTCCCTAAAACCCAAGGCTTCCTGTAGGCTCGTGCCCAAACGTACACCTGGGTGGATATCTCCACATTCAATCAGAACATGCTCCGCCGTTTCCTTATCTTTCCCGCAGCATGTGCATTGTTCTTCTTCTTTACTGAATCTTGCTTTATAACTACGCGTTCTAAGGCAACCCGATCTCGCTTCAAACAGTAAAGCGCTTCCCCTTGAATTATCGTAAAATGCCTCCCTCCTTATTTCATTTTTGCCCTTTCGGTAGTTACTCAGAGCCGGTTTTTTCTCCATAGCTGCCATCCAGTAAATCCTCTCCGCCTCCCTGACTTTTCCCTTAACGCTCTTTGTTGACATATGGCTCACAATACCAGCCGTATATTTACTAGTGAGTCTTCTAGTTCTTTTTCTCCACTGTGTGTCCACGCTCTTCCTATACAAATAACGGAACACCTTCTCTGCCCATCTACTCTCCTTCATATTTCTTAGCCTTTCTTCGAACCTTATTTTGCTCTGCGCTTCCCTCGCCACAAAACCTGCCCACCCCATATCGCCCTTTACAGCCTCGTTTGTCGTCTTCCCGTGAGCACCCAACGCGAGGCGTCCCACAGTCCTTTGATTTACATCCATTCCCGATTGCACCTCTGCCCTCATGCACACCACTGAGTTCCCAAAAGTAAGCCCTGGAACCATTACACCCTTCCACAGACCTCGAAGCACCTCATACCTATTGTATCCCCACAACGCTCTGTGCTTCATTATTGCCGCATTCCTCTTTCCTTTTGCTGCCGAGGCTTTTTCCTGTACCTCCATGTATCTATCACTCTCATTTACCCATACTCCAAGGTACTTGTATTCACTTACCCTCGGTATTTCTTGGCCTTGTATGGACACCGTCTGATCACAGGGATCATTGAATACCATCAATCCACACTTCGTTACACTGAATCCTAGTCCAAGAGCTTCACCTTCCCTTCCGCATATATTCGCCAGCTGCTGTATATCATCTCGACTGTCCGCAAATAAGACGATATCGTCCGCATAAAATAAACCTGGAAGCTTCTGCTCAATCATCATGCCGCCCTGTTTGTGTGACAGATTAAAACCAATGTTGCTACCTTCTAGCGCTTTTTCCATACTCACCATGTACAGCATGAATAACAGTGGGGACAAAGGACATCCCTGTCTCAGACCCCTGCTAACCTCAACGTTCTCTTTGCTACGCATTCCTTCCCACTCTATGCAAACTGTATTTTCTTGGTATACCTCCCTCAAAAGCTGTATACAGTCGTCGCCCATGCCCATTCCTTTCAATATATCCCACAAAATTTCCTGATTAACGTTGTCGTATGTCCCAGTGATGTCTAGAAAAGCCACGTACAAGGGCCTATTCTCTATTTTAGATATTTCTATACACTGAGTGAGAACAAACAGGTTATCGTCTAACCGCCTGTCGACTCGAAATCCGTTCTGAAGTTCTCCCAAAATTTCGTTATGTTCGGCCCATGTTTCTATTTTCATTTTTACTGCTTGCATCGCCAACCTGTATAGTACCGATGTAATGGTTAGTGGTCTATACGAGCGAATCTTGTCCTTTTCTCCCTTGCCTTTATAGATTAAGTTCATTCTACTTTGTCGCCAACTGTCCGGTATTTGTCCGTCCTTTAAGCTTTTTTCTACTGCTTTTAACAATGCTTCTTTAGTGTTATGTCCTAGTTCGTTAATGAGGCTAACGGGAATCCCATCTAAACCCGCGGCAGTGCGCTTTGGAATTTTTCCTTCGGCATTTTTCCAGATGAAATTATCAAGTACTAGCTCTTCCTCTGTTGCTTTCTCCGCCACACTTTTACTCACCGGGGAGATCCCCTGGACGCTCTTTTGAAACGAATCGGCTGTTACCTTTTGGATGTAACCTAGCGCTTCGTACCCTTCCAATTGATTTCCTCCTTCATCTAGAATATGTTGTTGCGTTGTGACAGACTTCCTACCTAGCGCCTTTATGTGGCTCCAAAAAATCCTAGGCGCGGCCTCCTTTTTTTCGTGTATCTCTGTCATCCAGCGTTCACTTTCACCTTTAATTTTTGCCTCTACCAATTTCTGTACAAGGGATTTTTTCTCCAAATATATTTCCCATATTTTTTTGACTTCGTCCTGCGGCCGCTTCTCCTTTTTTGCCTTTCTATGCTCCCGTGATGCTTCGCGTCGCTTCTCGATCGCCTCCCGGATTTCCTTGTTCCACCAACTTTTTGGCTTCCTTTTTCCTTTCCAGCAAACAGTTTTCTTCTCTTTCCCTATCTCCTTCGTCATTAGATGTAACAGCTCACTATACTCCCAGTCCTTGCCTGGTATTTCGCCTACTTCTTCCTCGACTCTTGCGGCTATATTTATTATTTGTTTGTCATTTAAATACGAGCTGCCAGACTTTGATTCCATGCTCATATTTTTAGTTTCGTATCCCATTTGTAATGTTATTCGTTTATGATCACTACCCAAGCTGTTAATGCCTTCCTCGTCTATCCTCATTTCTGTCAGTTTGTGGTGAATTCCTTCAGTCATGAGACAATAATCAATACTTGATTGCTTGTTTCCGACTTCCCATGTGATCTGGCCGTCACATTTAGGCCCCGTGTTAACTATCTCCAGACTATGTTGCTCGCAAAGATCTAGTAATAACTTCCCATTGGTGTCTGAATATCCGTCAAGGTCATGTATGTGGGAATTCATGTCCCCTAGAAGGATGATTTCGGCCCCATTACCAAATTCCTTAATATCCGCACTCATGCAATCCACTATCTCCTGATTCTTTTCTCTGCAGTTATTCCCCGTCCACAAGTAGGCTACCCCTAGCCACGTTTCCTTTCCACCTACTGTGCCCAGAACCCAGAGGTGCTCTGAACACGTCTGTTTCACTCTAACCCATTTGGCTCCGCGGTGAATTAGCATTCCTACACCCCCCCCCTTTCCTTTCCGATATGGTCCTGTTACACCCTTCCCAAACATAATTTTTAATATGTGGTGGCTCTTCCAAGTCTCTAAGGTGTGTTTCTGTAACCGCATACACGCCTATCTGTTCTTTGTTTAACTGTTCCTCAATCTCTAACCATTTTGCCTTCTTTCTGCCACCCTGCATGTTTATGTAACTAATTGCAACACGCGCCTTTTTCCTTTTTCTTTTACCTTTTTTCTGGTTTTTCGCAATTCTACCTGTCAAAGCGTCCTCCTGGTTGTTTTCCCTGTTACGAGCTACCCCGGACTCCGAAGGGCCCGTGAGCCCCCCAAAAAAGCTACTGCGCGTCCTGCCAGTCGCCAGCCCACCTCGTGTCCAAGCCTCTTATCGAAATGAATCTTGTCTCTTTGGAATCCACCCCACCTGTGCACTTCCCTGTTTAAATCCACTACCTCGAAACCCTTCTCTCGACTCATTCGCCATATCTCTTTGTTTGCGTCGACAACGGCTCTTTGTAGGTTGACGTTGCGTACTGGTACTTCCGGTACTGTGCATACTACAATTTGCACCTGGGGGGACACGGTGCGCATGTCATCCACCCCTTTCGCCAAGGTCGTCGCTAGTCCGGACGATTCTTTTTTCAGGACGTCATTTAACCCTCCCGCAATTACAACGAGGTTACGATTGTTAGCTTTAGCTGCGAGTTGTTCACCCGCTTGACTCATTACTGTCCCCAGCGTTTGTCCTGGGAACGTCCCTATCGCAACTCTCTTGTCGCCTTTCACCCTTTCTTTGATTGCCGCTGCGCATCGGACTAAATTTGAGTCACCCGCGATGATGACCTGTTCAGACATTCCTTCTGAAACCTGCACCTGGCTGCTGACTAGGTGACTAGCGTGAGTCACGGCTGCTGGTTTGCTCCCTCCCTCCCTCAAAACTACTTCCCGGTAGCTGGGCCCTGTGGCCAATGTATCTGCCTTTGTCATGCCTGTTTCCCTCATCTCTCCCGCACGGGGGGTCGTCGCCATAATGCTTCCGCCGTCACCTGCGTCTTCGTTCCCCTTCACGACCTTCGATAGGCCCTTCTCGGCTGCCCGGAGCCTTTCCTCCATGGCTGACGTTTTCTCTCGCTCCTTCGCCAATGCATTCTCCAGCTCTGCGATTTTCTCCATGAGCCCACTCTGGACCGCCATCATATTTTTCATTTTCTCCTCGAGCTCGCACTGTCTACACTTGGCGTCATCTTCTGCTTTCTCTTCCGCACTAATTTCCACCTTCCGCCCCACCCCGCACTCTGAACACTTTACGGTCTTTTTGACCATGGCTAGCTCAGTTTACCGATGCCCACGTGTTAGAAAACTGTACTAAAATACACTGGTCTAAGCCAAAAAGAACCACAATAATACATAAATACGCTACACTTCACAGCACCTGCGCATGCACGTGGTCGGTCTACGCGCAGGCCTCAGCCACGTGGTGGCTGGAGCAAAAAAAAAAAAAGACACAGTACAGAATACTAAAAAAAAAACGTACACCGTACTAGACCTAATCAAGCTTTACGCTAGCGCCTTACGTTCTCATAACGCTACATACAGAGGCAAGCTGGAAACATGCAAAAACACTTATCTGTAGCTGTCATTCCGGAGCTCTCCAAAAAAAAACACGTCCGCTATAGTTTGTTATACAGTCTGTTATACAGTCTGTTACACAGTCTGTTATAGTTTGTAACCAGTGCCATCTCTCGGGGGGAGGGGGAATCGTGTGACGTATGAAGCGATGGTTGGTAGAGGCAGAGGAGGAAGAAGTCAGAGAACGGAATAAACATGCCGGATGAGCCAGGCCACGTCCCCGATTCAGTATATATATATATATATATATATATATATATATATATATATATATATATATATATATATATATATATATATATATATATATATATATATATATATATATATATATATATATGTATTGTCACGTGCTTCCCGCCACAGAGACGAGGAACTCTCTGGCGTTCAGTAAATAAAAAAAAGACCGGCCCTCTTCTGTTTTCTCAGCGTCTACAAATACGAACTCTGTCTTCACGTCGCGACACCGGTGGAGGTGCTGGGGCCTGCAACCTGATGCAAGAAAGCGTTGTTCGGTACCGTACACCCAGTCCGGAGCCTCAACATGTTGTTACAACTCCAGTACACTGATTCAGCCGGCACCTACTAGGGCTAAGTCCAGAACTCTTGGCTGCATCTCTTCTTACCAACATGGCGGCCCCTTCACCATCTGCGAATCTTCCTTCGGCCCAGACGACTCATTCTTACCAAGTAACTTTTGAGACTCCTCGTGTTCCCAAAGTCTTCCCTGGAGAACCGTAAAGATGTCGAAGACTGGCTCGACCAGTTAGAGTGGACCGCTGTGGTAATTTGTTGGAGCCTGCAAGAGAAACTTGGCCATGCCTACTCCGCAATGAAAAATAGCGCTGGCTCATGGTACGAGAACAGGGAGCCTGATTTCCAAACCTGGCACAATTTCCGCCAAAAGCTTCTCGAGATGTTCCTGAGTGCGGAGCGACGGGATCTCGCACAACAGATGATTGAAGTCCGCGTGTAAAAGCCGAACGAAAGCGTGGCCATGTTCGCTGAGGATATGGCCCGTCTCTTTCGCCGCGCTGTCCCTGACATGACCGAGGCGAGGAAAGCTCGTCACCTGATGCGGGGAGTTAAGGAACCGCTTTTAGCCGGCCATGTTAGAAATCCGCCAACAACAGTGGATGAATTTTTCAAAGAGGTGACTGTCATTGAGCGGGCGCTCCAAACTATCGTGCGCCACGAACTACGTCGAGCCACGAACTACGTGCGCCACGATCTAATCGTGCGCCACGAACTACGGCGAGCCTTTGCATCACCAGCGTGACCACCTGAAACACGTCCATTGACCTATGCTGATGCCGTTCGTCATCATCTGGTTGCCCCAGAAGCAGCACGCTTAACCACGGCCCGTTCTCTTGCCTTGGAGGCAGCGGGAACCTATGCGGCGACCACCAATATGCCGGACCGACTTGTGGCGCACTGCTGACCATCGACTTTTTTGGTTTCACTGCGGCGAACCAGGCCACATCTCGTACTACTGCCGTCATTGAGAAGCCTGGTTTGGAAACTTTTCTCGTCCTGCTTCATTTTATTTTGAAGACCGACGTAATCATGGTGCTGATCACCTGCCAACCAACCAAGTCGTCACTGGCGGTCTCCCTCACCCGCACGAGGTCACATTTTCCCGAATCGCCAAAGCTACGCTGATGCCGTCAGAAACCGCTCCCCAAGCACGCGCTAGGGAAACTAACAGCCGCGACCTCCGTGGGCAAGGTTGCCAATTGTTGAGATGCCGAAAAGACCCCTTGCCTCTACACAAAGACGACGTGACGACAGTGATGAGAAGACGACTACAACCACGAGTACTAATGCAGATGAACTTGTACGTGCCTACCTTAGCGTTATTATAGACGGACACTACGCAACAGCCCTGGTTTACACTTGTGCTGACTCCTTTATTATGAGACAAGAGCTCGCCGACCACCTTAAGAAGGCCAAGATGCCATGGAGTTGGCCGACCATAACTAGTGCTGTGGACCGCCAATGACGCCAACCGGTAAATACACCGCTCGGCTCGTAATCGGTAATTCGAGCTTCGTCGCCGCTTTTGTCATTTTACCAGACTGTTGTAAAGAGCTGATTTTGGGTAGAGATTTTCTGCGAGAGTACGTTGCTGTCATTACCATTCCAGAACGTATCGTCACCTTTTCCGTCCATCCTTACGTCGACGCCACCACTGAAAAACAAACGCAACGTTTACGTGTAGCGGACGATGTGATACTCGTGCCGAGATCTTGCTGCCTTGTATCGGGGTTATGTGAACGACCGTGCCATGATGAGGTGATAGTGGAGCGAATAGACACGCTATTAATTACGCAAGGTGTTTCAATAGCGAAAGGCGTTCTGGCACTAACTTATGGGCGGGCAGAAGTGCTCCTCACCAACTTCAGCAATGAGCGTCGTCACATCCAGAAAGGCACCGCAATCGCCTACTATGACGACGTGGACCAAGCCAGAGATTGATTCGCTTTGAAGCCGGACGACGCGACCATCCCAGCCTCGACACATTTGTCTGTCAACATTTGCTCTACCCTGTCACCCTCGGATAAACAGCGCCTACTAGAGCTAATACAACAGTTCAAAAATTGTTTTTCGTGCACGTCGAAATTCTAGCAAAAACCACTGACCCGGCACCGAATCATCGTTGAAGAAAATACGAGACTGATCCGACGAAACCCACACCGCAAGGCTCCGAAAGAACGTGAGGAGACCCAAAAGCAAGTTCAGAATATGCTCCAAGATGACGTAATACAGCCTTCCAAAAGTTTCTGGGCATCCTTCGTGGTATTAGTTAAAAAGGAAGACGGCAGCTTGCGTTTCTGTATAGACTACCGCAAGTTAAACCAAGTCACGATGAAGACGTCTACCCACTGCCACGCATAGATGACTCTCTTGATCGACTGCGGCATGCAGGCTATTTCTCATCGATGGACCTGCGAAGTGGCTATTGACAAATAGAGGTCGGCAAGAGAGACCGTGAGAAAACTGCCCTCGTGACGCCCGACGGTCCTATTGAATTTTAGGTGCTTGCATTCGGGTTATGCTCAGCGCCAGCCACTTTTCAGCGTTTAATGGACACTGTGCTATCAGGACTGAGGTGGCAGACATGTTTGGTCTATCTAGACGACGTTATTGTGTTCTCAGCTACATTCGAGGAACACCTAAGTTGGTTATTCGCAATTCTACAAGCTATACGTTAAGCTGGCCTCACTTTAAAACCAGAGAAGTGCGATTTTGGTTTTAGCGAATTTCTCAGCTTAGGCCATGCGGTCAGCCACAAAGGTGTTCGACCTGAACCGGGCAAAATCGACGCTGTCGCAAAGTTTCCCGTACCGCATGACAAACGAGCAGTGAGACGCTTCTTACGCCTCTGCGCTTTTTACCGACGATTCATCGCCAACTTTTTGTCTATTGCGGCGCCTATGACGCGGCTCACAAGAGAGGATGTCCCCTTTCTTTGGGGAGAAAAGAAACAAACTGCCTTCAACAAATTACGCCAATGCCTCCAAACACCTCCGGTTCTTGCGCACTTTGACCAGGAAGCGCCAACAGCACTTCACACCGACCAAAGCAATATAGGCCTGGGCACCGCACTGATACAATGGCAAGATAACTCGAAGAAAGTGATAGCCTATGTCAGCATAGGCTCTCTCTTGCATGTAAGAGAACTACTCGACTACCGAGAACGAGTGCCTCGCCGTGATCTGGGTGGTTCTCAAACTTCGACTGTATCTGTACAGCAGCTTATTCAAGGTAATCAGTGACCACCACTCGCTTTGCTGGCTCACTAGCTTGAAAGACCCATCCGGCCGTTAGCACGCTGGAGCCTTCGGCTTCAAGAGTTTGATATGAGCATAATTTAAAAATCAGGGAAAAAGCACACCGACGCAGACTGTCTCTCGCGGTCACCCGTCGAGCCTGCCGTTATTAATTACGAGTCTATAGACGCCGCATTCTTGGGAGTCATCAACGCGGCCACTATTTCACAAGAGCAGCGCAGTGACACTGACACGCTACCGCTTAACGACTTCTTAAAAGGACGACGTGAAGATGTGCCACGAGTTTTTGCAAGAGGACTGCCATCTTTTTGCGTAAGGAGCGATGTCCTATACAAGAAAAACTTTTCTCCCACCGGCAGCCCATACTTGCTTTCGTCCCTGCATCACTGCGAAAAGTAATTCTGGAAGCCTGCCATGGTGAAGTCACCTCCGGTCATCTTCGCTATACTCGAACATTGTCCCGTCAGTAAAACACTTACTACTTGCCGAACGTAGCTGCTGCTGTAAAACATCACGCACAAACCTGTCAAAGACGCAAAGCACTCCCCGGAAGCCGGCAGGCTTATCACATTCCGTCGAAGTATCAGCAAAGCCATTCGCCCAAATCGGAATGGATTTCTTGGGCCCATACCCAACTTTTACCAGAGGAAAGAGATGAATCATTGTCGCCACTGATTACTTGTCTCACTACGCAGAAACCAAAGCCATGCTGAGGGCCACAGCCGCAGAAGCGGCTCATTTCTTCATAGAAAATGTCCTTCGGCCCAGTGCTCCAACAGTTCTCATCACGGATCGAGGAACTGCGTTCATGGCAGAACTTTTAGAGTCGGTTCTCAGGCGCAGCGGTACAGCTCACCGGAGAACAATGGCGTACTATTCACAAACAAACGGACTAAAAGAGCGGCTTAATAAGACCCTCGAAGACATGCTCTGCGTTTATGTCGACACATAACACAAGAACTGCGATGAAGTCTTGCCTTATGTGACCTTCGCATACAAAACCGCCGGCACGAAACTACCGGAATGACGCGGTTTAGTTTAATACAAGGGCGCGAAGTCACTACAACGTTGAACGCTACGCTGCCGCACGAGTGTGACGACACTCATGCTGACGCCGAAGAATTTGGTCAGCGCGCTAAAGGAAGCGCGACAGCTAGCCCGCATGCGTACTTGTCACCAGCAACACAAATATGCGAAACGGTACGACCGACGACATAAATTGGTAACCTACACACCAGGCGACAAGGTATGGGTCTTGATCCAGATACGTTGACGCGGAATTTCACAGAAGTTATTACGAAGACACTTCGGCCCATATCGAGTCACCCGACGATTGAACGACATCAGCTACGAAGTTATTCTCGACAACAATTGCAGTTACAGTCGCCAAAACCGCTCACCCGAGATCGTGCATGTCATCCGGATGAAACCCTACTTGTCCAGCTAACTCTCGTTTGTCCTGTAGGTGCCAGTGCATATGTGCGTTTTTTTACGTAGAGCGCCTTGGCTGCGCATCGAGACGATGCCATTTTAGGAGGGAGGCACATGTCACGTGCGTCCCGCGAGAAAGACTAAGGCGACAGTGCATACGCGCATTTGCACGCTTTATGCAGAACGGAACAATGAGGAAGACAAGGAACTCTCTGGCGCGCGGTAAATATAGACCCACCCGCTGTTATTTTCTCAGCGTCTTCAAATAAGACCTCTGTCTTTACTTCGCGACAATATATATATATATATATATATATATATATATATATATATATATATATATATATATATATATATATATATATATATATATATATATATATATATATATGAGATATAACAGACAGTAATGCCAAGGAATGTACAGGGGAAGTTATTAAAATAAATGGAATGTAAATAAGAAGAAAGAAAAGTGGATGAAAAAATTACCAACTGTGAGCAGGAATCGAACCGACGACCTTCGAAGGTTCGATCGAAAAATTTCTGTGGGTCTGGTGCAAATATAATTAGGAATAAAGGAGCACACTTAGGAAAATTTGATAATTGTTTGCTCTACGTTTCGGCCGTGGCACGGCTTTCGTCAGGATCAATCCTCACGAAGGCCGTCCCACGGCCGAAACGTAGAGTAAACAATTATCAAATTTTCCTAAGTGTGCTCCTTTATTCCATATATATATATATATATATATATATATATATATATATATATATATATATATATATATATATATATATATATATATATATATATATATATATATTGATTCAGATTCATTGCTCCTGTTGGTTGTCACCCCTGTAAAAAACCGCTATGTAAAGTTTGTGTGCACATGACCACTGCGACTGTTGCTAAAAGCACGGCTTCCAACTTTTCACTTCGGACTAAAGGGGACTTAAACTGTGATAGTAGCAACATATTTACTTACTAGAATGCTCGATCTGCCGCATGCAATACATCAGTCAAACCGAGACATCCTTTCGCATCCGTTTCAACAACCACAAATCACACGTAAACAGTTTGCCACACTTCCCATTGTCCAAGCATTTTCATCTACCAGGCCATTCGTTTAACAAGATTATGGTGACGCTATTAGAATCAGGCTTTAAATCACACCATGATCGCCAAATTCGAGAATCGTTCTTGATTCACAAATTCAATAGTTTATTGTCCGGCATTAACTAATGCGTAGGCAAAGTGTCATGCCTTTCTACGACGCCCTGAAGTCCGCATTTTTGCGAAATATTTAAAGAAGCACCCCTAATGTATTCTCTACTTTCTAAAGGTTATCACATATTTTTTCGTGTGTTATCATCGTCATCAATAGTGAATTTTACAAATGCCTTTTTACATGCCCATAATCTTGTCTATTGTATTACATTTTTTCTAATGTTTTGTTTAGTGTAGACACGGCTGTTTAAAAAATTTTTGTGACACTCACATGCTGATGGCACGTGTTTTTACTCACGTGTTCATGCCTGCGCATAAAAGCGGCCACGTACTCGTATTTCTGTTAATACTGACGAAGGCCATGCCACGGCCAAAACGTAGAGTAAAAAAAAAACAATCCAATTTTCGTAAGCGTGCTACTTGAATTTTAATTATATTTGCACCAAACCCACAAAGCTTTTTTGAATTATTTTACTACTATGGGTCTCGGAAAAGCAACTACGAAAACTGTAGACTGCAAATACCCTAAGAGTGCCACATCGACAGCCATTTTGGATGACTCGCAGACAAAGTACTTATATCAATATTTTGATCCGCTTCATGCGGGTACGCCATTCTTCATCTCTCAGAGAAGTGCTACCGTTAGTGACGTAAGCTCACTACTGGATTTCGTGCCTCCGTTAATGAAAATGCTTATCCTTCAAGTTGGCAGCAATGACTTTCCAATGTGTTCGGGCAACGTGGCTTTTGCCAGGTACCACGAGATGCTGAATATTGTAACGAAACGGCGCCCCGCCATACGTCGTATATACGCAAGCCTGATCCTGCCACGATCCTGCAACCACCGTCGAGGTAGATGAAACGAAGCCTTTGTGCAACGTTGCAACAAGTCGGCAAGATTTTTCAACCAGCTCCTTCGGAGCTTTGGCCAACGTTCAAAGCTTGTATTTCACGTCGATCATGGATTTGAATGGCTCCCGCCATCTCGCGTGCTCGCAAGTCACGGTCTCCACCCAAGCTTCGAGAGCTTTACGCTACTTGCCTCTCACTTTAGACAGTTGTGCTTCAAAAATCCACATGATGTGTCATCGGCTGCTTGGGAAGACTACACAAGCAGCAGAACTATTTGTAATGTGCCTCGCGCCACGAAAGTTTGTTCTCACGACAATCTTCCGACATCTGAAAAAGTGGCTGTACGCTCTGCGAGAATGTCACCAAGTGGTATCGAAGTGACGAAAATTCGCCCAGCGAGAAGCCGACCAAGTGCAACAACAGCAAATACACATGGAAGCAGGGCAGTGACAAGCAAGCCAACGACAAGGCGGCCATCGACCAGCAGGGCTTCTGCGAACAAGGCCACAGCGAGAGATGCAGTGAATAAGTTGATACCAACAATAAAGACATCACCAAGCTGTGTACCTTCAACCAACGCAACGACCAGCCTGACAACGAGAAACAAGACACCGGCAAGGACAATGACCACGACGATGAAAGACAAAGCAGTGACTTTTTACAGGGTTACTTATGAACACTCCAGTGACCAGCAAGGCAACACCGGCAGCTTTTACACCTCCCAGCGGTGCCACGTCGTCCCAGTCAAGGTACCAATTCGAAAACAAGTGGCCTGATCCTACTCAAGCAAACGAATGACTACCACCTAGCCGGGGTAGGACTTCCTTTGGGGATGCCTCCGTGAATTTTTGGAAGCTTAGAGAAGTAATCGTAAAGCGTATTCGCTGCGATCTGCATGCTTCCGCGTTTAAAATGTATATTGCTACATCAACAGTACTTAAAGATTTAAGCCTTACCTTCAGGCCTGCTACGTCTGAACTGACTAGCAATAATATCTCCAGATGGGGCAGCACACTCAAACAAGCGTCTCTAAAACTCACGCGCATTGTCACTAACCATTATGAGTCATCCAGAAAACAGCTAAGGAACAAAGAGAACCAACCTTTTACCACGCGGAATTTCACTGCCGATGAAAGAGTGTCGCTTGATAACTACAGGCAAGAAAATACTCGCGAGCTCAGCGACAAAAAATATAAAAAGTTGATGCGCGATAACATTTGCACAAGCGTCAGCACTCCTGATGACGCAACGTCTTCAGTGTATTCGTCCTCTGCAGAAGGTGCAAATAAAGTAAATATTTCTAGTGCCACGTTATCGGCTGAGGAATCGAATGTTCTTTCTCATGGTTTGAACTTTTGTCCTGCCACTGGAGGATACAATGAATTCCAAGTAATCAGTGACTTACACAATTTCGAAAGAAGCATGCGTTTACGCGAATACTTTCAAAATCGGCCTCCATCCATCAAAACAGCGTTTTTTTTACTAAGAACTGGATTCCCCCTTCCCAAAGGGATAAATGTTTCTATATTTACACCCGAGCAGTGCAGCGAGATGTACTCGAAGCAAATAAAAAGCAATCGCCGTTTCACCGCAACCTAAGCGACAAAGGAAAACAAGCGATCCAAACCCGGGCTTGCCGAGACGACATGGTCATCAAACAGGCCGATAAAGGGGGAGCAATCGTAATAATGAATAAGGCTGATTACCTTCGTGAGGCCCACAGGCAAATAAACGACCACACATTTTACAGACATTTGAGCTACGACCCAACCGAGGAATTCAAGACCAAAGTAAAAGAAACTTTAAAAGAGCTTGTAAGAAAAAATAAAATTCCTGAAACTGCGCCTAAATCCTTAGTCCCCCTGAGTCCGGTAGTTGGTAGATTTTATCTGCTTCCTAAGATTCATAAACAAAACAATCCAGGCTGGCCAATGATTTCAGGAATAGGAACCATCACGGAAAGGCTGTCTCGATATGCATACAGCTTAATATGTTGTAGGCCGGTGTACTCAGGTTTGGGTGCACGTTAAAGAACCCCAGGCTGTCGAAATTTCCGGAGCCCTCCACTACGGCATCTCTCATAATCATATAGTTGTTTTGGGACGTTAAACCCCACAAATCAATCAATCAATCAATCAATCAATCAATCAGGCAGCTTAATTAGTTCCATGCCTCCTAACTTTTCTTCATATGTCAAGGACACTAATCACTTTCTGCGGGACTGTAAATATGCGTGTTTCGAATGATGCTTTTCTGGTCACACTTGGTGTGGTGTTACTGTACACAAATATACCCCATGCGGACGGGATTCGTTCTGTACTCCAAGCATACAATGACTCGGTAAATGACAAACCCATCGACGGTTTTACCTTGGGCACCATTTTAGCACTGATACTCCAGCTTAACAACTTTGATTTTAACGGTGAACATTATGTTCAAACCAGCGGCGCCTCATTGGGCACAGAAATAGTTCCTAATTATGCGAACAGCTTCATGGGCGTTCTAGAAAATAACCTTCTCGCCACTCGTGACCTTAAACCACTTTATTACAAACGCTTCACTGACGACATTTTCTTAATTTGGCACCATGGGGAAGCGGCATTACACTTTTTCATTGCAGACTTCAACAATGTAGAACCATCAATCTCCTTTTCCCACTCTTATTCACCAGTCGCCACAAAGTTCCTTGACGACAATGTAGCTTTTAGCAATGGTAAAGTAAAGACGAACCTTTACTTTACCATTGATACAAAGATATCTTCATTTTAAAAGCAGCCATGTCAAACACTGCAAAACAAGTATCCCCTATAGCCAAGCTTTCCGCTTCAAAAGAATTTGTCCGGACAACAGGGAATTCATTCGCAACTGTGACTAACTCCGTAAACCATTAACCGAACAACAATATCCTTCACAAATAATCAACGACGCTTTCCAGCGGGCCAATTGCCTCGATCGTGAAGAGCTCATCAGTAAGGGCAAGCAATTAGCGCCATCTTCCCGAACCAATCTCGTTCCAACGCATTCTGCATCTATTCCTAACGTGTCTAATATACTCAGAAAGCATTACGACCTACTGACACAGAGCAATCGGCTTAAGGACATCTTAGCTGAATCGCCACGGGTTGTATATTGGAGATCAAGGGTCTTGCGCGACATGGTAGCTTCTTCCAAGACTAGATTCATTGCTCATGTTGGTTGTCACCGCTGTAAAAAACCGTGATGTAAAGTTTGTGCGCACACGACCACTGCGACTGTTGCTAAAAGCACGGCTTCTCACTTTTCACTTAGGATTAAAGGGGACTTAAGCTGTGATAGCAGCAACATCATTTACTTACTTGAGTGCTCAATCTGCCACATGCAATACATCGGTCGAACAGGGACATCCTTTCGTATCCGTTTCAACAACCACAAATCACACGTAAACAGTTTGCCACACTTCCCATTGTCCAAGAATTTTCATCTACAAGGTCATTCGTTTGATAAAATTATGGTGAAGCTATTAGAAACATGCTTTATATCACACCATGATCGCGAAATTCCAGAATCGTTCTTGATTCACAAATTCAATAGTTTGTAATCTGGCATTAACGAATGCGTAGGCAAAGTGTCATGCCTTTCTACGACGCCCTGAACTCCGCATTTCGGGAAATATTTAAAGAAGCATTCCTAACGTCTTCTCTACTTCCTAAAGGTTATCACACATTTTTTTTTCGTGCGTGATCAACGTCGTCAATTGTGAATTTTACAAATGCCTTTTTACATGCTCATAATCTTGTCTATTGTAATACATTTTTTATAATGTTTTTTTAGTGTAGTCACGGCTGTTTCAAAAAAATTTGTGACACTCACATGCTGATCACACGTGTTATATATATATATATATATATATATATATATATATATATATATATATATATATATATATATATATATATATATATATATAGAGGCAGGCAGGCATGGTGGTTGAGTGGCCGTAGCGTTGTATATAGCCCAGTAGATCCTCCGTGAGCGGTCACAACGTGGTTTATTTCGACGTTTCGGCCTAGAGTCTGGCATTCATCAGGATTAAAGATACAGTTTGTCGGGGCTCATGTTTATACAATCTCAAATCAGAGGGCAAGGAAAGAGGAAAAAAAGGAAAAAAAAAACAATGAAAAAAAGAAAAAAAAGAAAAAGGAAAGAAAAAGAAGAAAAAGAGAAGAAGAAGAGAAAAATAATATACGGTGGACGCCCCTCGGGTGCCCCCTTCCACTCTTCCTTCCACTTCCCCCCTCCACTCTTCCCTCCACTTCCCCCTTCATCTCTCTCCCCCTTCTCCCTTTCACCTTTCTGATGTCAGCGGTCTGTGTATGTTTCCGTTCACTAACGCATTTCTCCCGATCAGACGGCCCCTCCTGGCACTGGCAGTTCGGTGTGGGGCAAAAAAGAGCTTTTCAGGAAGTCCTAAGCCTTTAACTACTCGGAGTCCCGTAAACAATTCGTCGTAGAAGGAGGGGTGCCGCGTATTGAGGCAGAGGCTGGTAAGCGGGCATTTTAGGAAGTTCTAAGCCTTTAACTACTCCGCGCCCTGTCAACATTTCGTCGTAAAAAGAGGGTTGCCCCGTATTGCGGTAGGCTGTGCAAGCGGGTGGAATGCGAATTCCTTGCCCGCTTCTGGATTACGCGTGTAGTGGGGGCCTCCCGGCTGTGCACAGGGTTGCTGTTGGGCATGTCATGCATGGCATAATTGATTGGGTAGTAAAATAAAACAGAAAACAGACGACAGCTGCATTCAGGAAGAGTAGTTACACTTGGAACTGTTTTATGTTGTCCAGCGCCCTTCGCAGCTGCAGTGCCGTGAACTCAGTTACTATTTTCATTGTTGCCGTTATTGCTTTCTAATGCTTTAATTGCTGCAAGTGTACCAGGAATCTCATTTATTCCTCTATCGAGGGTGTTAAATCGGTGGATAAGGTATGACTCTCGTTGTTCACGTTCTCGATTTGATTTAAATCCCGTCTCTAAGAGCGTAACTGATAGTTTGTCGAATGCATGGTCGGGAAGATTGAGATGTTTTGATAGAGGTAGACTTGGGGCTGATTTCGCATGGGCTCTGTGATTATTGAAGCGGATCCTAAATGGTGTTTCTGTTTGTCCGATGTACTGCATACCACAAACGTTGCATTCAAGTAGGTATACCACATTAAAGGAATCGCATGTTAGGTTTTTTCGTACGTTAATGGAAAACTTGGATTGCTTGCTGGTTGCTCTGTCTGTTTCTCGCATCGCCTTACATACAAGACATGGTGGCTTTAAACAAGGGTGGCATGAATTATTGGGGGGTGATGTGTTAATTTGGGAGTGGACAAGGGTGTCTTTGAGGTTACGTGGTCGTCGGTAAACGACGCCTGGAGCGGATGGGAATGCGCGTTTCAGACGTTCACTTTGTTCCAGAATGTTGTAATGTCGTTCAAGGATTTTGTTTACAATGGGGAAGTTTGTGCTGTAAGTCAAGCAGACGTTTGTTCGTTGTGGATCTTCTCGTGGTGGTCGCTTCATAAGTAAGTCTTCACGCTTTAGTTTTCTCGCTTTTTGAACAGCGTCATTACTTACATGTGGGGGGTATTTTTGTTTCTCGAGCATAAGTTTTAGCCTCTGTGAGCTCGTGTCAAAGTTAGCGTCTCTAGAGCAGATTCGCTTAAACCGGTGAGCCTGGCTGTATGGAATACTGTTTTCACAGTGGCGTGGGTGATCGCTTTGGCCCAAGAAAAATCCTAAAAGTCATTCACAGGTTAACCTGGTTTTAACCCATAACGCATCGGCACCTAACGTAGCATCAATTTTCTGTAAACACCACAACATACTTATGCAGAGCGAACGCCTTGCAAAAGCGTTTCCAGAACCACTACGTGTTGTGTACAGACGAGGCAGAAATTTGCGAGATTTATTAACTTCCTCTAAAACCAGACAGAGCAATAACGACCAGGCGCTTGATTGCCGTCCTTGTAAAAAGCCCCGCTGTAAAGTGTGTGCACACATGACGACAACAACACTGGCAGCCAGTACTGCGACGAACTTCAAGTTAAAAATTAAGGGCAGTTTTACTTGTGATACTGCAAATGTCGTATATTTGCTAGAATGCTCAATCTGTCATGTACAATACATAGGTCATACTGAAACTGCTTTTCGATACCGTTTCAATAATCATGAAGCTCATGTGCATGCCCTTCCTAACTTACCGATTTCAAGGCATGTCACCGAGGCAGGTCATTCATTCAGTAACATGATAGCTACAATACTGGAATCGGGTTTTAAATCACACAATGAACGCGAAGTAAAAGAGTCATTTTTAATTCATAAATTCAAAACACTATCTGCCGGCATGAACGAGCGCCCGGGTACGCTTACTTGCATATTGCCTTAGTAAATCGCTTTTTTTTACTGCCAAGTGTATATTCTTCGCACGATGTTGGCCTATTGTCAAATATTACCTACACAATGTAGGTGGCCTTTGTCGCTTCACCATTTACTCGCATTCATTTTGCTCTGCCTGCTTTGTGATTTTGTTTATCTCTCTAAACTTCTTTTTCTTTTTTAAAGGCTTACTGAATGTTTTTAGGCTGTGTTTATCCCACAGAACGTATGACCAAGTGAGCTACTGCGTGCGCAGTTTGTTATTTTGCTGACCTGTTTCATTCCATACAAGTTGTAGGGTATCTAACACGTGCCAATTCACTATTGTATAATGATACGCGTTTTCAGCTGTATATACACTGTAGCCACGTACCTTTGGTGATATATAATCTTGTTTCCTATACTACTGATAATGACTTAGCCGTGTGATACGCAAAGAAGCGGCTTATATATGTGCCCTGTGTGCCATGTGTAACCATTCACTCCGACGAAGGCAGGCCCACCTGCCGAAACGTTAGTAAAACTAGTGTTTTTTCGCATGTTTGTCGACCTCTTTTTATACTGCATTTTCCACCGGATCCATTGAATATCACCCCACCATATTTTCCTGCTATGGATATCCGGAAGACAACGTCGAAATGCACCACCTGGAAGTATCCCAAGTTCGGAATAACCACGGCTATCTTGGGTGATTCACAGACAAAGTACCTGTTCCAATACTTCGACCCCCTGCTACAAGGAACACCGGCGTTCATAACGCAGTCGGGCGCGTTGGTCAGGGATGTCCCTTCACTGCTTGACCTAGTTCCTTCGTCGACAAGAACTCTGGTTCTACACGTCGGGAGCAACGACTTGGCAAAAAGAAGTGCTCAAGCAACCTTTCGTTGTTATCACAACCTTCTACACCTAATCCCTGAAGAGCGACCCGAAATAAGCCGTCTGTACGCCACGCTTGTCTTGCCAAGGGCCACGAATCAACGTCGCAGAAATAATAACCAAGTATTTGTCCATCGTTTCAACCGCGAAGCAAGCCATTTCAACAGCCTATTACGAAGTTTCTGCGAACGCTCTAGGGATTTGTCTTTTCTGGACCACATGTTTGAATGGCTGCCACCTGGACGAGTACTGGCAGCCGATGGACTGCATGTGAGCTTTGAGGGCGTCGCGCTGATGGCAAGTCACATACGCCAGCTTTGCTTCGACTCCCCAAGTGAAGCAACTTCAAATGGTTGGGGCGATGCTGTATCTTCGCCCCAGCACCTTCGGGGGCTTACCCCACAGAGAAGCCACCGCACTACGCCAGAAACCACCAAGACCCGCAAAAGGCAACCTGGGGCTATCCGGCCGACCAAAAGTATCCAGGATCATGCAAGTTCTTCTCGCAACAAACCCACCTTGAAGGAGCCACGCTGCAATGCCATGCTCGCCGAATCAACGCCTACAGCGTCCGCCAACCAGCGGTCATCGGATCATCCTTGTGTGCCCCGGAACGAGAAATGCTACTCCTGCTCTGCCCAGAGGAATTCCGCACCAGGAACATCAGCCAGCTTGGCTCCACAAGACCCACGAAAGACGGCAGTTTCCCTTACGGGCTCCAGGTACCCACTTCGACGCAAATATTCAGACGTTTTAAAAAGAAAACCGAATAATTGACTGCAGCACTCATTGTCGAATAGTATCCTGAGTTCAAAGTGTTCTAAGCAGTTTCAAATAATTAGGAAGTCTGTCGAGAAACGTGTCCGTTACGAGCTACATGTGTCTACTCTAGAAGCATATTTAGCGGCTTCCATTCCGCCTAGAGGTTTAAGTCTCTGTCTACAGCCAGCAACATCAAAGCTATCGAAGTGCAACGCGAGCAAGTGGTTTGACACCCTAAAGAACGCCTCACTTGAGCTAGTACACATTGTATTAAACCATTATCGATCTTCCGTGAAATCGCTGATAAACAGGGAGCGCCAACTACTCGATCAGTTTAGCCTTTCTCCAGAGGAATCATCGTCCCTAAGAGCATATGAGCAAAAAAAAACGTTCCAAGCTTAACGCACAGAAACGCAAAAAATCGCTCAGAGATGGTGTAAAACTTCGAAACTCAACGCCTCCATTTTCGGCCAAGGAAAGAACATGTAAACCTGCACCCGACCACATTAATAATATTTCAACTGCTATCTTATCTAAAGAAGAACTCAGACTTTTATCCCGTGGTTTAAGCTTCTGTCCAGCAAGTGGTAACTATAATGAATTTCAGTTATACAAAGATTTAGACAACTTCGCACGAAATATGAGACTACGCGAATATTTCTTCGATCAGCCGACTCCAGCCGACGATCCAACCGCTTTACCCTCGGCTAAACGTTGGACACCGGGGTCACAACGTGACAAACACTTGGACATATTTAATAAAGCAGTGCAGCGAGATATCATTCAAGCGTATAATGAACCCCAGTCTTTTCGTCGAAACCTATCGACCTTAGAAAGAAAAGCTATAGCAAACCTTGGCAAACGCACCGACATCACAATAAAACCTGCGGACAAAGGAGGTGCCATCGTTGTCATGGACACGACCAAATATATTGCTGAAGCGAACAGTCAGCTTGATGATAGGTCGTTTTATAAGCGACTCGAGGCCGATCCGACTGAGGATTATAAAGCGATATTAGACGGCACAATAAGAAAACTAATAAAGGAGAAAAAACTAAATGATAGGGCAGCTTCTCTAATCCCTCTTAGTCCGGCAGCTGGTAGGTTCTATTTGTTGCCGAAAATCCATAAACACAACAATCCTGGTCGCCCAATTGTTTCCGGCATAAGTACCGTGACAGAAAACTTGTCGCGTTACGTAGATAGCCTGATAAACCAGATACCCCCTACGTTCCAGTCATTTCTGCGAGATACTAACGACTTCCTTTCTGATATTGCCAACCTTATTATACCTAACAACGCTCTTCTTGTAACTCTCGATGTTGCGTCTCTCTACACAAGCATACCGCACTCTGATGGTATAAGGTCCGTGGCTGAGGCTTACGATCACTCCGCTCTCGACAAGTCCATTGATAGCTCGACTATAGCTATACTGCTTGAAATGATTCTTCAGTACAACAACTTTGAATTCAATGGAGTGCATTATGTTCAAGTAAGTGGTACGTCTATGGGTACTAAGATCGGGCCAAGCTATGCAAATATATTTATGGGATCCCTTGAGAACAAATTCTTGTTGGGTCGTTCACTAAAACCTTTTTATTATAAAAGATTTATTGACGACATTTTCATGATTTGGCCACATGGAGAGGAGGAACTTTTGTCTTTTATTTTGGACTTTAATAATGCTCGCCCTTCCATATCCTTTTCGCACACATATTCACCAGAGACCATGAACTTTCTCGATGTAACCGTTTGTCTCGATAATGCAAAATTGAGCACAAAACTGTACCGCAAGCCGTCTGATAGACAGAGGTATTTACACTTTCAAAGCAGCCACAAAAAGCACTGCAAATCCAGCATACCTTACAGCCAGGCCTTACGCTTTAAGCGAATTTGCTCTGAGCAATCTGACTTTGATAATAACTGTAACCAGCTACGCACTGCACTTCTTAAACAGAAATATCCACCCATGTTAGTCGATGACGCAGTAAGGCGTGCCGACGCACAAGACCGTACAGCACTCTGCATCCCCAAGAAAAATCCTAAAAGTCATTCACGGGTTAACCTGGTTTTAACCCATTACGCATCGGCACCTAACGTAGCATCAATTTTCCGTAAACACCACAACATACTTATGCAGAGCGAACGCCTTGCAAAAGCGTTTCCAGAACCACTACGTGTTGTGTACAGACAAGGCAGAAATTTGCGAGATTTATTAACTTCCTCTAAAACCAGACAGAGCAATAACGACCAGGCGCTTGGTTGCCGTCCTTGTAAAAAGCCCCGCTGTAAAGTGTGTGCACACATGACGACAGCAACACTGGCAGCCAGTACTGCGACGAACTTCAAGTTAAAAATTAAGGGCAGTTTTACTTGTGATACTGCAAATGTCGTATATTTGCTAGAATGCTCAATCTGTCATGTACAATACATAGGTCATACTGAAACTGCTTTTCGATACCGTTTCAATAATCATAAAGCTCATGTGCATGCCCTTCCTAACTTACCGATTTCAAGGCATGTCACCGAGGCAGGTCATTCATTCAGTAACATGATAGCTACAATACTGGAATCGGGTTTTAAATCACACCATGAACGCGAAGTAAAAGAGTCATCTTTAATTCATAAATTCAAAACACTATCCGCCGGCATGAACGAGAGCCCGGGTACGCTTACTTGCATATTGCCTTAGTAAATCGCTTTTTTTTTTTACTGACAAGTGTATATTCTTCGCACGATGTTGGCCTATTGTCAAATATTACCTACATAATGTAGGTGGCCTTTGTCGCTTCACCATTTACTCGCATTCATTTTGCTCTGCCTGCTTTGGGATTTTGTTTATCTCTCTAAACTTCTTTTTCTTTTTTAAAGGCTTACTGAATGTTTTTAGGCTGTGTTTATCCCGCAGAACGTATGACCAAGTGAGCTACTGCGTGCGCAGTTTGTTATTTTGCTGACCTGTTTCATTCCATACAAGTTGTAGGGTATCTAACACGTGCCAATTCACTATTGTATAATGATACGCGTTTTCAGCTGTATATACACTGTAGCCACGTACCTTTGGTGATATATAATCTTGTTTCCTATACTACTGATAATGACTTAGCCGTGTGATACGCAAAGAAGCGGCTTATATATGTGCCCTGTGTGCCATGTGTAACCATTCACTCCGACGAAGGCAAGCCCACCTGCCGAAACGTTAGTAAAACTAGTGTTTTTTCGCATGTTTGTCGACCTCTTTTTATACTGCATTTTCCACCGGATCCAATGAATATCACCCCACCATATATATATATATATATATATATATATATATATATATATATATATATATATATATATATATATATATACATTTTACGCGTACGATGGTGTTCTTTATACGAAGGTTAACTACCAATCAGATCAGCCACTCTGAAACAATGGTTTTCAGCGGGTTGTCTCACGGTGTAGACAATGACAGATGTGTATAAACATTAAGAATGTTTTCATACAGATAAGATGAAATAAAATGCCCTTTACTTAAAATGCCAAGCATTTGTAGCGAAATTCGGTGACCTTGAGCGTATCTATCTATCTATCTATCTATCTATCTATCTATCTATCTATCTATCTATCTATCTATCTATCTATCTATCTATCTATCTATCTATCTATCTATCTATCTATCTATCTATCTATCTATCTATCTATCTATCTATCTATCTATCTATCTATCTATCTATCTATCTATCTATCTATCTATCTATCTATCTATCTATCTATCTATCTATCTATCTATCTATCTATCTATCTATCTATCTATCTATCTATCTATCTATCTATCTATCTATCTATCTACCCACATACGACGTTTAGCTCTCCTGGCCGTTTCGATAATGGTATCGATACCGAACTTGGTACGACATAGCTTCACTGTATGAAGAATATGTTTGACTAGTCATAACATAAAAATCATGACATGTTTGCCATGAATGTCATGATTTACATTTCATGGTCCTGCAGCTCTTGCGGAAGTATTGTTCACATGGCATGTTGAAAAACTGGTATGGTACGACGTGATTACATGACGAACACAATCGACAGACCCTAAAATGAAAATTATGACATGCGTGTCATATAAGAACATGACTACATGCCGCGCTCACGTAGCGTTCTCGGCCGTTTCGCTCGCGTCACATATGCCAATTTTGGTGTTACAGTACGTGAATGGATGACGAAGGTATGTGACTGATGCTGTCACACCTGTCCCGTTAATTAGGGAGGCGATCACCGGGCTAATTCCAAGAGCCGAAGTATCGGCCCCCCGAACCGCACCACGAAAGCGTGGACAATTTAGAAGTGGTCCTTTTTGGCGCGCCAGCGGACGCCGGCTGTGGCCCAAAGAACAAGTCAGAGCCGAGAGTTGATAAACAAACAAATTATATTCTCAATAATGGCAGATCGAAAATAATACACAAAAATGCACACTCCACAATAGTTACATACAATACGTCACCAAACAAACGACGTGCTACACAGTACAATCAAGCACACTTGAAACAACGGACACAGACAACAATACGCACTACAATGCAGTCGCATGCATTGGACAACCAAGACACTTAAGGACTAAAGAAATAGAAAACCTATTCAGTCCAAAGTCCTTGGAACAAAAGTCTGAATGATACTCTTCCGAGAATCACTCACTCAAAGTCCAGCGTTGTTGTCGTTCCGTAGCTCTCGAAGTTTCTCTTCCAGGAAACCTCGCGTCCTCAAATGGCCACTCTCCAAGCTTCAAGCTTCTTCGCCGGAAATCCGTCGGCTTCACACACGCAGCTGTTGCCCGCGTCTTCGCTCGATAGCGGTAAACCCACGCTCTTGCCTGTAGCTCGAGCCGTCCCTACGGACCAAAACTTCGCCGACTACACGGCGGACTCTCTACGCACTCTGGCGCTCACTTCCGTCTCCTCCTGTTCTGTCACTACGGGCAGAACCTTCGCCGACTACACGGCGGAATTCCTACGTGCTCCTGCGCTAACTTTCTGTCTTCTCCTGATCTCTCATCTCGGCCGCTCGATTAAATACCTTCCGCGCCACCTTCCAGAACGTTCTTCTCATTTCGTCGGCGCGATGCGCAGCGAAGGCTGGGGAGAGGTGCGAGACGGTTTGACTGCCCTCCCCGGAGGATGATTCAACTCGGTATGACCCCGCCCCGTTCGTTCTAGAAAAATCGCGGGCTTGCTGGGCCGCCGATGCGGGGTGAGGAGGTTCGTCTGCGACGCCACGCTTCCGCGGGGAGAGCGCGCGCCCGGGGAGCTTTGGATGTTTGTTTTCTTTTTTTTTCCTTTTTTTTCTTTTGATTTCGCGGCGTTTTTTCCGCGCGTTACCGCAAGAATTTGCGGCGCGCCTATTTTTAGCGCTCGTTCTGTGACAGATGCAAACGTGATAATCATGAAATTTGTGTCCTGTAACGACATGACTACATGCCACGCTCATGTTGCGCTGGTGGCCGTTTTGCTAGCTTCACTTATACCAAATTTGGTATTGCGGGACATGAATGAATGAAGAAGGTATGATACTGGTGCAAACATGATAATCACGACATGCGTATCACGTAACAACATGACTACATGCCACACTCTTTTTATTTATTTATAGAGAACTGCGGACAAAAAGTCCAAGCAGGGTGAGCATACATGAAACACAATAAATAACAGAATGAAACAAGGTTGCAAAGCGTTTTTTACACAATTTCTTTGCATATAACACACAGGGGTTATGACTTAATAAAAGTAACAATTGAACAACAAGGTGGTAATACAATTAAAGGAAGTCATGGAAGCAGAGTATTTACACAAATGGTCAAGGGCGTTGAGGAAATGCTTCGGTTAGTTTATTCCAATCATGTATTGTTTGTGGGAAGAAGGAGTACCAAAAAGTATCTGTCCTTGCGAAGATTGGCGTTAGGGAATGAGGATAGCGGTGTCGAGTAGGTCTGCTTAACAAGGGGGATACGTATGCTGCGGTGTCTAAGGGTAGCCTGTGGTTTACTATGTCTGAAAGAAACTGTAGCCGACTTTTTTTTTTCTTCGAATTTGTAATAGTTCTATACCATTTGCCGTTAGTAATGCAGTGGGGGAGCCGGTTGACATAAATTTACTATATATGAATTGCACTGCTTTTCTTTGAAATATTTCTAGGTTTTGAACGTTAATTTTTGTGTGGGGATACCAAACTATGGAGGCGTACTCAAGTTTAGGCCTAATTAAGGAAAAGTAAGAGAGGAATTTAACACTAGGCGGAGCAGTCTTGAGCTTGTGGCGGATAAGGCATAATTTACGGAAAGCGGCCGAGCAGATGTTATTTATGTGCAAATTCCAGGATAAGGTACTTGTTAACGTTAAGCCTTAGTATTTATAAAAGGCTACATCAAGTAAAGGTGCTTCAGTTAAATTATATGTGTAGTCTAATGGGAGTTTTTTTCGCGTTATGGGGAGATACACACATTGGTTTGCATTAAGAAGCATTCCCCATTGTTCGCACCATTTTGATACATTGCCTAAGTTAGTATTAGGGTCATACTGGTCACTAATGCAGGTTACATCTCTAGACAAAACACAATCGTCAGCAAATAGATGAATTTGTACCGGGGTGCTAATTATATTGCCAATGTCATTAATGTAGACCAGAAACAGAAGGGGGCCTAGTACGTTCCCCAGCGGAACGCCAGAAGTCACCGGAAGGCAGCCCGATTGTTTTAGATGCGGAGCATCTAATACTCGAGGCTTGTAGTGCGGCGCCGTCCGCAAGCTTCCTCCTCCTTCTTCCACCATCTGTGCATCCCTTCCTCCTCTACACACCGCGCGCGCTTTACTCCTCCACCATCTGTGCACCCTTCCTCCTCTACACACCGCGTGCGCTTCTCCTCTTCACGAACATTCGCTAGCTGTATAATGTAGCGCGCATGCGCCGTCACGCTTCGAGAACATCGGCAGCTGACGCGCGCGCATGCGCCGTCGCGCTTAGAGAACATCGGCAGCTGACGCGCGCGCATGCGCCGTTGCGCTTCTCCCCCTTCTCGAACATTCGACAGCTCACAGTGCATGCGCCGTCGCGCTGTATATATACTCAAGGTCGGTGCTCGCTCGCTCAGTTGCCGCTCGTCGGTGGGTTTGTACGGCGCGTCGACGTCCGAGGTCGCAATGATCGACGTCCCTTCGACCAGCGCCGGCCAAAGTGTTGGCGGAACCGCAACCAAGTCGTCGTCCGAAGACAAGGCAGTGCGGAGAAGAGCTCGCGACGCCGAACGTAAACGTCGGCGTCGAGCGGAAGATTCTCAACTTAGAGAACGTGAAGCCGCTGAGAGACGTCAGCGTCGAGCAGCAGCACCGGATTCGGCCGCTTTGAAACGTAAGCGTCGACAAGAGGACCCGGACTTTCGAAAACGGGAAGCCGAGTGCAAGCGTCGGCGACGAGAGGCCGATCCCGATGCTGCCCGCGAGCGCAAGCGCGCCGAGGTAGCGGCGTGGCGCGCCAAGCAGTATGCCACGCCCAACGCTCGCTTCAAGCGCGACTTCCTCGACCGAAGCTTCGGCCACACCTGCAACGTGTGTGATCGTCTTTGGTTTTAACACCCCGTTAACCAATTATATGCTCCGCATCCTCCTCAGTGTTCCCCCGAGGGAAGCTGCGGGCAATTTTTTTTCTCCTACCTAAACATATTGGTTGCGATTGAGTAGATAAGTTGAGATCCCGGAGATAAATAATTCTGGTATGCCGACTAACCGAAGCTTTATAATTAGTTTATCGTGTGGAACTGTGTCGAATGCTTTACTGTAGTCTAAGAATATTACATCAATTTGGCCAATCAAGAAAGCTGCAAAGGCATGAAAGATAGTAACCAATTGTGTTGTAGTAGAAAATACTTTTTGAAACCCATGTTGATGATTTGTTAAAACTGAACGTTCTTCTAAGAATTCATTTAATTTATGAGCTATCATGTGTTCGATAAGCTTACAGCATGATGATGTTAAGGACAACATGATGCGCTCGCGGCCATTGCACTAGCTTCACATATGCCAAATTTGGTATTACGTAACGTCAATGAATGACGAAGGTATGTGAATGGTGCAAACATGATAATCATGAGATGCGTGTCATGTGAGAACATGACTACATACCACAGTCAAGGCGCCAATACATTCCGGTAGGACGAGGTGAGCGTGCTCGCCGGCGTTCATTTTTCGCGTCACGCCGGCGTTGCCACCCTAGGCGCCGGTACTGCCATACACTCGCAGGTGCGCTTCGCTTCGTTGCTTTGACACATGCGTGTTTAAGCGCGTATGGCGTCCCTCCATCACAAAAAGAGGGAGACGCAGTGCTGTCTGGGTAACGCATCGGTGCGAAATGCAACATGTCGCATCTGGCGCCGGTTGCCGTCGGGCCACGCCCACGCCGTGCCGTCTGGCATGCGACTATAGAGTGCTCGCATTTTGCTTAAGTAGCGTCGCTGTGCCCAGCGTGCGTCAACGCTACATTGGAGTATATTGGGCGCTTCATGATGTGCTCGAAGTCATTTTGCTAGCTCCAGATTTATCAATTTTTGTGTTACATGACATCAATGAATGACGAAAGCAAAAGACTGGTGCAAACACGATAATACTAAAACGTGTGTCATGTAAGGACATGACAAGATACCACGCTCATAGCGTGCTTGCGGCCGTTTCGCTAGGTTCACATATACTAAATTTGGTATAACGTGACGGGAATGGATGACGAAGGTAAACAACACACCCAAACATGATAATCATGACATGGAAGTCATGTATACGGCATTGTTTACCTCCACCTCGTAACGTTGTGCTGACTTTAAAGTGACATATCAATCTTTCTCATTCGTGCTTCGCATATCATCGATTCCCAATGTACGTGGGATCTGCCATTTTTTACATATGCTTTCAACAGTGTGAGTTTTTTGATGGTATCCGAATACAAATACTTTGTGCTACGAATATAAAATCATTCAAGGTGGAACAAACAAATTCGTTATGTTACAGCTGATGCTTATAAAAATAATTCTTTTTAGGGACAACATTACTTTTGGTTACGCCTGCTGCAAGAAAATTAGCATACCATTCTATTGTCCTTGTAGTCTTAGACTATATGCTGCTGCTATATAGAACGCCTACACAAAAGGTAATATCCTGAAGCTAGAAAGCGTACGAGAATCAGCCAAACAGTTCATCTACAATGATTCCCGACGAAGTTCAATACGTTACCTGCAAACTTTAGATAACCACCGCCATCAGATGAAAGAAACTCCTCATCAGGTTTAAAATTTGTTGATCAGTTAAAGGAGAAACACAATAACGTCAACACTAGTGAACTTATTTCGTTGTCCTCTGGTTCTTCAACGCGCCAAAAGCTCGAACTAACTATCAGTGCTTCCCTTTCTTATAACGACTGCTTCAACTATTGCTTCCTTCCGAGTATAGCAACAGATTGGAGTGACTTTAGCAGGAAAACTTTTCTAGCAACTTCTTTCTCAACGTTTTCACTGTTTCTTGATGGCTGAAACACGATCAGTCATTATTCATAGTTACTGTCTATTTGCACCTCCATTGCCTGTTGCTTCGTTTCATTTGCACTTATGGTAAAGGTTTGCTTGGTCATTGAACATGGATTTGTTCTCTTTAGTAAATGTGCGTATTTTGTCTTTTATATTACTAAAAGTATTATTCAAATTATTGCAATATTCTTGTACCTATATCATAATGTATTTTCATTCCTACGTTGTATCCCACTCAGCTAAAACTCCTGAAGGGGTTGTAGTACCAAGAAATAAAATAAATAGTGTGAACGGAGAAATAACAGTAGCGCTCACAATGTTTCCGCACTTCACTGAGCGGCTTCTTGTTTCACCCTGCTGTGGTTGGACATTTACTTTAGCAGTATAATAAATATTTCAGTTTGGCTATGCAGTATACAGCCATAACAATAGTTAAGTAATGAAGTGATAACTAATGGAGCAATGAGTAAATAATACTTCAATAATAAGTTCATTCACAAGTCAATATTGATTAAAAAGTGAGGGCACAAATATCCATTTTTTTGGTACCATGTTCATGCGCATGGCAATTTTGAAGAGCATACTTTAATCTCAGTTTTGATCTGAAAGCACTGTGGTTAGGTGGCACTTCGACAGCATTAACAGAGCTAGCAGTAAGAAAGTAAAATCGCAACAGTGACAAAGGCATGTGTTTTACTGCCTATTTGCTGTGTGCGTTCTATTAAAACCGCCGCGTGGTACCCATAATGGAGTGCCGGCTAGCGAACATGAAACCACTTATGCCTGTCAAGCTGGCAACTGCGATTTATCCTTCAGTTTAAGTATGAGATTGCAAGCAAATAGCGCAGCCTACTTGTTTTGCACCATGTTAGCGACGAAGGAATAGTGGGTGATCTCGACGCCCTTGACTTGTCCGCCAGTGCCTGAGCTGAAGGCGATAGCGGCCAGCGTGTTTGGAGGATCCAGCACTGCCACCTCGCGAAAGCCTTTGTTGTCCAGGTGCTCGAAGCCGAGGATCGAGATGAAGCCTTCGGCCTCACCCAGCACGAAGCGGTTCTGCGCGTGAGACGAATTTCATTCTCGGGTTTGAAAAAGGACTTTGTGACATGCAATACAACAAAAGTACCCGGATTACGTTATAGAAACTTCCACAATAGACCGTCGCCGTTATTTTGAGCCTATTGTCCAAGGGTGTCGTGTAAGCATAATAAAGAGAGCGTGCGCATACGCACGCACGAACCCACACATACAAACACACAGGCACACACACACCGCACACCATAGAGCACTCTTGCACTAAAGAAAATGTATATGTAAATGACGTCCGTGGCAAAAGGCCGTAGACATGACATCATTCTTGGCATAAACTTCACAAGGATGCTGTAATCGTGAGGAAAAAATAATAATCAGCTACTAAATGTAATTTCAATTAAGTGGCTAGAAGGAGCAGGAACTTTCAAAATGTAGAATGGAAATTAGTGGAATAGTTAGTTATGTTCCCATTGGCAAGAACAAACTGTTTGAAGAGATATATTTTGCGTACCAGGGTTTGTATAGAAACGCTGGTATACAGACGCTTTTGAGAATATATTGTTTCGGGGGTGAGAGTGTGAATTTAACAAATATATTTACAGAATATACTAGGAGAGTTAGAGGCACCTGCAGCCAAGATGGCGGAGAAACAACACTTCTGTGATGGCTATCGTAACGGGCCTTTTGAGGCAGTTGCCAGCCATATAGACGCTCCCGTGCAATTTTTTGGACGGCTTGAGCCCGAGAAGTGGCATCCCGAGCGTATTCTATAATTGTTTGCGTAATTGATGGAAGAAGAGCCTCGAAGGGTAACACTAGATGACGGCCAAATAATTATTAAAAGGGAGAAAATCCAGCGGTGTCTTGGCGTCGCAAATTGTATGCAAACGTCCCAAAAGGCAAAGTAATATCACAATAAAGGTGATCTTTGGAAACGTACATAAAGAACATTGTTGTCAAAGTTCAATTGACGCGCTCGGTAAGATTGTCGGTGTTATGCCGTGGGGAGGTTGTGACGAGTCGACACGAGCGAAGGATGTCGCTAACAACATTTGAAAAAAATTGGCGGATTCCACATAGAGCGGGATTCGATGATATGCGAAGCACGAATAAAAAATGTTGAAATATCCCTTTAAAATCAGCACAACGTTACGAGGTGGAGATAAATGATGCTGTGCATGGCTCCCGGACTTCCGTGTCCTGATTATCATGTTTAGATGAGTCGTTTACCTTCACGTCACGTGATACCAAATTTAGTATATGTGGAGCTAGCAAAACGGCCGCGAGCATGCTATGAGCGTGGTATGTTGTCATGTTCCTACATGACACGTGCGTCCGGATTATCATGTTTGCACCAGTCATATATTTCGTCCACCGTTGACGTCACATAACACAAAATTTGGTATATGTGAAGCTAGCAAAATAAGCGCGAGCGCATCATGAAGGACCCAATATACTTCAATGCAGCGTTGATGCGTGCGCACACTGGGCACAGTGACGCTACGTTAACAAAACTTGAGCACTCATTTCACAACGGCAACCGGCGTGAAACGCTACATGCTGAATTGCGCACCGATGCGTTACCAAGACAATACTTCGCCTTTCTCGTTTCGTGACGGAGGGATGCCGGACGCTCCGAAACGCTCATGCATCAAAGCAACGCAGCGCGGCGCGCGCCTCCGCGTATATGGCAGGACCGACACCTGCAGCATGGCAAAGCCGGCGCGACGTGACGAAAGGAACACCGGCGAGCACGCTCAGTGTGCCACGTCGGAATGCATTGGCGCCTTGACTGTGGCATCTAGTGATGTTATCACATGACACACCTCATGATTATCATGTTTGCATCAGTCACATACCTTCGTATTCCATTGGCGTCACGTAGTACCAAATTTGCCATATGCGAAGCTAGCGAAACGGCCGTCAGCACATCATCAGTCTGATACGTAGTCATGCTGTTACATGACACGCATGCCGTGATTATCATGTTTGGATGTCATTTACCTATGTCATTCATTCGCGTCGCGTAATACCGAGTAGGTACATGTGAAGCTAGCGAAAAAGTTGCAAGCGCCTCATAAGCGTAGCGTGTAGTCATGTTGTTACATGACACGCATCTCATGTTTATCATGTTCGCACCAGTATCATACCTTCGTCATCCATTCACGTCACGTAATACCAAACTTGGTATAAGTGAAGCTAGCGGAACGGCCGCCAGTGCATCATGAACATGGAATGTAGTTGTGTTGTTATATGACACGCATCTCATGATTATCATGTTTGCACCAGTCACACACCTTTGTCACACATTCACTTATTGTAATACCAAATTTGGTATATGTGACGCAAGCGAAACGGCCGCGAGTGCAACATGAGCGTGGCATGTACTCATAATCTTACATGACAAGTATTTCATAATTTTCATGTAAGGGTCTGTCGCTTGTGTTCGCCATGCAACCATGTGCTCAGATTTGGGTGCACGTTAAAGAACCCCAGGTGGTCGAAATTTCCGGAGCCCTCCACTACGGCGTCTCTCATAACCATATGGTGGTTTTGGGACGTTAAATCATACATATCAATCAATCGCCATGCAATCATGCCATACCATATCAGTTTTGCAACATGCCATGTGAACAAAACTACCGCAAAAGCTGCAGGACCATGAAATGCAAATTATGACATTCATCACATACATATCATGACTTTCATATTATGAGTAGCCAAGTGTGTTCTTCATACGGTCCCGTTATGCCATACCAAGTTCGGTATTGATACTATTACGGTATTGATACGGTATTGATACCATTTGAGGCCGAAGAGATGGCTAGTACCTGTAAGGACATGGTGGAGATTCTAACCCGTTCCAAGGAAAAAGAGCTCGCGGTCAAAGCAGGGTGTGACGGTTCCGTGGTGGTGGAAACGGAGTTAAGGTTAACAGAGTGTTCCACGAGGATTGAACCTTGCAGCCCTACAGACGATATCGATGAGCGTCAGAGGCGAACGAAAGGCTCCAAAGTTGGCACTAAGAAGTGCTCCAAACGGAGAAAGCGTCCGAAAAGCGGAAGCGCGGCAAAGCTCGCAATTAGCGCGGTGAATTTGACGAGGACCTTCAAACGGCGTGGCGGATTTGCGAGAAAAGGCCCGTTGACTTCTCTGACTGGCTTGAATCGCATATGTCTGAGCGGCCGGAGAGTAAGGAAAAGAAAAGCGCAATCCACGCGGCCGTGGTCTAACGATGAACCGATAGGCAATCATCAGGACTGTGCGCGCGAGACAGCGGAGGAGCATATCAATGATGAAGAACGTCAGAGTGGGACGAAAGGCTCCCAAGTCCGCGCAAAGAAGCGTGCACAGGGGAGAAAGCGTCCGAAGGGCAACGGTAGGGCAAAGCTCGCGATGAGCACAACGCGTTTGAGTAAGGGCTTCAAACGGCGGAGTAAAATCGCGAGAAAAGTGCCGTTGTCATCTCTGACGGGTCTGTATCGTATGCGTCCGAGCCGCCGGAAAGGAAAAGCGCATCGTACGCGGCAATGTTCGAATAATAAATTGCTAGGCAATCATCAGCACAGTGCGCGCGAAATATCTAAGAAGCATGTGGGTGCTGATGAGCATCAGAGGAAGGCGAAAGGCTCCGTAGAAGGCACCAAGATGCGTGAAAACGGAGAAAGCGTCCTAAAACAGGCAATAGAAAATCGCGACGCGTTTAAATAATGCGTTCAAATAGCGGAGCAAAATTTCGAGAAAGTTGCCGTATCACAAG
The DNA here is from genome assembly GCF_043290135.1 of Rhipicephalus microplus. Taxonomy (NCBI): domain Eukaryota; kingdom Metazoa; phylum Arthropoda; class Arachnida; order Ixodida; family Ixodidae; genus Rhipicephalus; species Rhipicephalus microplus. The sequence continues at coordinate 185,671,152 of NC_134704.1, read as the reverse complement.
TGTCCGAGGGGCCGAAGACCAAGTAAAAGAGTAGTGCATTGTGCGCGTAAGTGGTCAGAGAGAAAGGGACGGGTCCGTTGTCGCGGTGCCTTAGACGGGGTGTGGAACACAGAGGTCGGTGGGTTTCGCAAAGTAGCAGGAAGAGACGACGGCAAGTCTGCTCCGAAGAACGTCGCGGGGTTAGGTAGCAAGGCGATTCACTTATACGTGTGTTGTACACCCCTCTTGCCGAGAAGATTGTTCCGGGTGCGACCACCACGAGTTCAACTCAAATTTCTTGAGAACAGCTTTAAGCTTCTCAAGGATATTGACTCAGGACTGTTGAAAGGAATGCTTTGTTTGTTTACTTTATTGTTTTTTACATTACTAGTTTGAACTTTTCTTTCGTTACCGCTCTATCGTTTCAGCAGCATATATGCGTTGTATATACATCTATCGGAAAGATAGTGATACGCATTAGAGCCAGTCGCAGGGCTTAAGAGATGCGCCTTAAGAAGTGTAGTCGGAAGCGGCGTTGTAAAGCAAAGAGTACAACAAAGAGCACAGCTGGCTTGAAGAAACTTGGTAAACATTCAGAGGGCAGTTTACAGAATTAGGAATTTGTCGTCAGCACCGAAGTTGCTTTGCATGCGTCCGAGCCGCCAGACAAAATGAAAAAGAAACAGCAGGGTTGGTGAAAAAGCAAACGGAAGAAAGGGGACCGTCAGCCTTTCGTCTCTCTATTGACAGCATGTTTGATGGGCCGCGTCAGTGCGACGTCCGTGGCTCGCTAATAGTAACTGAGCGAGAGTGAGAGCTCTAGTTGCCACCGAGGAGCTTTGCGGAGGTCGGAGGCGAAGCGAATGGGTTTTGCTATTGTTCCGCTTCCCCTTCGCCAAGACAGACCCACAGGATGCGACACCATGCGCTTGTCTGAAAAGGGAGTAGATAGCCCTAGGCTTTTGACGATGTTCACTGGTAAATTCAGTTTGTTTTGCAGTTTGAATTTGACAGTTTAGGTTTGTCTTGGGTTTTAGAATATGTCCTTTATTTATTAGGCATACGTTTTCTTAGGTAACCCATTTTCGGTTTTGTTCATTTCTTTGGGCGTTGTACGTTTTTCTAACGTAAGCATTGTGCGTCTACTTAAATGACACGCATAGGAGCCTGCGTCATGGTAGATACGTGTAAATGAGCAGGGGCGACGTTATGAACTAGGTACAACTGAGCAAAGAGACGCAAAGATACTCCTTGCGAGTTTTTTCAGGGTCCATGCGAAGGATTCTTTTGTTTTATTGTTTTGTTCGCATGTGTCTGGTATGGAAGTAAAAAAAGCTAGTTCATGAGTTTATATGTATGCTTTCTGGGAGTAGTAACCGCAAGGGGAAGTAAACTTGAAGTTCATCCACGCAGGTGCAGCATCACAGTTGTCTTTCGTCAGCTCTGGGGAACTGACGACTAGCTTTGGCGGCACAAAATTTTGTGAACTAGAACATAGCGTGAAGCAAAACGCTTTTTTATGAGTATGAGGCCTGGTAGGTTACAGCGGATTGCTCACGCTAGCACATGGGTATGCTAATGGGAACGCAACACTTGACAGTTAGTTTTCTTGAAAGCAGTGAGTGGGAAGATTATTCTCGAATTGGGATTAGGAGTTTAGGCGAAAGCTCAGAAAAACCTTCCGATTGCTCCTTTGTGTTGTGATACTACTTAAGGAAGGTTGTTTTGAAGAATTTGTAGGACTCGATGCGTCTCAGGGTGGGCAGGGTGCCCTCCCGTGCCTGTGCTGGTGTGTATAAATGCTTTTCCCAGAAGAGAGCCACAGGGAACAAGCGGGAAAGAGTCCTTGGCTAGGCGTCACCGGCCGTGGCCTGGAAGGCGGCACCACACTACGACACTTCGGGCAACCTGTGCAGTTGGTCACCCTAAGGTCGAATCTCCCGCCGGTGGACAAGCTGTTGTGACTGGCGACGTAGCTGACGAGGGAGCGGCGCTCTTTGGATCTTCAAACAAGTAGCCGACCGGCCGGCTGCCTATGACCGCCAGGCATTGTCCCTCCTAGCCGGAGGGTGAGACGTCGTGTCGCCCCGACGCGGTAAGTGGTTCGGGAGAGGACAACGAGTACAGCATCTCCCTTGGAAGAGACCGCGGCGGCCGCCGCAAATCGCCTCGCTAATTAAGCGGGCAGTTCGGTGGACCCTTTGAAGCATGCTGTCAGGAGCTTGGGACCCCTCAACCAGCAGCACACACACGACGACGAAGAGCCCCGCTGGCACCACCTTAGATTGCAGCGATCACGGCTCAATATTAGACGTTCAGATGGGCCGTGCATGCTCATCCCCCTCGCCAGATGTGTGTGATGTGTGATTGGACAGTACCATGTGCACGTGTTCCCTGATCTAAGGATCTGGGGAGCACATACCCTTTATAATAGGCCACCCGGCTCATTCGAGGGAGCGCCATGTAGAGGAACACCAGATTCGAGAGCTCGCCATGCAAGAAAGAGCTCGTCATGTACGAGAGCTCACCTTGTATTTAATGTAAATAAGCCCTCTTCAAGCCTCCCTTTCTCCTGCCTCGACAACTTCATCCCAAACCTCCGGTGCCTGCGAACACCGGTGGCAATAGTAGGCACTCGATTGCATCGCAAATCTTCGGCATGGATAGACGTACTTACGTGTTACTTTAAACGACGGTAGTCTGAGCAGAAGCGCCAGCTGCCTCCCTTCTTCTGCAGTAGCATGACCGGCGATGCCCATAGACTGCACAATCGTTTTATGACGTCTTTCGTGAGCATTTTTTTAGCTTCGTGCAAAATAAATTGTAGCTCAGCATGAGACACGCAATAAGAACGTCGTCGGATGAGACTGGTGTCGCAGCGTTGATCCTATAAGTTATGAAGGATGTCAGACCCAAAGGGTGGTCATCAAAGTGAAAGATGTTACGGTAGGATTTTAGAAGGCACCGGATATCAGCTGTCTGCGCTGAAGGAGGTCAGCTATGATAATATTGTCGACTTTGGCATCTGATCCACTCTGCCAGGAGGAGAATAGAGGACGAAGAAGCGTCAGCAACGAGCGCCGAAACGGCAGCGTCGATAGAAGAGACTTTTGCCAAAGTGTTACCATCCAGGATAACCAGAGCACACAAGGTAAAATTTAGCATCAAAGAGATGCTGCATTCTCGTGGCTTCTTTGAAAAGTGTGTGAAGCCGGGCAACATTTTTGGCCAGCAAATTGTCGGCAACAAGTGTCAACATAAATTTTTGGACTCGCATTCTGTGATTACAGCACAATATGGGTTCAGGTCTGGCGTATCGACGGAGACAGCGCTGTTGCATCAAAAAGAGTTGATACTGGGCAACATTGAAGCAAGAAAGCTAACATTAGGCGTATTCATAGACTTTACGAAGGCGTTCGACAGAATTGATCACCAAACCTTGTTAGAAAAATTGTTTTATTACGGGATTAGAGGCATCGCGCTCGATTTATTAGGAAGCTACCTTAGTTATCGGTACCAGTGTGTGTCTATAAATAGGCAAACATCTATGCCCCAAAAAATCAAACGCGGTGTACCACAGGGAAGCATATTAGGACCTCTTCTATTTAACCTTTATATCAATGATATTGTAAATGTGGATCACTCAATAACGTACATTATTTATGCAGATGATACAAGCTTATTCTTTACGGGAACAAATATAGACGATTTGATAAAAGCAGCTAATAAAACGTTAGTCAATTTTTCGAAATGGTCCTGCCAAAATTCGTTACAGATCAACAGCTCTAAAACCAAGGCCATTCTTTTCCGTGCGAAAGGAATAACATGTACGTACACACAAAAACTGATGCTAAATAATTTCAATATCGAACTTTCAGAGACTGTCAAAACTTTGGGCGTCATCTTTCATCAACATATGTTCTGGAATTCTCACACTGAACAATTGTGTATTAAGCTAAGAAAAGCCCTTGGCGTGCTGAGAAGGTGTCAGTCGTTTCTACCGCTCCCCCAGAAACTTCTTATCTTTAATACGCTTTTTTGTTCTCATCTACGCTATTGTCAGTTGGTATGGGCTTCTGGAACTGAAACATCAAAACAAAAGTTGTATACACTTCAAAAAAGCGCTTTGCGGGCTGTTGCAAATATAGGTTACAGAGAACACACATCCCATTTATTTGTCAAGTTTAAAGTTTTAAAATTTTGTGTGGCATATGAACATAACTTGTTGTTGTCTTTGAGGTCTGAAATTCGAAAGAATTGCGCAAACCTGAGAGGCTTAGCACATTTACAGCCGAAAATTTTGTTGCGTCCGATGCGGAGTTCTGAACACTGGCACATCGCCCGACCGCGAACAAATTACGGACTCCAAATGCTAAAGCACTCTGTTCCTCATATACTAAATAAGTTCAAGCTCACAGAACAGCAATTGCGTCTCCTTTCAAGTAGTGACATATTAAACCTGTTTGTATAAGGAACTATAAACCCAGAAAAATTACACCCAGTACTTGTAAATGCATGAAATTTTAAGTGTACCCCTTTCTGTTATAGCGTCTTATATTGGTTGCCTTTTTCCCCAAAAATTGTTTGTTTGTAAACACCCAAGTGTGCATCTATTCTGTACTTCATAAACAACCACTAGAATGTTATTTTCTTTTCTTTTTTCTTTCAATAATACGTGAGCACCGTATGGAGCTTGGTGTGCCATTGTTTCTGTTGCCTTGTACAAATGGGAGGTGGGGCTAGTCAAGCTGCTATAGCGCAGCTTTTTTCCTACTTTCCATGCCACAATTGTTTCTTGTTTGTGTAAATCACGGTGTATCGTTGTGGTGAAATAAATTTCAACTTTCAACTTTCTTTCAACATGTAATGACCATCGGGAAATGAATGAACAGAGTTCATCGGGAAATGAATGAACAGAAGTTCACGTAGGCAACGGCTTGAGGTGCTAAGCGAACGTGATCTACACAACACAGGCGTGGTTGAGCTGGGGTTAGGTCGTCATGGTAACACGGTAAATCAAGTTCAAGCATGTTTGTTCCACAATCAATAAGAGCAGAGTGGGCAAAGTCTGTGTCGAGGATAAGTTTGTGGGAGCATTTTTCGAGCACAGCATATAATACAGTATACAGTGGAGCGATTGGCAACACATATTCGCAGCTTTCACAGATGCTGGCGTCGCCATGTGGCATCCGTTGTAACTGTCGTTTAGGGGATGCTCACGCAGCCAGCCCATGCCATCGTTCAGTCGACCGAACTTTGGCGGCTTGCTGGTGCTTTATATCTTGTCGCTGGGAATTTTTACTGCAGTTATTGTGAAGTCAGACAGTTACTGCGAGTTGTAGTAGCATTGATAGCATTGACTTGAGCTTTATTGCTTGCTTGCTGAGCTAGAAAAGTCCCAAGATATGTTGGATGCTGTGCAGACGCCGTGCATTCAAAGGCGAGATTTCCTGCTTTGCACGAGCACGGCCACTTGGTCTTCCGCGGCCATGGCACGAGCAGCGTTCACAAAGCTGTACACCACATCAGACGATGTGCCTGGTGTTGTAAACTTCTTTTCCTTTAATATACGCCGCACAGGCATTTCTCAACACGCAGGGTGGGATATAATACTTGCTAGAGTTAATGACATTATCGGCAAAGCCTTGACAACATGGGTGCTGCAGCCGGAAATACTACATATAGGTCTAAGTGACGGGCACACCACTGGCGGTTGCCAGCACGCCGGCTGCACGATCCCCCAAACGACATCTATGTTGGGCTTGCACCAGAGGCGATGAAAGTTGCAAATAGTTGCTTGCATTCTAGGCGATGAAAGTTGCAAATACACGCAGAGCACATTGTAAGCACGAGAGACGTGCCCTGGTTGGGGATCTGGTTTAGTGGTACTGTGGGTGGCATTAAAACTTTCCTAAGGCGGCAACGATGTTCTGAATTTTTAACTGATATGTGGCCATGTGTCTACGAGTGCAACAAAGGGTGTGCTGTCTACTTCAACGTCAATAAGGTTGCGTCTAGACGGTGGCGTGGTCCGAAGATTTGGCAGGCAAGTGGTCGATGCAACATCACCTCCGGGAGATGCATCACGTAGTTTTCCCGCGGCAGGTGTTTTGGCCGCGACGTTGGACAGCAAAATTGGGGCGAGAGATGTAACGACTGACGGAAAAGCTGCGAATGCGACTGGTGAGCCTGTTGAGACAGGGACCGATGACGATAAGGCAGCATAGAAAGAACTCATTCGCTGGTGGCGTGATGTGATTCCCGGTGGGTAAAACGCTCATGATCTCTCTTTGGGCGATGGTTGTACACATAGGATGCCTGATGCAGACACCACCATGTGTTACAATGGTAGGCCACGTGTCTGATACGGCGGCAGTTGAAGCAAATCGGACAACCGTCACAGGTTCTTAATTTGGCTGGATTGCTAGGGCGCACCAAAAGGTTTTGACTTTAGGCATGTGAAACAAGGGATCGACGACGGTCGATCGGCTGAGAGGGAGCTGTACTGCACTCGGAGGAAAGTGCAGCATGGGAACGCTCTTGTCGCTCAGTGGCATGTACCAGTGGCATAATTTGAGGGCTATAGTTACAGGAATGGGATCACGTGGACGCAGGAGACAGAGCTTGAAGCTCTCATGTGATAATTTTCGTCGCGTGCTCTGCAGTTAGCGGCTTCTGTAGCACATGCCAATCTTCGCACGGCCAGGTTGTTGCTGTGTTGGGAAGTAGAGTGAAATGGTTGGTTATACATAAACTTTTTGCAGCCTCAAGCCGCTGGTACCCACTGTGTTCTCACCTGGAGTCCTTGCGTATGAGAAGGTTGAACGCATCAGCTGCAATGTCTTACACTATGTGTGCTAGTTTCTCGATTTCTTCCGTGTCGTTGTAGACTTTTCGACAAAGGGCCAGCACGTATTGCTTGTAAGTCACGTAAGACTCTGCTGACGTTTGCGCACGAGATGTTAGCTTTTTCTTGGTCGCTGCCTTCCTAGCCGCAGACTTGCCGAAAAGGGCACGCATATTTTTTTGCACGCATCCCAGCTTCAAATTTCTTCTTCATGATTCTCGAATCACACTTTTGCTGTTCCTTTCAAGAAGAACAGGAGGTCGACCAACGTAAGAGTTGAATCTTAGCGGTAATTCTGACTTGTACGTTCGTATGACAACAACCATTCTTGGATGTCAACATTATCGATGCCACAGAACATGCCGGGATCTTTTACCTGCGGAAAGACAACAGCTGTTGTAGTGGACGCCTCAGTGGCAGTGGGCCTCTGGTTTTCCATGGCCGAAAAAATCCAAACTTTGGTTGCGGCGGAGCTCCATTACATCGTGTTACACCCACTAGCGCCACTAAATGTCACGGCCGTGAAAGTGTGAATGAAAAAATATATTTACAAATAATCGGTCATTCCAGCGATGCAGACGGCGCCATGTAGCCGTGCTCTGAAGCTGTCACACGGTGATAAAACTCTCTCAGCAGTCATAAACCAATGAACGCGTCTTCACGCTCTGCGATGCTGACACAAACTTTCGCGACATCACCGTCTCATCCACCATTTCGACCTTCCGCTATATGACAAAACAAGAACAACACAAACGCGATCACATTTGTCCTCTTTATCGTCTGCATGATGCTCTCTCGTACTCAATGTTGTATAACAATATTGTAAAAAGCGTTTGGTGACAGAATATTACAACCAACCACAATATGACACACATCAATGGCGAAGCAGATGGACTGCTAAAAAACGTGATAGAAAAACGTTTTGTGCACTCGGCAACGTTTCACGTGCAACGCTTCTTTCCGTCTCTTTGTATCGGAACCACGGGGGTCAGTTGTGCGCTGCTATTCCTAGAAATGAAAGGTAGAATTCATCAGGATTCTTCCATATTTAGGGTGATTTGTAATCTATTTAAAATATGTGCCAAGACAAATGTATGATTTATTATAGTGTCAAAATATTTGCTCTTTGAAGCAGCAAAAATAAGGAATTTTGGAGTCATGTACAAACTAGCGCGCCCTTCGCCGCTTGTGCTTGTGTATCATGTCATCACCCTTCTATGTGATTGATTTAGAAACGAGATATCCGAATTGAATCACTCGGGGAACCTACGGATAGTCAAGCCATCATATGTCCCGCCGATGCAGAATCTTTGCGCAACTCATAGGACACCGTCCACATCAGCGTATATGAGGCCTCAAGGTGCTCGGTGACTGCAGCTTTCCTATGACGCAATGCTAGTCGAGGTCTTGACTAAAGCAATACTAAGTAAGCGAGCATACTGAAGGCTTCACTTACGTGATAAACTCAAGACACATAGAATACATGAAACGATATATAATCAGTTGCTGTTGCATTTTGTCGCATCACCCACGTGACGACATGTGAAACCTGGCTTGTCTCGATGTCGGCCCACAAACAGTGTGCACTTTCAGTAATCTATCGTCGCATGACTGAACCGGAGAGAAGCGAACATATACGCACCTCGTCGCTCAGGCTGATCTGGTCGCACACTTTTCCAACCTTCTCTGCGTTGGGTGAATCAGTGACGACGTGCGTCGCGTCAGCGTCGGTCATCCGCGCCACCAGTTCACCTGTGAAGAGTGCACTCTTTTCAGTGAATGCACAGCTGCCTAGTGGCGTAAAAAGGCGCGTTTGAAAAACACTGTAGGATAAAGCAGAGCAATTGTGAGGACGAGTTTGTCTAGAGCTAAGCTCAGTACAAAGTCTTCAAGCATAGAGACTCACCAGCTTAAATTTACTGAGAATATATGTGAACCGTTGGCAGTGCCCTCACACTTATGTAAAAAAAGTGAGTTTTTATAATTTACTTGTCGCTGATTTACAACTGAATTTTATTGCGTGAGAAACAGCATACAGTAAGTGAAAACGCGCATCATATTCCTGCTTGTAATAAATGAGCGAAGTTGTCAAAAATCATAAATTCCCAAATCACTAATAAGCAGTATGCCTTTGATTCATCTATAACGAAGTGATAGTGCTCTCAAGCCACCTTTCTAGTGAGACAAACAAATTACGCAAAAAATCCATCTTATTCGTACCTTATTAAGCATAGTATCAAACTTAGACGTCTCAAACAAACAGGATAACATGCACACTTTTATTGAATGCTGTTCCGCGGATGCAGTCCTCCATACCGATACTTTTCTGACTGCTGACATAGCTGAGAGTGAAAATTTGCTGTCATGTTTTTCTTAAATTAGAAAAGATAGATCTACATCGCGAAGTGTTAGCGTGATTATTGCTGTAGATAAGAATTTAAGTGGGCACATTGTCGACACTTTGTGTGACGCTGATATATTGTGGATCTTGTGGCAGGTATCGCCTTCGGTGACTTGCGTTGTGGGAGTTTTCTATGGGCCACTCAGTTTGATTAGTTTTGTTGAAATATTTCATGATCGCTGAACGTTAATTAAAGGAAGTATGCGTAATCAGAAATTATACAAGCAGGGAATTTTAAATATACCGGAATCGACTGACTGCGATGTAAACCTATCGATGGCGCAAGAAAGCACAAATGCCGGTAGTTCCTTGATGTTCTTTTTTTGTTTAGTTTAGGGCGTATGGTGAGAAGGCCCACGCGAGGAATTTCACTGTTAGATCTTGCGCTGACTACAGACCCACAAAGCATGGCATGGCGAGTCCTTAACTGCTCGAGTAATGGCATTGATATCCACTGCGAGTTCACCATAAAATGTAAAAAGCTTTGCAAAACAAATAAAACGATATGCGAACACAACAAAGCCAATGTACACCAACAACATAGTGACATATTATAATTTTCTCGACAGTGTTTTATGGCATTTTATGATCACGATAGAAATGAAAATTGGTAAATCTTTGGAACTACATTACATGAACTGAAAGGGGGCCTTCAACACTTTTGGAGCACGGTCAGTAAACGCTGCCGATCGGTAGTAAAGGCTCCCGAGATCACGCGAGCCAAACATTACAGCGCAGCACACAGCCTGCAATTAACAATAGACAATCAAACTCAGCTATAATTGTATTCTCTTCTCTCGACAAATGACGAAAGACGCTCAAAAATTACTCGTAGAAAGTCATCTATCGGCTATTGGTTGATTAAAACATGGCGGGCTTGGTCTTTACAGAAATTGCAGTGGAAGGCGACGACTTGTACATGCGTGTGCGTGCGGCTACACTGAGAAGCCGCGCATTCAAAGAAAAAAAGTGCACAATGTTACGAGGCACGCGGCGTATTTTATTTGTCCCTGACATCACTCCCTGCTTAGCTTCCAGCACTTTAGTCGGGCCAAAAGAAGAGAGAATGTAATTGAAAGAGGCCACAATTCTTCGTAACTCCACTCGCTCTGGATGGATTCTTAGAAATTTTGGAGGCGTTGAATCAGTGAGGCAATAAGCTCTCCCAGTGAATTCGTTCCATGGTTACATTAAAAAGTTTTTCATCACCTATTTAATGATTAACATATTTTAAAGAGTACCATCGAGTCTTCAAACAGAAATACGTGGTCTAGAAAACAAGTGAAGCGCTCCAGGAATAACAAAAAAGCGTACTTAAAGACGAAACGTTTGAATGCGAGCGACGACTAGGATTGCTTTGGTAAACAGTGAAGAGTCTGCAAAGCAGAATTTGATGTACCGAAAGGGAAGTTTTACAACTACGACTTGTCAAAAACAAAAACTAATATTTTGAAAAATAGTGAAGTAAAATTTTTTATCTTCATTGGTTTCAATAAGGCAGACAATAGCAGGGTAAATCGTTCTTCTCTAACTTAGCGTACATAGCCCTAACGCGATCGCAGGCGCGGAAGATTTCGCAGGAACTTGATCTTTGTCCATGTGGGGAAGCACCAAGTGCAAAAATGCTGATCTGTGTGACCTTGGCGGCGAGTCGACGGAACCTCAGACGGTATATTCTCCTTGTGAGTCATTTGAGCAGTCACTCGAGCGGCCCGTCGCTGAAGCGACTGGAGAAGTCTTTGTCGGCGGATGAGACGACATGATGCCATTGAGTCAGAGCGAGAGGGGTGCAATGCTCTCGCCTGTAGCGGAAAGTTGGAGTGAGCTGTCGAGGGTTGATCGAGAAACGCTCATTCGAGAGCAGCGTGAGGGCCTCTCGAATAAAGCGCTTATGAAAAGCGTACAGTTAGAGAAAAAGAGAAGGAAAGTTTCTTAATGAGTAATCAGGACTCCTATATTGTAGTTACACCGATGTGCAACGTCGCAAGTATGAGGAGCTCTTGATACCGCATAGTTGTCATCGCTTAATAGTGGCCGGTTACTGAGGTAGAGCATGATACTCCAACAGCAAAAGTGGTGAGCTGCTTTTGCACTCCAATTTTGCAGACGAACTAAACAACCATTCTTGTACAGTTTTTACATCAGAAAAACTTCTATCACTGAATCTGAAGTTTTTTTAAAAATAAACACTTCAATGACTGACCTCATAATCACTAGGGAGGGTGTAAAGGGAGCTATAGGTCGGATTCCAGTTAATTCAGCTCCCAGACCAGCTAGCATTCGCGCGAAAATCTTGAGACTGACAGAAGCAGTTATACCCCCTTTTCTAGTTGCCACTTCTAGCAATCGGTCGGTACAGGACGCCTTCCTGATGCCTGGAGAACTGCACGTGTTGTTCCAATTTTTAAATCCGGGGATCTCTTCCTAGTATTCAACTACAATCCCATTTCGCTTACGAGCATATGCTGTAAATTACTACGGGGCATCATATAATCTACCGGAATGACATTTCTATCCGAAAAAAACTTTCTTTTCCATCATCAACATAGCTTCCTTCGCGGTCACTCATGTGAAACGCAACTGTTTGAACTGATAATGGAATTAGAAAAAGTCATTCACGCTTCATTTAAAATTGACGCTGCATTCATTGATTGCGAAAAGCATCGGACGAGGTTCCACACATCCGCTTAATACTGAAGTTAACGAATCTGAGCATCAACAGTAAAATCATTACATAGAGAACTAATTTTTGACCAACCACAGCCAATCAGTCTATGTGAATGGGCACACATCTTCACTTTCACATTTAAAAACTGGTGTTCTCCAGGGACCGGTACTGGGACTAACTTTGTTTCTCATTTACATCAACGTTGGACTTGGTTTGCCATCTACATTCAGATTATTTGCAGGTGACTGCATCATTTACAGAAAAAAATGACAGTACCAAAGCAAACGAATTCACAGAAGTCGGACCTTTATAAACTCGCACTTTGGTATCATTAGTGGCAAATTCAAAGTAACCTTTGTAAAAGTAAGGCCATAACATTAACGATTGCGCATAAAACAGAAATGAGCCAATATGAAAATCTTCGTGACCCCATTAAAAGTGTTCATGCTCGAAATTATTTTAAATTGTGACCTATTATCGAATGAGCAAAAAGATATGTTACCTGGTAATGCGCGAAAAACACTCGAATTTAATAAAAGAAACCTGTACTTGGTGAACTCTACTACCAAAAAGCTACTGCTCATTAGAATTGCGCGTTTAACGATAGAATACGCGTTCATTATCGGCAGCGTTAATTAGTCTCATCACATCGATCAAGTAGAATTATTACAAAATAAAGTGGCAAGATTTATCACCAAGAAGTATTCTAGCAACTAAAGCTTTACAAATAATAAGCAATCACTTTCATTACCCTGGCATAAAAAACGCAGACTGTCGTTAATTTTTTAGCATTTTCATACACGTTATCATAGTAAATTCTGTTTTCGCGAAGCCCACATTAACACACCTCATAATATTTGCAAACGTATTGATTACCACTGCAAAATACAGCCTTTCTTTGCACGCTCAAATATGTATAAACAGTCACCATTACTTAGAGCCATACATCACTGGAACGCGCTGCCGGGGGACATCGTTTCAATCATTGATTACGTCGCTTTTGTAAACCAGGTGAATGGTTTTTGATCATATGAATTAATCGTTTATGTGCGTGTTTGTGCATGTATGCATTTATTGTTGCTCTTCATTCATTGTAAATGTATTTTCTTTTTTTTTCTTGACAATTTTGTGTAAACTTTACACTTTTCTGCCCTATAGCAATGTCTGTCTTAGAGAGTTTAAAGAACTTTATTTTACTTTGTTCACTATATTTTATATAGCCAAATTTCTGATTTGTAAATATATTTTAATCACTAAACCCCCATGTAATGCGATATTGTTTTTTAGGGTATATATGAATTAAAAGATGCACAGAAGTTTCTATTGCTAGACCAAACTCGCAGGTACCTATGGGAAAGTTAAAAAAATTACCATGATGCAGTGTCACAGATGGTTCACTGATGCAGGCATCGGCGAGTGTCCTGCTGTAGTATGCTTCACTTCACAATTGAAGAATGTGGTTTTTATCACTCCAATATTATGAGGTCTTCGTTTGGAAGACCTTCATTAAGCATGGTGAACCAGCAGCTGACAGCTACGATGAACGAAGTATGATAATGCTCATACGTGACAAGGATGACGATGCATGAACAACACATGATGATTATGATAATGTACAGATATAGAGAAGATGGGTATACTAAATGCCCACATTGATTACCCCCTTGAGAGCTGCAATCCTGGCCGCGGCAGGTCAAGGGGACAAAGAACGTCGCATGACGGGCTTCAAACGGGAGACATGGATGACTTCAGTGGTTCGATTACGCGGTAATCTGCTGGGGGTACAAGAGGTGTCACGTGATAATTCACTAGTGAAGTCTCTTTGAAAACTGTGTATGGCCAGATAAACCGTGGCTGAAACGCGTCGCACAAGCCAGGTAAGCGAGTAGGCGTCAAAAGGAGCACTTCGTCTGCAGGTCGAAAGGATACAGCACAATGGGATTGATCGTAAACTAGCTTTCTCTCTTGCTTACGGGCATCAGTATGCATACGAACACGTTGGCGACACTGGGAGAGTCATGAAACGTATTTTTCTGAAGCGGACGGAGGCGACTTCGTGAGGCAGGTCAAGAAAGAAACGTCCATAAAGAAAGTAGAAGAACGTCCGTAACTAGATAAAAACGGTGAGTAGCCGGTTGCCCGCTGAATAGCCACATTGTAAACGAAAGTGGCGAAAGTGGCGTCCTAGTTCTTGAGGTCTGATTCAATATAGGTGGTGATCATGTCTGCTAATGTGCGATAAAATTGCTCAGTCAGGCCGTTAGTAAGGGGATGATAACTGTAAAGGTGGTCTTATTAGTTGTGCCAGAGGCGTAAAAAAGTTCGTTCTCTAGTGTGAAAGGTAGGCTGTTCCACGGTGACTGAGCAGAACATGTGGAGCACCATGGCGCAGTATAATGGCTCAGAGGATAAAATCGGCAATTCCAGAAGCTGAGCAAGTAGTGGCGGATACCGTCTTGGCGTAGCGCGTCAGTGGTCGGAATTTTTGTGGATTTCACACAAGCATTTGACTACATTCACCACGGCATTTTATTTGAAAAATTAAACCATTATGGCATTCGCGGGCTCCCACTCATGTTACTTAAAAGCTATCTGGCGCATAGATGTCAATTTGTTTCGATAAATGATTTAGTATCAGATAAGAAAAATATAATTTCAGGGGTACCACAAGGGAGCATTCTTGGCCCTTTGTTATTCACCTTAAATATTAATGACATAGTCCATATCTCCCCAGAAGTTAAGTTTATTATCTATGCAGATGACACGAGTATATTTGTCACCTCATCATCAGATGTTATTCTTTCTAATAAAGATAATGACGTCTTACAGAAGTTAGACAACTGGACAAGAAACAATAAGTTAAAAATAAATGCAACTAAAACAAAAGCGGTAGTTTTTCATTCGAAAGGTCAACAAGTGACTTTGAAGAATAATATTGTATTTAGAGGCTCAGATATAGAAATAGTGAAGTCAGTGAAAGTACTTGGGGTACATTTCTCCAGTTCTTTGCAATGGGATGACCACGTAAATAATATTCAAATAAAATTAGGCCGGATAACTGGAATACTCAGCCGTATCCGGTACCTCATCCCCAATTCGGTGAAGTTATTGATATACAAATCGCTGTTTAGTTCTTATCTTAACTATTGCTATTTGGTTTGGGGAACAACCACAGAAACAAACTTAACAAAATTATTGAGAATACAGAAGAAAATACTGAGGCTGATAGACAACGCTACAGCTCTAGCATCTAGTGACCCACTGTTTAAAAAATATAAGATAATCAAAGTGAATGACCTATATCAATACAGACTACTACGAGAGTACTGCCTTAGCTGCAAACGCGCAAACTTTTTGTTTACGGAAATGGCGAATCTTTGCTTAAAGGAAAAGGCGTATGTAACAAGAAATACAGAAATGTGGAACGTTCCGTACTTTCGCACTAATTATGGTTTTCAGATGCTTCGATGTACTCTACCGCGAATTCTGAATACTTATATTAGCAAAGGTATAGATGTGTCTCATTTAAGTGTCGCAGAATTAGCGGCTCTTTTTGTTCTATAAACTATGTAGCAAACTATGTTATATGTTCTATAAACTATGTATTTATTCAGGTGCAGAAGATTGCTGCAAGTTTCTTTGTTGTGTAAGCTATGTATCAACTACGTTTTCAGGTTTCCTTCCTTTGTGGCATGATCTTTATGTAAAACAATGTGAAAGTGTATGATATTGTGATGTCCTTCATCTGCTGCCATTGTTCACAAAGGGGGCGGAGGATCCCTCAAGCCGTCATTACGGCTTTTCCCTCCGCCTTCTGTTACACTGTACTGTGACGAAGCAAATAAAGCAATCAATCAACCATCAAAAGATGTGGCTATCGAGCGGTTTCCAGTATTACTGACTGGAAAGGGGCTATAAAGACAGGCGCCTACAACTTCAAATGGTGTGGCTGGGCACGAAAGAGGCTGTAAGGTACCGGCGGGAGCAGATGATGGTAGATTTCTACATTGGCAGATAGTACAGGACCCGACGTACCAAGCTACACTAGTGGTAACGCCATGTCAGTGTGCAGGATGTCACCCTGCTCGGTTTATTAGAGCAAACGGAAAGAACGCAGAAAGGGGGACACAGAGTGGCACAAAAACACACTTTATTCTCCTGAACAATATTTATAGTCTGTTCTTTCTTCTCTTTTTCTTCCTTTCTCTTTCGTAAATTTTTTCTGGACTTCAGCTTCCAGGTAGCGGCAGGTTCTGTCAGCTCAGCCACAGTCTTCAGGTCACGCTGTTTAAGGAATATGGTGATTCCCCAATGACAACAGGTCAAAAACTGTTTCGCTATTATGTGGTCTCTGAGGTCTTCAAATGTCCTTTCTATCCTCCCCATCTCGAGACAACGACCGAAGTAGATAAAAAGGCGGGTGGCAAACTGCTGGCCAGTCTCGTTTTCCCGGGACAGTGGATGTTCTAAACTTTTCCCGGAAGCCTTCAGCAGTCAGTCGAAACAATTGCAGCAGCGTGACTTCAATTTGTCGTAATTGAGCCCACTAGCTGCTGGCATCCGGCTGAAAACTGCCAATGCCTCCCCCATAAGACACATACTGAGCCCCGTTGCCCAATCATATTTCCACCACCTTTGTGTGGTAGCGATCCTCTCGAATAGCTGAATATACGCGTCAAGATCATCCCCGTTCTCATGAAAGGGCGCTATAAACTTTTGGGGACAGACCCTGTCCACCCTCTGGGGTGCAGTACTAGATACCGTCGCTGCCCCTTCGCCACCGATCTGTGTGCACAACTGCTATTTCTCTTCCGCTAGCTCTTTCTCTAGCATCACATTTCTATAGGTACGCTTATCTTCCGCCCTGTGCATTTCTTCTTGTTCTTTTGCAGCCTGTAGGGCTCCTGGTGACTCATCCCTCAATCTCTTTTTCTCGTCTTCATACAATTTCATGATGTCCTCTGCCGATAAACCCACGGCATGTCCCGCTGCAATCAACCGTTCCAGGGTGATCCCGCCACTCACAACAAACCAAGGCACGTGACAAAAATTCTTGGATCCTGAGCAGGCTCGCCAAAATGTCAAGGATGATGCCACCCGGCTTGGTTCATTGGAGAAAACGAAAAGAACGAGAAAAGGGTGACACGGGGTGGCACGAAAACACCCTTCTTTCTCCTGAAAAACATGAATAGTAACTACTACGAAGCATATAGACAAGCACAAAGCCACACACTAAGGCTGTGTTCGAATTCTTAGACAGCACGTAGATAGTCTACGCAGACTACTTAGAATACAGCACGGAGCGCATGCTGTCCAAGAATTGGAACACGTTAGGATGGCTTTTACTCGACTAGATGCCACCTCGCGTCGAGAGGAGAAAGCAAAAAAAAACGTAACAGTTGTATTTTGTGGCTGATTTTACAATATATCTAAAAATATTAAATGTTACTCCCATTGAGCTGCTGCAGAAGCGTCTGCTTGTGTGCAGACGACAGTTCCAACGAGATACGATTTATCTAAGTGATTCGCTAGGCCGCCACCTTAATTAGACAGCAAAGTAGCCTGCGCCGTATTTGTCTACGCTGCCGTGTTCTCGGAGCTGTCTATTCTGCCGGCTACGTCAGAATGGAAAAGTGACCTAAGATGGCTGCCGTCCATTTAGCTGTCTACAGTGAGTATTAGAAGACACCCTGAATACTACGCCCCACCACGGCTACGTTAAACGCGTGTCCTCTTTTCCAAGTCAGTAGGCCTCTACATTATTACCACCCGAATTAAGGGTGGCGACCATCGGTTGCGTGGCCAGACTATCGTCACTCACCGCATTCGTCCCTCGAGTCCTTGGTGCTATCGCTGAAGGTCTTATCGCGCATGATGCGAGGTGCTCGCCTGTCCTTCACTTGGTACACCCATTGCAGGTAGGCTCTCTTAGAATGCCTCTAGGAACCCTGGCTCATACGCCGTAGTGGGAAAGACGGGAGGCTGCGAGCCCGGGCTCGTTGAAGGTCGGCGTTGCACGTGCTGACCAGTCCCGGTAGCTCACTGCACAGCTGGCCAGTATGATGCCTAAAGCATGAGTGTGACAGCTGACCGAGGTGGAAACTCGGGCAGACTTTCAAGCTTCTGAAGACTGCGGCAAGACTTAAACCGCCCAGAACATCCGCCGTCGTCTCCATCTTCTTGGCCTGCCACGTTCTCCACTTCGCGCGCCCGTTCAATATGACCTCACCGCGTGTGCTTTTTCTTTTTTCACTTGTCATCCCTGAAGCTCTAAGAACGGCTTTGAAGGTGGTCGCAGGTTTTATGGTAAACAAGGTGCCCAGCAGTCTACTCGTCAAGAAGCGTTCTGGGGACTTGGGACCAATGCTATTGGAGTAGAACAGGAGCCGAGCGCTGACCATAAGGATGGTAAATTTCTTCGTACAGCACAGAGTTGCCCTGCTTAAGCTGCGAGAGCTGGCGATGGAACATCGCTTTAGGTGGACGGGAATTGCCAGTGAGGTAGCCTATAATACACTGACAGTATGTGTCAGCCTGCTGTCGAGAAGGAAAATCGCGCTCGTCGTCCGAAGGCAGCTTGCCAACAGAGGCTACAGAGGGAACCACCGTAGACGTTGACTCCGTCTGTGTGTTGTGCAAAGTGATTGCGGAAACGCTGAGTTGGGCTGCTGGTAGTGGGCAGCGAGAAAGAGCGTCGGCGTCCCTACAGTTTTTGCTACACTTGTATATGATGTCGGAGTCATACTCTTGCAGGCGTTCAATCTAGTGGCTGAGGCGTCTCAACAAGTTCTTGAGTGTCGAAAGCTAACATAAAGCAGGGTGGTTGGTCACAATGGTGAAATGACGGCTATGCAGATAGAGACGCAATTTTCGTACTGAATAAATGAAACTCAGGCACTCCTGCTCGGTAATCGTGCAGTTCCTCTCGGCTGTGGAGAGGACGGGGCTCGCGTAAGCAACGACTCACTCTTGCAAAGAGTTGTCGCGTTTCGGGAGCACGCCTCCTAAACCACGGCCGCCAGTGTCCGCGTGCAGAAGGCTGGGCGAGTCATCTTCAAAATTAGAAAGCAACGGGTTCGTCGTGAGGGCACTCTTTAACAATTTGAAAGTTGATTCACATTCCTGAGACCGCTTAAAGGACACACCGGAAGTAAGTAGCTTATGGAGTGGTGCACCTCTTGAGGCAAATTTTCGTATGAATCGCTGAAAGTAGCAGTCGAGAACAAGAAAACTTCGCAAATATTTCGATTTGTCAGGGCGAGGAAAGCAAAGCACAGCAGCAGTTTTATTAAGGCCTGGAAAATTCCGTCCCTGCTCATGACATGACTGAGAACCTTGATATATGTGCTGGCAAAATGGCCCTTTTTGGTGTTTATTTAAATACTAGTGCCCGCAAGACAAGTCAAGACCTCTTCCAAGCTTTGCACATGTTGAAAAAACGTCGATAAAAAAACAATGTCATAGAGGTAACATAGGCAAGTCTTTCATTTTATGCTACGCAGCACGGTGTCAATCATGCGCTCAAAAGTAGCGGGTATGTTGCATAGACCAAAAGGCATAAGATTGAACTCATATAGGTCATCCGGTGTTGCAAACGCAGTTTTTCCTTTATCATTTTTGTGCGTGGGGATTTGCTAATAGCCGGAATGCAAGTTCGAGGCTCGAAAAGAATTCCGCACCTTGTAAGGGATTGAGGGCATCGTGGATGCGTGGCATAGGGTATACGTCCTTTCTAGTGATTTTATTGAGTTCTCGGTAATTGACGCAAGATCGTATTGAACCATCTTTTTCAGGCACCAGAACGATGTGACACGACCAAAGACTGGTTGAGGGTCGGATTAACTCCCGTTGCAGCAAATCCTCTACATTTTCCTCAGTGATTTTTTGTTCGGCTAGAGAGATGTGGTACGGACAGCGGTGCACAATGGATGTTTCGTCGGTCTGAATACCATGTGCTTTAGCGGTAGTCTGGCCCAGGGTGGATGAATAGACGTCAAACGAGTTTGCATGATTCTCCAACCAATGAAGCAGCTGTTGCTTCTGTCAGCCTGTGAAGTATCTGCTGATGGCTGCTTCAAAGGCCGAGGAAGCAGCACGACCAGCAGAATGGCCTTCAGAGGAGACCGGGCTGACACCCCTGTCACACGGCAACTTAAGTACACTTTGAGCGAGTGTACTCACGCTCACAAATTGTCATTTCGGCGGTTCGCTGCTGCACGAGAAAGCGAAGTGTACTTTGGAAGCGATGACAGTGGCAATTGTTGGGTTTGTAGCGCAATAGATAATTGTTACTTTTGCGCCCATGTCTCGTCGTCGAACCACGTTGTCTTCGTGCAAGCATCACCAGTGGCACACACCATCATAAAGGACTAGAAAACGACTCGTCTACACATGTGCAAGCGTGACTGGAAAAAAAATACAGCGACGGAAGTGGCCATTGCACAGCCATTGCGCCGGATGCCCGTAGCGGACGTGGCCGCGCAAACTGCCTGATGGTGAAAGTAGCGAGACTATTTGTTGATTTATAGCTCGTTTTATTACATAGCAAAATTCCTTATAACGATAACTATAGTTTAAAAATAGAATGAACGCCACTTTAGGCAAAAGCGCATTTGTGTACAAGCCGCTGGTGCCGAGGCTACACAATTGGTCGCAGCGAAGTGAGGTTGGAGAACGAACTTGCCGGCAAGTGCACTTTGCAGCGAGTGACAATAAACTTGCTCGTGTGACTGCGTGCGAATGACACTCACGGCTAAGTGTACTCGCTGAAATGGCCCTTAAGTTGCCACGTGCGACAGGGGTATAATAGGCACGACGCACACAGGCTCCGGGTTGGCAACGCAGGCGAGAGTAGTGCCCCACGGTACTAAAATTTTATCCGGTGTGATGTTGGTAGCAGTGAGAACAGCTGATCTATTGTTGAAGCGAGCCACACCCGATGCGAGAGCTATGCCTTTATTAAGTAAACTGGGCGATGGGGCGACCGAAATGTCACCAGAGTCGACTTCGTTGGAGAAAAATGAGACTAATCGCTGTTCGTGTGGTGGTAACTCGATGTCTAGAGCAGCGATGAGTCTAAGTACTCTGTATATTTCGCCACTGAGCAAGTGGTCGGAGTCAGTAAGATTGACAACGCATCGTCCAAAACAAGTAGCTGTGGAACCAGAAGCAAGAAAGTCCCAACTGAAAATGAGTTATTGAGAACGCAGGGATGGCACAGCAAACCCTATATGGTGTAGAATGTTTATTAGCACTCGAACAAGACAAAGAGTGGAGGGTTGAATCACTGTTCCCTGGTCTGTAACTAGCGTTGGGCCAACCTAAGATGTCGTGAATTTTCTAAGACGGGCATAAAAATCAGCACAAATAATAGAAAAAGTAACCTCAGTGTCTACCAAATCGTCAATGCCCACTTCAGCAACTGTGACCGACGTCATATTGTATGGACACGCTGGAGAAATTTGAGTCCTGTGTAGGAATGCAGTTTGTCGTCCAAAAACTGCATCGCTTAGTTTTCGGGACAACGGCCAGAGGAGAGGAAGGCAGGCTAAAGTGCAGAAGACGAGCGAAGGTAGGGCGAAGGCAGTACGCATGACAGAAAGCGTAGCCCCAGTGTCTACCGAAGCATCAATATCTACTCTATCAGCTGTGACTTAAATAATATTTTAAGGGCGCGCTGGGGGAATTTAAGCCCTGTGTTGGAATGCAGTTTGTCCTCCAAAAACTGCATCGCTTAGTTTTCCAGAGAACGTAAAGAGAAGAGGGAGGCAGGCTGGAGCAGATGCGAGACGCGACGGTAGGGCGAGGGTTCTGTGTTGAAATGCAGTTGATTCGAAATCGTGGTGTGAGATGCGTTGGAACAATTTGAGTCCTGTGTTGGAGTATAGTTTGCCTTCCAAAAAGAGCATCACTTAGTTTTCCGGACAATGGTCAGAGGTAGGAAGCACCAAAGCGTTGGCATGCAGTTTGTCCTTCAAAAACTACATCGCTTAGTTTTCGGGACAACAGTCAGAAGAGATGGAGGCAGGCTGAAGTGGGGGGCGAAGAGCGATGGTAGGGCGACGTCAGCACGAATAGTAGAAAACGCAGCCCCAGTGTACACCGAAGCGTCAATGTCCACTCGCTAAACTGTGACCGAAACCGTATTGTGAGGGCACGCTGTAGCGATTCGAGTCCTGTGTTAGAATGCAGTTTGTTTTCCTAAAACTTTATCGCTAAGTTTTTCGGACAAAGTTCACTGGAGAGGGAGGCAGGCTGTAGCAGAGGCGAGGAGCCACGGTAGCGCGACGGCAGCACGAATAGCAGAAAACGCAGCGCCAGCGTACACAGAAGCGTCAATGTCCACTCTCTAAAATGTGATCGAAATCGTATTGTAAGGGCACGCTGGAGGAATTCAAGTCCTGTGTTAGAATGCAGTTTGTCCTCCATAAACGGCACCGCTTAGTTTTCTGGACGACGGTCACAAGAGAGGGAGGCAGGCTGAAGCGGAGGCGAGAAGTGACGGTTGGGCGACGGCAGCAGAAATGGCAGAAAACGCAGCCCACGTGTAAACCGAAGCGTCAATGTCCGCTTCCTAAACATTGATCGAAATCTTATTGTAAGGGCACGCTGGAGGAATTCGAGTCCTGTGTTAGAATGCAGTTTGTTTTCCTAAAACTTTATCGCTAAGTTTTTCGGACAAAGTTCACTGGAGAGGGAGGCAGGCTGTAGCAGAGGCGAGGAGCCACGGTAGGGCGACGGCAGCACGAATAGCAGAAAACGCAGCCCACGTGTACACCGAAGCGTCAATGTCCACTCCCTAAACTGTGACCGCAATCGTATTGTAAGGGCACACTGGAGCAATTCGAGTCCTGTGTCAGAATGCAGTTTGTCCTCAAAAACTTCATCGCTTAGTTTTTCGGACAAAGGTCACAGGAGAGGGAGGCAGGCTGAAGCGGAAGCGAGGAGCGACGGTAGGGCGACGGCAGCACGAATAGCAGGAAACGCAGACCACGTGTACACCGAAGTGTCAATGTCCACTCCCTAAACTGTGACCAAAATCGTATTGTAAGGGCACGCTGGAGCGATTCTAGTCCAGTGTTAAAATGCAGTTTGTCCTTCAAAAACTTCATCGCTAAGTTTTTCGGACAAAGGTCACAGGAGAGGAGGGCAGGATGAAGCGGAGGCGAGAAGCGACTGTAGGGCGACGGCAGCACGAATAGCAGAAAACGCAGCCTCAGTGTACACCGAAGCGTGAATGTCCACTCCATAAACTGTGACCAAAACCGTATTGTGAGGGCACGCTGGAGCGATTCGAGTCCTGTGTTAGAATGCAGTTTGTCCTCCAAAAACTTCATCGCTAAGTTTTTCGGACAAAGGTCACAGGAGAGGGAGGCAGGCTGAAGCGGAAGTGAGGAGCGACGGTAGGGCGACGGCAGCACGAATAGCAGAAAATGGAGCCCCAGTGTACAATGAAGCGTCAATGTTTACTCGTTCAACTGTGACCGAAATTATATTTGAAGGGCGCGTTGGAGGGATTCGAGTCCTGCGTTGTAATATAGTTTGTCTTCCGAAAATCGGCTCTGTATCTGCATGTTTCACTGCAAACGTCGTCGAAAGACGATAGTCTTGCGTGCGAAGAGAGTGAAGAAAACGTTTCTTTTTGATGTTCTGCATGAGAAATTGGCTGTATTTCTTTTTTGATAAGCGCTGCGTTAGAGTGTCTTGGTCTGTGCAGCGAAGGTGAGCGAGCGCACCGCATCGAGGCACGTCAGACACGAGTGCTATTCGGCAGTCATTTTCGAAAACAAAGGAAGGCATGCGCGCCCATGAAGGAAGATGTGTGCATATGTCTGGTGATAAGGTTTAGAATTCGAAGCGATGGGCAGGTGCTACCACCACGTCGTGTTAGCAAAGCGTTGAAAACACTTCCCTTTTTGTGCATCGCGTTGCATTGTCAGTGCAGCGTGATAAACGCCATGGTCCTTGGAATCACTTGTGGGGGCCTTCTCCAGTAGAAAGACACAGACACAAACTAATTACGAGTTCTCATGAAGCTTAAGATATGCGCAATAATCGCTTTTTAATTGATAATCGCAGATGTATAAACGCTGAAACTTCAGCAATATTTGTGGGCGCTGCGAATGGGGTTGGCCGTTAGGGGTATAGCTAGGTGCCGTTTGGAGTATCATTACCGGGGACAAACAGGCAAATGTACCGACAGACAGAAAGACAGACAGACAGACCAAAATGTTTGCGTCGAAGTACCCCAAGAAAGACTATCGTCTTCAAAGCTGCATCGCTCAGTTTTCCGGACAAGGCCAGAGGAGAGGAATACAGGCTGAAGCAGAGGTGAGGAGTGGCGGTAGGGCGATGGCAGCACGAACAACAGAAAACGTAGCCCCTGTGTCCACCAAAGAATCAATGACCCTTCCTTCAACTGTGACCGAAATCATATTGTAAGGCGGCATTGGAGGAATTCGAGTCTCATCTTGGAATGCAGTTTGTCCTTTAAACTGCAGTGCTTAGTTTTCCGATGAACGGTCAAAGGGGAGGGACGCTGGCTGAAGCGGAGGCGAGGAGTGACGGTAGGGCGATGATAGCATGAATAACAGAAAATGTAGCCCCCCTGTCGTCCGAAGCATCAATGTGCACTGCCTTAGCCCTGGCCGAAATCGTATTGTAAGGGTGCGTTGGTGAAATTCTAGTACTGTTGAAGTGTGAGGTCTAAACCAATGAAAGATCAAAAAGAGAAAGAACGTAAA
This sequence comes from Rhipicephalus microplus, assembly GCF_043290135.1. Classification (NCBI taxonomy): domain Eukaryota; kingdom Metazoa; phylum Arthropoda; class Arachnida; order Ixodida; family Ixodidae; genus Rhipicephalus; species Rhipicephalus microplus. Next base: position 185,646,514 of record NC_134704.1, on the reverse strand, counting down.
CCGGGAGCTGGTTCTGGTGACGAAGACAGACAGATTGCCGCGATGAAGCTCAGTGGAGAGGTGTCCATCTTTGCCACCATCATTCCTTCGAGCAGCAGCATAGATTCTGCAGTAGTATTACAAACGGGCAGAAAAGTGTGGCCACAGAAAAACCGGAGGACGCAAGAAGCGACGACAATTCCACGGGAATGGCAGTGAAATGAAGACGCCACTAGTGCATCACCGTCGGCTACTTGGGTAAATGCGACAGCTATCACGTGTTCATGTCCAGGATGCAGGTTGCAGCATTCAACAATGACCGCACTGGAGATGAAGAGTGATAAGACTTGAAGGGGTTGAGCCATTGTATTCGTAATGTGAACGACGTTCAAAGGATATAAAACCGGAAGCAGAATGTAGAAAGTCCGAACTGAGGATAAGTTCATGAACGCCATTTTTACCATTACCATTTTTGGCAGCGGCGGCGGTGGCACCGGCATCATCACTTACCCTGACCATCCTACACGCAGGCTTTTCATTGTTTCCACGTGCGGAGACTTGACTGCTGCCTGGGGACTTCACGGCTGCGTCTGCGCGGAATGCTTCCTGCGTTGCCACATCATACCGTCCAAACAGCGCTTACCCTCGGCCTGGCTTTCTGAGTGACGTTAGTCCCCGTGACCTCGGATTCGCACATCTTCTGGCTTTAAAGGAGCCACATCTTCTTCTTGACCAGCATTTTTGGCAGCGGCGGCGGTGGCACCGGCATCATCACTTACCCTGACCATCCTACACGCAGGTTTGTGCAGGACTTTTCATACCCCTTCTGGAACTTTTTTCCGCTGCTGCTGCCAAACTAGGAGTGTAGATGCCCAGTACTCAGATGCCCTCTGAACTCACGAAGTTCCTTAAAGATATTCGACAGGAAATGCGTGACATGCGAAGCGCTATCGAAAAAGAACTCAGAAAAGAATTCAAAGATATGAAACAGTCTATCGACTTTTTCAGCACTCAATTTGATGCGATGGCGACACGCTGTTCGGCAATTGAAAAAGAAAACGCTTCTCTCAAAAAGGAAAACACTGCTTTAATAACCAAATGTCGGGAACTTGGACACCAGGTTGCTGGCTTGGAAGAGAGGGTGACTACCCAAGAGCAGTATTCAAGAAACAAAAACGTTGAAATTAAAGGTGTACCGTTTGTAAAAAATGAAAACCTTTCTGCAGTTTTAGGGAAGCTTGGTAGCCTTGTAGGTGAATCCGTCTGTGACAGCGATGTTGATGTTTGCCACCGTGTATCACGACAGGATGGTGGGTGTCCGAATGTTGTCGTTCAGTTTCGTTCGCGTACGAAGCGAGATCGTTTCATCGAAAAAGCACAGAAAAAGCGCCTATCTGCCACTGATCTGGGTCACTCTGATGACACTTCCATTTTCATAAATGAACACTTGTGCCCAACGCTAAAGAGGCTTCTCGGACAGGCTGTAGCACGAAAGAAAGGCAGTGGAAGTACGTGTGGACACGGGAGGGCAAAGTTTTCGCGCGGAAAAGTGACAACTCGCGTGTACTTCGCATATCTGTCGTTCAAGACCTTGAAAAAATGGAGTGATCTCACTCGTGAATTAGACGTTTTCCCCACTACGGCCCTTCATCATGGCCGATACACTACACACACCTAGCGACGTTAGCAGAATACTTTCTTCAAAGAAAAACAAATGTACGTCCTTCTTGCACTTGAACACGCAATCGGCGCGCAATAAGGACGATCATCTGAGCGCGCTGCTGTCCTCTTTTGGTTTTCCATTTGACATTGTAATGTTGAGTGAAACATGGTATCGCAACGACGAAGTACTGCAGGTGTCTGGTTATGTTACGCATTATCTGAATCGACGCGATAAAAAAGGAGGCGGCGTTCTACTGCTAACTAAGAGTACCCTGCATTGTGAAGTGTTGAAAGATTTTACTCGCACTACTACTGACTTTGAAATCTTGACTGTTCAGCATGGTCGTAGCATTTTTTCCGTAGTATATCGCCCACCTGTAGGAAACGTTGTAAACTTTCTCAAATACATTGACAATCTACTGTCCTGGGTTAATGATAACGATTACAGACCAGTTCTGGGGGGTCATATTAATATTAACATGTTTCATGACAGCCCGCTTCGCAGACGCACAGTACGGGTGCTTAAATCAAATGCATGCACTAATACAATTTCCACACCTACTCGTATCCAAGGTAACTGCGAAAGTTTACTCGACATTTTCGTCACAAATATTGATGCACAAAACGTTGAATCGGGTGTCATCACGGCTCAGGTCAGCGACCACTTGCCCATATTTCTTATTGTGAATTCATCTATGTTGCCCTTGCATCCTTCCGCAGATCAGCACTACACATTTCAAGATATTAACCCATTCACTCTTGATAAATTCCGCGACGAAATCTCGCGCATAAGCTGGCAAGACATGTACGACGAAAGCGACTGCGACAAAGCGTACGAGTTGTTTTTATCCGCATTTAAGAACGCTTATGCAAAATCATTCAAGCGTAAAACAAAAAAAGCCAGAAAAGCAAGAAAGCCATGGATTAATGACAGTGCGTTGAAATTGATAAAGCAAAAAGATGCTCTTTTTAAACAGTTCTTAAGGACAAGAGACGCAGTAGTTTTAGCCGCGTTTAAAAAACTCCGGAATAAAGTTAATGGGTTCCTAAGGGCAGCAAAGACACAGTACTTCGAGAAATTGTTCCCTGCCGAAACGATAATGCGAACCGATGTCACATGGAGAAAGCTAAATAGTTTACTGCATGGAAATCAACAGGCAGATAATCTAGAGGAATTAACAGTAGACAGTGAGCTCATTTCAGGCACGGCCTTAGCTGACGCTTTTAACAACTATTTTGTGTCACTTGTAAATAGCTCCTATGATCCCCAATGCATAAAATATTTAAAACCCCAAATCGTTCACAGTGCATTCCTAAACCCGACAGACACTCAAGAGATACAAAGCATGTTTCGCAGTATTCGGAACAGTAAAAGCTGCGATATCGATGACCTGCAGATTCGCCCAGCAAAGCATGTACTATATCTAATCGGTCCTGTCTTGGAGCACGTGCACAATCTTTCGCTGGCGAACGGCACATTTCTAAGACGCATGCAAATCACGAAGGTAACAGCACTTTTCAAATCTGGCAACAAAAACAAGTTCTCGAACTATAGACCAATATCAATTCTGCCTATTTTTTCTAAATGTCTCGAGAAGCTGATAAATGTAAGAATAACCTCATTTTGTAACAAGCACAATCTTCTTACAGATTTTCAATTTGGATTTAGAAAAGGTCGCTCAACTGAATTAGCATTATTGACCCAAAAAGAAATAATTCTGCAAGGCTTTGAAGAAAATTTGGTTACCCTTGCCATATTCATTGATTTTTCAAAGGCCTTCGATACCATCAATCACAACACTTTACTAACAAAACTTGATATTTACGGCTTTAGAGGAACATTTCTGAAATTAATTGGAAGTTATCTGCAGTATAGGTATCAAACTGTTGTTATGGGCAATCACTATTCAAAAAATTTACCGATACGTGCTGGGGTCCCGCAAGGGAGCATACTTGGACCACTATTGTTTAACATTTATATAAATGATTTAACGAATATTAAGACTACGGCGCGATTTGTTATCTATGCGGACGACACTGGTTAACTTATCACTTCTAGAAACGTTGCCGAACTCATCAACACTGCCAATGATACTCTAGAACAAATAAACAAATGGAGTTTATCAAACTCGCTAACTATTATTGTTGCCAAAACAAAAGGCGTGCTTTTTCAACCAAAGAATAAAAAACAAGTAGTCCATGGATGTCTCCAGATAGGAACTTCCGGGATAGAAGTAGTACCTTCAGTCAAAACTTTAGGCGTCATTTTTCAGGAAAACATGTTATGGAATGAACATGTCAACACTATTGCCAATAAGCTTGCTCGAGTCACTGGTATACTAGTAAGATTACGCCTCTTGCTGCCATTGAAAGTGAAGCTCTTACTTTATAATTCTCTTTTTCTGTCACATATCAATTATTGTCATCTCGTATGGGGCAACACAACCAGCTCAAACATCAACATTTTATTCCTTTTGCAAAAGAAAGCCGTTCGAACGATCTTAAATGCTCCATTCGATGCACACACAGACCCTATTTTTGACAAGTTAAATATCATACCATTAAAGGCAGTGTACAATACAATTTTGCAAAAACGGTTTTTAATAGAAAGAATGAATAGCATGGGTTTTCTAGAGCAATTGTCAAGGCTCACATTAAATTCAAGCACGTTCAGTACACGTCACAAAGAAACCTGGCATGTTCCACATTGTAGAACAAATTATGGAAAACAAATGCTACGTCATGCCTTACCATCTTTGCTAAACTCTCTTCATTAACTGCCATATTTCCCCTCCCGAAGGATCTGGTTGTGCCGATCATACATCTCTTTCGCTATTGTGTTTTAAATGAACATGCATTTCATGTTAAAAGTACAAGGCGAAGCGTTTTTGAACTTTTGTATATTCATTAGTGAATACTTCTTATGCTCGTATGTTTACTATGTATTTTTGTGTTGAAGGTGTATAGCAACGCGTTTCAAACTTTGTATATAAATTTGTTCATTGTTTTCGGATGCAAGTGTTTTAAATTATCTCTATTTCTTACTGTGCGTGTGTGTACATGAATCTGTTCTTGCATTGCATTTTTGATCTTGCCCGCCAACTGTTTGTTGCGAAAGAAAAGGGGCACAGACCTCGTCAAGCCGTGATGTGGCTTTTTGTCTGTGTCCCTGTTATCTGTACAATGTATAGATGCGAAATAAAGTTCAAGTTGAAGTTCAAGTTCAACGCAAGTGGGCAACACAATCATCTCTATGAGGTGACGTATATCATTAATGGAAACGCTAGCCATACACAGTCCGTTAGGTAGAATCAGCCCGTTATTTGCGAAACGCAACACATACCCCACATAAGGTGTTCTAACTTTATGGATCCGCGGGCACATGTCACAACGCAAAACAGAAGTGGTTGCACCAGTATCAACAAGAGCACCAGTATCAAAAATCACAACATATTGGCGGGGTGAACAGGATGCATTTTCGACGGTCGACGGGGCGCAGTTTTTTGTCCAAAAACTACGATCCTTAGTTTTCCGAAGGCTGTTCAACAGGACGGGAGAGGAACGGGACTACAGATGCGGATTAGTGGTAGAACGATGGAAAGCGTCGTCGGGAGAAGCAGTAGTCCTGATGTTGAGGAGGGGAGGAGACGGAGAGACAGGTACTGCGTGAAAGGTTAGGTGCCTGGACCATAAATATCTGGTCTTGAGAACTGGTCTTGCTTAAACTCAGCATAGCCTCGTCGTTATGCCTGCTGAAAGCGACGATATTAACGAGAACTATGGCGCTAGATACCGTAGTAAAAGAAGACGGGAGGGAATGGACGCCACTGAGGATACGAAGGTGCAGCAGTCATTACATCGCGCACAGCAGCCAAATGGCCACAATCAATGTGGGTACACCCAGATGTCACGGGAGCAGGTGGAATCACAGCGATCTCCACATATGTGGGCCTCACAGTTTGAGCAGCTTATGCCGCCGGTGGCGTCCTGAACGTCACATCAGCGCATGTTGGCATCGGGCGTGCTGGCGGAGTGACCAAAGCTGTCGGTAATGCCATTGCTTCCAGCTTCTGCTGAACGAGATTCCGCAGGTCAAACGGTGAGAACGGAGTGGAGGTGACAGAGAACCGCTGTTGTTTGAGGTCTCGAAGTTCTTCCCGAATCAGGGTGCGGATAAGAGCTTGTACTTCCGGCAAAGGCATAATGCGAGGATTGCTGTCTTCTTGAAGGTGGAGAGACTGCAACTTGTCAAGGCGTTGGCATGTCGAAATGATGTGTTCAACCGTAGGGGCATTTCGGACAGCAAACGTGTTGAAGGCAATCGGGCCGATTTCTTTAGGGATGTGGTGAATGCGCTTGTCTTCCGTCATATCGCTGTTCATGCAGTAACAGAGGGCCAGAACATCCTCAATATATGAAGTGCAGGACTCATGTGCAAGTTGAAGACGCACAGTCAGCTTCTGTATTGCTGTTTTTTGAACAACCCGATGAGCATCCAAAGATTTGTCGCAGATAGCGTTAGGTGTAAGGTCTAATGTCTGCATACCTGTGGGGTTGGCCGGGCGCAAGCGGCGACCTGATAGGAGTTTCAGGTGAAAAACAAACGTAGAATGACGTCGGGATCGTAAACCAGCACCTCCACCACCCCGAAAGAGCCAGCAGAAGCGTTTATTCCGCGAAGAACACCATCAAGAAAGAACGACGAGGGTGGGCATGTACAAGTGATAATGATGAAGTGCTTGGAATGTGCTTACAACACACACACACACACACACGCACACACACACACACACACACACACATATATATGTATATATATATATATATGTGACGTTTCACAAGTGAATGTGGGCAAGGAAGATGAGGAAGAGGAAGGGTCAGAATAAACTGGTGCTCTGACTGACGCCATGTCTCATCCGTTACACTAAGTCGACAGGATCTACCGCAGCAACATCATGAGCCCACCAAAGAAGATGATCAGCCTGCCGAATTACACCGGAGCTGAAGACGACGTCCCTGTTGACAAGTGGTTGCACCTCTTCGAAACGAAGTCGAGCAACGTCAGCTGGTCCGAACGAGATCGCATCGACTGCATCAGCGAGTACCTGGAAGGTGAGGCCTTCCGCTGGTACCTCACCGAAATTTTCGACACAGAAGATACGTGGGAAGGCATCAAAACAAGCATGATATCACGATTTTCTGCACCTGTTAGCGACCCTTTCCGCCAATTCATACACTGCAGGCTGAAAAGAGAACAGCGCATCAGGCACTACTACGAAGAGAAGACACACCTTGGTCGCCTCGCAGACTTAAAAGACGTTCACATAGTATCAGGATTGACTGATGGTGTACCTGAAGAGATCGAAAGGCGCCTTGCTGGATTGACGCTCACCACCCCAGCCAAGTGGCTTGCTGCTGCGCTTCAAGCGGAAGACTCTGTCCACAGAGATGCTTCCCAACACTCGTCAAAACGGCAGCTCATGCGTCGAGAGCCTCATTCTACGCGACCATGGCTCCCTATAGGATTGATGCGCACCCCTCACAGTGAGTGCCGACATTGTGCATCTGCTGGTTTGCCGAATCAGTTTCACTGGCACAATGAGTGCCCTCGTCGTGAAATGGTGTCTGCTCTAACTGACAACCAGGGAAACGAAGAGGGCGGCCCAAAGGCTCATTAATACGTTTTGGTGCACTTGTGAACGGACACATGGTAAACGCAACTCTGGATACAGGAGCGACTATTACCTGTATCAATGAAGTTGTGTTCAAAAAACTCAAGCTGCAGTTGCTCAAGGATTCATGCATCAGTGTCCAACAAGTCACCTCAACCACAAAAACTTTGGGCCGCGTACACATACAGTTGGAAATAGGGAAGTTAAAGCGGGCAGTCCAAGCACACGTTCTACCAGGCATGAAGACTGAATTCTTGCTAGGCCTGGACAACGCCTCCTTTTTCAACCTATCACTGGATTTAAACACAATGACTTTGTTTCAAGACAACAAAGCTTTGCTGAATTCTTTTCAAACACAAAAGTGTGTCTTCAGCGCCGATACAACCCCTCTCCAAGGCGTTGATGTCACGCACCTTCCACCATCGCAACAAGCTGCTTTGAGAGAGGTGCTTCACAGTTACGAAGACATTTTCTCAAAGTCTCAGATGGACTTCGGATGTATCACGGAGGAACGACACTGCATTGCCCTCAGCAACAACGTGCCTATCCACAGACCACCGTATCGATGCTCCCTGGCAGACAAAGAGGAAATTGCCAAGCAAGTGGACTTACTTCTCAAGCAAGGTGTAGTGCGTCCATCTTTTTCCCCATACGCGGCTCCAGTCATTCTTGCAGAGAAAAAAGGTGAAGGACGCACACGTTTATGCATTGATTATCGAAAGCTTAACTCTGTCACTGTGCCTGACTACCAACCTATTCCGGGTATAGACGATGTTCTAGACTACCTGGGAAAATCGAAATATTTTTCGACATTGGATATCACATCAGGCTATTGGCATGTCAAAATGAACCCAGAGGACATCCCAAAAACAGTTTTTGTCACGCCGAATGGCGATTATGAGTGGCTTGTTATGCCTTTCGGTTTGAGAAATGCTCCTGCTACATTCGAAAGAGCTGTGAAATCAGTTATCAGAAAACATAACTTAAAGAATGTCGTTAATTATTTTGATGATATCGTAGTCTTCTCCGACACATTTACTGAGCACCTACAGCACCTCCAAGCTCTCTTGCATGCCCTAAAAATGGAGAATATAAAACTTAAATTGAAGAAATGCCATTTTGCCCAAGATTCTATTGAATATCTGGGTCACAGAGTGTCGCACGGTACAGTGTCGCCTATACGAAGAAACATAGAAGCTGTTTTGCGATTCCCAAGACCGAAATCCCCGAAAGAGCTTCAGCGTTTTTTAGGCACCACCAACGTTTACCGCCAGTTTATACCGCACTTCAGTGACATAGTTTTCCCACTTACGAAGCTGTTGAAGAAGGACAAACCATGGGAATGGGATTCCTCATGTGAACAAGCCTTTGAGAACATGAAAAACTGTCTGACCAAAGAACCCATTTTACGAATTTTTTCTTGCGAGAAACCATGCATTCTTTATTGCGACGCATCTAACGTAGGCGTAGGTGCAGTTCTGAAGCAAAGAGATCATGATGGTAAAGAACACCCCGTTGCCTATCACTCGCGTAAGCTACTCGCGCACGAATTAAATTATGCCATTACAGAGCTCGAATGCCTCGCTATAACTGACGCTGTTGACAAGTGGCACTGCTACTTACATGGACGACCATTCACTGTTGTCACCGATCATGCTGCTTTACAATGGCTCAGAAACATAAAAAACCCACATGGCCGGCTCTTTCGATGGTCTTTGAAGCTGTCGATGTATGACGTTAACATTCGACATCAAAAAGGCAGCGAAAACATCGAGGCGGACGCATTTTCGCGAAGCCCTATGGTTCAACTCCTTTCATTACCAGAACTTCAAACTTACCAGGATGACCACCCTCGCTGCAAGTACACAACGGAAAACGGGGTCACTATCGTGACACGTAAGGGAATTCGCAAAGTGTACGTTCCTCTCAAGCTTCGACTGGGCCTGCTGCAGAAAGCACACTGTCAGTTCGGACACGTCGGAGTAAAGAAAACTCTGGGCTTGTTGTCATCATCCTACTATTGGCCGGAAATCATCACAGACGTTTCATCCTACGTCCGCCACTGTGACATATGTCAGCGTTGCAAGAAGCCGAAAACCAAGAGATTCGGATCTCTCGAGTCACTACCACCTGCAGAACAACCCTTCGATCTTTTAGCAATGGACACTATAGGTGGCTTTTCAGGATATGGCTCGACAAAGAAGTTTATTCACTTGGCGATCGACCACGCTACGCGGTATGTCTGGGCGTTTCCCCACAAGAACGAAACTTGTGACGCATACATTTCGTGCATCACCGCCATCTTTGCAGCAGGAAAACCCAAGAAGTTCCTATCTGATCGTGGACCAGCTTTCACAGCTGGAAAATTCAAGCAGTTTCTAAAACGCAATGGTGTCCACCAATTGTTCACATCCTCCCAACACCCTCAATGTAATGGCATGAACGAACGTACAAATCAGACTATTGTAACCCGGCTAAAGTGCAAAATCAATGAGCAGCCACAGAAGTCTTGGGTCAAACATCTTTCGGATGTTGTCGATGAATACAACAGAACCCCACATGAAGTAACACGATATCCACCATCGTACCTAATGTATGGAATTCCTTCATACGACACAATTTTAGGCGCACCAATGGAGAGTGTGCAAGAAGCAAGGAAAAGTGCAATCAAGAACACGCTTGCCTATCAAGAGAAGAACAAGATAATCTACGACAAAAAATTCCTACCACAAGATCTCCAACCTGGTGAATTGGTCCTCTACGAAACACCTTGGCACCCGAACAAAGGAAAGCTCAGTTCAGTCATGGAAGGACCTTACACAATTCTTCGCAGAGTCTCTCCTGTGAACTATGAGATGGACCGATGTGTAGCTCCGTTAAGCAGAACTACTGATATTGTGCACGTCAACAAACTGCGTCGCTACTATTGTCCCAATAAGTTGACGCTCTCTCGGGGGGAGGGGGAAACGTGTGACGTTTCACAAGTGAATGTGGGCAAGGAAGATGAGGAAGAGGAAGGGTCAGAATAAACTGGTGCTCTGACTGACGCCATGTCTCATCCGTTACATATATATATATATATATATATATATATATATATATATATATATATATATATATATATATATATATATATATATTATACCCAGCACCTCCACTACTTGTAAGATGGCGTCCAGTACCCTCAAGACTCTTCTTTATTGTCTCGAGTATGTGCCCCACAAGCTAAACTGGAGTGGTGATGATGAGTATGTACAGATGAAAAGATGGAACGAGTATTGATGCTCACAATATATATATATATATATTATAGTCCAGTAGATCCTCCGTGGGCGGTCACAACGTGGTTTATTTCGACGTTTCGGCCTAGAGTCTGGCCTTCATCAGGAATAAAGATACAGTTTGTTGGTGCTCAGCTTTATACAATCTCAAATCAGAGGGCAAGGAAAGAGGAAAAAAAGACAGAAAAGAAAAAAAGGAAAAAAGAAAAAAAAGAAGAAGGAAAGAAAAAGAAGGAAAAAGAGAAGAAGAGAAAAATAATATACAGTGGACTCCCCTCGGGCGCCCCCCTTCCACTCTTCCTTCCATTTCCCCCCTCCACTCTTCCCTCCACTTCCCCCTTCATCTCTCTCCCCCTTCTCCCCTTTACCTTTCTAATGTCAGCGGTCTGTGTATGTTTCCTTTCACTAACGCATTCCTCCCGATCAGACGGCGCCTCCTGGCACTTGCTGTTCGGTGTGGCGCAAAAAAGAGCTTTTTAGGAAGTCCTAAGCGTTTAGCTACTCGGAGTCCCGTAAACAATTCGTCGTAGAAGGAGGGTTGCCACGTATTGTGGCAGAGGCTGGTAAGCGGGCATTTTAGGAAGTTCTAAGCCTTTAACTACTCCGCGCCCTGTCAACATTTCGTCGTAAAAAGAGGGGTGCCCCGTATTGCGGTAGGCTGTGCAAGCGGGTGGAATGCGAATTCCTTGCCCGCTTCTGGATTACGCGTGTAGTGGGGGCCTCCCGGCTGTGCACAGGGTTGCTGTTGGGCATGTCATGCATGGCACAATTGATTGGGTAGTAAAATAAAACAGAAAACAGACGACAGCTGCACTTAGGAAGAATAGTTACACTTGGAATTGTTTTGGGTTGTCCAGTGCCCTTCGCAGCCGCAGTGCCGTGAACTCAGTTACTATTTTCATTGTTGCCGTTATTGTTTTCTAATGCTTTAATTGCTGCAAGTGTACCAGGATTCACATTTATTCCTCTATCGAGGGTGTTAAATCGGTGAATAAGGTATGACTCTCGTTGTTCACGTTCTCGATTTGATTTAAATCCTGTCTCTAAGAGCGTTACTGATAGCTTGTCGAATGCATGGTCGAGAAGATTGAGATGTTTTGATAGAGGTAGACTTGGGGCTGATTTCGCATGGGCTCTGTGATTATTGAAGCGAATTCTAAATGGTGTTTCTGTTTGTCCGATGTACTGCATACCACACACGTCGCATTCGAGTAGGTATACCACATTAGAGGAATCGCATGTTAGGTTTTCTCGTATGTTAATAGAAAACTTGGATTGCGTGCTGGTTGCTTTGTCTGTTTCTCGCATCGCCTTACATACAAGACATCGTGGCTTTAAACAAGGGCGGCATGAATTATTGGGGGGTGATGTGTTAATTTGGGAGTGGACAAGGGAGTCTTTGAGGTTACGTGGTCGTCGGTAAAATACGCCTGGAGCGGATGGCAATGCGCGTTTCAGACGTTCACTTTGTTCCAGAATGTTCTAATGTCGTTTAAGGATTTTGTTTACATTGGGGAAGTTTGTGCTGTAAGTGAAGCAGAGGTAAACTTGTTTGTTAAGGGTCTTCTCGTGGTGGTAGCTTCATAAGTAAGTCTTCATGCTTTAATTTTATCGCTTTTTGAACAGCGTCATTAATTACATGTGGGGGGTATTTTTGTTTCTCGAGCATAAGTTTTAGCCTCTGTGAGCTCGTGTCAAAGTCAGCGTCTCTAGAGCAGATTTGCTTAAACCGGTGAGCCTGGCTGTATGGAATACTGTTTTTACAGTGGCGTGGGTTATCGCTTTGGTAATGGAGGTATTGTTGTCGATCCGTTGGTTTGCGATATAGGGTTGTAGAGAGCTTCTCTTGTTCTATCGTTATGGTAACATCAAGAAAATTTACGGTAACTTGCGAGTATGTGTGTGTGAAGTGTATGTTCAGATGCACAGCATTGTAAGTGTCGATAAAGCTAAGAAGTTCGTCCTCGCTGTGGGTCCAAATAAGAAAGATGTCGTCTATGTATCTTCTGTATAACATTGGTTTCAAGGAACTTTGTGCAAGAAATTCAGATTCTAGCTTTCCCATAAATATGTTGGCATAATTAGGTGCCATTTTAGTGCCCATAGCGGTCCCGCTGATTTGTCAAAAATACTCTTGGTTAAACTCGAATGAATTTAATTTGACGACCATCCTCGTCAAAGTTGCAATGGCAGAGAAATTTGGGGTGTTAGATTGTCTATGGTTTGCTTACATGCTTTGTAATGCAGCTATGCTATCATCGTGAGGAATATTTGTATATAATGAAGAGACATCAAGAGTAACCAAGTACGAGTTTTTAGGCACACAGAGACCTGCAATGTCTCGAAGAAAATGTGTGGTGTCTTTTATGTACGACGCGAGGGTGCTTGGAATGTGGCTTATTAGTTTGTCCACGTACCCTGATATGGGTTCAGTTATTGTACCGATGCCTGATATGATTGGTCGACCTGGGTTACCGGGTTTATGAATTTTTGGGAGGATGTAGAAGCGACCTGGACGAGGGTATGCGGCTTGCATCAGTTTGTGGTCAGTGTTGGTTATCTTTTTAAAGATAACCAACACTGACCTCATATATATATATATATATATATATATATATATATATATATATTCATATATATTTTATGTATATATATATATATATATATATATATATATATTGCCACATAGTTTGCTTGGGTGAGATCGAAGAGTGAAAGAAGACAAAGACGATCTCTCTGAGCCGCTGCTTGAGTAGTCGACTAAACGAGCCCATTTTTTTATCAAGTTTGTCGAGAGTAACGTGACAAGACTGGTGGAGTTGCTGGGTACAACGTCTCGCAATCCACCCGATGCCCAAGACCCCGTCCAGCAGCCGGAACACAAGCCCTGCACCCGTGGACACTCCTGTTCATAGAGTAAGCCGCCGCCAACGAGGCCTACCGCCTGAGACACCAACCACTGACGCAGCGACTATGACTTCGACACAAGATCCCATGCAAGCTCCGACACCTTCCACGCCGATCTACTGCACCGTCCAGAACCCGCTCATGCCTAGCCTCTTTCACGGAGCGCAGCATGAAGATGTTGACGACTGGCTGAGTGAGTTCGAACGTGTCGCAGCGATCAATTACTGGGATGATGCCGCGAAGCTCCGGAACGTGTACACGTGCCTAAAAGACGGTGCCAAGACGTGGTTTTTGAACAGGGATGATGTTCTGACATCTTGGCGCGAGTTCCAGCGTCGCCTCCTGGAGACCTACAGGAGTCCCGACCGCCGCGAACGGGCGGAGCGTGCACTTCAATCACGCATCCAGGTGCCCAACGAGACCGTCTCGATGTACGTCGAGGACATGACACGGCTTTTCAAGCGAGCGGATCCTGCTATGGCAGAAGAAAAAAAGTTGCGCCACCTCATGCGTGGTGTGAAGGAACAACTTTTTGCTGATTTGGTGCGTAGTCCCCCCAAAAGTGTTGCTGAGTTCCTTACTGAAGCGGCAACAATGGAGCGAGTACTGCACCAACGGTCTGCCCAGTTTGACCGTCAAGTGAATGCTGCCTCAACTCCCGAGATTTTCGCCACCCCTGGGAGCAAGAGCCCCGAATGGATTCGCGAGATCATTCGATCTGTCGTCCGGGAAGAAATGGAAAAGATGTACGGGACAAGGCAAATCGATGTTGGGTCTATCACCAGTGTCATCCGCGACGAGGTCCAGCAGGTGCTGCACGCCCATCGTTTTCCGCCCACGTCGGTTGATCTGGAAACGGCTCCTGTGTCTACTGACAGTCGCCGTCGTACGTACGCGGAAGCCTTGCGATCTGCCACTCCTCTTTCGGGTCAAGGAGTCCCGATCCAGCCAGTGCCGCACGTCCCGATCCAGACAGTGCCGCACGTCCCGATCCAGACAATGCCATACGTCCCGATCCAGACAATGATGCCGTCAGTCGCGATTCAGTCAGCGCACGCTGATTTGGACATCGATAGTCGCCGTACACCGACGCGCAAGTCTGATCTCTGGCGTACGCCAGACAGACGACCCCTCTGCTATCATTGCGGTGAGGCTGGTCACATTTACCGCGAATGCCCATACCGGCAACTTGGACTGCGCGGATTTTCCGTCAATTCCCCTCGTCCCCGAATTGGTCAAAGGCCAAGGGATATCGAAGAATATCTCGCGCAACAGCGTGCACCCTTTACACGACGGCAATCGCGGTCACCATCTCCGAGGAGACCCGCAGCCACTGGGCCACGTTTCGGGGTGACGGCACGGGAACGCTCCCCGAGCCCTCGTCGGGAAAACTGAAGGCAGCGGCCTTCGGGGGCAAGGTCGCTGGGACTCAAAGTACGGAAGACCTCCCATCGTTGCTTGCACGCAACGCCGAAGGCATTTCGTCAGAGAATAATCGCAGTGCCGAAGAAACGCCGACATCCGCATCTGAACTTAGTGACCGCGTGTCGCTCGACATACCTGTGCTGGTTGACGGTCTTCAGGTCAGTGCATTGGTAGACACTGGTGCAGACTATTCGATCATCAGCGGGAGGCTAGCGAAAGATCTCAGAAAAGTGATCACGCCGTGGAATGGAACGCGAATTCGAACAGCTGGAGGACACGTTGTAACACCGCTGGGTCGCTGTACCGCAAGAGTGAAAATTCGTGCGTCAACGTTTGTGCTCAGCTGCCTCGTTCTCCCCGACTGTTCGCGTCAGCTGATTATCGGCATGGACTTCCTTCGGGAATACGGTGCCATCATAAATCTCCGTGAGCGCATCGTGACCTTCTCGACTCAAGGCGCAACAGATCGAGACGCCGATAACTGCCGTAGACTTGCGCTGCGTGTTGCTGACGACAGTGTGACGCTGCCACCTCGAGCAACTGTTCCCATCGAAGTCACTTGTGAAGACTTCCAAGACGGCGACGTGGTGGCTGAAAGCAACTTATCACTTCTGCTGCTCCAAGGTGTATGCGCCGCCCGAAGTGTAGTGCGCGTCCGTGACGGACAGTCAACAATACTAGCTACGAACTTCAATTACGAGCACCGGCATCTTTTCCGTGGAACCACCCTAGCCTATGGAGAACCTGTTGCCGACGTCACGGAGTGCTTCGCGTCCGAGGAAACGCATGAGGATAAGGAATTTCTAGACCACATCGACATCAATTCGACGCTGTCAGAAGAGAGAAAGGCTGCACTTCACGACCTTTTAAGGGAGTTTAGATCTTGCTTCGCCTCTTCTTCTAAAGTCCGTCAAACTCACCTCACGAAGCATCGAATTATTACCGACGATGACGTCCGCCCCATCCGGCAGCAGCCTTATCGCGTTTCTGCCAAAGAACGCGAGGCTATTCAGACACAAGTAAAAGAGATGCTCGATGACGGGATTATTCAACCATCCAACAGCGCTTGGTCCTCGCCAGTCGTTCTAGTAAAGAAAAAAGACGGAACGCTGCGATTCTGTATTGACTACAGGAAGCTTAATAGCGTCACAAAAAAGGACGTCTACCCGCTTCCACGAGTACACGACTCCCTCGACAGGTTACGACGTGCGAAGTATTTTTCGTCCATCGATCTAAAGAGTGGCTATTGGCAAATTGAAGTGGATGAACGAGACCGAGAAAAAACCGCGTTTGTGACTCCAGACGGACTTTACGAATTCCGAGTTCTTCCCTTCGGCCTCTGTTCTGCACCAGCCACTTTTCAGAGGATGATGGACACAGTTCTCACTGGCTTGAAGTGGCAAAGCTGCCTTGTCTACCTCGATGATGTGGTCATCTTTTCCGAGAGCTTTGAAGAACATCTGAAGCGTCTGAGAAAGGTTCTGGAAGCCATTCGCACAGCTGAACTTACGCTGAAACCCCAAAAATGTCATTTCGGCTATGAAGAGCTGAAATTTCTGGGACATGTCATTAGTGCAGATGGAGTGCGACCTGATCCAGACAAAACTGCTGCTGTCGCCGCCTTCCCTGTCCCATCAGATAAAAGAGCAGTACGCCGTTTCCTCGGCTTGTGCGCGTATTATCGCCGATTTATCGCCAACTTCTCTAAGATACCTGAACCTGTTACGCGACTCACCCGAGATGACGTACCCTTTACTTGGGGCGTAGAAGAAGATACAGCGTTCACAGAGTTACGACAGAGAATGCAAACAGCCCCTGTTCTTGCCCATTTTGATGAGGACGCTGCTACAGAAATTCATACAGATGCCAGCAACGTCGGACTTGGCGCTGTCCTTGTACAACGACACGGCGGCGTTGAGCATGTGATAGCTTACGCCAGTCGTACTCTTTCTCGAGCTGAGACCAACTATTCTACGTCAGAAAAAGAATGCCTCGCAGTCGTGTGGGCGACGACCAAATTTCGGCCTTACCTCTACGGTCGTCCCTTCAAAGTGGTGACTGACCACCACTCGCTCTGCTGGCTGGCAAATCTCAGAGATCCATCCGGCCGTCTCGCACGGTGGAGTTTGCGTTTGCAGGAGTTTGACATTACGATTGTGTACAGGTCAGGGCGCAAACACGAAGACGCCGACGCGCTTTCTCGAGCACCTGTGGGGAACGCTGTCAGGGGCTCCGAAGATGAAGATGCCTTTCTCGGAGCAGTTAGTGACTCCGAATTTATGTCAAAGCAGCGGGCAGACGATGAATTACGCCCAGTCATTGATTCCCTGGAAGGCCGCAACTCTAAGGTCCCTCAACACATTGCTCGCGAACTGTCCTCTTTTTGTCTAAGAAGAGGCATTCTTTACAAGAAAAACGCCCGTGGTAGTGACAAGGCTTTCCTACTCGTTGTTTCTACCGACATGCGTGATGAAATCCTTCTGGCGTGCCACGACGAGCCCACGTCAGGACATTTGGGCTATTCGCGAACTCTCGCCCGAGTACGCCAACAGTACTACTGGCCGCGACTATCAACTAGTGTACATCGATATGTGAAAGGCTGCCGTGAGTGCCAGCGCCGCAAGACTCCGCCTGTGAGACCCGCGGGCCTGCTCCAGCCGATCGCACCACCACGGACACCGTTTGACCTCGTGGGAATGGACCTTCTCGGGCCCTTCCCTTTGTCGTCCTCTGGGAACAAGTGGATTATAGTTGCGACAGATTATCTCACGCGTTATGCTGAAACAAAAGCGTTACCCCGTGGCACGGCCTCTGAAGTCGCGCAGTTCTTCGTGCACCAAATCGTCCTACGGCATGGTGCCCCGTCATGCGTGATTACGGACAGAGGGACGTCGTTTACAGCACGAATGATGGAGGACATTTTTAAACTGAGCTGCACAAGTCATCGAAAAACAACGGCTTATCATCCGCACTCCAATGGACTGACAGAGAGGCTTAACAAGACCATAGCGGACATGCTGTCAATGTACGTGGACGTACAACATAAAACCTGGGACGAGATTCTTCCATACATCACGTTTGCTTATAATACGGCAACGCAAGAAACAACGCGATTTCCGCCTTTCCGACTTGTTTACGGACGCAACGTGCGAACCATGCTCGATGCTATGCTTCCGTGCGACGAAAGCAATGAACTTGCTCAAGATGCTGAGCAATACACTCAATACGCCGAAGAAGCTCGTCAGCTAGCTCGCATAAACACCAGGCACCAACAAGATGCAGACGCGCGACGTTACAACCTCCGCCATCGAAATGTCACCTACCACCCTGGGGACCGAGTGTGGGTGTGGATCCCTGTCCGGCGACCAGGCTTATCCGAAAAACTCCTAAGCCGTTATTTTGGACCGTACAAGGTTCTTAGACGAATCACAGATCTTACCTACGAGGTATTTCCGGACGGCGCAGCGTCTTCTCGTTGACAGCTTCGACCCGAAACCGTGCATGTCCTTCGGCTGAAGCCCTACTTCACACAGTAGCCCTTGTGGTTTCACGTGCTACGACATGCCGTGACATTGCGTTGCCGCTGCTGTTTGTGTTCTCGTGTGTTTTTGTGCCCTTTCTTTTTGCGCTTGGCGGAAGCGTTGGCGAAACTTCCTCATTTGCGCTGCGAGTAGTGGCACTCTCCCTCTTTTGGTTCTTTATATCTGCGTGTGTATACCTTCATTTTTTTATATTTACGAGCATCGAGTCGATGCTTTCAAAGGGGGGGACTATTGCCACATGGTTTGCTTGGGTGAGATCGAAGAGTGAAAGAAGACAAAGACGATCTCTCTGAGCCGCTGCTTGAGTAGTCGACTAAACGAGCCCATTTTTTTATCAAGTTTGTCGAGAGTAACGTGACAATATATATATATATATATATATATATATATATTTGGGCACGACACCGCACCGAGAATGGCGTACTCACGCATGATGCTCTTGCAGGCTACCATCACCGGTGCTGTCTTGACTGCCTTCCTCGAGTGGGATCCACCTGTCAACCAGTCTACAACAAGGATTGTTCCAGCGTACCGGATGCCGCTTCTGAACAAGAGCGTCTGACCCATCTGGCAACGCGAATCAACTTCTAAGGCGATTGGAGATACCGTCGGCAGATATAAACCACCGCCTGCCACCTTACAATTTGGGCACGACACTGCACCTAGAATGGCGTACTCACGCACGATGCTCTTGCAGGCTACCATCACCGGTGCTGTCTTGACTGCCTTCCTCGAGTGGAATCCACCTGTCAACCAGTCTACAACAAGGACTTTTCCAGCGTACCGGATGCCGCTTCTGGACGAAAGCGTCTGGCCCATCAGGCAATGCGGATCAACTTCCAAGGCGATTAGAGATACCGTCGGCAGATATAAAGCACCGCCTAGCACCTTACAATTTGGGCACGACACCGCATTGAGAATGGCGTACTCACGAACGATGCTCTTGCAGGTCAGTTATTTGAACCATGCAGCTTGTGTTAAGAGTAGCAATTACTGCCTGCTAGCGGTGTCGTGCCCACCTTGTCTGACCGAATTGACGCGACAGGCAAAATACTTCTCGTCTGGCATGTCTGGCTATTTAATTGATCTTCTACTCATGATTTCGGGTGACGTAGAATCGAATAGTGGTCCTATGAACAAAGTAGAAGCTGATGCGTTTGCCCAGGCCTTAAACACCATAACAAAGCTCGAAAAAGATCTTGTCGCTTTGTCAACAGAGCTGAAAAACATAGCTGATAGGCAGGCTAGCTGCTGCCTATGAAGAAATTGAGGTATTAAACGCTAAACTAGAGGAACTTGAAAGTGCAACACCCCTGGGCGATCGGGTAACCATAGCAAATTGTGATGCTGTAGGCATGGTGTCCAAACAAGTGACGGCTATTACGACTCAAAGTAACTACACGGAAAACAAGATGCTGCGTTCTAATCTGGTTTTCTTCGGCCTAGATGACGATCCGAAAGAGGATTGGGCTGCGTCAGAACAGCAAGTAATTAAATTTTGTACAGAAAATTTGGGTGTTACATTATTATGTGATAAATTTGAGCGTGTACACCGACTTGGCAGGTTTGCTGCAAGAAAATCAAGGCCTGTCATCGCCAAGCTAACTTTCTTCAAAGATAAAGAGCGCATTTTTTCTTGTGGTCCGAACCTTAAGGAATTGACGTTCTCAGTTCGAGAGGATTTTTCGGTGGCAACTCAGCAGGCCAGGCAAAAGCTGCTTGCTTTTGCAAAAACACTGCATAAACCATTGAGGCTTTCAGTTGACAAACTACGAATTGGCTCCGCGACATACGTCTATGATGGTATCGCTAACTCTGTTGTCGAGCTCGAAAGATAGCTACGCCAAAACACATGTGCCGATTCTCCAACAACAAAGCCAGATCGCAACTTACAGTCATTATCAGTGTCATTTGCTAACACGCGAAGCCTCATGTCAAAGGTTGATCTCATTTCAAGCTATCTTGATGATGCTGACTCAGATGTTATCACATTCACTGAGACTTGGCTGTCTCCCGCAGTATGTGACGTCCAAATCAGTGCTCTTACTAGTACCTATAATACATACAGGTACGATCGCACTTGCAAGAGGGGAGGTGGTGTTTTATTGGGCGTCAAAAAAGTATTCCATCATTGCTTGTGAACATAAACTCTGATATCGAAATTGTCTGGATTGCCTACAAGATATTCTCAATTAATATTCTCGTCGGCTGTTGTTACCGTCCACCTGATTCAAACAGCTCTTTTAACGTGTCAATTGCGCATTAGCCTAGAGAAAGCATCTGGGGTCGTCCCCTCAAACATTACTAATTTATTTAGCGACTTTAACTTCCCATCAATTGACTGGGACAGACTTTCTTCATCGTGTAACGTATCAACTGAATTCATTCATTTGACCCTGGACTACAACCTCTCCCAAACTGTATCCCAGCCAACCCGCGGTTCAAACATACTGGACCTTACTCTTACAAGTCATCCTGAAACATTAGTTCACATAGAACATGTAGATGGTTTCAGCGATCATAGTTTGCTTCAAGTCATTTTGAATCTACCTTCTCTCTTTACTGATATGTTGTCAAAACTCATTCGTAATTACAATAAAGGTAATTACGTCGCTATAAATAGTGGACAAGATAGCTTTTGGGAGCATGAAATGCTGCCACCTTTTCACGGTAGGTCAGTTGAAGAAAATTGGCTGATGTTTAGGGAAAAGATGTCCACGTTAATAGATATATACATTCCTCGCATTGGAATCAGTAACTGTACATCTACTCCTTGGTTCACTAAAACCCTTAGCTGTATGAAAAATAGAAAGAAGCGGATGTATAAGCACGCCAAACGCGTAGGAACACCATCAGCATGGGCTGATTACAAGGCCTACCTTAAATCATACTGCTCCGCCGTGCTCGCAGCAAAGATTAAATAATTTTCAAATGATCTGCCACAATAACTCAAGAACGATCCAACGAAGTTTTGGAAAACATTGAGCCCAAATCAAGGAAGTTCACAAATCGTCTTGCACAATGACAACGCAGTTGCTCGTTCTGAGAGTGAGTGTTCTGCGGCTTTCAATTCCATTTTCACGTCCGTATTCACAAGTGGGGATAGCTCAGTGGTACCGCTTGCACATGATTTTGATTATATTTACATGGCACCGATAAACATTACGATCGAGGGCATTGATTCACAAATAAAAAAATGTTAAATTATCTTCATCTTGTAGGATTGATGTAATCAATTCTAAGATACTAAAAACATCATATCTATATCAAGCATCACCCTGTTTCACATCTTCAGGCAGTCCTTATCGTCCGGTGTCCTTCCTTCTGACTGCAAAATAGCAAAGGTAGTGCCTATCTACAAAAAGTGGAAGCAAAATGCATGTGAAAATTACAGGCCCATCTCACTGCATTTGCTGCGAATTGCGTTACCAGCATTTGCTGCAAATTGCTGGAACACATCACTGCTTCGCATGTTTACAAACATCTCGAGTCGAACAACTTCTTTTTCTCGAATCAACACGGTTTCAGAAAGGGACTTTCTTGCGAGACACAATCACTCGAATTTACAACAGATATCCACCTTAACATGAATCACTTCTTACAAACAGACTGCTTATTCCTTGAGTTCACGAAAGTGTTTGATGCGTTGCACTTTGCCACCTCATATCAAAACTTTCAGCTCTAGAATTGGACTCCTCTACATTGCCACATCTACGTAACTTTCTATCTGATCGAGAACAATTTCTGTTAATGAAGTCGATTCCTCTAAATCTATCCTTGCTTCTAGTGTGCCGCAGGGTAGCATCCTTCGGCCTCTGTTGTTTTTAGTGTATATAAATGATTTGCCTAACAACATCACCTCTCGCATACAAATATTTGCCGATGACTGCATAATTTACCGCCCAATAGCCAACATTGATGATCATATCACGCTTCAACGAGACCTAGAAATTGTAAACCACTGGTATAACACATGGCTCATGACATTACACGTGTCGAAGTG
This sequence comes from Rhipicephalus microplus, assembly GCF_043290135.1. Taxonomy (NCBI): domain Eukaryota; kingdom Metazoa; phylum Arthropoda; class Arachnida; order Ixodida; family Ixodidae; genus Rhipicephalus; species Rhipicephalus microplus. The sequence goes on along the minus strand of NC_134704.1, from coordinate 185,624,043 downwards.
TAAAATTATGTCTTTCACCCGGAAACCTGTTAATTCAGTTTTCTTATCACATCAACAGTAATGTCATATCGCCAACCACAATCTATAAGTATCTAGGCGTGCACCTTACACCTAATCTATCATGGTCAGCGCACATAACTTGCGTATGTGCCAGTGCACCCAAATCCTTATGATTCTTGCGTCAAAACATGCGCAGTGCATCCTCCCCCTTACGAAAGCTTGCGTACTTAACTTTAGTGCGACCGCAGCTTGAGGATGCGTCTCCGATTTGGTCACCACATCAGAAATACCTTATCGGAGCACTAGAAACCTTTAAAAATAGGGCAAGCCGTTTTATTGCTCACAACTATAGTAACTTATCTAGTATCATGCAAATAAAAAGTAAACCATCATTACCGTCATTAAGTACCCGGCGTAATATTGCATTGCTGTCATTGTTCCATAAGGTCATTCACTCTGACGACTTATTACTACCCTGTTTGAATCATCCAGTCTATACACCGCGAAGATTGCACAGCACTCTCAGTTACGCCCGCCTATATGGTGCGACGCAATCATTCATTTTTCCCCACTACCTCGCGCTATTCGCCTCTGGAATAGCTTACCAGACAACATTGCTTCACTTAGAGACCATAATGCTTTTTGTCTTCAATTGAACAAACATTTTCCCGCACACTTGGCTTAGTATCCTTAATTTTTTAATTGTAAAACTTCTTTTTGATAAGCTATTGTAAGGCCGCTTTTCAAATTGATGGCGTCTGTCTCTTCATACCACTGTCATATATTTCTTAGTTTTTTTACAATGACGTAATTGTATGGTGGCTGTTATAATATTCATTGTGCCTGTACTTCGTATTATATTACTCCTGCGCAATACTTACTATGCCGTGCGTAAATAATTTTTTTGCACATACAGTTATCTGTTAGTCTCTTTTCTACTTGTTATTTTATTCTACTGCCCTGTAATCGTACAATGTGGAAATCTTCCTTTATAATGTATTGAATGGTACTGTATACCCCCATCACCCTATGCCTCTTACGGGGAGTGTGAGGTATTCTCAAATAAATAAATAAATAAATAAATAAATATATATATATATATATATATATATATATATATATATATATAAATATATATATATATATATATATATATATATATATATATATATATATATATATATATAAATATATATATATATATATATATATATATATATATATATATATATATATATATATATATATATATATATATATATATATATATATATATATATATATATATATATATATATATATATATATATATATATATATATATATTGACGCGTGTGTACTGGTGGACCAAAACGACAAAAAGGGGATTTGGTGGACACCAGGTAGTGGAGCTCTGGCTGATTGAAGATAAAGAAGGCGATCTTGCTGTTCGGCTGCTGAGAGTCGCTCTGTCAACGTTCATCTGCCCTTGGTTCGCGCTGCACCGCGACACTGATGGAGGTGCTAGGACGCAACCCTACCTAATGCTCCATACTCCCACTGGGAGCCGTTCATCTAGCTCGGACGCATTGTCACCCATTGCAACTCCCGTGCACCGGTTCAGTCGGCGGCTGATAGGCCTCGCTCCAGAGTTCACGCCTTCTACGGAACCTCGCAATTGCCGACTACCTCTCCAAATGGCTAACGCCAGTCCGCAACCGGCGCCCCAAGGCCCCCCGCCAACACAGCCTTCACAGGTAACCATCTTTCAACCGCTGGTTCCCTATCGCTTTAGTGGCGGCGCCCATGAGGACGTGGACGACTGGCTTGAGCACTACGAGCGTGTCGCCAAGATTAATCTGTGGCCTGAACAAGAAAAGCTCTCGCGCGCCTATTTCTACCTTGACGGCGGTGCGAAAATTTGGTATGAGAACAGAGAAGCCAGTCTGTTAACTTGGGGCGACTTCCGACAACAGCTTGTCGATACGTTCACCAATATCGATCGACGCGACCGTGCGCAGCAGCTGTTGGAGCTACGGGTTCAAAAACCCAACGAAAGCGTTACTATGTTTGCTGAAGATATGACTCGTCTTTTTCGTCGAGCTGACCCGAACATGAGTGAAGATAGGAAGTTGAGCTACCTCATGCGTGGCGTTAAGGAGCAACTTTTCGCCGGGCTACTGCGCCACCCTCCAAGTACCGTAGTTGACTTCATCAAGGAGGCTACGGCTATCGAGCGGGCGCTCCATCAACGATGCAGGCAGTATCATCGAATGTCTAGCAGCGCCCCAATCAATGCTGCCGCCATACCTGAGGATCAAAGCTCTCTGCGAGACCTCATTAGGGAGATAGTTCGCGAAGAACTTCAAAAGTTCCGGAATCCAGTTGCTCAAACCCCCGTTGCGTCCGTCGCTGAACTGGTACGCGACGAAATCCGCCACGCCTTTTCTACCGCTGGTCCTGGTGACGAGCACCGCCCCATGAGCTATGCCGATGCTCTGCGACGTTCACCATCTGGTACATCGCCGTCATATCACCCAGTGCCGACGGCCCCTTGGTCACCGCGGCAAGAGCAGACCCTGAGCCGACCGCCAAGCCAACCGACGTACCACCAGGCGTCCACAGCAGCACCATGGACATCGTCGCAAGAAGGGAGGCTCAGACGTCCACCGCTCCGAAGAACAGATGCATGGCGCACAATCGATCGACGTCCACTATGCTTTAACTGCGGAGGTGCAGGTCATATTGCCCGTCATTGCTGGCACCGCAATGATTCGTTCCGCCCGCTTCGAACATGGTCTGACGATCGACGTGCGAACGAAGAATACACACCACGCCGGGAGGACGCCTCTTTCCGTGGAGCCCGTTCTCACCTTTACGAATACCGTACTTCTGACGAGGACACAATACCTACCCGCCAGCCAGGTTTGGGACGTCAATCCCGCTCTCCTTCTCCCGCTCATTCACCTTCGTCACACCGACGTACCTCCGCGGACCTTAACGCAAGAAGGTCACCCAGCCCGCGACGGGGAAACTGAGGGCGGTGACCTCCGGGGGTAAGGTTGCAGGCCACGAAGATGACGACGAAAAGCCCCCATTACATGACGCTTTAAATCCGACAAGACGTGAGAGCGACGACATTGTGACCGCTGACCTGAGTGTTTTTCTTGACGGCCAGAAAGTAACAGCCTTAGTCGACGCCGGTGCCGACTTTTCTATCATCAGTCAGGACCTCGCCATGCGTCTCAAGAAAGTGAAGACACCGTGGACAGGCCCTCAAATAAAGACGGCAGGTGGTCAGTTATTGATGGCCTCTGGGAGATGCACAGCGAGAATTGACATAGGAGGTTCTTCTTTTGTTGCGTCGTTCGTCGTTCTCGCCGCATGCTGCAAGGATCTGATTATTGGTATGGACTTCTTACGAGAGTACGGCGCCGTCATCAATATCCCAGACAGTTTGATTACATTCCGCAACAGTTCGGGCACACCTGATTGTACACAAGCGCGACCAAACCAATCGCGTCTAACTGATGACGATGTGGTTCTCTCTCCACGGTCATGCACGCTTGTTTCTGTGGCAGCCGCTGTCCAGTTTGACGGTGAAGGAGTAGCAGACCGAATAACCTCGCTCCTCTTCACACACGGCATTTCCGTCGCAAGAGGTATCGTCAGTGTCGCCGCTGGACGCACGCACTTGCTTCTGACAAATTTTAGTGATGAGCGCCGGCACCTTCCAAAAGACATGGCCGTCGCTTACTTTGACGATATCACAGACACAGAAGGCTGCTTGGCAGTAGTCGACGAGGCGCCAAAACTTGATTCGACACCAGTTCTTGACGTTAGCACTACTTTGCCTAAGAACGAGCGAAAGAGACTTCTTGAGCTACTGGCCGAATTCAAAGACTGCTTTTCGACAACATCCAGAGTTGGCCGCACACCTCTAACCAAGCATCGTATAATTACCGAGGACATGGCGAGACCAATTCACCAAAACCCCTATCGCGTGGCTGCAAGAGAACGCGAAGTGATACAAGAGCAAGTCGACAAAATGCTAGAAGATGACGTCATTCAGCCCTCAAAAAGCCCCTGGGCGTCACCTGTAGTCCTCGTTAAAAAAATGATGGCAGCCTGCGCTTCTGTGTAGATTACCGAAAACTCAATCAGGTGACAAAGAGAGATGTGTATCCACTTCCTCGTATAGATGACTCTCTCGACAGACTTCGACATGCTCGTTACTTTTCATCGATGGACTTGAGGAGTGGGTATTGGCAAATCGAGCTAGACCCAAGAGACCGCGAGAAGACTGCTTTTGTGACACCAGATGGCTTATATGAATTTAAAGTCTTGCCCTTTGGTTTATGTTTAGCGCCTGCTACTTTTCAAAGACTTATGAATACCGTACTTTCTGGGTTGAAGTGGAAAACCTGCTTGGTCTACCTTGATGATGTCGTAGTTTTTGCCGCAACATTTGACCAGCACCTTAAAAGACTTGAGGCAGTTTTACAAGCCATACGGTCTGCGGGCTTGACGTTGAAGCCTGAAAAATGCCACTTTTGCTATGAAGAGCTGCAATTTCTTGGCCACGTTGTCAGTCACGCAGGCGTTCGTCCTGATCCTGAAAAGATCGCAGCTGTTGCACAGTTCCCGGTGCCCACTGATAAGAAGGCTGTCCGACGATTCCTTGGACTATGTGCGTATTATAGGCGATTCATCGCGGACTTCGCACGCATCGCATCACCGTTGACCCGCCTCACGAGAGAAGACGTTGCTTTCCAATGGATGGAGCAACGAAGAGGAAGCTGCTTTTAAGAACCTCCGCCAGCGACTACAGACGCCTCCAGTGCTTGCCCACTTTGATGAGAAAGCCCCAACGATGCTACACACGGATGCCAGCAATATTGGTTTGGGAGCTGTGCTTGTGCAGCTGCAAGAGGACACAGAAAGAGTAATCGCCTATGCAAGCCGAACACTAACACGCGCCGAGACTAATTACTCCACGACTGAGAAGGAATGCCTCGCAGTGGTATGGGCGGTCACAAAATTTCGCCCGTATTTATACGGCCGCCCTTTCAAAGTCATCAGCGACCACCACTCACTGTGTTGGTTGACAAATCTTAAAGATCCTACCGGGAGATTAGCGCGTTGGAGTCTCAGGCTGCAGGAGTACGACATGACTGTCGTACACAAGTCAGGAAAGCGCCACATGGACGCCGACTGTCTATCCCGCTCACCCATTGAATCGGCAACTCTATCCGATGAGGAGGAAACAGCATTTCTCGGTGTGCTTGACTCAACCGCTATTGCACAGCAACAAATCGGCAACTCTATCCGATGAGGAGGAAACAGCATTTCTGGGTGTGCTTGACTCAACCGCTATTGCACAGCAACAACGTGGCGACCCTGAGTTACTTGCCTTAATGAATTACCTGGAGGGAAGATCTCAGAAGGCACCAACTGTTTTCGTAAAAGCGCTGTCATCATTTTGCTTACGGAGCGGAGTGCTATACAAAACAAACTTCTCTTCGACAGGATCTGCGTATTTGCTCGTCATCCCAGCAGCCCTTCGCTCCGAAGTGCTCGAAGCATGCCACAACGAGGTGACTTCAGGCCACTTAGGTTACACAAGAACGTTGGCCAGAGTACGGCAGTGCTACGTCTGGCCAAGACTGACCGTAGCCGTAAAACACCATGTTCGTACTTGCCTCGACTGCCAGCGACGGAAGTCACCACCGACTAAACCAGCTGGCCTTCTGCAGCCCGTGCAGGTCCCAAGAACACCATTCGACCAGATTGGCATGGATATTTTGGGCCCACTTCCTACTTCTACTGCTGGGAACCGCTGGGTTATTGTCGCGACTGATTACCTTACCCGTTATGCTGAGACAAAGGCTATCCAGAGAGGTACAGCTGCGGAGGTGGCACAATTTTTCATCGAGAACGTTGTCCTGCGGCATGGTGCACCAAGCGTCGTAATCACAGACAGAGGAACCGCATTTACGGCAGCTCTTTTGGAACAAGTCCTCATGCTGAGTGGAACAACCCATCGCAAGACCACCGCCTACCACCTGCAAATGAACGGGCTTACAGAGCGTCTGAACAAAACAATTGAAGACATGCTTTCAATGTACGTAGACGTCGAACACAAAAATTGGGACGAAATCTTGCCATATATCACGTTTGCATACAACACTGCCAAGCAAGAAACAACCCAGATGACCCCGTTCAGCCTAATTCACGGAAGGGAAGTACGAACCATGTTAGATGCGATGCTAGAGCACGAATGGGACGACATCGAACTGGACGCCGAGATGTTTACAGAACGAGCGGAAGAAGCAAGGCAACTAGCACGCCTGCGAATCCAGCAACAACAAGAGTACGACGCGAGCCACTACAATTCTCGCCGCAAAACAGTCGTTTACCAGACCGGCGACAGAGTATGAATCTGGACGCCCATACGAAAACGAGGACTCTCTAAAAAGCTCCTGAGGAGATACTTTGGGCCATATCTAGTACTGCGACGACTGAGTGATGTTACCTACGAGGTCGTCCCCGACAGTTCATATAGTACGAGGCTTCGCCAGCACCGTCCTGAACTAGTTCACGTTGTGCGCATGAAGCCTTATGAAAGGTAGTGACTGTGCAAGACACTTCTTAAAGAACAGACAAAAAAACTGCACTACTGGTTTAGCATCGGGGCGATGCTCATTAAGAGGGGGGGGGGGGGGCAAATGACGCGTGTGTACTGGTGGACCAAAACGACAATAAGGGGATTTGGCGGACACCAGGTAGTGGAGCTCTGGCTGATTGAAGATAAAGAAGGCGATCTTGCTGTTCGGCTGCTGAGAGTCGCTCTGTCAACGTTCATCTGCCCTTGGTTCGCGCTGCACCGCGACAATATATATATATATATATATATGTAATTGTGTGTGTGTTAGATCTCGTCCCGCCGCAGTGGTCTTGTGTGTGGCTAAGGTACTAGGCTGCTGATCCGCAGGTCGCGGGATAGAATCCCGGCTGCGGCGGCTGCATTTTCGATGGAGGCGGAAATGTTGTAGGCCCGTGTGCTCAGATTTGGGTGCACGAAAGAACCCCAGGTGGTCAAAATTTCCGGAGCCCTCCACTACGGCGTCTCTCATAATCATATGGCGGTTTTGGGACGTTAAACCCCGCAAATCATTTTATGATAGATCTTATTATTATTGTGTCAAAACACGAATAAGCGAGCCCTTAAGCATACACTTATTTCCCTTGTACACACACACACACACACACACACACACACACACACACACACACACACACACACACACACACACACACACACACACACACACACACGCACGCACGCACGCACGCACGCACGCACGCACACGCGCACACGCACGCACGCACACGCGCGCGCACACACACACACACACACACACACACACACACACACACACACACACACATATATATATATATATATATATATATATATATATATAGTAGAAAATGAGAGGGAAAGAGTGGCTACTAGAAAAAAAGAAAAGAAAAAATGACAAAAAAGGAAATAAAATAAAATCGAGAACGTTCCAGTGTTCGCTGTGCTATGCGAGTGGCGTCATGAGTTTGTAATAGCTTCATTGATGTTTTGCCTTCAGTGTTGTTGGTTGGTGGCCCTTTTATCGTAGATGGTTCCTGGCTAATGTAAGGGCTTGAGTGTCGTGGAAGTTTTTCTTTTTTTTTACCGACCACCACTGATCAGGTGTCGATGGTATGGGCGACTGTGGTGGGCACTGTCGGTTGTCGTCTTTCTACGTACCGAGGCTCCAGGGAGGCGGCGTAGAAAAAAAAGTTCTTTGAATGCGCTGTCTCGCCTCATCGTATACCAATATTCTCCTCTATGATGGCGTAGAGGCAGTTAAAAACAGATACACACACCATAGACAACCTGACACCCCAGATTTCTCTGCTATCGCAAGCCTCACAGGGCAAGTCTTAGAATTGAACTCACCTGAGTTCAGCGAAGAGTACTTTCAACACATCAGCAGAACTACTATTGGTACCAAGCTTGCACCAAACTATGCCAACGTTTTTACGGGAAAAGTAGAAACCAAATGGTCCCAAACATCCTTGAAACTACTCCAATACAGTAGGTACATATACGACATTATTCATACTCGGACTTATAGCGAGGCCGAACGGCTAAGCTTTATCGGTACTTACAATACGGTTCACCCAAAAATACACTTCACACACACCTACTCAGAAGTAACCGTACATTTCCTTCACATTGCCATAACAATAAAAGCTGACAAACTTTCCACAACCCACTACCGCAAACCAACGGATTGACAACAGTACCTTCAATACCAAAGTAGTCATTCACGCCGTTGTGCAGCTTAATGTGCTGGGCTTATCTCTCTTCCCTCTCTCCTCTATTTCTTTCATCTTACCCCCCCCCCCCTGATGCGCAGGGTGGCAAACCGGCTGCCTACAGAATGGTTAACCTCCCTGCCAATTTTTTTGCTCTTATTTTTCTTCCTTCCTTCTAGCCGTTGAAATAACAGCCTTCTATACGGCCAGGACCATCGTTTCAAGCGAATTTTCTCATAAGACCCTGACTTCCACATGAGCTCACAGAAATATTCTCCACATAAACTTGATGACGCTGTTCAAAAAGCTAAAAGCTGAACGCGGCTGACCTTCTTATGAAGCGACCACCACAACAAAACCTGCAACAGACACACCTGTGTTTAGCTTACAGCACACGCTTTCCCAACGTTAACAAAATCCTTAAACGACATTACAACATACTAGAACAAAGTAAACTTCTAAAAAGCGCATTACTATCGCCTTATTAGTAAAAAGCGCATTACTTAAAACTGTTTTAGATGTCGTCATGTGCGTGCACACTTTGCAACGTGGTTTGTTGCAGGGATGACAGCCTTCATGATGTGAACACGTGGTTTTAGATGAGGTTAGTAAATCACGAAGGTTCCGCGACCACCGGTAGACCACGCGTGGTTGTTCTGTAAAGATTCATTTGAGCCGCTCGCTCTGTATTAAAATGTTAAAAGGTTTCTTCAAGATATGGTTCACAATTGGAGCTGAGGCCGCATGTGTCAAAATTAGATTAGTCCGCGAACAATCTTTGGGTCTTTTGTTAGTACTCAGCAGGTCTGAACGGTCGAGCTCTTCTGCGCGTTTGATGGCGTCTGTGATTATGCTGGCCGGATAGCTCTGTTTTTCGAGCGCGCTCCGAATTTGTTCGCAGTGGCGGGAAAATTCGCTGCTATCAGACCATATTCTTTTAAAACGGACTGCTTGGCTGTAGGGAATACTAGTTTTATTGTGGTTCACGTGACTACTACTAAAGTGAAGATATTGCTGCCTATCCGTGGGTTTACTGTAAAGATTAGTTATCAGCTTCCCGTTACGTAGAGTGACCATGACATCAAGGAAACTTATGTTCACAGGTGAATATGAGTGCGAAAAAGAAACCGCCGGATGAGCGTTGTTAAGATCTGCTATGAAAGAAAGAAGTTGCGATTCACTATGGTGCCAGATTAAGAAAATGTCGTCGATGAATCGCTTATAGTAAAATGGCTTAGATTCACAATTTGCAAGAAATTTGTTTTCAAGGTGCCCCATAAATATGTTTGCGTAGTTTGGTCCAATTCTTGTGCCCATAGATGTACCGCTAATTTGAACATATTGTGTCCCATAAAATTCGAAATTGCTAAGTTCAAGAATGAGCTTAAGCAACTTAGCTAACGTAGATGCGGAAACTGGTTTGTTGGCGTCGCAATTGTTGTACGTGCAGATAACTGCCTCGATGCCATCTGAGTGAGAGATATTGGTATATAGTGACGTGACATCTAACGTAACGAGAAACGAATTTTGAGGAACCTGTAGGTCGGGACACGAGGCGTTTGCAAAATACCGCGATCTACTTGAAAGCATTGCGAAATACCGCCCAGAAATTCGGCGAATTTACGCCACGCTGATACTGCCTAGAAGTGGAAACCGTCGACAAAGGAACTGTAACCGGACATTCGTCCGACGCTGCAACAGAGAAGCATCAGTGTTCAACAACATGCTTCGGAATTTTTGCCGCTATTCCCGGCTAGTTTGCTACCTCGATCATGAAATCGAATGGTTACCACCCACACGCTTCCTCGCAGCAGACGGCCTTCATATGAGCTTCGAGGGTGTGTCGTTGCTTGCAAGCCACATCCGCCACCTGTGCTTCAGGAGACCGGTGGATGCGACATCAGCTGCCTGGTGCGATTCATCAACGAATGACGACTCTCCGCATCGAGTGGATCGAGCTGGGCGACCTTCAGCACCCAGTCATCCTACAGCACAGCCGAACTCAAGAAACAACACCGCGCCGACAGCAACCTTCACCCTGACGAGCAAGCCTTCCGTAGCAGAGAACGTCACCTCGAAAGCATCGCGCGCCCACATAAACAAGTCGCAATCTACACAGCCTACGTCTTGCCTACCGCCGCCTGCGGTCGTTGCATCACTTACGCTACGGACTCCGGAACAGGGGCACAACCACGAGAGGAACGAACTGACTAACACAACGCCAGCTGGGTGAGAGTACTTTGTCTGTTGGCTCAATGAACTTTTTAAGGACCAAGAAGGTTATATAAAAACGGACTCGTTGTGAATCGCACATTTCTATGCTTAGAATGTATGTCGCGGCAACAAGTGCTCCTAAAGGTTTACAACTAAAACTGCAGCCGGCCACATCAGAGATGTCAAAGAAAAACCTGTCAAGGTGGAACAACACCTTAAATCGGGCGTCTGTTGAACTAACCAGCATACTTATTAGCCATTATGAATCACCAGAAAAAGGTCAGCGGAATCAGGAAAAACAGTTTGTGCAATCCTCTCAGTTTACGACTGAAGAATTGAAAACTCTCGAATTATATCGGTCACAGAAGTTAGCCGAGCTGGATGCTAAAAAATCAAAGAAGGTCGCGCGTGACAACTTAAGAAAAAAAGGAATGCTCCCGATGAGGAAGCATTCTAACTACAGCTGAAATGCGCCAGCCCGAGCTGGAAAGTAAATCTTCTGGACAGGATAACATTATAAATTTGTCATGTTACGATCTATCAATTGAGGAACGTAGTGTGTTATCTCGAGGACTTAATTTTTGCCCTGCAACAGGAGGCTATAGTGAATTTCAGTTGGTGAAGCATCTTCAATATTTCGAACGTAACATGCGCCTTCGTGAGTACTTTTATGATCGGTCCTCGGCTCACAATACCGATAGATCATCATTTCCATCTTACAAGCATTGGACACCCCCCTCCCAAAGAGACAAATGTCTGGACCTTTATATCAGAGCTGTACAACGCGATGTCATGCAGGCATATAAAGAACGTACACCATCGCACCACAACATAACTGACAGAGAGCAACAAGCAATTGAATCCCTCGCTAGACGTAATGACATAATTATAAGACCTGCAGATAAAGGAGGCGCCATTGTTGTAATGGACAGAAGCAAATGTATCAGCAAAGGCCATAGGCAGCTCAGTGATGCATAATATTACAAGCGGCAAGGTCATGACCCAACAAACGAGTTCAGATATTGTTCGTGATACTTTGACTGCGCTCTTTAATGATAAAGAAATGAGCTATGACACTCTGAAATACTTAATACCGTTGAGCCTAGTAGCTGGCAGGTTTTACCTTCTTCCCAAAATTCATAAGAGAGATAATCCCGGTAGACCGATAATTTCTGGAATTGGAATAGTGTCTGAGAACCTTTCCCGTTATGTAGATAGCCTCATCAACACCATTCCGTCCAGCTTTTCTTCTTACATTAAAGATACCAATCACTTTCTATCAGATATTGTTGACCTACAGGTTCCTCAAAATTCGTTTCTCGTTACGTTAGATGTCACGTCACTATATACTTATATCCCTCACTCAGATGGCATCGAGGCAGTTATCTGCGCGTACAACAATTGCGACGCCAACAAACCAGTTTCCGCATCTACGTTAGCTACGTTGCTTAAGCTCATTCTTGAACTTAACAATTTCGTATGTGATGGGACACATTATGTTCAAATTAGCCGTACATCTATGGGCACAAGAATTGAACAAAACTACGCAAACATATTTATGGGGCTCCTTGAAAACAAATTTCTTGCAAATTGTGAATATAAGCCATTTTACTCTAAGCGGTTCATCGACGACATTTTCCTAATCTGGCATCATAGTGAATCGCAACATCTTTCTTTCATAGCAGATCTTAACAACGCTCATCCGGCGATTTCTTTTTCGCACTCATATTCACCCGTGAACATGAGTTTCCTTGTAGTCATGGTCACTCTACGGAACGGGAAGCTGATAACTAATCTTTACAGGAAACCCACGGATAGGCAGCAATATCTTCACTTTAGTAGTAGTCACGTGAAACACAATAAAACTAGTATTCCCTACAGCCAAGCAGTCCGTTTTAAAAGAATATGCTCTGATAGCAGCGAATTTTCCCGCCACTGCGAACAAATTCGGAGCGCGCTCGAAAAACAGAGCTATCCGGCCAGCATAATCACCGACGCCATCAAACGCGCAGAAGAGCTCGACCGTTCAGACCTGCTGAGTACTAACAAAAGACCCAAAGATTGTTCGCGGACTAATCTAATTTTGACACATGCGGCCTCAGCTCCAATTGTGAACCATATCTTGAAGAAACCTTTTAACATTTTAATACAGAGCGAGCGGCTCAAATGAATCTTTACAGAACAACCACGCGTGGTCTACCGGTGGTCGCGGAACCTTCGTGATTTACTAACCTCATCTAAAACCACGTGTTCACATCATGAAGGCTGTCATCCCTGCAACAAACCACGTTGCAAAGTGTGCGCGCACATGAGGACATCTAAAACAGTTTTAAGTACATCGTCCAGTTTTTCTTTAAATATAAATGGGAACTACACGTGTGATAGTATCAACGTCATCTATCTTCTCGAGTGTTCAACATGCGGAGATCAGTACATAGATCAAACAGAGACAAGTTTCAGAATTCGTTTTAATAATCACCGTGCACATGCCGTAAGCCTCCTAATCAACCGCTGTCGAAGCACGTCAGTATGCCTGGCCATGGTTCCGACAAAATTAGGGCCACTATTATTCAGTCCGGTTTCAAGACAAATCACGATAGGGAAGTGAGGAAATAGTTCTTGATCCACAAATTTAACACTATTTGTTCAGGTGTCAATCAAAACGTAGGAAAGCTCACCTGCCTCGCACTATAACAACACGACTTCTTAGATTAGTAAAATATTTATTGTATAATAAAATGTATATTAGTCAACCGTGGTTTTTTTACTTCAGAGCTCTTTTACATGTCCTTCCAACCATACTGTGCCCCGCGTGTCGATGCGCAAGGAAATTTGAAACTTGTATATTCATGCACCCGTCGCTTGTCAGTCATGTCAACACAAGGTTCTGACAGATTACCATTTTTTTACTTTGATTGTCCTAGCTGCTATACTGAGAGTTCATCACGTGAGCCTATAACAGCGGCTGCAATGTATCATACCTACTTACTCTGACGAAGGCCGTGCCACGGCCGAAACGTTAGTAAATACAATTTCCTTTTTCAAATGTGCTATCTGCCAGTTCATTCAATATAGAAAATACCCGGACCTGTCGTGCCTTCCCTTCAAGTTCTATATATATATATATATATATATATATATATATATATATATATATATATATATATATATATATATATATATATATATATATATATATATATATATAAGGGAAAGAAGTGTGTACCTAAGGGCTCGTTTTTCCGTGTTTTGACACAATATTAATGAGATCTAACAGACAACAATGCTAAGCAATGTATAGTGGATATCATTAGAACAAATGAAATGTAGATAGATAGATATGTGGGGTTTAACGTCCCAAAACCACCATATGATTATGAGAGACGCCGTAGTGGAGGGCTCCGGAAATTTAGATCACCTGGGGTTCTTTAACGTGCACCCAAATCTGAGCACACGGGCCTACAACATTTCCGCCTCCATCGGAAATGCAGCCGCCGCAGCCGGGATTTGAACCCGCGCCCTGCGGGTCAGCAGCCGAGTACCTTAGCCACTAGACCACCGCGGCGGGGCAACAAATGAAATGTAATTAAGAAGAAAAGTTGGTGAAAAAATAACCAGCTGTGAGCAGGAATCGAACCTACTACCTTCGAATAACGCGTTCGATGCTCTAACCACTGAGCTCTCACAGCGGCCTTCCCCCAACCCACTTTCTTGTGTTTATATGTGAATTTTAAACGTGGGAGTGTCAGTCAGCACCATCTGTAGCCAAACGGCGAGTGTAGAACACCATTTTATGAGCCTGGTGGCGTCACGTAGCACGTGAACTTGTTACGAGTGGGCAGCTGATCAACAGTACCTCGTATACAACCTAATGACACCAAGTCTGCCAGTACGAGACCCTCGTTAATGAATAAGGGAAAGAGGTGTATACCTAAGGGCTAGTTTTTCCGTGGTTTGACACAATAACAATGAGACCTAACAGACAATATTGCCAGGGAGTATATAGGGGAAGTTATTAGAACAAATGTAATGTACATAAGAAGAAAGGAAAGTGGGTGAAGAAATAACCAGCCATGAGGAGGAATCGAACCTACGACCCTCGAATAACGCGTTCGATGCTCTAACCACTGAGCTATCACAGCGGCCTTTCCCCAACCCACTTTCTTGTGTTTATATGTGAATATTAAACGTGGGAGTGTCATATATATATATATATATATATATATATATATATATATATATATATATATATATATATAATTGTAAGCATGACATTTCAAGATCTCGTGGAACTGTAACGGCGACGAGGACTGGACGATTGCAAATATCTCTCCGTGCCAAACGTGGATTCTCAGAACAAATTAGTATTCACGTTAAACGTCAATTCTCGTATTACAACAACACTGCATAGTACCCTTTCAAAGCGAGACACACAGCGGCTTAAGAAACCTTTTCTTCTGTGCCGCCTCCCTGGAGCCTCGGGACGCCGTCTCCGACAACGTGTAAGGCCAAACCACAATACGGCCGCACGCCCGATTCCATTCCGTTTTTTCTGTGCGGGCCCGGTTTTCGACCGGTCCAGACGCATCAACAACTTTTTGGCTTCGGCCGGAAGGGACGAGCCCATAAGGTCTCTAGGTTGATGATTGGCTAGAAAAGACCGGTGGTCCATGACGTCATCACTCAAGCCGGAGCCGGTCTTAAAACATGGCGCTCGACTGAAGCGACAAAGTGAGTGGCAAGGCCTAGTCGTTAGCCGCGTGAAAGAAGCGTATTTAGGCGTTATTGCAATTACCACTAGAGTTAATGAGCATCCGCGCATATTTTCATCGAAAGGCAGCACGCCGGCACCACCTTCCTGCTCTCGTCACTGGCTGCGATCACCGATGGCACCCGACGGGGAGTTGTGTTTACGTGAGGTTCGGAGACCGACGATTTCTTGTGTTTCGTGCCATCGTTCGCGTTGATTTCGAAACCGAAACGTCAACATCTGCAGGTGTCATCTTCGGATGACACATACTTGTCCTCAAAAGTGTTCGATCACTGCAAGCAGCGCTTGTGATTTGTATGCGCGCCGTGTTCGTAGTTTACTCGTGAGGAGTACTGGATGATGACACAACCTGCGGTGATACACGTTATCGCCGTCACTCGACATGTTTTGCGGCGTGCTCGCTGCTTTGCCGCTGGCAATAAGCTGCGATGACCACGTCGTATCCGAAGTGCTCGATCGTGTCTCCAGTTGACTAAGTGCGCTCACGAGATACAGGTCGGGGTATGAGCCTGCGATGTTCTGCAGTGGTGCTAGACGCAAAAGTTATTTTGTATCTAGCAAAAGTTATTTTGCTCTGAAATGTGCGGTGAATAGGTGCTGTCAGTGGAGCTTTATTGTGTATCTGGCATCTCCATACAGGAATTCCATCAAACTTGAATTTGCTGTCTTGCTCGCGTATGGTTTGTTTCAAGTTCTTTCCGGACTTGAAGGCTTTGCTTTCATACAGTGCTGTAGTAGATACGTGCAAAAATGTTGAAGTCATAAATGACAACTTCAGGTAGCGTTTATGTCTATCGTTTGAAATAGTACACACAGAAAATTTGACATAAGGGAAGTCAGGTAGCGAAAGTCTTCTTTATGTTTCTTAACCACAGAGAAAGCTTATCGATAGTCAAGTGAAAGAAAATTTGGTGGTTCCCTACAAATTATCATATTATAATCGAAGGGTATATGCATATAAAGAAAACTACAGTATAACTAACTAAATCGTGTGTTCAATATTAAATCTGTTTACGTACAAATGTCACAACAACTTATGTCAAACTTTCATGGCAGTCAAGATAATAGTTACAAAAGCCAATCGAGTTGCCGAAATTGTATCTTTCTAGTACCTTGCAGATTGGCGTTTGCCCATTCTATTGTTATTGGCATATCTTTTTCCATAAAGCTTTTGTTTTTGAAAACAGCATTGACCCGTATTAGCCAAACAGTTTTCTTGCAGGCTCTGGGACTATGCACCACCGTCGGGTAATCAAGAAGTAATTCCAACTGTCATAAGCACCAAAATCATCAGCCGAGAGCCAGACAACCAAAGAGACGTGGTCCAGCACGTGTTTAGCATCCTGGAACGCCAGCGGCCGAAAGCGGCGCCCTCACGGTTTTGACGCGAGTAGGTTGCTGCTCCGGGACGTCCGAGCACGCTAGTGTCTCGCTTTAATCCCGATACCCCTTCCCGCTTTTTGCCGGATCGTCAATAAAGTTGTTTCACTCACTTGCAGGCTCCTTCCAGTACGTTTTGATTACCAATATTGTTTGCACCTGGTGCTGGATACCATGTCCTGAAACTGCTTATACCAGTAAAATATTCACATGAGCTATTTGGCGCTGTCGCTGATAGGCTGAGAAAAGGGCAATAACATAGACGTCTTAATGCGTGTTCGACTTCAAACATTATGCACACATGAAGTGACTGAGCATGAGCTGAGGCCTAATTGCCATCTGCATAAAAAAAGCTAATATGAATGTTATTGTGATTTTATTACGAAAGTTACTCAGCATTTGTGGAATTATTCATCGAAAAACAGCAGGACAGTGCTAGGTTTTGGGTGTATTATGACCCGTGGCAAGGCACAAAATGTGCTTTGTACGTGAGTGTCAAGTGCTCTCGATTGTGTGTAACGACAGCACTTAACGCCAAGTATTTTTCGTCAATGGACCTCAAGACTGGCTATTGGCAAATCTAAGTCGATGAAAGACACCGAGAGAAGACGGCGTTTATAACACCGGACAGCCTCTTCGAGATTAAGGGGATGCCCTTCGGTCTTTGCTCAGCACCTGTAACTTTTCAACGCGTTATGAATACAGTACTGGCAGGATTGAAGTGGAAGACTTGCCTTGTGTACATGGACGACGTCGTCGTGCTTTCCTCGAGTTTCGACGAGCATCTTCGGCGCCTTGAAGCTGTACTTCAAGCCATCAAGACGTACAGACTCACACTGAAGCCAGAAAAGTGCAGATTTGCATACAAGGAGCTCTTGTTCCGGGGGCACGTGATTACGAAGTCTGGAGTTCATCCCGATCCACGGAAAACAGCCGCTATCACCGACTTCCCGCCGCCCACTGACAAGAAGGCAGTGTGCCTACTTCTGGGCTTGTGCACCTATTATAGGCGGTTCGTGAAAAACTTCGCCCGCGTCGCCGATCCAATCACTAACCTTACCAAGGCCAACGTGGAGTTCAAGAGGGAAACGCCGCAGGAACACGCTTTCCAGGAGCTTAAGCATCGCCTTGAAACGCCTCCGTTACTTGCCCATTTCGACGAATTCGGTGGGACAGAAATACACACTGATGCAAGCAGCGTAGGTCTCGGCGACATTCTTGTGCAGAGAACTGACGAACCTGAAAGGGTTATTAGTTACGCCAGCCGATCGCTATCCAAAGCAGAAGCCAATTATTCCACAACAGAAAAGGAGTGTCTCGCCATCATCTGGGCTACATCGAAATTTCGCCACTACCTCTACGGCAGGCCCTTCAAAGTTGTGAACGACCACCATGCCTTGTGTTGGCTAGCTACCTTGAAGGACCCTTCAGGTCGCCTTGCACAATGGAGCATGAGACTTCAAGAATATGACATTACCGTCGTTTACAAGTCCAGCAAGAAACACTCCGACGCCGACTGTTTCTCTCGTGCGCCTGTCGACCAACCACCGCCCGAGGACCCGGATGACAACTACTTCTTGGGAACGATAACTGCCGACGACTTCGCTGAACGATAGCGGGCCGACCCGGAACTTAAGGCCCTAATAGGGACCGAAGGCAGGACCGCCGAAGTCCCGAAGGTATTCAAGCACGCTGTTGCGTCGTTCTTCCTGCGAAACGGTCTTCTCCAAAAGAAAAACTTTTCGCCACTCCGAGTCAAGCACCTCCTTGTGGTGCCTTCAGCTCTGCGGTCAGAACTCTTGCAGGCCCCGCACGACTATCCGACGGCAGGGCACAGGAGTGTTTCCCGCATGCTCGCGAGGATACAAGAAAGGCACTACTGGCCACGTCTTACCACCAACGTCACTCGTTATGTGAGGACATGCCGAGACTGTCAGTGACGCAAGAAACCGCCGACAAGGCCAGCGGGACTTCTGCAGCCAATCGAACCACCTCGCCGACCATTCCAGCAGATTGGTATGGACCTACCGGGGCCGTTCCCGATGTCGGCTTTCGGAAACAAGTGGATCGTGGTAGCTACCGACTACCTTACCCGCTACGCCGAGACAAAAGCCTTGCCCAAAGGCAGTGCATCTGAGGTAGCTAAGTTCTTCGTCGAAAATATTGTCCTACGTCACGGCGCCCCGGAGTTCCTCATCACCGACACAGGAACGGCATTTACAGCTGACCTAACTCACGCGATCTTGGCATACAGCCAGACAAACTACCGCCGGATGACAGCGTACCACCCACACACCAACGGCCTCACCTAGTGGCTAAACAAGACGTTCTCCGACATTCTGGCAATTTACGCCGATGTCGAACACAAGACATGGGACGCGGTTCTTCCGTACGTGATCTTCGCATACAACACGGTGGTGCAGGAGACGACGCAGATATCTCCGTAGAAATTGGTCTACGGAAGGAGCCTGTCAACGACGCTCGATGCCATGTTACCCAACGGCACCGACCAAGAAAACCTCGATGTGAGTGAGTACCTTCAATGCGCCGAAGAAGCCCGACAACTCACGCGTCTCCGTATCAAGAATCAACAGACGACCGACAGCCGCCGTTACAACCTTCGACGACGCTTAATGGAATACCAGCCCGCTGAACGTGTTTGGGTTTGGACGTCGATACGCCGACATGGATTAAGTGAAAAGCTTCTGCGACGGTACTTCGGACCATACAGGTTGGTTCGACGTCTCGGCCCTGGTGATTACGAGGTTGTCTCCGACGGCATCACGAACTCTCAATGACGCCGCTCGCGACCTGAAGTCGTCCATGCCGCGCGCCTCAAGCTGTTTCATGCGCCTTAACAAACTGAAACAGTGTTTTTTTATTATTACGGTATCGTAATTTATTCTGTGTACTTTCTTGCATTATTGTTGTACCTTCATTATTAGTTAAAGCATCGGCACGATGCCTTTTTCAGAGGGGGGCAATGCCACGTTTTATTCCTCAAGTTTTGTTATCGCCCCAATACACTACACAATTCTCAGCGCAAGCCGCGCCTGCGGTTTTGGAGAAGCTTCAGGGATGTAGTAGATCATTTTGATAAGATCACGCCCACTCCGCGAACTGTACAGATTATTCGGAAACCTACGCCGCCGCCAGCGATAACGCTAGAACATTCGATGGCAAGAGTATAAATGCTGCCGCACTTCGCCGCTTGTGAATAGTTGATTGACGGCCGACGCTCCATTGACTGCTATATGCGCAAGACTGCTACTGTAATTGGACTTTCCGTTTACCGGGCACATGTTCGCCCAAATAAACATTTAAATCCCAACATAAAGTCTCCTGTCTTCGGCCACGTCATGACCCCGTGACAATATTATGGACCTAAAGTATTACTGCAGATGCTTCTCAGTAACCAAATGTCGGTGTTCCTGTGCTCACACAGTGCCCTGTTAATCGCTGTTAAGTCCACTTGTGATCAAATTTCTCAACATTGTTTGTTTTGAAGAGAGATTTTCAATACAGTCGTTTCTGTACTGCAGGATGAAAATAAATTTTATTGAATTTGCTTCAGGCCCACTCCCACATCAGATTACTCGCTCACATTCATACTCGTGTCTACTTACTCTCCACGCACTCATACTGACTCGTGTCTTTTGAATGAGTGTAACTGAGCATACTGACCAGTTAGTATACCATTTTTATACATTTTTAGTTGACTTATGTTGCCTTCCTGATTTGCGCATCTGATACTTGTTTCTTTATTTTGTCTTTTTTTCTTGTGTGTTATATATGTTGTACCCACCCCCTCTGTAATGCCCTACGGGCCCTGAGGGTATTCTAATAAATAAATAAATACCAAGCTATGCTATAAAAAAACAAGTTGTAGTTTACACAACAGTTACAGCAGCCTGAAGCGCCGATATGATGCATAGACATGTATTTTTAAAGACGATAGTCTTTCTTGGGGACCTTCGACGCGAAAATTTTGGTCTGCCTGTTTGTCTGTACACTTGTCTGTTTGTCCACTCTTAACGGCATCGGGTGCTTGAAATGGCCGACCCCATCCGCATGCCCACCAATGTTGCTCAAGGTTGGGCATTCATGCTTGTGCAATTGTCAATCAAAAAGCAATTATTGCGCATGTCAGGGGCACTCTAACAACACGTATGTATTCTGCATGTGCGTCTTTTACTAAAAGAGGCATACATAAGATAATTTAGGGAGCGTATTGCTTATTACGTTGCACTGACCATGCAACGCTTTCACGGCACGGGGAGTGTTTCCAACGCTTTGCTAAGACAAAATGCTGGTGGCACCTACCATCGCCTTGCGTTCTACACCTTATCACCTCTGAAATGGGCGCGCACACCCGTCTCAGAGCCATGCGCTTTGTTTTCTAAGAATATTGCCAGATGGCGCTCATGTCTCACGTGTGACGTGACTTAATGCACTCGTTCGCCTGTGCTGTATGCTCGAGACACTCTTATGCAGCGCCTCCAGAATACCACTCACCGATTTTCTTGCGTACAACATCAAATATATGTCTTCTGCACTATCTCAACACGTAAGACTATCGTCTTTCGACGACACTTGCAAAAACATGCAGATATATGGCCAATTTTTTTGTGAGACTCACTTTGAAATTGCAGTACAGTTAAAAGAGGTCGATAATTTCATGCTCCGAGGCTTGTCTTTTTCCACTACAATCTTTAACTAAAGAAAAAAGCGATAACTTTTGTTGCTGTTCGACACGTTAAACCAAAAAACCCAGGTGACCAGGGCTTAGCCAAAGTTGTTGTGCTTTCATGCCGTGAATCAGTAAAAAAACTAATTGAAGTTGTGCAAGCTACATGTCACTCATATTTTATTTACCCTGAACTATCTGGAGATGATGCTATGGCAGAATATTTATGTATTTTGTGAGAATCTACTATGGTATTCAAAAATGTATCTGTGTGTATTTTGTGCTTATTACCACTTTGATGCTACGTGTCTTTTTTGTGTTTTTTTCAAAATGGTCACCTAATATTCATATAATTTATTATGTACCACAAGCAATGTGTTTGGATTTGTAAGAATAAGATTGTAAGCAATGTTTCACTTCATGCAGTGCATATTTATTTATTTATTTGAATATACTGCAGCCCTAATGCAGGGCTCTAGCAGGAATGGATAAGCTATACAAAACTAATGCAAAGAGAGCAACAACACTAAAACAAAACAACACTAAAACTGAAATACATTACCGCAAGAAAACATGACTATGGTATTGCACACACAATCTTTAGCTATTTTCTAAATGACCAATAGCGGCATCAATGAAATTTCGTAATGATAGTGATCGAATACTGCCCGGTAGGGAGTTGCAGAGGTCTATACTACGTGGGAAGAAACTAAATTTGAAAGTGTTAGTTCGAGCAAATAAAGGCTTTATGTTCAAAATGTGGGAGCTGCGGGTGCAATGTTCTTCTATAAAGCGATGTAGTTGCAACCGAAAATGCCCGGAGAGGAGTTCACGACTGTATATAATAGTTTTAAATATTCAATGCAGTAACGAGAACGTAATGGAACAATGTTGAGTGATTGCAGAGCCTGTGATTGTGGCTGTAGTTACGGCATATGAAGCGGATGGCCTTACGTTGAACGCTATCACATGCCGAACGCTATCTCATGCCGGACATGATATGTTATTGTTGCGATAACCCTCTTTCTGCATTGCCCTCGGGTGAAATGCAAGCCACACATTAAGAAATGAATTAGTAAATTCTGGCGCATCAGTAACGTGGCTTCATAACATGCACTGTATTGCATATCTATTAATTCAGTGAAGTGCTCACAAGTAATTGTGCTAGTGTGGCTGACACAGCAGGACTTAGTGCACCAACAGGCGTGGTGTGGAGGTGCAATTGAGGTATAGCCAATCGGAACCGATCTGCAAAATGAACTCGGCACGAGACTCAGTGAAACGCACCAAGGGCCCTCTGTATTATTGTCACTATGTTACCCTTCAATGCCTTAGGTAAGTGAAAATAGAACCACACACAAGCTACCTGATCTAGGAGCAAGAATCTATGTGGACCTCATCCCATGTTACATGAATCGATACGTTTACACAAAATAGCGACAAGCCTGAACAGTTGCCCTGTGCAAAAGCCAGTAAGGTGCACTTTCTTAACTGATACGGTTAGTGAGACAATAACTCCCACTAGTGTTACACGCAGCGTCCGGCGACATTCGTCTTGCAATCGCTTAACAGGAGACCTAACATATGACCATAAGAGATGGGGCTTTGCAATCTGTAATTGGAAACCAATTGGCAACCGTTAAGCTGCAATAGCCAACAGGGCCTTGATAACAGGGCTCGATCCATGACTAAACCCAGGAATTGTTTTCGGGCAGTGTTTATGTGGTGAACAGCTAACTTTAGCCACAGGTGGTTGATGTGAAGGCGTGTAAATACTTTAGTGCAACCGAAAAAGTTCAAGCATGAAGAGGCTGTGTAGAGTGTGAGAACCCGCTCAACCTTTCCTTGCCCTGGCTTCTTCCATAGTAACCGAGCAGTCTTTATTTGAATAATGTTGATTTTCTGTCTCTTACGTGTAGTCTCGAACCGCAGAGGTAAAGTTGTTTTGACTGAATATTCATAGATGGATGTGAAGCAAAACTATATTTACATTGGTGACATAGCCAATCTTCATATTATTTCAAAATTGCGCGATCAGTGTGTCATGTAGAGTTGCAAAATTTGTTTATCGACACCTAGTAAGTCAGTTGCTGTTTACTTTTCCCTGAATCAAATGCACTAAGTAACAACAGAAGATGGGGTAAAAGTTTGTACAAACCAATGCAGGAGCACTACAGGGATATATACGAGCAAAAGCAAATAACTATACTAGCAGAAGGGGAAGTGGTTCATGAGGTAACTACACGTGCAAAATACCAAGAATCAATGGGTACACTTGTACAAAACATAGCATTACCAACATATAGCGTTGCAATCATGTGCATAAAAACAACAAGGGAAGAAAGAATGACATCGTAGTTGTATGCTTGGTGAAAATGTCATACCAAGTATAAACAATTGAAATAACATGTATAATTGTAAAAACCATCTAATTAAAAAGGTATTTGTTGAATTTGTAGACTTCAACTTGTGATCGTTCATATGCAATAATAGTGTCTGGGCATGATAATTTAGTTAGAAGTGATGACCATCAGATTATTTTATTCAGACAAAGTCAGTGTTCAAGTGATAATCTGTTGTGGAATTGAAGCTTGCATTGCCCTTCATGATATCATTCAGGTGCTGCTGCATTCTTCTTGCAAAATTTCCAGTTTAACTTATGCGAGATAGTGAAAACCAGAAAATAGTGAAGCTAAGGAAAGGTACAGGGGACCTAAATTGCATCATTGTAAATGTATAATTGTGATATGTATGTGCATAAGGCAAAGTGGAGGGAAAGACAACTTCCCCCAAGAGGGACTGAACCTACTCCCTTTGGATAATGCGGGCAATGCTATAAAACTTTGCTGTTATGCACATCTTTATCACAATGGATATATATATATATATATATATATATATATATATGACGTATTAAGGTAGCGATGGTTGGTAGAAGCCGAGAAGGAAGAAGTGCAGAACGGAAGAAACATGGCGTATGAGCCAGGCCACGTCTCCCAGTCATCATAGCGTTACACAAGTCGACAGGATGAAGACCTCCCAGCCACTTCATCAGTGTCTCATCATCGACGCAGTTCTACACAAAACGCCCTGACCATACATCGACTACGGAATGATCTCCTAGCCGCACACAGAGACCAGCACCATGACAGAATCATCAACCGACCTCCCCATCCCCAAGTACACCGGAGCAGCGGACGATGGGCCTGTACAGGACTGGTTCGACCTGTTCGAGTTCCATGCTACCGCTGCATCTTGGTCGGAACGGGAGATGGTTACGAACTTCAGCGACTACGTCACCGGTGAGGCATTTAAATTTTACCTAATTCACATATTCGAGAACGACGAGTCATGGCAAAAAATCAAAGAGGAGATGATTACCCGTTTTAGCGACTATGACCAAGACCTACTCATTGCCAACCATTTAGAGACAACCGCACACTATCGTCGATTTCCTAAGCAGTCTTCAACCATTCGAAAGTCCAGCGCACATCGACAACTGCCTCAAGATGAAGTGGCACATGAGTTTACACACAGAAGGCCATGCGTATATTCGGAAAAACCCACTCGTCAAGCGCGCCTCCCTTCTGCGCGAAAGACGGCATTTCCTAAGTCAGCGCTTCAGCATATGACCCCAGACGTTGCCCAACCACCTGATGCCGTTCACTCTTCGTCTGGCATACGTGGTCCACCACCTGGGTTTTCATCACGCGGTTCTTCAAGCGCTCCTAACGCTCACCACTTGCCTTATAAGGACGCCTTGCTCATGGTAGACCAGCTGACGCATGAAGAAAATACCGAACAACGTCATGACTACTCGAAGAGTGAAAATCCTGGTTTTACATCACTTCGCTCTTTCGTCACTCACAACGCCCACCTCGCGTCTCACACGCCCGCTACGGTCGGGATAGAGCTGCGGAACTCCGAATATACTCAGCCAAGCCTTGGGCCAACAGTCCTCATTCATGAATCAGAACAGCTTATCTATCAAGGTGCGGACACAGAGAAACAGCCCCAAGTAAAATCTGACCAAACCAATCCTCTCGCAGTGTCGCCGTCGAGTTCCCAGCCACCTGAGAGCCCAATCAACACAGGAGGCTCGGAAAGATCAACTTTCAAGCACTTCCCTGTGCCAGGAACGTCCATTAAGAATATCGTTGCAAGAGCCTCAGCAGATTTTTCTGTCAATTCTGGCACACTATCTCCATTGCCTGACACGAATCGCGACATCCTAACAAGCATCGACTATTTACTGATCAAATCACCACGCAAAGAAAATCATACAAATGTTCCTGAAAGATGCCCATCTGACCAACTTTCGCAAAAAGACGAGCAATTTCAGCAAAGGCAACTCCACAAACTCCAGGAACTACAACGGACACACCAACAAGGACGACAACGCAAAGCAAGCGTCTTAAAACAAATTCAAGAAGCAAGGCATCTTCGCATAAGGGATCAGTGCCAGAAACGCATTTGGCACAAAAGATCAAGACTGCGCCTAAGATTACAGCTCCGAAACCTCAGGAAACACCGAACAAGACAAGAAGTCACCAGTTCCACCACGCAAGGATTCAGACACCATCCCATTAGTTTACGACAACGAGCGCGCACGCAGCAAAGACAGCGACGCCGAAGACCGATCTACTGCAACGCTTTCAAACAGCGTCCACTCTTCGCAATAATGCCAGCTACTTCATCAGTATCCACGTCCAAAGCATTCTTGTGTTATCCAGGACGCAACCATCAGCCTCGCCCGCCAGATCTCTCATTGATATCACCGGACTGCCACACTCTCCCCTCACGTCTTAGCGACGAAGAAGACAACACGCGCATTTTAAAATTTGTGAGACCATTTTGTTATTTTGACATTGGTGACTTCCAAGCCACTCCTTGTTTACTTTTCTTGTTTGTAAGCTGTAACTCATGCCTTCTTTCGGCGGGAGGGGGAATCATGTGACGTATTAAGGTAGCGATGGTTGGTAGAAGCCGAGAAGGAAGAAGTGCAGAACGGAAGAAACATGGCGTATGAGCCAGGCCACGTCTCCCAGTCATCATAGCGTTACATATATATATATATATATATATATATATATATATATATATATATATATATATATATATATATATATATATATATATATATATATATATATATATATATATATATATATATATATATATATATATATATATATCTATATATATATATATATATATATATATATATATATATATATATAAATATGAAAGTAGATGCGCTTTCACATAACAACTGTTTATTGTCCCAGTTATTTAGTCCCCATGTACATATATATATAGTCCAGTAGATCCTCCGTGAGCGGTCACAACGTGGTTTATTTCGACGTTTCGGCCTAGAGTCTGGCCTTCATGAGGTCGAAATATACCACGTTGCGACCACTCACGGAGGATCTACTGGACTATATGCAACGCTACGGCCACTCAACCTCCATGCCTGCATTGCATATATATATATATATATATATATATATATATATATATATATATATATATATATATATATATATATATATATATATATATATATATATATATATATATATATATATATATATATATACAAATATATACATATTGTGTGTGTGTGACGTAAGATTGTAGCGATGGTTAGTAGAAGCAGAGTAGAAAGAAGTGCGCGTGCTTTGGATTTGGAATAAACATGGCGTATGAGCCAGGCCACGTCTCGCAGTAATCATTGCGTCAGACAAGTCGACAGGATGAAGATCTGCCAGCCCTTTTTTCAGTCTCTCATTTTTGACGCAGTTTCCCACAAGACATTATGACCTTAAATCGACTACCGAATCTTCTCCTAGCAGTACACAGCGATCAGCACAATGACATAGGCATTAGCTGACCTTGACATCCCCAAGTACAACGAATGAGCGGACGACTGACCCGTGCAGGACTGGTTTAACCAATTCGAGGTCGGCGCCGCCTCTGTATCCTGGTTGGAATGAGAGATGATCACCAACTTTACTGACATCTCAGGGGAGGCATTCAAATTTTACCTCACCCACACCTTTCAAAACGACGAGTCTTGTAAAAAGATGAAAAAAATGGCCACCCGTTTCAAAGAATACGACGAAGACTTGTGCATCATCGGCTGAAGGCTTTTCAATTCAACTATAACAGTTACGGGAAGCCTTCCTGCACTAAGTATATTTCCCAAAGAAGACTTCAGAGTAAATATTCTACCATTGTACCATCATATAGTCACGTGGAGTCATATTGGCAGTATGACTCGTCCAAGCACACTTCACGCATTCCAACACCTACTAGGAGCTTGCACATCGCAGCATATAAGGTAAAGCCTCCGTATGCCAACAGGAATCTAAACCATTTTGCCTGACAACTTAACCTACGGTTGGCTTTTCTACGGGCAAATAAATAGGCATTTACAACGTGTTCCTTGCACTATAACACTCCATGTGTTACTGAACAACCCGAATCACTTGATGCTTCATGTCGCGCACATGAAACACTTGGCTTCGGACGTGTGACAGAATTTACACGTGACGAGCTGGTGAATCCTCACTGTACCAGCCCACACCCTGATGTTCCAGACCAGAGAGTTCCGAAACACGTTCTCAGCTGAATTAAGCTGCAAAAAAGAAAAAAACGTACACCATCAGAACCACATCAAGCGATGTCTGCTGTGCTCTCATCTTCAAGTGATAACACACATGTGAGTCGAAGCACTACAGCAGTTTCAAATCCACCGAAGCTGGCTCATTGTGAACGGACAAAGAATTTACAATTCAAGATGACACACCACCATCTGCGGAGCTTTCTAATCAGTCTGTCATGCTGCTTCCATCACAAGACAAGCCCTGCAGTAGAGTATCAACTACCGACTACATACTGATCTCATCATCGTGCAAAGAAAAGAAGACTCATCTTCATGAAAGACACCCTTCACCAACTTTCGTAAGAAAACGATCAATTTCAACAAAACATTCCCAGGAACACCAGACATTACAACGGCTACTGAAACGAGAATGGTGACTAAGTCAAACGTCATCACATGTTCACTTGTGGCTTAAAGGTCAGTAAAGGCAACACCCGTTAAAGAAGGAAAGACACAGCCAATGCCTAAGCCATCTTTGCAGAAAGCAACGTCAAGAGTTTTCTGCACCAGTTTTCACGGGCATGTCTACGATCCGACAAACTGAGAGAACGCCAAATAACGCTACGAAAGAGACATGGAGCTAATACGTGTACAACTCGGGAAAATACACATCGTCCTATCATCCTCGGTTCTCTCGCACGCCGACTAGAAACAGCGTGTTGCCGCGACGACGCCGGATCCAATGCCAAAGACATCCGTCCTTCCAACACTACATGGATTCCCAGCCCTGTTCGTTTCTCACAAGACGTCAAGTCGTGTCATGATCATTTTCCACGTTGAAGGCATGCTTATGCTCCCCAGAATGCAACAGCGAACCTCACCCACCTGAGGTCTTTTAGATATCAACGGACTGCCGCTCCTGTGAACGTTTCGTACAAGTGTATTGAACAGTTGTGTGACATGGAACTGCTCCCTTTTCTGGCATTAAAGACCTTCGACGCAAAAATTTGGGTCTGTCTGTCCATTTGTCTGTTTCTCCACCCTTAACGGTGCCGCGCACTTTAAACGGCACCAGAGGATTTCCCAAATGGCCGACCCCATCCGCATCGCCCACCAATGTTGCTCAAGATTGAGCATTCATACATCTGTGATTGTCAACTAAAAATCAATTATCGTGCATATCTGAGGCACCATAACACGTATATATTCTGTATGTGCGTCTTTTACTAGAAAAGGCATACATAAGGTATTCTAAGGACCATAGAATTAATCGCGCAGCACTGACCATGCAACGCTTGCACGAAAAGGGAAGTGGTTCTAACGCTTTGCTAAGACGACACGGTGGTGGCACCTATCCGTCGCCTTACGTTGTACACCTTATCCCCTCTGAGACGTGCACGCAGGCCCGTCTCAGAGGTGCGTGTTTCGTTTTCCAAGGTAACTGCCACATAGCGCTCATGCCTCGCGTGTGACGCGACATGATGCGCTCGTTCGGCTCCGCTGCATGCTCGAGGCACACTAACACAGCGCCTCCAGAATACCATTCACCAATTTTCCTGCGCAGAACATCAAATAAATGATTCATTTATTCTCTCTAGACGCAAGACTATGGTTTTTCGACGACATTTGGAGATTAACATGGAGATACAGGCACTTTTTTTCCAAATATTAGACTCCATTTGTTCATGCTTAATGTTTGCAGATGGAGCGTTCTTTCGGGGAGAAGGGAAATCACGTTACGTAAGATCGTAGGGATGGTTAACAGGGGCAGAAAAGGAGGTGCGCGTGCATTGAAGTAAACATGGCGTATGAAGCAGGCCACGTGCCACGTTTTTAATTGCATAGCGTCGCGCACGCACACACACACACACACACACACACACACACACACACACACACACACACACACACACACACACACACACACACACACACACACACACACACACACACACACACACACACACACACATATATATATATATATATATGTGTGTGTGTGTGTGTGTGTGTATACATATAGAGAAATACCCAATTTCATTGTGGACACCACTGGTGAGCGATCACGCATCGGGTTATATTTGAAACATAATAAATTGACCTTAAATAAACTGCACCTAAGTTTTATCACCAACTACTGTTAACACCACGTGCATTATTTATCAGAACGCAAACACAACGCCCTAATACTGTCTTATAATACTGCGTTATAAGTCTGCCCCTCGACACTAAGAAGCGGTTCCATATAGACTGCCCTTCGATGGTCCAAGAGGAAGAATAATGTTACATAATCAAAGCACCACTGACACATTTTGATAATATATACAGCAGTATTACCAAAACAAGTGACAACGCGTGGTATGACACGCACAATGCGCTGCCGTAAGTCCCCACTGGAACCTCGCGCAGACTTTCAATGTAATCAAGGGGAGGCAAAGACATGCTTCCTACTATATCCTAGTTTTTCCAGTGGAAATTTTTTTCCCGCCAAAACAAGAACTGCCCTTTTGAAACTTCCCGCTTATTTTACAGAAAAAGCATGCTATGCAACAGTTTAAGAGGCATATTATTACATTGACAGCTACATTTAAAAAATATAAGCCACAATATCCGGGAAACTTCATTAATTCTCAAATTTCACAAAATATTTTTGGCAATCACTTCGATTACTTTGCTCCCAAAGTAGTAAACAAATGAATATAAGAACATATAAAGCAGCTAATTGAAATATATTGCTGGCCAAAATGTTTTCTTCTTATAAAAAGCGCTAAGCATGCCGCATAGTGCAATTTTTTGCCAAAAAATAAACAAACTGAAATAAAACAATATGAATAAACTATTTTAATCACGAAAGAGCAGCTCCTTGAGTACAAAAAAAAATGTGTCGTACGAACTACGCGGACCAGTAACATTATTTAGACCAGTTGGTGGGACCCTGTTTGGCTTTGGTGAAGTGCCTTTCTAGGCAACACAATTGTTTTTACAAGATATTATATAGTGACTCAGTAACTACTTTTCACATAGACACAAACCTCCACAATGTTTTCCAGCTTGATTGGAGATGGTCGAGAATAGACCGGGTACATTAGATATGCAACGATCCACATATATATATATATATATATATATATATATATATATATATATATATATATATATATATATATATATATATATATATATATATATATATTGTACCGAAGCATAGTGGCGCCAGCTCTGTACCAGCGTGAAAGAAGACGTTGACGCCCGTGTGTGGCTCGTGTTAGCCGGGTTCCTGCCTGTACCAGCTTGTTGCGGCTAACGTTTCTGGAATAATAACCTGTGTTTTTACGCAACCTTGCTCGTTGCATTTGGTGGAAACGTGCTGGGTAACGTCCTGGAGCTCCGCAGCCGTAAGCTACCATCTCAGTCCACGATGACCCAGCGCGTCGATCCCCCACAAGGCTCTTCCACGCTGCCACCCGTCATGTGTTCTGGTGTACTTCGTCTGCGTGACCCACCAGTATACAACGGCACTGAAGATCAAGATGTCGAGGACTGGCCGGCAGAGTACGAGCATGCCAGCGCGATTAACAAGTGGGATGACCCTGCAAAGCTGACTCACGTCATCTTCTACTTGACGAATTTGGCCAACCTATGGTTCACCAACCACCAAGCCGACATCCCCACCTGGTCGGTTTTCAAAGAGGCCGTCACCTCGTTTTTCGGTCGTCCAGCCATGCATAAGCTTCGTGCTGAACTGGGACTGCGGGGACGATTTCAGCGAAATGGTGAGAGCTTCACGAGCTACATTGAGGATGTGATCAGCCTCTGTAGGCGAGTTGATGCCAGGATGACGGAGGCTGACAGAATAAAGAATATAATGAAAGGCATTGATGACGACGCGTTTCATATGCTTGTGGCCAAAGACCCACAGACCGTCACGGCCGTGATTCAGTTATGTCAGAGTTTCGATGAGCTGCGCAAGCAACGAGTTTCTACACGTCGCGCTAATACGCAAAAAGCTGATATTTCGGCATTGGAGTGAAAAAGCAGTGGCCCCGACTACAGCGTGTTAATGCCTCAAGTTCAACAGTACATCCGGGAGGAAGTTGCTCGACAGCTCTCTCTTGTCGCCACCATCAACGAGACCCCCACAACACTGGATCACTCACTTCACCGTGCTATTCAGACGCAAGTTGCCGAGGCTCTCCCTTCGCCCACATCCCCAATATCAGTGGCTGAACCGCTGACTTATGCAGAAGCCGTCCGCCGACCTCCTGCCCAACCGCCGCTCCCTTCATACAGCCCAGCCACCAACTACTACAGGTCACCAGTTTCAGTTTATCCGGTAAATCGGCCCTTTCCACCACCTCGAGCACCTGTAAACTCTTGGCGTACTGCGGATAACCGGCCCGTCTGCTACAACTGTGGTATCCCAGGACATGTCGCGTGCTACTGTCGTCGCCGTGGATTCTATTTTAATGATGTGCAGCATTCCGGCAACATACCTCGGCAATCAGAATCGCATGTGACACCTGATTCACATGACCCCCGCTCACGTCGACCAGACTTCAGCCGACGTCGATCTCTTTCACCACGTCTTCGGTCTCCTTCCCCCATGCTTCGCCGTTCCAACCACGCCCAGGAGGAAAACTAGCAGTCGCAGTTCCCAAGGCAAGAGCTGCGCCGCCGACGCAATTTCCAAGGCCTCATCTTTCGCCTCCTAACAAGACTGCCGTTTTCGTGGACGGTTTCGCCACAACTGCTCTTGTCGACACAGGTGCCGCTATTTGTATAATCAGTGAAGTGTAATGCCGCAAACTGAACAAAGTGACGACTCCGCTGGTTGAAATTTCATTACGCACAGCGAGTTCGCAACACGTCCAACCTTCTGCCACATGCGCTGTTCGTGTTGTGATTCAAGGAGTGCTTTACATCGTTGAATTTGTCGTCCTTCCGCATGCGTCTCACGAAATCATCCTGGGATGGAACTTTCTTTCCGCTAATAATGCGGTTGTTGACTGCGCTCGTGCTCAACTCGTTTTGTTTCCATTCAGCACGACATTCATAGATCTCCCTCGCTCACCCAAAAAGGTGATCGTCGCCGCTGACGTCGTCATTTCTGCTTTTTCGGTCGCCGCGGTATCTCTTTTGTGGAACTCCGTTTCCGATTCAACTGCCCTATTTATGCCGTCACAAGAATGCGCTCGTCGCCGGAACCTTGTCGTCCCGTTTGCCGTCATAACACTTGCCGATGGCTCCAGTGCCGTGAACGTGTGCAATCCGTTCCCTTGTCTCGCTACCTTATTGCATGGCGAATGCATTGGGAGTCTTGACACTTATGATGACATCTTTCCTTTCGATGCCCGTTCTGATACGACACCGATGTCCGTGGATGCTGTCACAGCTGGCGCCGCACCCTCACTATCTGACGAAGACGTTCTGTTGCGCAGCGTAGACACCGGCCTTACGCAAGACCAGCGCAATCAGCTCATTCAACTACTTGACCGTTTCCGCGCCTCTTTCGACCACGGACAACCTCCCTTGGGACGCACGTCAGTTGTCGCTCACCATATTGACACCGGTCATCATACTCTACTTCGTCAGCGCCCCTACCGCGTCTCGCAGGCTGAGCGTGACGTCATCACTCAACACGTCGACGAGATGCTGCAACGTGGTGTTATTCAGCACTCACACAGTCCTTGGGCTTCGCCAGTGGTCTTCGTGCGAAAAAAGGATGGCTCCATCAGGTTTTGCGTGGATTATCGTCGACTAAACAACATCACACGCAAGGATGTTTATCCCCTGCCACGCATTGATGACGCCTTGGATTGCCTTCAAGGTGCGGAGTTTTTCTCTTCACTTGATCTGCGCTCTGGATATTGGCAAGTGCCAATGGCTGAACCAGACCGTCCAAAAACGGTGTTTGTGACCCCTGACGGCTTATATGAATTTAATGTAATGCCCTTTGGTCTTTGCAATGCGCCTGCGACATTTGAAAGAATGATGGACAGTGTCCTCAGGGGACCGAAATGGCACATCTGTCTTTGCTATATAGACGACATAGTTGTATTATAGGCGAATTTCGTAACTCATCTTTCCCGTCTGGAACAAGTTCTCCAGTGCCTTACGGCAGCCGGGTTGCAACTAAACTTCAAGAAATGTCGTTTTGGTGCCCGCAAACTCACGATTCTCGGCCACGTCGTTTCAAAAGAAGGAATATCGCCAGACCCTGCCAAACTGCGTGCCGTTGCCGAGTACCCCAAGCCTACTACCCTAAAAGAGCTTCGTAGTTTCGTAGGCTTGTGTTCCTATTTTCGGCGTTTCATTCGCAATTTCGCCTCTATAATTGCCCCTTTGACTCAGCTTCTCTCCCGTAGGGCGGACCTCTCTGGCTGGAATTCCCACTGTGATGAGGCATTCACGGCGCTACGCCGGCTACTCACCTCTCTGCCAGTTCTCCGCCACTTCGGTCGCAATGCACCCACTGAAGTTCACACGGATGCAAGTGGTGTCGGCCTCGGTGCCATTCTCGCTCAACGCAGGGATGGCTGCGACGAGTACGTTGTCGCCTATGCCAGCCGTACACTAACGAAGGCAGAGTCCAACTATTCCATCACGGAAAAGGAGTGCTTGGCTATCATTTGGGCTATAGGAAAATTTCGCACCTACCTTTACGGACGCCAGTTTGATGTTGTCACAGATCACCATTCCTTATGCTGGTTAGCGTCCATGAAAGATCCTACTGGCCGCCTCGCTCGTTGGGCTTTACGCCTTCAGGAATACGATATCCGTGTTGTTTATCGCTCAGGACGCAGACATTCAGACGCTGATGCACTATCCCGTTTTCCACTGCCTCCTGACCTTGCCTGCTTATCAACTGCCATTTGCGATTCGTCATCGTTGAGCATCACTGACATGCCTTCCGAACAGCGCAAGGATCCCTGGATCAATTCTTTGCTCGACGTCCTCTCTCACAGTTTGTCAGAAACGACTTCACGCTCCCGCTCTCATCAAGCAAGACACTTTGCTGTTCGTGAAGGCTTGTTGTATCGCCGCAATTATGTGACGGACGGCCGTAGGTGGCTCCTTGTCATCCCTCGTCATTTGCGTTCGGACATCTGCGCTGCCTTTCACGATGACCCCCAATGTGGCCACGCTGGAGTATTTAAGACTTACTCTCGCCTTCGTCTAAGATACTACTGGCGCGGCATGTATCGGCACGTTCGCCAGTACGTTCGGTCATGCACCACGAGTGAACGACGCAAGACGCCTTCTCACAGCACTGCTGGCCCTTTGCAACCCTTAACCTGCCCAGCAAGACCATTCGACCGCGTCGGAATTGATATTTATGGTCCTCTACCAAACTCTCTTCGAGGCAACCGGTGGATTATCGTCGCCGTGGATCATTTGACACGCTACGCTGAAACATCTGCGCTGCCTGCTACCACTGCGAAAGACGTTGCGTCCTTTCTTCTTCACCATCTCATTTTGCGACACCGTGCACCTCGTGAATTACTGAGTGACCGTGGACGCGTGTTTCTGTCGAACGCCGTCGACGAGCTACTCAAGGCATGTCGCACTGTCCATCGTAAATTCTCGGCATACCATCCTCAAACCAATGGCATGACGGAACGCTTTAACCGTACGCTTGGAGATATGCTTGCCATGTACGCCTCTGACGACCACACTAATTGGGACCAAGTGCTCTCTTTTGTCACGTACGCGTACAACTCTGCGCCACAAACAACCACTGGCTTTTCTTCTTTCTTCCTCCTTTACGGACGTGAACCATCATGCTCCATGGACACCATTCTCCCTTACAGGCCCGATGTTTCCGAAGCGACGCTTGTTTCTGAAGCAGCTGCTTATGCCGAAGAGTGTCGTC
This sequence comes from Rhipicephalus microplus, assembly GCF_043290135.1. Lineage (NCBI taxonomy): Eukaryota > Metazoa > Arthropoda > Arachnida > Ixodida > Ixodidae > Rhipicephalus > Rhipicephalus microplus. The sequence goes on along the minus strand of NC_134704.1, from coordinate 185,588,174 downwards.
AACTCGCTCGCTCATTTACCGCACCAGACCAATGGCGCCAGAAAACTGACCACGATTCCTCTGCGTCTACTGTACACTATAACCCAGGAATGCTGGTTTGGCTCTGGGTCCCGTCTACCCCTCCCGGTCTTTCCCCGAAGCTTTCGTCGAAATACCATGGCCCCTACCGTGTGGTGCGGCAAACATCTCCTGTCAACTATGAAGTTGAGCCCATTGATCCACCTTTGGACCAACGCTGCCGTGGGCGTGAAACAGTACACGTATCACGCATCAAACCGTGCTATGATCCCCTTGTCGTGTACTTTCCCTAGGTCGCCAGGTTGGCTCCTTTCTGCGCGGGGAGTAATTGTACCGAAGCATAGTGGCACCAGCTCTGTGCCAGCGTGAAAGAAGACGTTGACGTCCGTGTGTGGCTCGTGTTTGCCGGGTTCCTGCCTGTACCAGCTTGTTGCGGCTAACGTTTCTGGAATAATAACCTGTGTTTTTACGCAACCTTGCTCGTTGCAATATGTATATATATGAATTAAAATGAGGCGTTTTAGAGTGGCACTCTTTTATAAAACACGTGAGCGGTCACGACACGTCAAGTGGTAATGGCGGAACCAGTCTGAGTATCCAGCCAACCAAACGTCGTCTTCTTCATTGACTGAGTCATACCCCCTGCCTTTCTGAGTAGCACTCATCTTCTTCACTACATTTTCACCCCTCCGGAAAAGAGCCATCCTGGCGACTCATGGGCAGGAGAGAATAGAGGGATCATAATACGGTTTTAGACGGTCTATGTGGACGGTCTCACGTCCACGGCATCGTTGATCATGGGGCTGCTATAGCGGCTCGACGATGTAATTGACGGGCGAAGTTTGCTTAACCACACGGTAAGGGCCGTCATACTTGTACGTCAGTTTTGTTGAGAGACCAGGGCTGGTTGAAGGGATGCGAAGCCAGACAAGGTCATCTGATGCATAAGAAGCCGGAGGCGTAGGGCTATCGCGGTGGTGTTTCTGGCGTTGCTGTTCAGCACTTGTGAAGGAGCGGGCAAGCTGACGACACTCTTCCGCGTATTTAGCAGCTTGTGACATCGTCGTCGACTCAGCAACATACGGGTGGTAAGGAAGGATGGTGTCTAGCGTGAAAGAGGGCTCGCGACCATAAAGGAGGAAGTATGGAGAGAAACCAGTGGTTGTCTGGACAGCAGTATTATGCGCGTATGTTACAAAGGGGAGAATACTGTCCCAGTTGATGTGATCGGTTGCGACGTACATTGACAGCATCTGTAATGCCATTACTTTGAGGAAGATACGCGGTGGTGGTGCGATGAATTACTTGGCATTCCTTGAGAAGCGATTCGACGGCGTCCGACAAAAACACACACCCTCGGTCCCTCAGGAGGTCGCGTGGTGCACTGTGACGTAAAATGATCTGATGCAATATGAAACGACCGACGTCACTGGCTGATGCAGAAGAGAGTGGTGAAGTTTCTGCGTAGCGCGTAAGGTGATCAATAGCGACGATTACTCAGCGATTTCCAGCCGGTGTAAACGGAAGAGGTCCATAGAGATTGATACCAACACGGTCAAACGGTCGGGCAGGACAAGGTAAGGGTTGTAGCGGAGCTGGAGAACTTGGAGTGGGATTCTTCCGGCGTTGGCAAGCGAGACAAGAACGTACGTAGCGACGAACGAAGTGATACATTCCACGCCAGTAGTAGCGGTGGAACAGGCGGGTGTAGGTTTTTAACACTCCACATGGGCGCATTGTGGGTCGGCGTGAAAGGAGGTGCATATGTCTGAGCGGAGACGACTGGGAATGACCAGGAGCCATTGGCGTCCTTCGGAGAGATAATTCCGTCTGTATAGCAAACCATCTCTGATAACGAAGTGCTGTATTTGACGGCGCACACCTCTAGGGATATTTTGCGAGGGAGCTCGACTCAACAAGTTGATAAGTGAAGCGATTCAAGGATCTTTTCGTTTCTCCTGTAGCATGTCGCTGACACTAGGTGCAGATACGTCGGGGGCAGGCAAAGACGGCGACTTGTCACTACATCGTAGAGGTGATCGGGACCAAGCGTATGCGTCGCAATGTTTTCGGCCAGATCGGCTCGTTCAGCTGTCGCCCACCACCAAGGCCTGCCTTCCGCAAGGGGCCACAGCCGGCGCTACCACTTTACCAACAGTGGTACTCAAAGCGAACACAACACCATCTATCGCCCGGCTGTGGTCACCACCGAAATAAAGCCTTGGGGCGAGACACGTGCGCCACGCGGCGCAGACAACTTTACAGGCGGATGCCAGCACCCCCACACCGTAAAGATAGGGTCGAAACTTGCATATGGCCCATATGATGGCTAGACACTCTTTTTCGATGACTGAATAGTTGGCTTCTGCTTTTGTGAGTGCACGGCTGGCGTAAGAGACGACGTACTCATCAAATCCAGGTTTACGCTGGGCGAGCACAGCACCGAGGCCAACTCCGCTAGCATCCGTGTGTATTTCCATCGGGGCAAGAGGATCGAAATGTCGCAGTATAAGAGGTGACGTAAGAAGGTGGCGGAGTGTGGCAAATGCATCATCACAAGCTGACGACCAACTGGAAAGGTCGTTGTTGCCGGCAAGAAGGTCAGTCAAGGGCGATGTGATGGAGGCGAAGTTGCGAATAAAACGACGAAAATATGAACATGAACCGAGGAAGCTGCGAAGTTCTTTAAAGGTCTTCGGCTTAGGAAATTCGGCAACGGCATGGAGTTTCGTCGGATGCGAAAGAATGCCATCTCTAGACACAACATAGCCCAGAATTAGGAGTTTTCGAGCGCCGAAGCAGCACTTCTTCAAGTTGAGCTGTAAACCGGCGGAGGTGAGGCAAGTAAGCACTGTCTCGAGCCGCTGAAGATGCGTTGAAAAGTCAATTGAGAATATCACGACATCGTCTAAATAACGCAGACATGTCTGCCATTTCAGGCCACGGAGGATGTTGTCGATCATGCGCTCGAAAGTGGCAGGCGGATAGCAGAGCCCGATTGGCATGACGTTAAATTCGTATAAGCCATCAGGGGTAACAAAAGCCATCTTGGGGCGATCAACCTCAGCCATGGGAACCTGCCAATAATCTGAACCCAGATCTAGTGACTAGAAGAACTCCACGCCTTGTAAGCTGTCAAGGGCATCGTCTATGCGAGGTAGCGGGCAAACAGCTTTGCGCGTGATCTTATTCAACCGGCGGTAGTCGACGCGGAATCTTATTGAGCCATCCTTTTTCTTGACTAGAACAACTGGGGATGCCCACGGGCTGTTAGAGGGTTCAATAACACCTCGCTTCAACATGTCGTAGACTTGTTCCGCGGTTATGCGATGCTCAGATGCCGATACCCTATACGGACGCTGGCGTAAAGGAGCGTGAAGGCCAGTGTCGATTTCGTGAGATACTTTGAAACACGGCCCAAAGTCAGTTGCTGGTGGTCGAAGCTGGTGCGGAAGCGCTCGAGGAGGGCGATGATGTCGGTGCGCTGCTGGGCCGTAAGGTTGGTGTTGATGCAGCGCGAAATTTCGTCGGTGAATGATGGGGAAGAGGAAGACGCGCAGCAATCAACAGCGTCAATAGGTAGCGTAGTCGGGAGGTCAGGAACTACACGTGCACTCGAGGGATCAATGTCATAGGCAAAGCCCAAGCACTCTCCGCACAGTAACTTGGAAGGCGAGGGAAACGGATTTGAAACATAAATTGCACTTGATGCATCGTGATCATTCGCAACGGCGAACGGAATCAGGAAGCACTTGCGGCGAACAGCGTTTTCAGAAGGCGTAAAAAAAACAGTTGAGTCACAAGAGACGTCACAGGAAAGCGGAACTAAAGCGGATGAGAACGGTGGTATCGAAGTGTCGGTGGCAACGAAAACTTTTGCAGGTGAAAGGGACGAGTCGAGTGAAGCAGCGTTGCATAACGGCGCAAACTCCACTTCGGCGCGAGCACAGTCGATGACGGCATGATGAGTGCAGGGAATGTCCCAGCCTAATATAATGTCATGGGAACACTGTGGGAGCACTACAAACTCGACGACATAAATATCGTCAGCAATAGCGACACGTGTTGTGCATGCAGCAAAAGGGCGAATTCGTTGCTCACTCGCCGTGCTCAAAACGAAGTCGTGAGAGGCATTGTGACTTTTTTTAGTCGACAGCAAAGTTTTTCAGTCATTACAGACACTGCGGAGCCAGTATCGACCAACGCAAAAACAGGTATACCTTCAACGGAAACAGCAACGACGTTAGACGGCGAAAAACAAGGTCTTGTGGAGTTCGAAAGATCCGCAGTTCTTGCCCCCGGAACTGCGGCTCCTAGTTTTCCTCAGGGACAGGGCGAGGTCGACGTAGCATAGGGGAAAGCGAACGGCGTTGAGGTGAAGGCGACCGGTGTCTGTTGAAGTTCCGGCAAGGTGAAAATGTGTCCATGGTCGCAGTCTCGCCAGATACAGCAGGCTCTGGTCGCTGTGGGAAATTATAATTGTTGGGCCTGACGTCGTCACGCAGAAAAAACTCACGTCGTCGACAAAATCGTGCCACGTGACCCGCAATGCCACAGGCGAAGCATATGGGGCGGTCGTCTTGAGTGCGCCAAGGGTTCTGAAAGCGCGGAGGTGGTGGTCGGGAGAAAGGACGGGCAGCCTGGTACAAAGGCTCAGTCGGTACGACGAAGGGGCGCGTAGACGTAGGCGTTCGCGACAAAGAAACGTGGCCGTTCGCGACAGGCGGACGTCGGGTTCCATTCAGCGCTTCGGCTTAGGTCAATGGAGCAGCCACAGGTGGTGCGTAAGCTCTTGGTAGCGCCTCGGACACTTGCTGCTGGACTACTCGCTGTATTGATGGCCCTAAAGTAGATGCGGCACCTTCGGAGGTATAAGGCACGAGGGACAACTGGCGTGCGACATCCTCTTGTACAAATCGCTTGATCTCGAGAAGCAAAGTGGTGTGGTCTATAGCAGTGCCAGTCGACATTAAAGCGGAGATTGTTGGACATGGCGCGCTGGCACGAGTGGTGTCACGCTGTTTCCAGAGCTCATCATACCTCTGACAAAGTTGGATCCCTTCCGCTACCGTTTGCGGGCTTTTGGCGACAAGCATCTGAAATGCGTCATCAGTCACGCCTTTCAAGATGTGTTTGATCTTCTCGGCTTCTGTCATGACCGAGTTGACACGCCGGCAAAGGTCAACCGCATCTTCAATATAACTGGTGTGATTCTCACCATTCTGCTGAACCCTTGTAAGGAAGTGCTGTTTGGTCCGTAGTTTGCGAAGCGCTGGACGGCCAAACAAGTCCGCGAACGCCGTTCGGAAGGCCGACCAGGTGGGGAGGTCTCTCTCGTGATTACGGTACCACAGACCGGCGACGCCAGTCAAATAAAATTGGACGAAAGTAAGCTTGTGCGCATCGTCTCACTTGTTGTTCTTGCTCACCCGGTCGTATTCGTCGAGCCAGTCTTCCACGTCTTTCTCATCGGTTCCACTGAAGGTAGGCGGATCGCGTTGCCGAAAGGAGCCGAGACAGACAGGAGCTGCAGTAGTTGGAGCCAAGGCGGCCGCCTGCTGACCGTCGTCCGTGGACATTAGAGCAACTTGAGGCAACGTATGGTTTCGCAATTCCAGGATGAGGCATTACCAAGCACTCCACCAATGAAAATGAGGCGTTTTAGAGTGGCACTCTTTTATAAAACAGGAAAGCGGTCACGACACGTCAAGTGGTAATGGGAGAACCAGTCTGAGTACCCAGCCAACCAAACGTCGTCTCCTCACTGACTGAGGCATACCCCCTGCACTACAATATATATATATATATATATATATATATATATATATATATATATATATATATATATATATATATATATATATATATATATATAAATATATATATATATATATATATATATATATATATATATATATATATATATATATATATATTGCTCCACCGCTTTAGTCTAGTGGCTAAGGTACTCGGCTGCTGACCCGCAGGTCGCGGAATCGAATCCCGGCTGTGGCGGCTGCATTTCTGCTGGAGGCGGAAAGGTCGTAGGCCCGTGAGCTCAGAATTGGGTGGACATGAAAGAAGCCCAGGTGGTCGAAACTTCCGGAGCCCTCCACTACAGCGTCTCTCATATTCATATGGTGGTTTAGCGACGTTAAACCTCACAAATAATATATATATATATATATATATATATATAAATATATATATATATATATATATATATATATATATATATATATATATATATATATATATATATATATTTCAAGGCATAATACTATTTACACATGTTCCGGGTCTTCTTATAGCCTGTCGAGACAGGAGGGAAGGGGTCAAAAGAAAAGTAAAAAAAGGGAAAAAAAGAAAGAAAAGAGAGAGAAAAAAAGAAGAAGAAACAGCGAAACGGGAGGACCAACATTAAATATTATATTTTTCGACCAACGGCCGAAAAATATAAAGGATCATTTAATAAATTTAAAGATAGGTTTGAAACCTCAAATTGGGTGTCACCCTTGCGGAAAAAGCAGATGCAAGGTATGCAAACACATGCAGACAACGACGGTGGCGAAAAGCACCCACTCGGTTTTTAAGCACAGGATAAGAGGTGCACTAGACTGTGACTCAGACAACGTCATATAGCTCCTGGAATGGGGGTATGTAACAAGCAATACGTGGGCCAGACAGACACTCCGTTTAGAATCAGATTCAACAACCATCGGGCACATGTACGACCTTTGCCAGGCCTTCCACTTTCAAAACACTGCACATTAAAAGACCACAGCTTTGATGACAACAGGGTTACGCTACTAGAAAACAACTTTCGAACAATCATAGAACGGGAACAACGGGAATCTTATTTTATCTGCAAATTTAACACGATAAAATCCGGAATAAATGAGCACCCAGGCACTCTGTCAGCGTTACGACCGCTAAAAGACGCAAACGCTTCTCTCTAATCAGTCCGGTTTCATTACGACAATAATAATACCCGCTAACAAAGCTTTTGGCCTATGCATCTGACAACATAGAAATGATTTGCACAGATAAGTTGTCCCGGATGTCGTACGGTCCCCCCCCCCCACTTTTTCTTTTCTCTTTTTTTTCTTCTTTCAATTTTAACGCACATTCTGTTCCTTCACTGACAAGGAGCTGACAGCTAGGTGGTTTCGTTGACTTTTTCATACATGCGCGCATGTCTTCCCAGTGAGCCGCAACTGTGTGGTGACTGTCCCGGATGTCGTACAGTCTCCCCCCCCCCCCCTGTTCTTCTTCTTTTTCTTTTTTTTCCTTTTTTAATTTTTAACGCACATTCTGTTCCTTCACTGACAAGGAGCCATTGCATATAATAAATATCGAGGGCGTTGCCTCAATCACCGGCTTTTTCATTCCTCTCGACGCCACCAGCACGCACTCGAAGCGCTTAAGCCCTCCCCATTAACTTTTCCTAAACTTCAAAGAGGAACGAGCCGCCAGCGGACTACACGGAAAGATGAAATACAAGGACGGCGGCTCACTGCCCACTTGGGGAAAAGTGGGTGCGGGGGAGGTATTGTTGACAATGATGACATTGCTCATCTACCTCTGTCCTACTCTGTTGAGATGCGGCCCCTTTCTAATTACGCCGTGTCGGTCTTGCTTCTTCTCCTAGATTTTCTATATTTTATTTAATGTTTGTCCTCTCGTTTCGCTGTTTCTTCTTCTTTTTTTCTCTCTCTTTTTTCTTTTTTCCCTTTTTTTACTTTTCTTTTGACCCCTTCCCTCCTGTCTCGACAGGCTATAAGAAGACAGGGAACATGTGTAAATAGTATTATGCCTTGAAAAAGACGGGGTTTCCGTCGAAACGTCGGCACAATAAACAGTTGTTATGTGAAAGCGCATCTACTTTCATACTTATAAACTTGCGGTAACCGAAGTTATTCTTCTGCATATATATATATATATATATATATATATATATATATATATATATATATATATATATATATATATAAATATGCAGGGAATAAATTCTTGGACGCTGGTAAACAGTATGAGTAAGAAGAAGACACACGTAGAAAAAGAAAAAAGTTTCTTTACGTTTCGGCCGTGGGACCGGCCTTCGTCAGAATAAAAGATGTAACAGTGGTGCAACTGCATATAAACGCATACGTTTCGCTTACAGGGATCGCGTGAGTGCAAACATCATAAAAGCAAGTGCAACAATCAGACATGATATCTAAAAGGGGGCCCCCATATCATATCCTACTTGCAAGCAATCAATGCACAAGGATTACAGCTGGTACGAGCAATAACATCTACGACGGTCGCTGATGCAAGACGCATGGTTTCCCCGTATTCTCATTTAAACAACCTGCGATTGTATTGAACTTGAAGATGAAAAATGATTCGCGAACTTCCCTGTCATGATGCGTTCGGAAGCCAGACTCCAGAATCGTGGCTCTAATGTTGTCAAATGAGTGGCCCATTGCGTTAGCTTGCTTTGATATTAGAAGGTGAGGAAGTGAAGAGAAATGAGCCTTGTGATTGTTAAACCGATATCGGAAGGGTGTTTCGGTTTCGCCTACGTACTGCATTCCACAGATCGAGCATTCTCGATAGTTACTAGCATTCCCGATAGGCATAGTAACTACCAAAATGGATAGGATAGTTAAAATAGTAGAGGAGTTTTACAGAGACAACCACGACTTTAATACTATAAGAACTAGCAGTAACCCAGATGACACCCCATCAGTAATAATAGAAAAAGTCAGAACAGCCTTGGAGAGCATGCAAAGAGGCAAAGCTGCGGGTGAGGATCGGGTAACATCAGATCTGCTGAATAATAGAGGACACGTTGTGTTAGAAAAACTAGCCACCTTTTGTACAAGGTGTCTTTTTACGGTGAGAGCACCATAATCTTGGAAGAATGCTAACATCATCTTAGTACATATGAAAGGAGATGACTAGGACTTGAAGAGTTACCGGCCGTTCCGCTTGCTCTCCTTCGTATACAAGCTAGTTGCAAAAGCAATTGCTAACAGAATTAAGGCAACATTAGAATTCACTCAACCTAAGGAACAAGTAGGATTTCGAACAGGCTACTCAGCAATCGACCACATTTATACTATAAATCAGGTAATAGAGAAATGCTCAGAATACAGCCAGCCAATATACATAGTGTTCACAGATTACGAGAAGGCATTTGATTTACTAGAAATATTGACACGTGTATATACGTTGAAGAGTATGACGATGGAGGTGTTTCACATACTCCGGGTAGCGAGACAGGAGGTTGGAAAAAGAAAGATGAAGAAGGCCTTCGCTGTTCAGTTGATTCTGAAACACGCTGTTTCACAGTCGCAAGTTGCTTCTGTTGTGATGACGTTTATTCGAGCCGAGAAGTCGCAGCGAGGTCGCAACGGGAAGTGGGCGTACGGCAAGTCTGGCAGAGGCGGCACAAACTCTCGCGCAAGCAGAGCACGGGCTTTTTGTTGTCTTCCGAAGGCGCATACGCGTTGGTGCGTATGCTCCACTACAATACCCCCGGGATGAAGGGTAGCCATCCTGGCGACTCAGGGAGTAGGCACAATGATGGGGTCGTAGTAGGGCTTGAGACGGTCGACGTGTACGGTCTCGCGTCCTCGACGGCGCAAATCTGGTGATTGTGTTAACGGCTCGATGATGTAATTCACCGGGGAGGTCGCGTCAATGATACGGTACGGACCATGGTACCGGGCCAGAAGTTTGGAAGATAGGCCAGGAACGTGCGGGGGCACCCAAAGCCACACAAGGGAGCCAGCACGAAATGTAGGAGCTATGCGGTGAGCGTCGTCGTGTCGAGTCTTTTGTAGACCTTGAGCCTCACTTGTCAGAGACCGAGCCAACTGACGGCAGTCTTCAGCGTATCTGGCGACTTCCGAAAGCGGGGAGCACTCAGATGCATCAGGGCGGTACGGTAGTATAGTGTCGAGGGGGTGGGAAGGTTCGCGGCCGTACAATAGAAAGAACGGAGAAAAACCGGTAGTCGCTTGCGTCGCGGTGTTATAAGCGAAGGTAACAAAGGGCAATACAGCGTCCCAGTTAGTGTGGTCGGAGGAGGTGTACATCCTCAGCATGTCGCCAAGTGTGCGGTTGAACCGCTCAGTAAGACCATTTGTCTGTGGATGGTATGCGGTAGATTTCCGGTGGATAATGTTGCATTCAGCGAGGATAGCTTGGATGACCTCCGACAGGAACACTCGACCCCTATCACTGAGTAATTCCCGCGGAGCACCATGGCGTAGAATGAAGCTGCGGAGAATGAAGAGTGCAACTTCGTGGGCGGTCGCTGCCGGTAGAGCTGCAGTCTCAGCGTAGCGTGTCAGATGATCGACTCCGACAATAATCCACCGGTTTCCAGAGCTACTATATGGGAGTGGGCCATAGAGGTCTATACCCACGCGGTCGAATGGGCGAGCCGGGCACGGCAGCGGCTGTAACATGCCGGTAAGGTGCCGCGGAGGTGTTTTGTTCTGCTGGCAAGTGGTGCAAGACTGAATGTATTTCTGCACAAAACGATACATTCCTCGCCAGTAATAGCGTTGGCGCAGCCGTTCGTAGGTTTTCAGGACACCTGCGTGAGCACTTTGGGGATCTGCATGGAAATTCATGCAGATGTCAGAGCGCATATGAGTTGGGACAGCAAGGAGCCACTTCCGACCACCAGGCGTGTAGTTGCGGCGGTACAGAATGTTGTCACGTAAGGAAAAGTGGGCTGCTTGCCGGCGTACCGCTCTCGTGGAAGGGACAGAAGATGGATCGGTAAGGTAGTCGACTAACAAGGCAAGGTATGGGTCTTTACGCTGCTCCGAAAGCATGTCAGTGCTGTCGAGTGGTGACAAGGTGGTAAAAGGGGGTGACAGAGAAGCCACATCTGGTGTTAATGGCGATCGGGAAAGTGCATCGGCGTCCGCATGCTTGCGACCGGAACGATATACGACACGGATGTCGTATTCCTGCAATCGAAGTGCCCAACGGCCCAGACGTCCGGACGGGTCTTTCAAGGTGGACAGCCAACATAGAGCGTGGTGGTCTGTGACCACATCGAAAGGACGGCCGTAAAGGTACGGGCGAAACTTCGTAAGCGCCCAGATTATGGCCAAACACTCCTTCTCTGTCACGGAGTAATTCAATTCAGCCTTCTTAAGAGCGCGACTTGCATAAGCGACTACGTATTCGGTTTGGGTACCTTTCCGTTGTGCCAAAACTGCGCCAAGACCAACGCCGCTTGCATCAGTGTGAACTTCTGTGGCAGCAGTGGGGTCGTAGTGGCGAAGAATAGGTGGCGAGGTCAGCAGGCGGCGCAGCTGGTGAAATGCGTCGTCACATGCAGGTGACCATGCAGATATACCTTTGCTGTTGGAAAGCAGACTAGTCAGAGGTGCAATGATGGACGCGAAGTTGCGCACGAAGCGACGAAAGTAAGAGCAAAGACCAACGAAACTTCTTAGGGCTTTCAGTGATGTGGGCATGGGGAAGTCAGCGACAGCTCGAAGCTTATCGGGGTCCGGAAGAACACCGTCTCTTGTGATGACATGTCCCAAGATGGTTAGTTTGCGGGCTGCGAAGTGGCACTTCTTGGTGTTAAGTTGTAGGCCTGCAGAAGCTAGACACGCCAGAACCTCGTGGAGACGACGAAGATGTGTCGGGAAATCAGCTGAAAAGACTACGATGTCATCTAGGTAACACAAGCAAGTTTTCCACTTGTGGGCCCGCAATATGGTATCTATCATGCGTTCAAACGTCGCAGGCGCGTTGCAGAGCCCAAATGGCATGACTTTGAACTCATACAGGCCATCTGGCGTTACAAAGGCTGTTTTAGGGCGATCACATTCAGCCATTGGCACCTGCCAATACCCAGAACGCAGATCCAAGGATGTGAAGTACTCGGCGCCTTGTAAACAGTCAAGAGCATCGTCTATTCGTGGTAGCGGGTAGACGTCTTTCTTTGTAATCTTGTTTAAGCGGCGATAGTCCACGCAAAATCGAACGGTGCCATCTTTTTTCTTTACCAGAACCACGGGTGACGACCAAGCGCTTTGAGAAGGCTGTATGACTCCACGTTTAAGCATGTCATCTACTTGCTCCGTAATGACGCGGCGCTCTTCGGCAGAAACGCGGTAAGGACGCTGTCGCAGAGGCGAATGTGAGCCGGTGTCAATAGTATGAGTGACAGTCGTGGTGCGGCCCAAAGCAGGTTTCTGAAAGTCGAAAGAAGAGCGAAACTTGTTAAGGAGAGCAACAAGTTGGCTGCGATGCGAGGGGGGAAGGTCTGCGTCAATAGCATCGTCGAAGGCTGGTGAGCTTGATGGCTCAGACGCCTGAGTGATTGCGGCAATCTGACATGGCGTTTCGTCGGGAAGAATAATATCATTGATATGGTCGACAGGTTGCACATATCCTAACGTTTCACCACGAAGCAAGCCAATGGGGTAGTTGCAGTGGTTGGTAACCAGCATTACGGTTAAACCAGACGCAATCGTAAGAACGGCAAATGGGAGCACGATGCCCTTGCGTTCAGTAAAAACAGGGGATGGCGTAAATACCACCGTGGCGTCAGGTTGCGCCACACATGAAAGGCTAATAGGGACTGAAGCTTCCGGAGGCAAGGTGATGTCGTCGTCAGCGATGAGTTTGCAGAGCAGTGGTGAATGGTCGGGCGATGGAAACTCACAATTTGGCACTAGGGACACTTCCGCACGGCAACAATCGATGATAGCTTCATGACCTGATAAGAAATCCTAACCCAGGATGAGGTCATGAGAGCAAGATGGTAGTACGAAAAATTGGACGATGTACAAAACGTCTTGGATGACGACGCGCGCCGTACACACAGACGAGGGCTGAATGCGTTGCGCGCTAGCCGTGGACAGCACGATGCCACAGAGAGATGTGGTCACTTTCTTCAGTTTGCGACAAAATTTTGCGTTCATCACAGAAACCGCGGCCCCAGTATCAATTAACGCTTGTGTGGCGACTCCCTCAACATTGACATCAACAACATTTCGCGGCGAAAATGGAGGCCTTGATAATTGCGCAGAAGTTGCAGTTCTTGCCTCTGGAACTGCACTGATTAGTTTCCCTCCTCAGGAGGTGGTCTACGACGCATAGGAGATGGTGATCGGCGACGAGGAGATGGGAAACGAGAAGTTGATGGGCGACGATCCGAGTCAGAGTGCCTTTGTTCGTATGCAGACGAGGTGGCCTGCTGCGACGCATAGGTAGGAGTTCCAAAGGAGGCGTACGCAGGTGTGGGACGGCGGCGGCAGTAGCGTGCAATGTGACCAGCGATGCCACACGCGAAGCAGATAGGACGGTTGTCATGGGTGCGCCACTCATTAGATTGACGGAAAAAGCGAGGTGAGGGCCTGTAAACCGGTGGCGCTGCCGGAGGAGTTGGAGCCGATAAGGCGACTGGATGCGGTGGGGGCCGCGCGACCACAGCTGCGTAGCTGAGAGGTGAAGGCGGCGCAGTTGGTGCGTAGCCAGCAGTTGAGAGATCAGATGGCACCGAAGTGCACGGGTAAGAGGCCGGAACTGTAGGGAGTGCATTGCAAATTTCAGTGCGTATGGCCTGCTGCATATTCGAAGGGAGGCTTGTCGTGGGCGCGTCACTATGCGGCAGCAGGGAAAGCTGTCGGGCGACTTCCTCCCTGATGAAGTCTTTAATCTGGTTCGACAGAGTTCCTTGGTGAACGTTGCCATTGGCGAGTGCGACGGCCGAGATGGAATCTGGTGATGGAACACTCTGTCGGGCGATGGAACGCTGACGACGCAATTCATCGAAGCTCTGGCACAGGCTTACGAGGACCGCCACCGTGGTCGGGCTCTTCGCCAGCAACATCTGGAATGCGCCATCCTCGATGCCTTTGAGAATATGTCGAATTTTCTCTTCTTCAGGCATGGATGAGTTAACACGCCTGCAGAGGTCGAGCACATCCTCAATATAGCTAGTAAAGGTCTCACCAGGTTGCTGGGCTCGGTGGCGCAGACGCTGGTCAGCGCGGAGCTTGCGGACCTCTGGTCGGCCGAACGCTTCGGTCACGAGGGTCTTGAAGGTGGACCAGCTGGCGATGGCGGTTTCGCGGTTGGTGAACCATAGCTTGGCGACGTCAGCCAAGTAAAAGATGACATAGGCAAGCTTGGAGTCGTTGTCCCATTTGTTGCTGGCACTCACGCGTTCGTACAAGGAGAGCCAGTCTTCGACGTCTTGCTCACCACTGCCGCTGAAGATTGGTGGGTCCCGCTGACGGGTAGCACCGGGGCAGGTCGACGGGGCAGCCGATGGTGCTGGCTGGGCTGGGACGGGCTGGTTGGCGACTGCGTCAGTCATGTTTCGCGGTAGTCTTTCAGGCAACTTGCGAGAGCGGAGCTCCAGGTCTTCTTGGGGATCTCAGCACCCTCCACCAAATGTGATGACGTTTATTCGAGCCGAGAAGTCGCAGCGAGGTCGCAACGGAAAGTGGGCGTACGGCAAGTCTGGCAGAGGCGGCACAAACTCTCGCGCAAGCAGAGCACGGGCTTTTTGTTGTCTTCCGAAGGCGCATACGCGTTGGTGCGTATGCTCCACTACACTGTCTTTTGTTCTCGCTACACCGCGACACTGGTGGAAGTGCTGGCCCACGACCCCGTCTGATGCTCCACACTCCCATGGGGAGCCGTTCATCCAGCCCGGACGCACTTGTTGACACTCCCGTGCATCACTTCAGTCGTCGCTTGTGAGGCTTCCCTCCAGAGTTCACTCCCTCGCAGGAACACTCTACAAGGCACCGCTCACATCTACCAATGGCCACCGACAGTCCGCAACAGTTACTACGAGACAGTAGTCCGCCAACCCCATCTCAGGTAACCGTTTTTTCGCCGTGGGTGCCTGATCGCTTTGGTGGTGGATCACACGAAGACGTCAAAGACTAGCTTGATCACTATGAACCTGTCGCCAACACCAACCAGTGGTCTCTTGAGCAAAGGCTTCCCGCGCCTATTTCTATCTCGACGACAGCGCTCGTACTTGGTGCGAAAACAGAGAAAACAGTTTGTCAAAATGGAGTGACTTTAAATGGGGGATGATTGACACATTTGCTAATGTCGACTGGCGTGACCGTGAGCAGCAGTTACTCGAGCTACGGGCTTAGAAACCAAATGAAATGGTCGCAATGTTCACTGAGGACATGGCCCGTCTATTCCAAAGAGCTGACCCACACATGACCGACGACAAAAAGTTACGCTACCTCATGCAAGGCGTTAAAGAGCAATTGTTCGCCGGACTTTCGCGGAACCCGCCAAGCACCGTGACAGACTTCATCAAAGAAGCTACGGCTATCGAGCGGGCGCTGTACATACGATGCCGACAATACGATCACTTGTCTAGCAGCGCCCATATTCAAGTCGCCGCTACGACATCTGACAATCGAAGCTTGTTGCGCGATTCAACACGAAAGATTGTTCGCTAAGAGCTGCTGAAGCTGCGGACTCTGGTCACGGAACCACCCAGGGCGTCTGTCGCTGAAGTCGTCCGCGAAGAAATACGCCAAGCGTTTTCAACATCTGATCCTACTCACGATCAGCCACCCATGAGCTACGTAGCCGATCTTCGCCACCCACCACCCATTGCACCGTCGTACCGCCAGCCATCGGCAGCCGTTCCTTGGTCGCCCCCGCAAGAACAGACACCGCAGCGCCCTGGCGTCGTGCCGCCGTACAAAATGCCATCATACGAAGAGCGGTCTCCTAACGAGACACGGCATTTGCCACATTACAAGCTGTTGCGGCGTCCACAGCTTCGCAAAACAGACGCGGGGCGCTGTAGATAGGCGTCCGCTTTGTTTTACCCGCGGAGGTGTGCGCCCCCATTCCCGTCATTTCTGGCACCACGTCAATACGTTTCGACGTCTTCGGCAATGGTCAGACGATTGGCGCGCCAACGACAACTACGCACCACGCCGGAATGCTGATTCTAAAGGACCCCCCTTGTCTCGGTCCCATTTTGACAACCGCCGTGCCAACAATGATGACAGTATGCCTGATTACCAGCACGTTTGGGACGTCGACCACGCTCTCTGTCTCCGGCATATTCGCCTTCGTCACGCCACTGCACTACTGCCGAAGTCAGTGGAAGGAGGTCACCAAGTCCACACCGGGGAAACTGCCGACGGCGACCTCCGGGGGTGAGGTAGGAGGCCGTCAAGTCGACGAGAAGAGGCCACTGTTACTCTTACCACCGAACGCCGTAAAGCCAACGAGGTGTAACACCGATGAAACTGTGACCACATATCTTACCGTTTTTGTAGACGGACAGCAAGTAACAGCCTTAGTTGACACCGGTGCCGATTTTTCTATCATAAATCAAAACCTTGCCATACGCTTTAAAAAAGTGAAGACTACGTGTACGGGACCTCACCTGAGGACAGCAGGCGGTCAGCTGTTGATGCGTGTCGGAAGGTATACCGCAAGACTCGACATCGGTGGCTCTTCTTTCGTGGCGACGTTCGTCATCCTCACCTCATGTTGCAAGGACCTGATCATAGGGATGGACTTCTTAAGAGAATATGGTGCCGTCATCAACATCCCGGACCGTTTATTAACGTTCCGCAACAGCCCTGGTTTAGTTGACTGTTCAGACGCAATACGTAAGACTTTACGTATAATTTATGATGATGTGGTCGTCCCGCCATGGTCATGCACTGTTGTGTCGGTGAAAGGGCACGAAGCGTTTGATGGCGAAGGCATGGCCAACGAAATTGGCTCGCTGCTATTTAGCCATGACATTTCGGTCGCACCAGGTATCGTCCGTCTCACTGCTGGACGCACGAATTTACTTCTGACCAACTTTATTGCTGAGCGCCGGCACATTCCGAAGGGCACAGCTATCGTTTCGTACGAAAATATCGTAGAAATGCGAGGCAGTTTATGTTTGTCGGTATTGAACGAAATGCCTAATCAAGAACCAGAACCTTTTGTTGACGTTGGCACCACTCTGTCAAGAAACGACCAACAGAGACTTCTTCAGCTGCTCGCCGAATTTCGTGAGTGCTTTTTATCGACATCACGAGTTGGTCGAACACCTTTAACAAAGCATCGAATACTCACCGAGAACACGGCAAAACCTATTCACTAGAACACTTATCGTGTTGCTCTAAAGGAACGCCAGCCATACAAAAACAAGTCGCGAAAATGCTTGAAGAAGGCGTCATTCTACCGTCACAGAACCCCTGGGCATCACCTGTAGTGCTAGTAAAGAAAAAGAACGGCACCCTGCATTTTTAAGTGGAGTACAGGAAGCTGAATCGGGTGACCAAAAAAGATGTGTACCCGCTCCCACGTATTGACGACTCTTTTGACAGACTTCAGCACGCTCGCTACTTTTCTTCCCTGGACTTGAGGAGTGGGTGCTGGCACAACAAGGTAGACCCAAGAGACCGAGAGAAAACCGCTTTTGTGACGCCAGATTGCTTATACGAATTGAAAGTCTTGCCTTTCGGCTTGTGCTCCGCGCCCGCGACTTTTCAAAGGCTTATGGACAAGGTATTTATTTATTTATTTATTTATTCATTTATTTATTTTTATTACTCTCAGGGCACATAAAGGCGTTACAGAGGGGGTGGGTAATACAACAAAAATGCAGTAAAAGTAGAACATAAAAATAAAATTTAGTGGGAATACATATTTAACAACAAAAACGTATTTAGGGCGCATAACATAGTGTGCCAGTGCAGTTTTGATTGATGATGCGTCTTCAAGGCAGGCGATGAAGGAGGGAAGGCGGTTTCACTCGGCACTGGTTTTTGGCATAAAGGAGTCGGAAAAAAACATTAGTGCAATAGAGAGGAGTGAAAACTTTATGCTCATGATCATGACGTGACGATATGTATGACCGTTGTGATATGAGATCCTGTCTAATTGAATTGTTCGAGTGAAGGATTTTTAGAAAAGACATAGACCAGAAATTTTTCTTCTTAAGCCGCAAATCAAGTAGTCCGAGATCAGATTTTATTAATGAAACGCTAGCTGAGCGGGAATAGTTTTACATAATGAAATGTGCTGATCGATATTGAACGGACTCAATAATGATTTTTAATGTTTTTTGGCCGGGGGTCTCAAACAGAAGACGCATACTCGAGTTTTGGTCTAATTAGTGTTTTGGAAAGGCATGGGACATTAGAACAATTTCTGCGTATGTACCCGAGTGATTTATTGGCATTGCTAGTGATGTAATGAACGTGTGTATGCCAAGAAAGATTAATCGTTATGTGAATTCCGAGATACTTTTACAAGGTTACGTATTCAAGGTTGATGTAATATATAGCATATCTGAGAGGAATGGATGCAACAAAGCGACGTAAAACAGTCATAATCTTGCATTTCGTCGGATTTAATAACATTAGCCAATGTGAGCACCACTTTGATATGTTGTCTGGATCGGACTGAAGAAGGAGGTTATCGTGCAGACTATTTATTTCACGGTATACAACACAGTCATCAGCGAAAAGTTTAATGGATGTATTAATAACGGTAGGTAAGTATATTAGAAAAAACAAGGGACCCAAAACAGAGCCTTGAGGAACGCCAGACTTTACGTCACAGTGGGACGATACGGCAACATTAGCGGTTACAAACTGAGTACGGTTAGTTAGAAAACATTCTATCCACTTCAAGATGTTAGGGTCAATATTAGGAGTACTGAGTTTAAAAAGTAGTAAGCGGTGAGACACTTTGTCAAAAGCCTTAGCAAAATCTAAAAAATACAGTCAATAACAAGTTCTTTATCTAAGGAGGATGAACTTTTATGCATAAATGATACAAGTTGTGTTTCGCAGGAATAGTTCTTGCGAAACCCTTGCTGAAATGAAGTGACAAATGCGTTTGATTCAAGAAATGAAACGAGGTTAGTAAATATGAAATGTTCGAGGATTTTGCAAGGAATGCGAGTGAGCAAGATGGGTCTGTAAGTGAGAGGGCAATGTGGGTCACATGATTTAAACAGAGGCACCACCTTCCCAACCTTCTAATCTGCAGGCACAGACGAGCACTCAATAGACTGGGTGAAAAAGCACATAAGAAATAGAGGAGCAGAACTTGAAAATAATGTTATCAGCGCCACAGGAAGACGATAGTTTCAAACCATGAATTAATTTCAAAATACCCGCAAAGCCAACTACAAGTGAATGCATGGGGAAAAATCATTTTTGTACAAGTGCGGCTCTATGTCAATACAGCTACCAGAAAACGATTTTGAAAAGGTGTCATTTAGTACCATGCAACATTCTTCATAGCTCATAGCGCAGCCATCAGAGGCTGTAAAGGTATGCTAGTTTTCTTTTTTATTTGATTAGTGCTGCAAAATTTTGATGGATTAGTATAAAGAAGGGATGGTAGATAATTATAAAAAATACGGCTTTTGCCTCTTTTAACGCGATGCGATATGCACGTAGCGCGTGAAAATAAGCATTCCAACGAATAGATGTTTGAATGCGTTTCGCAAGGTGAAAGAGGCGTTTTTTCTTGTTTGATAATCTTTTTGTGTCGTCGAAAACCAAGAGTGACATTTCTTTTCGGGAAGCCTGCGCAGTGGAATATATTTAGCAACAAGTGACGCGGCTTTACTTTTAAACAAATTCCAATTATCTTATACAGCACGGCTGAAAAATTTTGGCATGTACTCTTCTATGAACTGTGGAAGCTTAATATTAATTGCTTTGTAATCACCTCTCGCACAATTTCTGATCAATTTCGGAGGGTTTTCTGGTGTGTGACGTGCCCATTTACAAACAAATGTAAAAGATAGTGATCACTTATTCCGGGTAAACAAGTTATTGAGTGTACTAAGTTAGGGTTGTTGACGAGTATGAGGTCGAAAGTATTTGACGAAGTAGCGCTAGTTCTAGTAGGTCCACAAACAAGTTGCGTAAGATTAAAATTTAAGCACAAGTCAATAAA
The DNA here is from genome assembly GCF_043290135.1 of Rhipicephalus microplus. Lineage (NCBI taxonomy): Eukaryota > Metazoa > Arthropoda > Arachnida > Ixodida > Ixodidae > Rhipicephalus > Rhipicephalus microplus. Next base: position 185,568,203 of record NC_134704.1, on the reverse strand, counting down.
AGAGTCGCTTTCAGTAGACGAACCCACAACAGAGGGATATTGCGAAGCCAACTTTGTTTTAGAAAAAATAAAATCACCCAGAAGAAGCAAAGGAGAGTGGGGAAATTCTGAGACGAGAAACTTAAGAACGTCATGGAGGTCATCGCAGAAAGAAGTTGGTGCATTTGGCGGACGATAACAGTGGAAGCACAGAGCAATAAGTTTTGTTGTTGTAAGACAGCACGTACGCATACTAATTCAAAGGATGTGGTAAATGCAATCCTATCAGACACTATATTATCGGTGACGTCAATCAGTACGCCACCACCCGGTTTCATATCACGGTCTTGACGGCACACAACATAAAGCTTCTCGCACTGAAACAACTTCTCGCTCAAAATTTTATCGGTCAACCAGGTCTACGTCAATGCAATCACGTCAGTGGCACATGAATCAAGAATAGGCGCTAGAGCGTCACGTTTATTGATTAAACTGCGTACATTTGACAACAAAAAATATAAGCCTTCAGAATACTTTCTGCGTGGTGGATGTCTAACTTTGTCAGAAAAAAGAACTGCCAGAACGGCAGTTTGCAACAGTAGGCGATAGTTCCGTGTTACTTAAAGCGTTGCCAAAATGCAATTCACCGACACTGTTGGTGTCGGGGGAGTATACATAAGACTTTTTGTTAATGTATAAGTTGTTGTACCTCACAGAAAAAAAATTCTTTGCTTTTCTTGCCAAAATCATACAGCTTTGTCCTGACAGTTCTGGTTGCCTTACAAAAATATTCGCTTACGTAAACACCAGTTGCTTTTAACTTTTTTTTTAGAAGACACAATTGGTTCTCTTAGTTTAGAGGATGAAAACCGAACAATAATAGGTCTGGGATATTTAGTGACAAAACGTCCAAGTCTGTGGGCCCGAGAAATCCGGTAATCACTGTTGTTTTGGTTCAGGCTTAATGTTGAATTTAATATTGAGCAAACTTTTTCTTCCGATTGTGCCCAAGTATCAAAAGCGGTGTCAGCTATGCCGTGAAATATTAAATTTTCCCGACGCGAATGTTCTTCAAATTCATTTAGCCGTTGGTTCAGTGCAGCTATTTGAGGTGCTACGTTTTCCCCTTGTTGCCCTCCAGACGATCGAAGGCTTTGTTCAACGGCACAGAGCCTATTCTCGATACCAGCAATTTGCTACTCCATTGAAAATTGAGCTTCTTTTACTTCACCCAGGGAAGACATGACTTCTTCATGTTTGGCATCGAACTGACCGTGCAGTGATTTAAAAAGCTGTAGTAATTCCTTGCTAGGATTGTCTCTGGGGGTCCTAGGGTTTAGCTCTACGTTACCGGACATGAATAACAACTTGGCAATAAACACATACTCGCAAGTTAATTGAAACAATATTTGGGGGCCTGGAAGCACTAGCAGCCAAACACGTTCGAGGTTGTAGTGGAAGATCCTTCTAGTCAATCTGGACGACGTTATAGTGTTTCGGACCACTTTTGACGAGCACCTCAAAAGGCTGGAAGTTGTTTTACGTGCCGTACGGTCTGCGGGCCTAACATTGAAACCAGAAAAGTGTCATTTATGTTTTCACGAACTTCAATTTCTCGGTCAGGTCGTCAGCAACGCAGGCGTCTGGCCTGATCCTGGAAAAATTGCCGCCGTCGCACAGTTCCCAGTACCATCCAATAAGAAGGCTGTCAGACGCTTCCTGGGCCTTTGTGCCTAGTATCGCTGGTTTATCGCAGACTTCGCCCACATCGCGTCACCACTAACACAAGAGATGACGTTGCCTTTGAGTGGAACGATGAACAGGAGGCTGCCTTTAATGACCTGCGTCGACGCCTTCAAACGCCCCCGGTGCTTGCCCACTTCGACGAAGAAGCCCCGACGATGCTTCATACAGACGCTAGCAATGTAGGTCTGGGGACTGTGCTTGAGCAACGGCAAGAGGACACAGAATTAATGATCGCCTACGCAAGCCGAAGGCTCACACGAGCAGAGACTAACTATACAACAACAGAGAAAGATTGCCTTGCCGTAGTATGGGCAGTAACGAAATTTCACCCGTACTTGTACGGCTGGCACTTTAAAGTTATTAGTGACCATCGATCTCTTTGCTGGTTAACTAATCTAAAAGTTGCCAACGGCCGATTAGCGCGTTGGAGCCTAAGACTGCAAGAGTTTGACAAGATGGTCGTACACAAGTCGGGAAAGCGACATATGGACGCCGACTGCCTGTCCCGATCACCAATACAGTCAGCTTCCCTACCTGATAAGGATGAAACTGCATTTTTGGGGTCCATGATACGTGTACCATTGTCCAACAACAACGTGATGAGTCTGGGTTCCTTGGTTTGAATAATTACTTAGAAGGGTGATCTCAGAGTGCACCCAAAGTTTTTTCAAGAATATTGCCGTCGTTTTCCGTACAAAAGAGCGTCCTATACAAAAGAAATTTTTTGTCGATCGGATTTTCCTACTTGCTTGTCATCCCGGCAGCTCTCTACACTGGAGTACTTCACGCTTGTCACAACGACTTGACTTCTGGTCACTTAGACTACACGCACACATTGGCGAGAGTTCAGCAAATATATTACTGGCCAAGGCTCACCGCTGCCGTGAAGCAACACATTCTTACTTGTTTGAACTGCCAGTGACATAAGTCTCCTCAGACTAAACCAGCCGGCCTGCTGCTAGCTGTTCAGGTCTCAAGTACACCATTTGACCAGATGGGAATGGAAACTTTAGGTCCACTTTATACTGCTGCAGACAACTGCTGAGTTATCGTCGCGACGGATTACTCTACCCGGTACGCCGAAACGAAGACTATCCAACGAAGCACAACAGCGGAGGTAGCCAAATTTTTCATGGAAATTGTACTGCGACATGGTGCACCAACCGTCATATCAACAGACCGCTGGCCTGCATTCACGGTGGCTCTTCTTGAGCACGTCTTGATGGGAAGTGGAACCAGACATCTAAAGACCACTGCCTACCACTCGCAGATGAACGGACTGACAGAGCGCCTGAACAAGACGATTGAAGACATGCTGTCGATGTACGTGGACGTTCGACACAAAAATTGGGAAGAGATCTTGCGCTATATTACGTTCGCGTACAATACAGCCAAGCAAAATCGCTTCACATGATTCCATTCAGCCTTGTTTAAAGCCGGGAGGCACGGACAATGCTAGACGCCAGTTTACCACATGAATGGGACGACAATGACACGGGCGCCAACATATATACCGAACGCGCGGAAGAAGCCAGGCAGCTCGCAGGCTTGAGAATCCGCCAGCAACAAAATACGACGCAGGTCACTACAATGCCCTCCGGAGAGCAGTACCCTACGAAGCCGGTGACCGAGTGTGGGTTCGGACACCCATACGAAGACGTGGACTGTCCGAGAAACTCTTAAGGTGATACTTCAGACCATATAGAGTACCGCAAAAGTCAAGTGACGTCATCTACGAGGTCGTGCCCGACAGTCTCTCTTGCACGAGGCGTCAACCCCAACGGTCTTAGCTGGTACATGTGGTACCCATGAAGCCATTAGTAGGTGATGGACTGCGTTTTCCTACCACGGTCGCTCGGATGTAGCATCAGGGCGATGCCTATAAGGTGGGACAAGTGACACGTGTATATACGTAGAAGAGGCCTTCGCTGCTCAGTTGATTCTGAAACACGCTGTTTCATAGTCGCAAGTTGTATCTGTCTTTTGTTCTGGCTACACCACGACAATATCAGCAGTCATGCAGGGGATCAACTGCTACTATAGTGGTTCATAAAAAAAGGAACAAAATAGCAATCATGAAAGGTGTAAGGCAGGGGATACAATCACTCCAATGCTATTTACCACGTGCTTACTGGAAGTTTTCAGAGGCTTATAATGTGAAGAGTTAAGAATAAAAGTTAATGGGGAGTACATTAGTAATCTGCGTTTAGCCTATGACGTTACATTGCTGAGTAACTCAGGTGACTAATCGCAACTCATGGTGACGTAGTTAGACAAGGACAGCAAAAAGGTAGGTCTTCCAATTAATGTATAGAAAACGAAGGTAGTGTGCAACAACCTCGGAAGAGAACAGCACTTCGAGATAGGTGATACTGCTCTAGAAGTTGTAAATGACTATGACTGCTTAAGACAGGTAATAACCGCAGAAACGAACCGCGAGATTGAAGTAACTAGAAAAATAAGAATCGGTTGGAGAACATTTGGCAAGTACTCTCAAATCATGAAAGGTAGATTGCCACTATCTCGCAAGAGGAGAAAACATAACAGCTTAATCCTGTCATTACTCAGCTACGGAGCAAAGACCTGAACACTAACAAAGGGGGTTCAGCTAAACTGATGAAGGCGCAGCGAGCAATGGAAAGAAAAATGGTAGGTGTAACCTTACGAGACAAGAAGAGAGGAGAGTTCATCAGGGAACAAACCGGGGTTAAGAATATCATATTTGAAATCAAGAAGAAGAAATGGACGTGGGCTGGGCATGAAGCGCGTAGACAGGATAACCACTGGTCATTAAGGGTGACTAACTGGATTCCCAGAGAAGGTAAGGGTGTGATGGGAAGACAGATAGTTAGGTGGGCAGATGAGATTAAGAAGTTTGCGGGTATAAAATGGCAGCAGAAAGCACAGGACCCAGTTGACTGGTGGAACATGGGAGAGGCTTTTGTTCTGCAGTAGACGTAGTCAGGCCGATGATGATGATAATGATGATGATGAAATAGATGGCTTTATCACACTGATGCGCACCTTCTGCTGCTTCATTTGATATGCGTGCCGAGCTGTGCAGAACTGCGCATTGTAAACATGAAAGGATGGTTTCGATGAATTAGCTTTTTCTGCAGCTTAGATCCATGTACCACTTTATTTTGGCTTGCGCGCGAACCTTCATGGAAGTTACGCGCAGCTCTTTGCTTCCAAATTTGTCGACACACTCGTATTCTAGTCGGCGGCAAGCGGAGGCTGTCTTCCTCTCGAGAAAGCGGATTTTACTTATGCACTCTGTGATGCTAGGTTGCAGAAGGTGTTAAGATTTTAAAACGACGTGGAAATCAAAACGGTTAGCCGTGGGATTGTTCAGGCGCAAGGAAGAAGCCATTCCGTTACTTGCACTCCATGTTTGGTTGAACTGAAGATGTCGCTTAAATTCCGTAGTTAGAATTACCAATGAGGTACTACTATAACCCGGAGTCTGAAACGCAACCGCTGTGGAGAACTATTAACTAGTGATTTTATAACGAAGAAGCACCAACCTCCTGCATATTCAAAATATCAATGGGTACTCACGGTGCTTGAGAGAGGTATTGCAAAGGATGACGGTGGCACCAGCAAATATGAGGGCAAAGGAGGTGACGAATGCGTCGACTGAAGTGCGCATGTGAATGCACACGTGGTGTCCTTTGCGCACGCCCAGTGACTGGAAGCCCGCCGCGTAGCGTTCGATAGCATGCAGTAGGTTCTGGCGCGTGTAGCTGCGGTGGTAGTCCACCTACGCGGAACATCAAGAATAGGCCTGAAACTTTTCCGCGCGGGAACCACTATGTATAATGCACGCAGTGGCAAGAGATTCCGGATCCGTTTTAACTATTGAAGGGTCATTAACGAGTCTTGAAAACTAAGTCGGCGGGACTTCGTAGCATTGCACTCCACCAAAATGCGGGTGCATTTCGATTGAGCGTAATAAGCGAAGGGTATTGGAAACTTTCTTCTGAATTTCATGTTACGTGTGACCCACAATGCTCAACGTACTTCTTTTAAGATAGCCATATGCAGGGAGAGCCAAGACTACGCCAGAGGTGTCAAAATATTTTTTTCTAAGAGTGTAAAATTTTTCAACATGTTTAAAGTTCATGTTAGAAAAACGCCGCTGCAGCCCGTCATTGCATAACTTTCCGCATTTATTTCTGTACCTCTAAGGCTAGGCATCCAATAAATTAAACGTGCTGCCTATGAAAATGTACTAAAGGGCATTTTAGGACGCCGACAATGACTCCAGCAATCTTGTCGCGCTCATTACTGTCGCGTTGAATGTGTAAGACACTGTAATATGAACTGTAGAGGTTTTTTGAGCTCTGACAATTTCTAATCTAGTGAATTTCAGACATTGTGACAAATCAATAGTAAACTAATAGGCGCTAAACGATATGATCCTTATTCTGCATTGTACTTGTTTCCTGCCATCTTCGCAGAATTAAAGCAATGCACTGGGTTCGTTGGAACTTATGTGCTTACAAAACACTGCAGCGCAAGAAAAGAAAGAAAAAAAGCGAAAGAAAAAGATTCGCACAGAGCTAGACGATGCTCTACTATAAGAAAACATAACATAAAAACAGCATCTTGTTGGTGCACAAAACAAATTTTGGTCCACAAAACTCTTGCGCCTAATAAACCTTTTTTGATGTGCTAGTTGGTACATGCTTGTTGAAACACAAAGAAGACATATACCATCAAAGAAGGAATGAAAACAGCTTTATGTTAGACCTGCGGAACGCGGCTGAGACACGCCAACGCCTCCGAGAAAAGTTATGCCTGGAACGTCACTCTCTTTTCAATCAGGAGCCTCCTGACAGCACACCATCTCGGAGACCATGCCTCCTGCCTTGCGTTGCGACCAGCCACCGTGTGAGACCGCTCACCTCCGTACCGCTCAGTCACGTGACATTACCGTACCGCTCTGTCACGTGACATCACGGCTGCTCGGAAGCAACTGTGAGAGCATTGCTGTGTTCGCAGGGGGTGACCGTCAGAGACGCTAGCCTTCGTAACGAAGGAGGAAAGTAATATCAGAGGGTAGGGAAGCACGTTCGCGGCTTACGTTCCAGGCATAATTTTTTAGGAGGCGTTGGTCACGCACGAGGTGCAGTCCCACTTAATGTACCAGCAAGCCGAGCCTGCTGGCCACCTCGCGGGCACGCTGGACAGTCGTGAGCTGATCAGTGAGAGCGAGGCTGCGCAAGAGCATCTCCCACTTCTCCAGGGTGAAGCTTGGAGTTCATGTCTTGTCGCGTGCTGTGTATATGTGGTAATGTGGCTGTCTCACCACATGCCGAGCACAGGTCTTTCGGTAAGACGTCAAGGTATATGTCGTGAAGTAACGCAGGACTTGGATAGGATTTGGTCTGGAGTAGCTGAAGGGTGACTGCTTAGGGTCTGTGAGTTTAGGGTGCGAAAGACGGTAAAACCGTCACGCAGGACAAAAAAATTCAGTCACTTTTTTATACAAGTACAGTGGGTCCCTGTGGCCGGGGTAAGGTAGGGTGTCTGAAGCAGTGCGGTCTGTCAATCCTCGCGCGGCTTTGTTCGCGACCACGTTTTGGTTTACGGGAACTCCCTCTACCTCCACAATGTACGCGGGGAGCCAGTGCAAAAATAGGAAACACGATCGGTGGTTTGTAGTACACGGAGAGCTAACCGGGAAATGCTACCCATACCCAAGGGTTCCATGGCTGCTTTTGAGTCACTATACACCTCCTATCTGCGGTCATCGAGCATTGCGAGCACGATGGCGACCTGTTCAGCCTCTTCAGGTTTGGAGGACCACAATGGTGCACAGTTCACGACGTGGCACTGCGCATTGACTACTAGGGCCTCGAAGGCGTCTTGTTCTCTGTTTTCCGCTGAATCGACGAAACAGGCATTGGTGCCATCTCGGAACAAGATACGCCTTCCGGCATAGTGGACTGGGTGAGAATTGCGTGGGATGGGGATGACGTGAATATGGTTTCAATTTCCGTGGCGATCTGGTGTAGTTCGGCTTGTGAGTGAGGCGGTTGAGCCCAATCTGTTTGAGTATTCTTCTGCCGGCCAGTGTACCGGAGAGCCTTAGCAATTGGGCTCTTTTCTGAGCCTTGGTGAGTGTACCATCAAGAAAGAAAAAAAATCCAACGTCCTGTCTGTTAATTCTATCCTTAATTTTTTAAAACTTCTTGGTACACGTCTTTTCGCATGCCAGTATCTTGCGTTCCTTTTTTTCTGCCCTGCCACTACACTGCCAGCACATTCAGGTCACGAATGACATGCGTTATCACCGTGATATAAAGTGGCCAGCGCCGAGTTTTCAAGAAAGGACGCTCAAGCAAGCCAGACGACGATTACTATTGTGGGACAAAAAGACACTTTCTTTACTAAATCGTTCTTTAGTGTCGTCATTGCCCTCATGTTCCAGCCACGTGCGTGCGCCTGCCTGTGCGTGTGTTTGGGCGCTATTGCGTGCGTGTGTGTGCATGGGCGTGTGTGTTATCATAGCCTATTTCAAGTTCTGTCACAGGAGCTTTACCATTCAGGAAACAGCGTATGAGCTACCCATAGTTTCTAGGAAAAGAAAGTGATTATTTTTTGCATAACTTTAGGGATAATTCATCAGTGTATGCCTAGCAGTACTCCTACTTCGTCCTGTGTAGTGCAAGGCTGTAAGCTGGTATATGCATACGCTCACCGCTGCAAGCTTTGATCCAGCCGAGCTCAGGAATGCCTTGACCACTGTGTATATTGAGCAGACCGGCACGTTGACTTTTGCATGCGGCGAGAACAGCACGTTGTTTTCGATTCGTGGATTCAACTTCTCGGCACCTGGAAGTAAATAAAGCGAGCTTACTGGAACTCTCCCAGGCACGCTTGAAGTTGCTGCTGAGAAAGCCTATTACTAAGTGAAGGATTAACCCTGTGGTGCGCACGAACAGTTATGCCTTCAGAAAAATTGCGAGAAAATGCTGACTGTTCTACTCTTCTTGTACAATTCATTTAAGAAATATGAGAATAGTTTATTGGGCATAGCTTATTAGGTAATATTGTAAATAATAATTACTATTGTATAATATGTAGGCCACTGTTGATTGATCGATTGATTGATTGATGTGTGGGGTTTAACGTCCCAAAACCACCATATGATTATGAGAGACACCGTAGTGAAGGACTCCGGAAATTTTGACCACCTGGGGTTCTTTAACGTGCACCCAAATCTGAGCACATGGGCCTACAACATTTCCACCTCCATCGGAAATGCAGCCACCGCAGCTGGGATTAGAACCCGCGACCTGCCATGTAGGTCACTGTGTCTTCATCATAACATGACAAGCCTTAAATAGCTGCTTATTGTCATGTCCATAGTAGCTTTTAGTAGCTTTGTTGAGATGGTATATTACATGTATCAGATATAAGGTGGAGATTACTGGGTCAAGTAAAGCTGAACATATGGTTTGAGCTATGGCAACTCAGTGGTTAACAAGGTCTGTGTTTTCGATGCTGCACCCAAGTGATGAAAGATGTTTGTGTATCATGGCTAGCACCACAACCAATCAATATTAAAAAAATAACCACTCAAGGACTCCGGACTGATGGTCAAACAGAGAAATTGAAACCTGCGGCCACAGGTTGCTCCAGACGTCACAGCAGAAGCAGCTCAAAAACTTCCGCCTAAAGCGAGCGTCAGCCTCGGCCAACGCGGTTCCGTCATTGCCTCGTTGAAGCTACTTTGCCTACAACACCACTTCCTTTCTTCTGGCTATAGAATAAGCCACCATATTGTCGTGGTCGCTGAAATTTGGCTCGTAAGGCTACCGGAACCTCGGTGCATAGTTGCTGCTTGCACATTGCCACGCGGGCCTGTCCTGGTGCCCAGACTTCTGCAATGGCCCTGCAAACATCAATCCTCGCACAAATGAGCTGTCGGCACTGTTCTTCAAAAGTTGTTGACTGTTTATAAGAGTCATGCTCTCGCCATGTGGACGTTGTGTAGGGTGAATGTTCCTACACCGCCAAACGTTTTGCGCACCTGTAAGCCCGTCACTTGATGTTTGTTTATACCCCTCTTTTCCCTGTCGACCTGCTTGACGGCTTTCTTTGGCTGAGAGGCGACGCACGCGCGTGGACAGGGCAGGGCTCTTTTTACCCTCTCTCTTGCTTTCTTTTTCCACCCACTCCCGATCTTTGTGCAGCGCGGTTGAATCAACCTCTCTTGAGATTGGGCAAAGCCCTTTTTTTACGTTTTTTCTCTTTCAGAGCCACTCGATTAAAAAGGATAGGTGGCTCCTTATAATGTCGCGTTCTGGCCGTGTTGGTCGGCCAAAGTGCAGTTTTTTAGCACACGAAAAAACACGGACAAAGAAAAATGTGACACACAGGCACCAACTTGCAACAATTTTTACTTCGAGAACAGGGAACCATGCATATAGGCGGCATCGATTTTAAAATATAGTCATTACAAGCACTTAGCAAATTGTGTAAGCACTTAGCAAATCTTTGTGTAAATAGACTAACTCATTAGGTGAAAGGCCAACCAACGATTTGGAGTTACGCTTATCTGTCAGCATATTATTCAATTCGGCCTCAATAACTGCATGGGTTAGCTGATATCTGATGGCTCTGATAACTACACTGCAAACTATTTAACACCTTCAAGGGTGGATGTTTCATAAAACACCCATGTTACATATTTAATTTCTGCCAAAATTATCTGGAAGGGTGTAACTTACGTAACCTCACCCTTCGTACACCCATTTGTCATTTTTGGGCGTAATAGAGGTGTATGTTCACAAATTACACCCAAAGGTGTTTCCTTGAATGTTACACCTATCTCGTATTTATACATTTTGGAGCATCAATACATATCAGATCTTAACGGATGCAATCCAACCACATGCCAAACGTTTGGTGAAAAAAATCCATGTTTTGGTATATTTTTTCATTTCAAGTTTCACTCGCCAATAGATATCGCACTCTATTTTATACATAATGCACCACCCTATATTTACATTATTCAGAAGATTCCTCACATGTTCAACGACTTACTTCATGGGTGGACTTTTTGCTATTCCTACTGAAAATATTTTTCTGCAGCTCTTGTCCACTCATCACAACTTATCACAGAGACATCGCTAAAAGAGATTATGTTGTGCTTAAACAGAACCTAAATCAATTTTATGCTGTGTTTTAGATAGGGCATTGTGCGCGCGTTCTGATTTCAAATCACACAAAGATGTTCTTAACAGAGCGCCTTTTTGTTTATAAAGGGATGCAAATATTTCTTCACACTAAAAATTTCGCGTCATTCCGCAAGTCACTGATTTGTTCAGTGAGTTCTATTTAGGCATACGATCATAAATCAGCTCAAATTGACTGTATGCAGTGTTCGTATTACCTTGGAACTAGGCATGTTTACATTGAACTGGCTGAGCTCAATCTGATGCAGCTGCTGTGCACGCATGCCACACCGCAGGATAAGCTTGGCGCACATCCGCTAAGAACGAGTGAACTCGTTCAATGGGACGCACCACTCTGTGGGCCCTTACTGCTTTTTTTGCCTTGATAGGAACACTTGCGCGCCGTACAATATACGTGTGAACGATAGCAGGTGACACTAGTGCAGTGTACTTGTGCCACAAGGAGGGAGAGCAGTTGACAACTTGCGGCAATGTAATTGACAGTTGATAGTATGGCGTTAGAATGCACTGATATATCGCACATTCATGCCCTCGCATGAAATTCCACACATAGAATAAACTCAAGCTGCGTTCATACTTTGTCGGTAAAAAAAAAAACACACTTCCTAGGTTCTTAGCAGTGATTGCTGAATGGCAGAATGTTATTTAAAAGAAGCTGATAGCACAGCAGGGGTGTTGCTACGATTTATGCATGGACGGGGATAGAAAGATGAAAGAAGGGGGCCTGACCCATCTGTATGTACATTTTTGCTTGAGGTTGCATACGTGCGGATCCAAATCGAAAGCTTTTTTTTTATGAGCGAAATCCTGACCCGAAAATAGCTTAAATGAGACTCCATTGGCTTATACATACTATCAACTATCCTCTAAAAATTTGATAGCATGTATGCGTCAATGTAGGGTTATTGGAAGTTGTTTTGGTTCTAGATTTGGCCTATTTCAAATAAAAAAAGGCTCGTCAAACTAACAGAAACAGGGGGCGAAGATGTGTCAAATACGCAAAAACCTCCTCGCCTCCCTTCCCTAACTTGCTTAATATATATATATATATATATATATATATATATATATATATATATATATATATATATATATATATATATATATATATATATATATATATATATATATATATATATATATATATATATATATATATATATATATATATATATATATATATGTGTGTGTGTGTGTGTGTGTGTGTGTGTGTGTGTGTGTGTGTGTGTGTGTGTGTGTGTGTGAAGCTATGATGACTGGGAGACGTGGCCCCACTCATACTCCATGTTTATTCTATTCTGCACTTCTTCCTCCTCGGCCTCTACCAACAATCGCTTGATACGTCACACGATTCCTCCTCCCCCCAAAAAAAGGCATGGATTACGAACAAGAAAAAGTCAACTAGGGGTGGTTGAGAAGCCATAAATGTCAAAATTCACAATTGGTTCTTTGCTCCAGAGAAGTTCCGTAAACTTTCAAACATCAGGGAAGAGTGCAGCAGTCCGGTTAACGCAGGGGTTCTGGTGGGCGAGGCTGACTGTGGCATTCTAGAGATAATAACTGCGTCCTGCAAAACTGCACTGACTATGACACGGCTTCAGCAGCTGCGAAGAACAAACGAGGCTGGACGTCCTTGTAGCATTTGAAGGTGGGGCGTCGTAGGCGCCGAATTTTCTGTCTTGGACGCTGCATTCTGTGTCGTGACTGAGACAGAAGCATTGCTTCCAGCTTGCGTTTGCTAGAACCGAAGTTGTTGATACGATGTTTCTGTTCCTGCATTTTGAAAATGGTAGCGTTCAGTCTGCTTAGTGGTTTTCTGTGATGGTATCTCCGTCAATAGGATTGCGCATGATGCCTTGATATGTGGTACAGAAGAATTCCTTGACGTTTCTTTCTACGAATATGGCTCAGATGTTGAGTTGGTCTTTCCTTTACTTGGCGTCGTTCTTGACGAACATCCCTAAGCCACAATTCTGCTTGTGATCTCATTTTAGTTCGTCGTTGTGCTCGAAGTAACTGTCGTAGTTTCCGGAGTTATTTGAGTTCTTGACGACACTGCTGATGTTGCGGAGTCTTACGAGGTGGTGCTTCTTTATGAACATGAACCCGCTTTTCTCTGATAGTTGATGTGACCAGTAAATAGTTGGTAGTCGTTGGGTTGTCGTGATTCTCGAAAAAAAATGAAAGTGGTGCACTATAATCGACAAAAAGGTCTTTGGAGGCTTCCTTTGCACTGTTCACTACGAAAACCTCTTGCGCTTGGCAGCGTTTGATGTGCAACGCGTCTGAGTCTTCTGCGTTGCTTCGACCTTGTGACTGATGAACACTAGACGCTTCTGCAGAAGACTTTTCTTCACAAGATGCTAATTGTGAATGCTTCTGTCTTTGTGCAACTGCTGAACTGAATAATTTGAACGAACGAGATTTCTGTGAACACTCGTTGTCTGGTTTGGTTTCGTGCGGACTTACTAACTCGTCATGCGTAAATGCAACGATCTTAAGAGGTGCTTCATCAGGTTTACGAGTAACGTTGATGACAGGTGATGCCAAGTCAGTTTGCAAAGTATGCATGTAGCATGAAGTATTAAATGCATCTCGATCATAAATAGTGGATTCAATTCTTTTATGCAGCGAAGAGTTAAGCATTGGTGATATTTCCGCGGATGAGGAACCAGGTGGAACGACCGCGTGGTCTTTCCGGGAGCATGTGGCTAACTTTACCTGACGGGAATTGTAAATTCATGCTCTGTGCTCGAATGCGTGAGGGCTGCTTATGACTGCGATCACTGAGTTTCAATGCACCGAAAGTGCGTGTACTAATCGAATCTTCATTATAGTCTAGAAACCAGACGATCATTTCTTATTTTATCTTTTGGCAAGACTCATCGTCCTCGAATTTGTGGGTGAGATAAAATTTAAATGCCTCACCGGTGACATAGTCACTGAAGTTCGAAACCATTTGCCGTTCCGACCAAGATGCAGTGGTAGCGTGGAGCTCGAACAGGTCGAACCAGTCCTGTACAGGTCCATCTTCCGCTGCTCCGGTGTAATTGGGGATGGGATGGTCGGTCAATGGTTCTGCCACGATGCCGGTAACTGCTTGCGCCTGAGATTACCTCTTCTGTGGTCGATATTCAGTTGAGGCGTATTGTCGGTGGCTTCGTGAATGATGTGTGGCTGATGAGCGGCGACCAGGTATTCATCCTGTCGACTCATGTGACGCTATGATGACTGGGAGACGTGGCCCGGCTCATACTCCATGTTTCTTCTATTCTGCAGTTCTTCCTCCTCGGCCTCTACCAACAATCGCTTCATACGTCACACACACACACACACACACACACACACACACACACGCGCGCGCGCGCGCACACACACGCACACACACACACACACACACACACACACACACACACACACACACACACATATATATATATATATATATATATATATATATATATATATAGATATATATATATATATATATATATATATATCAAGCGAGTGTTTTCTGTGAATCGAGTGATAAATAGAAATCAGCTTGAGCGGACAAACGTAAGAAAACTTTGATTACTCTTACGTTTCGGCCGGGGTCCGTCCTTCGGCAGGGAACGCCGGACCACGGCCGAAACGTAGGAGTAATAAAACTTTTCGTACGTTTGTCCGCTCAAGCCGATTTATATATATATATATATATATATATATATATATATATATATATATATATATATATATATATATATATATATATATATATATATATATATATATATATGAGGCACACACAGCAAATTTGAATTCTGACTTGTCGAAATGATGCCACAATGACGCCTCAATCAGGAAAAGAAAAGTGTGCATCTCGAAGGCAACGCATTTGCCACCTGCACACGTCAGCAGCAAAAAAAAAAAAAACGAGAGGGAGGGGAGCTTTAAAGCTCTGCTAGCAAATGAATACGTTTCCAGACATAAAATAATATGCCATAACATAGTTGCTTGGCATAGCTTAGAAATTATATCTTAAAACAGTGCTGAAATAAATTTGAGTTTTGGTTTCTAGGTTTTGAGACAACTGCGCATTGTTATCGTCAACAGGCACGCTTTGAATTGGGATGCAACGTGTGTGCATGTTTGCTGCAGGCTTACGGTGGCAGATTGTTCAACGATTCCTTGATTTGTCCTGGTCGTGTACTTCTACGGTTTCCGTGGTGTAGCTCGCGCGTACAGAAGACAAAGTACGCGTCACTGCAACCTCAAAATATGTGGCGCGTCGGCAAGTACGGAAGGACGACTTCGGTGCGGCGGAATGCGGGTCCACTGTTCATGGCGTTCGTTGAAGTTCTTGCGCGCCGCAAGCTGGGTGTTTCCGATCGAGCATTCAACGGAGTATACGCTGGTATCTACCTGGCCAACGCTTTTGGATTTGGTGCTATTGCTGAAAAGTTAGGGCTTCGTGCTTGTGAACAACGAAGTGCAGAAGTGCGTGCGTGCCAACTCACGATTTCTCCGCGATACTGCTTAACTCCGCCGAAATCTAGTAGTGCAGTTGCGGCGATAAGTAATCCGAAACATCGCCTTCACTGCCTAAGAGAAATAACTAGAACAAATGTGTGCGCTTCTACGCCACCACGCACTCCATGAAAGTGTTTCACGCCTTTCTTTTCTCGCAATCGTTTAACGGCAACAGTGGTAACTGCTGTGATCTCAAGGGTGCCCAGACGTGTGCACTACGACCCACATTGCCAACTTCATGACAACCTAGCACGTCGACTGCGATGACGCCGTTGCCATTTCACCAAGCTACCAACCAAGCATAAAAAACAAACCTTCGATAAGCGCATTACTGTCTTGGTGTTCACATGAGTAAATTTTCGTATTTGCAGAAAGTGGCCGTCTCTTGGCATGAACAGTTCTGTGACTTTCGCTCACTGTGTGCTTATCAGTTGCAATGTCTCCACACTCGCAGCGTTCGTGGAGTCTGCTGTGGCAAACGTTAAAAAAAAACAGGAGGTGTGCTATGCACAGATAGACCTTTGGGCACGTGGCAGTGGGTGAGAGAAGGGGGGCTCAGGAAGCCTAGGTGCCCGAAAGGAGTGGCAAATAAAAAGCTAAAGAAACAAACGGGCAAGGAGGTGCTAGTTGTCAGTTAGCGGGACTGCAGTTGACAAATGTAAGAGTGCGTTTATTACGCGGGTGAAAAAAATCTAGATTATAACGGCTGAGGTTAGGGGTGCGTTTATAATGCGAGTAAATATGCTGTTTAAAGCGAAAATTAGAAAATATTTAAAATTTGTATCAGTGCATCTTTGATGGCTGTGCTGTGCAACGATGTGACATGTGTTTTGTTGAAAATTGTGTAACTAACCAAATAAATTATATATACTGAAATACGACGGTTTAGCTGACGCTTTATTCAAGCAACAGCAAGATGTCACCGATGATGAAGAGGAACGGAACGAAGACTGATAATGGTTATTAACTGATGAGGAAGATGACGTTAAATGAATTCTTACACTAACTTCCCCCGTCGGCGGAAGCAGCCAGCTTGGCCGTGAATTACGCTATGGAACGCATACGATAGGGCTTGACACGCGAAACGTGCACAATCTCTGTCCCGCGGCAGCATTGGTCAGTGGTGGCATGAAGAGGTGTGACACGGTAGTTCAACGGTGAGGTCTGTTCGACAACTTTGTAGGGGCCAAGATAGCGTTACTCAAGCTTCTCGCTTAAGCCAGGTGTTCGCGCAGGAGTCCACAGAAGTACATCGTTGCCAGGGCGGTAGAGAACGACGCGGTCAGTGGCATCGTAACGATGTTTGCGATCTTCTTGGCTAGCTTCGGTGTTTACATGGGCAAGACAATAGCATTGAGCAACACGGAATAGAAACTGGTCGCAAACGAATGGTGAAGAGTTGACGGGGCCAGAAAAGAATGAAACGTCGAGTGGTGATGTCGGTTGGCGTCCGTATACCAGGGAAAATGGAGAATAGCCTGTGGTTCGAACTGACGTATTATATGCATACGTGACAAAGGGAAGTATGGTATCCCCATTGCAATGGTCCGGTCGGATATACATCGACAGCATGTCACACAGCGTGCGATTAAATACTTTCGTTAAGCCATTGGTTTGTGGGTGATAGCTAGATGTTGTTTTATGAACTGTTTTTGATGGTTGAAGAATTTCACTGAGCGTGCTTGAAAAAAATGCCTTGCCCCGGTCGCTCAAAAGAACACGAGGGGCTCCGTGACGTAGGTAAATAGCATTCAAGAGGAAAGTTGGTACTTCCGAAGCAGTTCCTGAAGTGATCGAGGCTGTCTCAGCGTACCGGCTCAAGTGATCAACCGCGGTGACGATCCATCTCTCGCCGCCTGATGCAGTTGGTAGGAGCCCGACGAGGTCGATTCCGACGACAGGTAATGGCTCTAATGGACAATGAAGTGGTTGTAGGGTCCCGACTGGAGCAGTAGTGGGCCGCTTGCGGTGTTGGCAAAGTGCGCACGAGGCAATTTATTTAGCTACCGTTGTGGAAAGACCTGACCAGAAGAATCGACTGTGAATGCGCTCGTATGCTTTGTAGTAACCCAAGTGTCCTGACGTCGGGTCGTCATGGAAAGCACGCAGAACTTCAGTGCGCAGTGCGCGTGATACGACGGGAACCCATCGGTGGCCTTCCGGGTGGAATATGTATCGATATAGCACATAGTCCTCCAATTTGAATAGTCGGGGTTGTGTCCGGAGCCTGGCAGTTGGGGAAGATAAAGCGCCGGAAAGCCGACCGATGATGTCAGTGCAATAAGAATCGCCTCGCAGGTGAATGGTAAGTACTGACGGACGGGTAGATGAAGGTAGGGAAGAAATGGATGATACCGACGAGGCATCCTCCGTATAGCCAATTTGACAAGGGGATGTGACGTGCGCCGAAGACTGCGACAAAGGGCATCGTGACAAAGCGTCGGCATCTTGGTGTTGCCTTTCAGTCTTGTAGATGACGTCAAAGTCATATGATGGGAATCGAAGAATCTAGCGGCCAAGTCGTCCCGAAAAGTTTTTGGTTGTGGACAACCAGCAAAGAGCATGGTGGTCTGTCACCACCGTAAAATGTCGACCATGTAAATACGGAATTTTTGCATGGACTACACAAGAGCCAAGCACTCTTGTTCAGTACCTCAGTATCGAGTACCTCTTCTCTGCAGAGGTCAGAGTGCGGCTTGCGTACGCGACAACTTTCTCGACAAAGGCATGGTCGCGCTGGAGGAGTACTGCGCCGATTCCTTGTCCACTAGCATCAGGGTGTAATGTCGTAGGTGCCTTGTCATCGAAATAACAAAGCACCGGTGGGTAAGGTAGTGCCTGCTTGAGTTCTTGAAATGAGGCTTCGCATAGATCATTTGAATCGAAAGAGCCGGTACTAGCAAGGAGCTTGTGGAGAGGAGCGGCAATAGTAGCAAAGTTGCAAATGAAGTGGCGAAAGTACGTTGCGAGTCCAAGAAAACTGCGTAGTTCTTTGGAACGAATGGGACACGGAAAGTTGAGGACGGCGGAAATTTTGTCCGGATCGGGCTGGATGCCATCTTTACTAACGAGACGTCCTAGAACATTTATAGCTGTGCTGCCGAAAGGGCACTTCTTTGTGTTTAGTTGAAGTCCAGCATTGGAGAGACATGTGAGCACTTGGTCTAGGCGTTGCAGGTGATCAGCAAAAGTAGAAGAAAACACGACGATATCATCGAGGTAGCATAGACAAGTTTTCCACTTGAAGCCACGAAGAACGGTGTCGATCATCCTTTCAAATGTGGCTGGAGCATTACATAGGCAGAATGGCAATACGCTAAACCCGTAAAGACCGTCCGGCGCCGAAAAGGCGGTCTTTTCTTTATCTGCTTTGTCCATTCGTATTTGCCAGTACCCGGACCAAAGGTCAAGGATGGAGAAGTATTGGGCGCCTTGCAAGGAATCAAGTGCATCATCGATATGAGGCATCAGATATACATCCTTTCGGGTAATCTTGTTGAGCACGCGGTAATCAACAAAAAATCGTACCGATGCATTCTTCTTTTGTACCAGCACAACGAGTGATGACCAAGAACTGGTAGAGGGTCGTATGATGTATCTTTTCAGCATATCGGTCATGTTCTCCTTGATGATTTTGCGCTCCGCCGAGGAGACTCGGTAGGGACGACGGCGTACACCAGTTTGACCTTCATTGTCGATGCGATGATGCGCAACTGTGTTCTGTTCTAGTGCCAAAGCATAGGCATCGAAGGAGGCCTGGTGTTTTGTTAGCAAATTTAGCAACGCCTCATGTTGAGAAGCAGAAAGGTCAGGATTTATCCTGGGAGCAAAGGAAGAGGAAGTAACCAACTGGGCTTGTTGTGGCTGAGCTCTCAAGGCGTCAAGAGAGACCAAAGATACTGGTTGAGTATCCATATAACACGACCCTGCAGAACCTTGAGATAGGAGGACAGGCTTCGGGGTATGGTTCAGGCCAAGCATTATCGCAGCACTGTCTTTGAACCGCATCAGGCTGGAGGGGACTACAAAGCCGCGAGCTAGACAGTAGCTGGAAGAGTGATAAGTACGCCACCGTTGGCAATATTCGGAGAACTGATGGTGATGAGTTGTTCCTGACCAGGGAGCAGTATGGTATCGAAAGCTGTGAAACAACGCAATGGTTTTCCGTCGACGCGGTCGCTGCAGTGATCGCTCTCGGTGATCTCGACTACATGTTCTCATCAAGAAATGAATGCAGATGCTGATGAGAGAAAGTCACAACCTAAAATTAGTTCATGAGCATATGAAATTAAGACAGCGAAGGTGATGTGATCATGAATACCATCAATGAAGACACGCGCTGTACATTGGGTCAATGGTATAATTATTACTCCATTGGCCCCAATCAAAGATGATCCAAGATAGGTTCTCTTCACTTTCCGCAATCGAGAACACAAGTTGGCACGCATGACTGAAATTGTTGCTCCAGTGTCCAACAAAGCCAACACCCGCACACCTTGCACAGTCACCAGTAACATGTTTGATGGTCGTTCAGGAGGACTCGGGTCATTTCACCGAGATGCACTTTTCCTTCCAAAAACTGCACTGTTTAGTTTTCTGATCGCTGGGCAGCCAACTGAAAGACAGGTTGAAGTGGTAAAACAGAGCGTCGGAGTGGCGAAGGAGAGTGTGGTCCGGAGACACGTGTATTGTTTGTCGTGTTGGAAAAGCGCACAGGAGACGAGGATTGGTGGTTGAAAGGACTGTCAGCATATCGGTAGTAGTTTCGGGCACATGTGTCATCTCGTTCAAAAGCGGCATGACCACGACGTTAATCTTGCTGCCGGCGTCGACATTCCTTGGAAATATTCCCTCAAATTTCACAGTAGTAGCAAAGCAAATAAGCCGTGGGGCCCGCCAGGAAGAATGGTAGGTGGGGTTCGGTGGACGGACGACTAGAGGTGCGAGATGTTTGTTATCAGACACTGGTGGTGGTACTGTTGAATAAAACAGGTCACTGACCAATGTCAAACGAAACAATGACGTTTCGGGACCCGTATTGTGAATAAGGGATCCGTACGGGTCCCGAAACGTCATTGTTTTGTTTGACATTGGTCAGTGACCTGTTTTATTCAACAATGCCTTTACCTGACCAGACGGCATTCCGTCGAACTCTCGACCTGGTGGTGGTACTTGAGACAGCGAGGGTTGCGTTGAATCGATCTGTCCATACGAAGCGGGTGGGTGGCATTGTGGAGCAAGGTGGGTGCTTTGGAACCCTGACATTTCTTCCCTAATAATGCCATGCAGATCGCTAGAAGCGGGTGGAGCGGGAACGTTGTTAGAAGTAGGTAAACTGTAGGCTTGAAATTCCTGACGAATTATGGCTCGAATTATGGATCGGAGATTTAGACTGTTTGCCAGGGGGTTCTCAGAGAAGTCGGGTTGCAGGCGGATTGACGGCAAGGTATCAAGCCGTTGGCATAGAGAGATGACGTCGGAAACCGTCGAAGGGTTGTGCACGACGAGGGAGCTGAAAGCGGTTAGTACGATACCCTTCAGAATGTGCCGGACAGGATCACCTGGCATGGTGTCGTCGATAAGGCGGTAAAGTGCAAGCACATCCTCAATACAGGAAGCGTAGGACTCACCGCAATGTTGAACGCGTTCTGCCAGTTTCTTCCGATTAACTTCTGAACGGGTGGTCAATGTGCCAAAAATGCGTCGCAGCTGGTCTTTGAAGAAAGACCAATCGCGGAAGTCACTCTCATGATTTAGGAACCACGTCTTGGCAACCTGAGAGACGTAAAACTGGACGCGTGCTGATTTCGATGCCTCGTTCCAGTTGTGGTAGACACCTACGCGGTCATAGTTGTCGAGCTAGTCTTCGACATCTTCGCCAGGCAGACAGGAGAAGATTGGAGGCTGCCGAGGGGGGTTGTTGACCGGGCTAGGGTTGGCGAAGGGTGGTTGCGCCGGCGAGTGGTTCGGTTGGGCTTGCTCTTGCGCCATGGTGCTCTGCTGGCGTAAGCGACGTCCTGAACGGAGCTCCAGGAGCTGGCTTTGGATGGAGAGAGGTCGAAGAGATCGGGAAGCACCTTACACCACTCGAAATACGACGGTTCAGCTGACGCTTCATTCAAGCAACTGCAAGATGGCGCCGATGACGAAGAGGAACGGAACGAAGACTGATGATGGTTATTGACCGATGAGGAAGATGACGTCCAATGAATTCTTACAATACCTTGTTTTGTTGTGCAATTTGTGTTTTTGTTTGTCTTGTTAGGTCTGTATATATATATACTTGTATGTAGTAGATAATCGGGCTATATAAATGTTAATCTGCTTCGGTAAGAGCTTGAACAGCCACACTCATTTGCACTCATCATCTTTTTGCATTTTCGCACCATTGTAGTGCGCCAAATATTAGATATTGTAGAATCGAATATTTCTGAGTATCTTGGTGTATGGTTTTGGTGCTGTGGTTACAAGAAAACTTGGTTAAAGTGTATCAACACACACCAAGAAAAACCTTCAGATGATAATGGGGTTTTCAAAGTCAGCCGCTAAAATCATGCTCACAAAAAAACCTAAAGAGGGTGATGAAGGTGGCTGTGGGTGAAAGATGGCAGACCTAACAAAACTTGTCTGTTTCAGGCGTTTTCTCTTTACATGTTTCATTCTTATGAATGTAAACAAACTAATCCTACTAATGAGCCCTCCATGTATATACTTCTGTTAGCATCCTTTGCAGTAGGTTGTGCATTTTTTATTCGATACATATTTAATGTCTAGCAGTTTAGAGCTTATTGAACATATGTTTAACTTACTTGTGACACATTACCTGTTGCATGGCTATTCTCATCAATTAAAAAAATTACCTGAAAAAGAGCTGCTTATGCATGCACTTGAAGAAGAATAACGTCAGCATCTCATATTGATTTTAGAGTAGTCAGGCTGTCTCGTGGCCTCGTAAGTGAAGTAATCATTTTGTAGACCAATAAGCAGCCTGTGAAAGACAAAATGTAAAATTATCCGGTATAGCAAATTTATTGAACTGGAGCACAGATTTGGAGGCGAGCTTCCACAAAGACATTGTGCTGTGTTTACAGTAGCAGTTGTCATTGTACAAGTGCTGTTTATCCCCTCAATTTGAAGCTTGCGCGATGTTTTATGCAAAAAGCAAGTAGAAGATTGCACATCTCTAATGTGTACATGTCATAAAAAGTTCTTTCAAGCTGAATAATAAATAGTGGTTCTCTTGTCTGAATTGTTTCAGATAATTTTTAGTATCACTTATTGTAGTAGGCTATTGGTTAGGGTATTCAAGCTAGGCAAGGTCTCTTGGTATAAAGGGTGTGATTTGAGCGCCCCAGTATATTTCAACCTTCTTGGTAGGTGCAGGATTGAAGAGAGGAGCACTTTTGCGCCACCACGTACCTTTACTACGATTATCGATGAACCATAGTGTAGACTAAGCCATGGCAATTTTATTCGTACACTAATATGCACAGAGCCGTGTAAACGTAAAAAAGAATAGTGGTACAGCTGAAGTGTGGAAGCTAGAAATCTTTAATATGGGATTCAGCATAATGAGGTCCTGATTGTGCTCAATGTTTTCAAACATTTAGCCTAATGTTGTGCATGTCTTACACGCAGAATAGGGAAAGGACAGCACACTACGTATTCTACGATAGACAGGGTGCTGACGATGCAGTGGACTGTTTATCACAACCTGAAAGCAGCTGTTCCGGGTCCACGACCTCACTCAAAGAGTTGTAGCAGTGATGGATGGTACTCATAGGGTGCACCAAATATCTTGTACATTTTTGGAACATTTCTCTCGTGCTAAATGTCTTTCATTTCAAGCTGTGGGACCTATATACCTATTTAGTTTTCCTGATTGACTATCAGTTTGCCACAAGATTAACTACAGTGCGTGTAGAAAACTGCGTACAGATGCATAATGTTAACGGAATTGTATGATAAAGTGGAGACGTCCTACATGTCTCTGACTTAAAACGTTGATTGACTAATAGTCTGCAATAAACACAGCACAAGGTCGCCTGCTTGTTAAGCCCTCTATTAACAAAGAAATATACTGAAAGTGCCTCCTCTCAGGCGCTGTTTAACTCTGCTTTTTTTTCACAGTTCTAAGCCGGCTGCACGTGCTATAGTTATTTACATGTGCAGCAGTAGAAATCATATCTAGTAGAACTGTTGGGATAGTTGGTGAATGTCTGAAATAAACATTAGTTTATTTTGCGCCAAAATAATGACCACACAAACGAAGGAAAGACATAAAAGAACGGCCACTCATTTGCAACTGTTTATTACTTGGAGAAACAGGCTGATAAAAACCCCCTTCTCGTAAAGGCATGTGCAACGTTCTCATGTCGTCACACACCCGATGACGCTATAGGACACATAATCTATAGATACCGTGCTTCCGACTCATAGAGGTTGAGTGAAGCTTCGCTAACTCAATTGATGCCTTGTTTTTTGTGAAAGGCCTCCAAAAGTTCTCGTGGTAGGAATTCGCGTGGTGTGAATCAACATCAAGTGACATGCGCGCTGGAATGGGCACCGTCCTTATTCCTTACCGTCAGAGCGTTTTTCTTTGGGCGATCATTGACGCAGCACCCCATCTGACTAACATGTCTCTTTCTGAAGGAGCAAGAGTATTTCGTAGAACACTTCAGTGGCACACTTCGTGAACAACCACGCATGCTTCTTTTTGCATTCTTTGATCTGTTTAGCAAGATTTATAGTGATGCAATGGCACGTCTTCACTAGTTTTTTAGGAACAGCAATCTCTGGCAGTACTTCGTGCCGACTAACCACCATTTTAAGCATGTGTGTATCCTAATGAATATATGGTACAAACTGCTGCACGTGAGTTCCCGTCCTGTCTATGTGTTTTGTTCGTTTGTGTGGTCGTGGTTTTGGCGCAAAATTGACCATTCAACTCAGGCATTCATATGTACACACAGCCAATGTTTATTGTATGTAGCACACTATTACATAATATTTTCGTATTCATACTTGTTTGTTCAAAAGTACAACAGATGCGCCATATGTGTTAATTGCATACAATTTCTTGTTTTTGCACAAAGCGGGTATAAAAAGCCGAAGCAGCCTCAATATTTTCTCGGTATTGTCAATTTTATCAAAACTTTAAAATCCAGTAATTACCGCAAACTTGTGCATCATAATCCAATAGATCAATGTCTGTAGTTTAACGTCTTAAAACCACCGTATTATTATGAGAGACGCCTTAGTGCAGGGCTCCGAGAATTTCGATCACCGCCGTTTTTTAACGTACACCGAAGTCTGAGCAAACAGGACTAGAGCATTTCTACCTCCATCGAAAATGCAGCCGCCACACCCGGGAATCGATCCCACGACTTGCGGGTCCGCAGCCGAGAACCTTAGCTACTAGTCCACTGTGGCGAGGCCATCATTGTGCAAACCAATACTGATGCGCCAACCATAAACCTAGCTTCTAGTTCACTATACCCTAACCTCTAGGCAAAAGAAAAGAAAAAAAGTAGTGTGGTTAAAAGAAAATTCCTGAACTTGTTCCAAACGTGCATAACGCTTTCTTAGTCACTTGGCACAGTATGGCTGTGCTCTGCAAAAAATGCTTTATAATTTGGAAGTGGCTACTAGTACTCGCTATCCCAGGACACAATACATTTTTTCTCTTGAGTACTCGTGCATGCAGATGCCATACATTAATGAGTACTAGTATTAGTGCTGGCAGTCTTTCAGAACAATGTATGAACTTTCCGCGACCTTAAAAAACGATAAAAAAATCTTACATCACTTTTTTTTCGCCATGACCTTTGGCTTCTACTTTACGAATACCCCGAATTTCTGGGCCGCCTGTCAGTTTGGCAAGCTCGGGTAATTCTACGGTGAGTTGCAGCATTATTAGCGCGGTAGGACCGTTGAACAGACCGCTTTTATTACAATAGCATCGTTCTCGTGTATTTTGAATGAATCAGCAGATGTTCAATACTCTCTGCACAAGTTTTTTTTTGTTTTGTGCAATTCAATCTCATTCGTTGTACTACAGCAAATTTGGAATATCAGGCTAAAAATGCTGCGTTTACTTTTGCTGAAACCTGCTCCAAATTTAAATTTTCTTGCTGGAAAAGCAAAATAAACTGCTCCAAAAGACTGCTCCAGATTCTAACTTGGCTGTTCCAACTCTGCTAACTCTGATTACGATCACTCGTTCGCCCCACTTTTGTGTGCCAATTTTCAGTTGTTTGATGTTGCATTGTTTCAGGGCGACATGTTATTGTGTGATGCGCTTAATATTTTACATAATTACATCAGCTATTCTGCTTGGTCAAGTTGTAGTGACACTGTTAGGTCATTGTAATTTTTCTTCGTGTTTTCACTTTTGTATTACTGTTTCTCCAGCCATCTGAATGTCTTAACACACGAGGATTATTGTGAAATGAAAATGCCTATTTAAGACTGTTTAACTACTACATTCATTAGAATATCACGTGCCTTGCTTCTTATACGTCCGGCATGCCACAATACATGCAAACTCTGGGGTATCAATGTGGCAATGGCAGTGTGTTTTGATATAACATTTCAGTATATTAGAGAAATAAGGCAAGCTGCATTGCACTACAGTTCTTGTTTGTATGCTTCATTGTGCTTTACTCTTCTGTTGGGCTCCGCCACGGTGGTCTAGTGGCTAAGGTACTCGGCTGCTGACCCGCAGGTCGTGAGATCGAATCCCAGTGGCGGCGGCTGCATTTTCGATGGAGGCGGGAATGCTGTAGGCCCATGTGCTCAGATTTGCGTGCAATTTAAAGAACCCCAGGTGGTCAAAATTTGCGGAGCCCTCCACTATGGCGTCTCTCATAATCCCGCCACCTCCACCAAAATGTCAAGGGGTGAGGGTAGGCAGAGGGTAGAAATATATTTACCGATTGCATACGGAGTGCACAGTGTCCGTGAACCAAGATAGCGGAGTGGCAAACCCGCCCACGAGCTTTTATTCAATCGTCATCTTCATTGCCTTTATGGTGTCTTTGTTGATGTTAATGATGACTTGTATCATATGGTGGTTTTGAGACGTTAAACCCCTAATCAAACTCTTGTGCTGCATCGAGGCATGTTTAAAGCAGCTCTTCATTTTCAAGTGCAAATAAAGGCTCTTCTGTTGTACTTTGATACACATGCCTTGTCTGTTAGAGCTTCATGCCACACCATTCATGTCTGATTTCCTGTCTTCTCTCGCAGCAAATGATGTTCCGCTCTGCATGCTTGAAAAATGTCTTTGCTCAAGCTACAATTTGTCTCTGAAGCCTGTACGGGGTCTGTGTTTATTAAAATAAGGCATTGCTGAAAAATTGGAATGTACGAACATCGTCATTTGCTGCTGAATTATTGCCGTTCACATTCAGGAACCCCCCCACTTGCAAGAGTGAAATTCCTCAAGGCGTGGGCTGGGCGTGCCGCGGTAATCGTATGTAGCTACCTCTCGTTAGTACTTGAACCGGCAGTATAGGGCGGTACTTGTACATATAACGAAATGCATATAGGCTGAAAATTGCAAACGGTGCGATAATAAAGGACGTTACTTGTAGTATGATAAAAATTAAAAATCACAGCATATTCAGAGAGTGAATGATGATGAGTAGGGAGAAGCATCCGTCCTTCTGTTCATTCTTCCGGCCGTCCGTTCGTTCTTGCTTCCATTCATACATGCTTCCGTCCGTCCGTCTGTGCGCCCATCTGTTCATCCATGCGTCCGTCCGTCCATTCGTGCGTTCCTCCATGTGACCATCCGTCCGTCCGTCCTCTCGTGCGCCCATCTGTGCGCCCGTTCATGCATTCGTTCATGCGTCCCTCCATGCGTCCATCCTTTCATCCAACCTCTCATGCATCCATCTGTGCGTCCGTCCTGCATTCGTTCAAGCGTCCATTCGTCCGTCCATGCGTCCGCCTGTTCATCCATCCATCCTGTCGCGCGTCCATCCATGCGTTCATCTGTGCGTGCGTCCGTTCGTCTGTCGGTGCGTCCATCCCTGCGTTCGTCCGTCCGTCCGTCCGTGCATCAAACACACTGACATACAGACGACAGAAAGACGGGGCCAGTGGATGATTCACGGTTTTTCGATAAAAGTATGATGCGCACAAGGTGGCGGTGGCTCGCGCCCGAAGACGGAACCCCGATATGCGAGCGTGCGAGAAAATAGGAATCGCGTCACACAAAGATGTTGGCAATCATGTGTTCGTCGGCGGCGCCATATGTTAGGGGTCATGGTGTAGTAAAAAAATGGCAGCATATCCACGGACTGAATGATGGAGAGTGGGGTGAAGCATTCGTCCGTCCATTCGTTCTTGCTTCCGTCTGCCCATGCGTCCGTCTGTGTGGTCGTCCGTCCGTCCATTCGCCCCTCCATGCGTGCGTCTGTTCGTGCGTCCGCACGTCCGTCTGTGCGTCCGACCCTGCGTTTGTCCATGCGTCCGCCCCTGCGTCCGTTCATGCGTCCATCCGTCAGTGCAGCCATCCGTGAGTCCATCCATGCATCTGTCTGTGTGCCCCTTCGTCCATCTATTCAACACTCCAAGTAACACCATCTCGCATCTTTTCATCATATATTCCGCATATGCACCGCCATCCAGCGGACATTCCAAGGACTAAACGAAAGGTGGCACACACACGCTTTCTTACGGCTTGTGCTTTCAGTATACTTCCCACCTTTAACCACCTCGAGTTCATGGTATATACTAGTTCACCGTATTCATGACACTGCGGCCCAAAGTTCGCTAAACCTTCCTAAAACCAAGGAGGTAATTCCCAGCGAGTATAACCTAGCAACCCTTTCTTGTCAGAGTGTGCTCAATGTGCATGCCAATGGCTGCTAAGTGGGAATGAGAGACAGAAGAATTCTTCTTTTAGTTAACACACACGCTGCGAGTTTTTTATTGTTCAACAACGCACAGAAGAAATCTCTCACCAGCACCACCTTGGAGATCAAAATGTAAGACTGGTTACACACTATGACTACGACTACGAGGGACGAACGGGGGCCACTATAAGGAGCTTCGCCCCTAAAAAAATGGCAGATCCCATGTTCAGTGAGAATCGATGTTATGCGAAGCATCATTGAGAAATGTTGATATGTGGCTTTAAAATCAGCACAACGTTACGAGGTAGAGGGAAATGATGCCGCACATGACTTCCGTGTCATGATTATCATGTTTGGATGTGTCGTTTACCTTCGTCATCTATCCACGTCACGTGATTCCAAACTTAGTATATGTGGAGTTAGCGAAAGGGCCGCGAGTACACTATCAGCGTGGCATGTTGTCATGCTCTTATATGACACGCGTGTCAGGATTATCATGTTTGCACCAGTCATATATTTCTTCATTCATTGAAGTCACGTAACACCAAATTTGGTATATGTGGAGCTAGGAAAGCGGCCACGAGCGCATCAAGAAAGGCCAAATATGCTCAAATGTAGCGTTGAGGCGCGCGCACGCTGGGCACAGTGACGCTACGTCAGCAAAATGCGAGAACTCTATATTGCGATGCCAGGCGCGACAAGCGTCCGTCGGTGCGGCCCGACGGCAACCGGTGCGAAAATGCGACATACTGCTTTTCGTGCTGATGCGTTACCCAGAGAGCACTGCGTCTCCCTCTTTTCGTGATGGAGGGACGCCAGACGCGCTGAAATGCGCATGCGTCAAAGGAACGCAGCGCGGCTAGCGCCTGAGAGTATATGGCAGGACTGGCACCTGGCGTGGCAACGCCGGCCTGACGAGACTAAATGAACACCTGCGAGCACGCCCACCACGTCACGTCCAAATGTATTGGCACCTTGAATGTGGCATGTAGTCACTTTCTCACATGACACAAACCATATGATTATCACGTTTTACCAGTCACATACCTTCGTCATCCATTGGAGTCATAAAATACCAAATTTGGCATATGTGAAGCTAGCCGAACGGCCGCGAGCGCACCATCAGTGTGGCATGTAGTCATGTTGTTACATGACACACATGCCGTGATTATCCTGTTTGGATGTGTCATTTCCCCATGTCGTCCATTCACGTCACGTAATACCGAGTTTGGTACATGCGAAGCTGGCGAAACGGCCGTGAGTGCATCATGAGCGTAGCATGTAATCCCGTTGTTACATGACACGCATCTCATGTTTATCATGTTTGCATCACTATCACACCTTCAACATCAATTCACACCCCGCCGCGGTGGTGTAGTGGCTAAGGTACTTGGCTGCTGACCCGCAGGTCACGGGATTGAATTTCGGCTGCGGCGGCTGCATTTCCGATGAAGGCGGAAATGTCGTAGGCCCGTGTGCTCAGATTTGGGTGCACGTAAAAGGACCCCAGGTGGTGAAAATTTCCGGAACCCTCCACTACGGTGCCTCTCATATTTATGTGGTGGTTTCGGGACGTTAAACCCCACAAATAAAGCATCATTATCGATTCCCGAACCGTAATACCAAATTTGTTATAAGTGAAGCTAGCGAAATGGCTGCCAGCGCATCATGAGCTTGGCATGTTGTCATGTTGTTACATGACACACATCCCATGAATATTTTGTTTGCACTAGCCACATACCTTCGTCATCCATTCACGTATTGCAATACCGAATTTGGTATATGTGACGCCAGCGAAATGACCGTGAGCGCAACATGAGCGTGGCATCTAGTCATGTCTTTACATGACACCCATGTCATGATTTTCATGATAGGGTCTGTCGTTTGCCTTCGCCATGCACTCATGTCATACCATACCAGTTTTGCAATGCCTCGCCGCGGTGGTCTAGTGGCTAAGGTACTCGACTGCTGGCCGGAAGGTCACGGGACCAAATCCCGGCTGCCGCGGCTGCTTTTCCGATGGAAGCGGTAATGTTGTAGGCCCATGTCCTCAGATTTGGGTGCACGTTAAAGAACCCCAGGTGGTCAAAATTTCCGGAGCCCTCAACTACGGTGCCTCTCATTTTCATGTGGTGGTTTTGGGACGTTGAACGTCACATAAAAAGCATCATTATCGATTCCCGAACCGTAATACCAAATTTGGTATAAGTGAAGCTAGCGAAATGGCTGCCAGCGCATCATGAGCTTGGCATGTTGTCATGTTGTTACATGACACACATCTCATGATTATTTTGTTTGCACTAGCCACATACTTTCGTCATCCATTCACGTATTGTAATACCGAATTTGGTATATGTGACGCCAGCGAAATGGCCGTGAGCGCAACATGAGCGTGGCATCTAGTCATGTCTTTACATGACACGCATGTCATGCTTTTTATGATAGGGTCTGTCGTTTGCCTTCGTCATGCACTCATGCCATATCATACCAGTTTTGCAACGCCCCGCCGCGGTGGTCTAGTGGCTAAGGTACTCGGCCGCTGGCCTGAAGGTCGCGGGAACGAAACCCGGCTGCCGCGGCTGCTTTTCCGATGGAAGCAGACATATTGTAGGCCCGTGTACTCAGATTTGGGTGCACGTTGAAGAGCCCCAGGTGGTCGAAATTTCCGGAGCCCTCCACTATGGTGACTCTCATATTCATGTTGTGGTTTCGGGACGTTAAGGCCCACAAATATAAAACCAGTTTTGCAAAATGCCACGCGAATGCATGGCAAAAGCTGCAGGACTATAAAATTGAAATCATGACATACATGTCATGATGATTATGTTATGACTAGTCGCATATGTTCTTCGTACAGCCTTGTTATGCCGAGTTTGGTGTATACCTATATTGAAATGGACAGGAGAGCTGAAAGTCGTAGGCAGCTAGATAGATAGATAGAGAGATAGATAGATAGATAGATGGATAGGTAGAGAGATAGATAGATAGATAGATAGATAGATAGATAGATAGATAGATAGATAGATAGATAGATAGATTCGCTCAAAGTCGGCGAAGTTCGCTAAGAAACGCTTCGCATTTAGAAAGCCGTTTTGGCATGCGCGCACGTTCGAAAGGTCGGCGGATCGTCAAGGCTGCAAAGCGGGGTGCGCGCAAAGTGGCGGCGGCTCGCGCTCGAGAACGGAATACCAATGTGTGAGCGGACGAGGCAGAAGCGTGCGTGAAGCTGCGTGGCGGCGCCGACCAGATCCCGGGGTACGACAACGGGAGGCCGAAGCGGCAGCGGCAGTGGTTCGACCTAGCTTCGCTCCACTCTCCATTATTCACCCCGTGAACATGCTGTCATTTTGTTTTCGTTCATAATTTATTGGTGTTGCTTTAGACGCTCGTCTACACACCGCCAAACTTGAACGAAGTAATTCACATGTTAATGGAAGCTTGTACACTACTGCATCGTCACATTCTATAACTCTGTTCGATGGTTTTTTGGCTCCCGTGCTTCTCCAATGAGGCAGGTCTGGTTGGTCTGCATAAACTCTCAAGCATTGTGGGAGCTGAAAACATTAACATTCGCGTGTTCAGATATCTTTTTTTGTCGGTGTAATAACCCATGGATATGCGGAATCACAGCGACCTCCGTATGAGGGACAAGTGGGCTGGCGGGAGTTTTTTTTTTTTGGCGAGTTCATTTTTATAAGGACCCCCCAAAAAACGCTGACAATTGAACAAATGCGTAGCGTAACCCGTCGAGCGAAGGCAGCCAATTTATTTATGGAAGCCTTCCAAATGCGCTCAAGAACCAACGAAATGCACTCGATTTTCTAGCGGCAGCAAAAAGTGGTGGCGATGAGGGACAGGATTTGCTGTAGCGGAGGCCCATTTGTAGCCATCGTTTGTCGCGTCACGCACGTCTGGAAAACAAGAAAAAATCGCTTGTCGGCGGGAAGCCAGGGCAGTGATTTCCGTCAACATGTCTGCACCCCTGGCACTTGCTTCAGTTGCAATTTGCTCTCGATGCTCGTTATCCGCACGTACTTAGAGAAATGTGAGGTATCGACATCCTTTTTTTTGAATTCACAACTCATGCTAAGAGTGAGATTGGCCGTACTTCGTCATAAATCTCGTTATCGAATGTTTGTTTTCATGTTTCGACAGCAGCATGTGGCAGTTATGGTCACTTGCCTCTATGTAAAAGCGTCGTAGCCGTCGTAGCGCATGCTTTCTGGCACTCTTTCGCGGTTAAACAGTTCAACCAAAAACTGCGAAAAAAGATGGTTGTCAAATGCTTTTGTGGCTTGATTCCCTATGCAACGCAAGACAGTAATCCATTTGGCACGTTGTCATGGGCCAACATTTAAACTTATATTTGCAATTTATGTGTATGCATGCGATAGTTTTCAATGTAAGAACAATAAAACTAGGTCGTTGACATGTGGAACGGAAAAAGTTTGTCGTTGCCGCTCGTCGCTATCGCTCGAAAATCGCGTGCATGTGGTCAGGCATTTAGGACACGACATGAGTAGCACGCTGAGCAAGCAAGGCTTCGCTATTCACCCATTCCACAACTTGCCGTGTACAGACTGATAAGAAAGCAGTGTCTTGCCACTAGTCGACTCCGGGAGTGTTCATGATTAATTGGCCGCACAGCCGAGTTCTTGGGCAGCTCCAATCTAGTGACTTTGATGACACCTTCAAAATAAGCCGACGCCGTGAAAACGCAACGTCCACTTACTTCAACAGGAAAGTCTACCTCAAAATGTACAGAACTCCCTGGCCTTGGCGCCCAAGCTCGCTGTCGAGAAGAGGTTTGCTCCAGAACTTTTAAATCTTGTCCCACAGGTCTTGCACAGGGCACTGGAGTAAGACACATTGAGTTGTGTGTCGGATGGTGTTGATGCCTTGAACAAGCCGGCTGTACCAAAGGTAAAAGCGCGTAGCTTCTTTTTTAAAGAACAACCACAACTGCGCCTTGGCCGTGAAAGGGAGCGTGGTTTTACGGTACTTACTCGTGGCGCCTTCAACCAGAAAGCTCTTGACGCGGTCAGGAAAGCGTTTATACCAATTAAAAACTTTTCTATTTTGAAAACAAAAATTACGCCATATCCACGGAATGAATGTTGATAAGTGGGCGAAGCTCGAGAAGCCAACATTATCGGTAAAGCGTAACTGTCCTGTTAAATATTAGCTTATTACAATATGAAAATATGAAAATTGTGCGCATAATATACAAATCAACTTTTGTTTCGTTCTTGTTCGCTTGTTCTTTTGTTTCTTCCTTTGTTATTTTCATTTCTTCGTTGTCATGGGAGCTGGATAGCGTGGTCCCTTCATTATTATGGATTCATTGTCCGTGAAATGAGAAGAGAGTTTTTTCTACTGGCTGCAGTGGGAAGTTTGCAAACACTAAATTCACGCACGTCCCTCGAATCATAGTAGGTTGCATATTGATACATCTGAGTGCGTAATTGGAAAGCATTTGATGCACAATGCAGTCATTAGCAATATGGTCCGTCTACCTGTGAACCAATCTGCGCATCCGTTCGTCCATGCGTTCGTCCATCTGCCTGTACGTCCGTCCTTGCATCTGTCAACCTGTCTGTCACTCACACTAGTGCCACCTGCTGAGTGAGTAACACAACAAGGTGGTTATGAACTTATCACAAAAAGGCATGCATGGACAGACAAACGACTTTAGGTGCTTCGCCCGTACAAGCTAAAGCTAAGAAGCATGGTGAACGATTAAATTTAGAGAGTCTTGTAAATATGTGGAAGAAAGTGAATGCCATTGCCTTGACGTGTTATTTAGGGAAAAAACGCTCAGTAGCCGTCTTTTTCTAGGTGATTCTATCAGAAAACTGTACCAGGCAAAAGTGTATTGCCTTGTTTCTCGAAGAAAAAGCTCGCAGTCACCAACTGAGAATCCCTTAGTCACTAAAATAATTCTGATGTCGTTTCAGATCTCAGATCGTCACCCCATGAGCACCTTAATGTTGTCATCGAAAGGTCACTTTACAACGACAATGGGGCCCCGTGGGCAGCCACGCGCACAAGCTATACCAACAATCCAAGTAGACTTGCATAGATGCTTTATCTATCAAGAAATTTATCTATCTATCGAAGGCCTTACCTATACGGACTCCCATTTTCGGTCGTTACCAACCACCACGTGCTCCTAAGGCTGAGCTCTCTGAAAGATCCCTCAGGGCACCTTGGTCGCTGGCCTTTGAGCTTGCAAGAATTTTCGTGTTAGGTTGTTTACAAATCTGGCCACCTACACCATGCTGCTGATTTCCTCTCCCGGTAGCCTGTCGAAAATCCTGATGACAACGAAGCACCCACGCAGCACTCCGTCTTGTCAGTGTCCGACTTTCTTTATATTGGGGAAGAACAGAAACAGGATCGACTGCTGCTTGACACCATCAGCCTTACGGAATCTTCCCCAAATTACGCATCCGTCCGCCACTTTGTCCTTCAAAAGGGTGCCCTATACCGTCGAAATCTGCGACCTCAAGGGCCTGACCTTCTCATTGTTGTGCCTAAGCTGTGCGGCACTGTGTGGCCTAAGCTTTGCGGCACCGAACTTCCAGACGCGCCAAACGATCCACACCTTCACGTATTTCGCACGTACGAGCGCGTACGAGTGCGTACGGCGCCGTTTCTTCTAGACAGGCCTTGCTCACTCGGTACGCCGATACGTCGACACGTGTGAGTGAGGTCAACGTCGCAAAACACCATCGCTGCCACCCACTGGCCATCTTCGACCAATCGAAATACTTGTGGCACCATTTTACTATGATGAGCTGGAAATTCTTGGTCTTTTTTCCACATCAACGTTAGGAACAAATCAATAACCGTGACTGCAAGTTGCGCTACACCCTACGCTATTACGTGAGCTCTACCGACAAGCTGTGCTACCTACGTTGCTGACTCTTTGTTATAGAACGTTGTATGGGTTAACAGTGCCTGATGTATATAGGAAAGAAGATGACGATGAGCACGATGGATCGGCGAATAAAGAGAATGATGTCATGACATCGTATGCTTTGTTTCTGTATGTTATAAATACAACATATTGGTGACGGGATTTCAACCCTTGCAAGAGCAACGTTCCTGCTGATTTGTGCTGCATTAGCAAATGAGTGTTCCGGGATTACAACCAGCACCGCTTTTCCTGCCTTCGCCTGCTCATCCGGCTATCCCATGGGACAAGTGGAAGCAGGCCTTTCAGACGTACGTGGTAGCTTCTGGAGCGTCAGATCTTCCAGCCGACCACCGGAAAGCGATCCTGCTCACCTGTCTTGACATAGAGGGGCAGCGTATCTCCTTCACATTGAAGCCGGCGGACTTGCAGTCTGGCTCTGCTACCGCCGCTCTTTCCAGTTCTTTGGGTACAGGTGGAATAGGCTCGACAAACGACTCTGCAATTGCCTTGCTTTCGGACCATTTCAACCGTTCAGTCTACGTAATCGTGGCTCGACAACGGTTCAGTCGCCGGCCTCGGCATGCAGGTGAGACAGTGGAAGAATACGTCACTGTTTTGCTAAGTCTCATCGCTGACTGTAATTTTGGAAGCCCCGCTGATGAGATTTCATTTCATTTCATTTCATTTATTCCACCTTAAAGGCCCGGAGGCATTACATAAGGGGGGGCGGCGTACAAGGTATGTCGAACAACTCAACAAAACTCGAAGGGTTCCAAAACGTAAACATTCAAAGAACAATGAAAAAAAAAGGTACAATATGCAAAGTAAAACGCCAATATTACCAAATGCAAATAAAAAAGTAATGGTACAAAGGTAAGCTTCCAGAGAAAAGTGACGACAGTTTATACATTAGTTAAAAAAAAAGTATTTAAACATTGGCAGGGAAAACAGCACATTCAGTTAGATTGCGACATGTGACATTTTAGCTTACTGCGGAAAATTTGGCGGTTATTACACGTGACTATATTATCAGGTAGTTTATTCCACAGTGTTATCCCATTGGGAAAGAAGGAAGTAATCATTGCAGAAGTGTGTCCATTTATTGGTGCGATAGGGTGACTGTGGTTTATGCGGGATGAAGTTCTGTGTGATGGTTGAAGGAGGACGTGCCGTGATTGAGGGTGATAATAGAAAGCATGCATCAGACACAATCGAGAAATGATACGACGAGATTCGAGGGACGGCAGTTTCAATGATTCTTTTAGTGCAGTAACGCTGATATCGTTAGAGTATTGGGAGTAAATAAAACGGGCAGCGCGGTTCTGAATCCTTTCTAAATCGTTAGTTAGATATGTTTGTGAGGGTTGCCAAATTGAGCAAGCATATTCTAGTTTCGGTCGGACGTACGTTTCATAAGCTAATTTTTTAATGTCTGGTGAGGCTAATTTTAGGTTGCGGCGCAGGTATCCGAGAGTGCGTGAAGCTTCTGAACAGATTATTTGAATATGGGTTGACCAGGATAGCGACGATGACAGATGCACTCCTAGGTATTTGTATGATAGGGTAGGGCTAATGGGAACAGACTTTATGCTATAGGTAAATTTTTCTGGGCTCTTTTTGCGGGTGAATGACATAATTTTACACTTAGTTAGGTTTAACGGCATTAGTGACTTATCACACCAAGTTACAATTAAATTTAAATCATGTTGAAGTTTAATGCTGTCGTCTGGTGTACAGATTGGAGAGTATAAAACGCAGTCATCGGCAAAAAGTCTTAATTTGGTTAGCACATTGGTGGGTAAGTCATTTATGTATATTAGAAAAAGGAGTGGGGAGAGACAGGCACCTTGGGGGACGCCGGACGTTACGTCGGAAAGAGGTGAGTCGTGGTCATTAGCGCTGGTGAACTGCTTACGGTTTTTTAGAAAATTTTCTATCCAGAAAATTATGTTGGGAGGGATTCCAAGGTTGCATAGTTTAGAGAGTAAGAGGTTATGAGGAACACGGTCGAATGCTTTAGAGAAATCTAAAAATATGGCGTCAGTTTGAAGATTTTCATCCATGAAGTGAAGAATATCATGTGTGAATTCGGCCAGTTGTGTTTCGCATGATAGTTGTTTCCGGAAACCATGTTGGTGATCGAAGAAAAATTTGATGGATTCCAGATATGTCATTAGGTTTGAAGCTATAATATGTTCGAGCATTTTAGATGGGATGCTGGTTAAGGAAATAGGTCGGTAGTTAGCTGGGATTGCGCGGTTGCCTGATTTAAAGATGGGAATAACCTGAGCTTTCTTCCAATCGTCTGGGACGTTTCCTGTTTGTAATGATTGTGTGAAGATTAGGCAAAGTATTTGGCTTGAGACAGAAACGGTATTTTTTAGTAATTTACTGTTAATACTGTCGCAGCCCGCCGAGGATGAAACTTTAAGATTGTTAATGAGTAGGAATATTCCTTCTGGGGTAATTTCAATTTCTGGCATCGCTACAGCTGCAGATTCGGGCAGTGTTACGGTATCAGTGGTGTTGGCAGAGGAAAACACAGACGTAAAGTGGTCATTTAAAGCAGAAGCGCACTGGTCAGCGTGTATTGGTTCTCCGTCAGCGTTAGTGAGGCTTATTCGATTAGATTGTGACTTGGGGGACAGCATGCGCCAAAATTTGCTGGGATTTGATTGAAGAATTGATAGTAGGTCATGGGAAAAGAATTTGATTTTTGCAGCTTTTAGTTCGGTTAAGTACTGATTAGCGCACGCGCGGTAGCGCTCCCACGCAGTTGAACTTTGGCTACGTGACCAGCTCGTTACGTGACCAGCTTTTGTTACGTGACCAGCTCGTCTCGAAGACTACGAATCATTAGATACGTGAGTGTTTACTTTTTGAAGGCTCCTTCCTCACTGATGCTCTCACGAGCTATTACACTCGCTAATCAGTACGAACAAGCCGAGAGCCAAGCTAAAGAGTTTTGCGACGAAGCTTCAGTTCGCCACGCTAAAAGGCGCAAAGCTCGTCTCTGCCTCCTGAACAAAGAAATGAATGTAGATTTTGTGCTAAGTGCGAAGCCAAACCCATGGGGTATCTTGTACAAGGCACCACAAACTTTCTAGCTTGTTATCGTTGTTGGGCGGCTGATCACCTTGCAAATAATCCTACATATAAGGCTCGCCGGCCCAGATGCCGTCTCTGCAAAAAGACTGCGCACTAAGACGTTATGTGCAGGTCGTCTGGATACTCTACGAAAGTTCGACAAGTTGATGATGACGATGACGCAACTAGCTCTCAGTGTAGCAGCAAAACAGGTTTTGTTGTCAGGAGACACAAGCATGGCAATTACGCATCATCACAGCGGAAGGTCACACTATCTTGTTTCCAGTTTATACGGGATCTTCTGTGTCTATTTTGGCTGAAGAACTTTATCGTTAGCTTTTTACGAGCATTTGCCCTTTGAAGTCGTCCTCATTGCAGCTTTTCGACTACTCCAAGTCAACGCTAACAGTACGAGGATGTTTTGTCGCTTCAGCTGCGTTTAAAGACAAAACTCCTTGCAATCGTAAGTATGTTGTATCTGAATGCACTACTGTAATGCCTTAGATTCCATAGCGGCACTACAGATGAACATTGAAGGTAAATCACTTCAGTGCCTTGTATTGTCCTCCAGCACTCCTACCTTGCCAACTGACTTACGTTCAAATTATGAACATCTCTTTGACCAACAGCGTAGACCAGCTTGGACTCGCCAAAAGATTTAAACACAAAGTTAAGGTTCGTGAGTCCATTCAATCCATTGTCAGCAAATTACGATGGCTGCCGTAAAGCCTACGTGAGCAGGTGTCGGCTGAGCTGCAGAAACTTGAAGCTCAAGACATAATCGAGCACGTTGATGTCTCTCAGTGGGTTTCCTCTTTAGACGCTGTTCGGAAAAAGAATGGCTCAATACAAATGTGTGTTGATCTGCGAGAGCCTAATAAAGCTATAATTGTTGATAGCTTTCCATCACCACAGACAGATGAGCTGTTGCACAGCTTATCTGGCGCCAAGTGATTCTTGAAGCTGGATTTGACGTATGCTTACCATCAACATGAACTATATCTTGAAAGTCATGACCTGACTACTTCCATTACGCACGACGGGCCTTTTCGCTTCGAAACAGTATGCTTCGGCCTGGCTTCAGCGCCGTTGGCCTAACAGAAAATGATGCATCTCATACTAAAAGGGTGCAAAGGTGTGCTTTTTTACATATACGACATTATCGTCTGTGGCTGTTCTCGACAAGACAACTTTGCAAACATTCGCAACGTTTTGCAACAACTTTCTAAAGCAAGCCAAAAACTAAATCAGCTGTGCGTTTTCAGCCTCATGGGCCTGACCTTCTCATTTTTGTGCCGAAGCTTTGCGGCACTGTGTCCTCACCGAACTTAACGACGCACTAACAGATAGACCCCATGGCGTGTCTCGCACGTACGCGTGCGTACTGTGCCGTTTCTTCTGGGCAGACCTTGCTTACTCGGTACGCGGGTACGTCGCCACTTGTGAGTTAGGTCAACGTCGTAAAACGCCATCGTTGTTACCCGCTGGCCACCTTCGACCAATAGAAATACCCGCTGAACCATTTTACTGTGTTGAGTTATACATTCTCGGTCTTTTTCCCACCAACATCGGGAACAAATGAATAGCCGTGCGTACAAATTACGCTACACGCTACGCTTGCCGTTCTCGAGAAGGCCATTTTAGAAGCCTTCACAACGTTTTGCAGCGGCTTTCTAAAGCAGGCCTGAAACTAAATCAGAAGTGCGTTTTCGACGTCACGGAACTCACGCTCCTGGGACATGTTCTGAATGGCAAAAGACTCTTTCTGCTAGCATCATATCTACTAGCGATTTTATTTATTTATTTATTTACACATACTGCAGCGCTAAGTGCGCTATCGCAGGAGTGGGTGTACAAAATACGCGGAATTTTAACAGACAGGAATGAAAATTATGTAAACAGGTAACATAATACAGATGTGTGGTTATACAAGGACAAAAGTGCACAAACATGTGATTACCATGAATGAAAATAGAATAGAGAAACAATGCAACTCAAGAGCTAACACCAATGCCAAATAGATGATGCTATGTTACAGACGCATGTCATGGATGTCGGCTTGAAAATTGTATGACGGGCGTGAACAAATAGTACCAGATAACGAATTCCAGTCTTCAATAGAACGGAGGAAAAAACTGAACTTGAACATATTAGTTCGAGCATAGTAAGGCGTTAAGTTTAAGTTTTTGATAGCGTCTTGTCGTTGACAGGGGTGCAAAGTTTATGTAGTCCTTGTCATTTGAAAGTTTAACCGAAGACGTCACAATGCCATGCAAGAATTTTAATGACTCTATTCAGCGACGCGAAGAGAGCGAAGTTAAGTTCAGTGAAGAAAGAGTAGAAGAGGGTGAAAAGTCGCGGTTATAGCGATGACATATGAATCTTACAGCTTTTTTCTGAATTGCTTCTAAGCTATTAATCTCGCACTGCTTGTACGGGCTCCAAACGACAGATGCGTAGTCTACTACTGGGCGAATGAGTGATTTAAATAAGAGAAGCTTAGTTTCCTTCCGAGATTTAGATAGAGTGCGACGTACATAGCATGGTTTTTTTAATGCTTTGTTACATACGTAGTCAATATGCTTAGACCATATCATGAGTGAAACTGACCCCTAAATACTTATAATCAAGAACCCTATTTACTGCACGGTTATCGAAAAAGTAATCAAAAGCAGAAGGAGATTTACTACAAAAAGACATAAGTACGGTTTTTTTACAGTTAATGTTCATTTGCCAGGTTCTGCATCAATCGCAAAAACCAGCAAATGACTCTTGCAAGCGGTAAAGGTCAGCGTGTGTTTTAATGACCTCATATACAACGCAATCGTCGGCGTAAAAACGAATGGAAGAGGAGATGCAAACAGACAAATCATTTAAGCAAATTACAAAAAGAAGAGGCCCAAGAACGGACCCTTAGGGCACTCCAGATGTTACATCAATGGCAGTAGAGTTGGTTGACCTGTAAGAAACGAACTGAGAGCGAGATGACAAAAAGCTAGAGATCCAACTAACCAATTGAGGATTGTTTAATATGACATCGAGTTTAGCGAGAAGTTTAGAATGCAGTACTGTATCGAAGGCCTTTGAGAAGTCAATAAATATAGCGTCAACCTGGTTGCCAAGATCAAGGTTCAAAAAATATCATGCGTGAATTCGACGAATGGTGTTGTGGTACTGAAAGCACGCCTAAACCCATGCTGCATGTTTGATACTAGTTGCTGCGATTCCAAAAAGAGCATAATGTGTTTATGAATGATATGTTCTAACATCTTGCATGATTGAGAAGTCAATGATATCGGTCTATAATTTAAAAGAGACTGCTTGTTGCCAGATTTATAAAGAGGAAGTACCTTTGCTATCTTCCATGAGGATGGAACAGTGCCAGAAGATAAAGATTTGTTGAATATGATCGTCAGATATCTGGATTACCAAATGAAGTAGCGAACTAAGAATGCATTGTGTATCCCGTCAGGACCACAGCATTTTTTACGTCTAATTTCAGGATA
Source organism: Rhipicephalus microplus (assembly GCF_043290135.1). Lineage (NCBI taxonomy): Eukaryota > Metazoa > Arthropoda > Arachnida > Ixodida > Ixodidae > Rhipicephalus > Rhipicephalus microplus. The sequence continues at coordinate 185,526,373 of NC_134704.1, read as the reverse complement.
AGTTTCAGAATGCATTCACTCGTTGTTTCATTGTCACTGATTGGTTCAGAACGAGGTATGCCTGTCAGAGAAGGAATGGAGTTATTGTCAGAAACAAACACAGACTGGAAATAGTTATTAAAAGCCTTCGATATTGCTGACGGGTCACTAATAACATCAATATCAATTCTGAAAGAAGAAGGTGAGGTATCAAGAGGCAAAATCGACTACCAAAATTTGCGTGGGTTCGTGCTTAACATGCCCGGCAACTGGACGCGAAAAAAGAAATGTTTCGCCGTTCTCATTTTAGAATTAAGTTCACTTTTCGCCTTCTGAAATTTGTCTAGGCTAACGGGATTGTGAGTTCTTCCGGAGCGCCTAAGTCGACGGACACGGCGAGACAAATGTAAGATGTCACGAGTGATCCAAGGAAGATTACTATTGCTTTTTGTCTTAAGTTGCACAAATCTTCGGATACATGACTTAACAAGATCCTCAAAGTAATTAACGAGGTAATCTATATCCTGCCTGTCAGAAAGTGCACAAAACGTATCAAAATGATTAGCTAGAATATCAGTAATGGAATTGTCATCCGCACGAGTGAAATCAGGGAAACTAGTAAGCGTATAGGGTGATTTGGACGTGGGACAACAAAGTGATAACAAGAAACCTTTATGGTCTGATAATCCGTCAATTACCTCGCAAGAAAAGTTATTATCAGCTAAATCTGTACTTAGGAAAACCAAGTCTAGAATAGAATTAAACCTAGTCGCACATGAAACGACTTGAGTAAGCCCAAAAGATAAAGAAATATTTATTAATTCATGACAGATAGCAGCATCACGACTCGTTACAGTCAGGGAAGGCCAATCGATGTCAGGAGCATTAAATCACCCTTACAGATCAACCTTGATGAAGCTATATTATATCGCACATGAAATTGGAAAGAGCATGAAGAACATCAAGGGAGGATCTAGGTGGGCGATATATAACACTAACTACAATACATTGATTATTTAGATAAATCTTGCACCTCAGGGATTCGATCTCCGGAGGTGATGGCAACACCGAGAAGCGGATATCTGAGCGGATAAGTAGAGCGACGCCACCGCCAATGCCATGTTTCCTGTCATTACGTATGGCAATAAAGCCGTGCGGAGTAAACTCAGAATCGTAAATGTTACCATGTAACCAAGACTCGGTAATGCCAACAACATGAGGGGAATAAGTTGCAACAAGGGACAATAGACCTGGAAGTTTCTCAACTATGCTACGAGCATTAACGTTTAGAACTACAAGGTATACCTGACGTTTATAACGAGGTCAGGGAGTGGATGAAGAAGCATTTGAGGACGTGGGGACAGAAGAACGAGGGCCACGGGGTTGACCTGAGACTTTCACTAGTGTGTTTGAGGCGTCGTCCCAGTTGTAACGAACCTTGTCAATGAACGCGTGATCGTATTTTAACTTCACCACAGAGTCATCGTTGCGAAAGGGAAGTGTTGCCTCCCAAATTATTTTCCGAATGTGTCTAATCCGCGAAAAGAAGTCTTCTGTAATAAACACGTTTGAGCCTTTGAGTTTAGATGCATTTTTTTGGACAACGAATTTTTCACCAAAGTTCGAAAGCTTCAGAATAATGGGTCGTGTGTAGCCAGTACGTGGTTTACCAGGCATGTGTACGCACTCAATTTGAGGGGCAGGCGATTTGCAGGCTATTATTGAATACAGAAGTAACGCTGCACAACAGGGTGCTAGCGTTTTCATTCGGTTTTTCTGAAACACCGTGTATTATCAGATTATTACGCCTTGAACAATTTTCTAAGACATCGTTTTTTAAGACCAGTTCGTTAATCTTAGAAGTTAAGCACTCACAGAATTATGCTCATTAGATTTGGGAGCCCATTCTAATGCATTAACACGTGATTCTAAATCATCAAAACGGCAGGCGATCATCTGTTGAAATGACGTGATGTCTGCAATATCATGAGCTAGCTTAGTTTGCCCCTCCAAAAGTTTAGATAACATTTCAGAGATAGGTGGAGCGCCAGTGTCAACAGGTACGGAAGTAGAGGGTGTATGAGTAACGTCGCCGAGAGCATTAAAACCAGCGGCGTTTCATATTACAGGTCTATTACCAGAAGTAATGCCTTTACTGGGATTCACCGACTTATTCAAAGGCCTGGATTTAGTTCCACATCACCACTCAGAACGAGACGACTTTTGCAATATAACACGTGGCAAAAAAATACAAGTCTACGTGGGCAAGGCTGCAGCAACAGAAAGCGATCATCGGATCGAATGCATTCAGCATTGGAAAGGTAATATACCTGCATGAAAAGCATGCAACGATTAAACATCGTGCTTTTGCTGCTGCACCTTAGCCCACTGAAGAGACGATCCTCGGGTAGTGGCTTTATACTTCTTGTGGTGAATGACGTCACGGTCCCGCAGTTGTCGATGAATGGCTGGTCAAGTAGAGAGTGGCTACGATCGTTGGATTGCGGCAGCTTGAAGGCTGATGCGCAGGCGCCGTTTCATAGCAGACTGATATGGCAGTCCCGTGGAAAACACTCGGTGACGTCCGCGTGCCCAGCCAGAAATGACGTGGCAGAACCATGCGAACCGGTGTCAGAGCTCATCACGTCCCAGAAGTTGAGATCAGCAAGACCAGCGAAACACTGCATGAAAAGCAAGCAACGAATAAACATCGTGCTGTTGCTGCTGCACCTTAGCCCACTTAGATGAAAGAAGCTCCGGCGCCTTTAAGCATGAATGAACTTCGTTCCTTGCTTGACCTGGTGGGATTTTACGCCAAGTTCATTGCCCATTTTTCGGATGTTGTAGAACTTCTACGGGCATTGCTTCCAGACGAAGAACCATTTGCTTGGACGTCAGCTGCCGAAGAGAGTTTCGTTCGTTTAATATCGTTGCTGACAACTTGCAAGGTTCTACATTTCTTTCATCCGAACCTTCCCGTCATCGTCACGATCGATGCCTCTGGATGCGGGCTAGGCACTGTTCTACAACAGGAGAGCAAGGGAATTCTACAGAGGGTTTCTCTTGCCTTTTGGACGTTGAGCCCACAAGAACGGAATTATTTTGCAGGTGAACGCGAAGCCTTAGCATGCGTTTGTGCTTTTGAACATTGGCATGTGTACCTTTGGGGTCGCCCCGTCCTTCTGCGAACTGACCATAGTGCTGTTGTTTCTTTGTTGTCTACTAAGGCTGTTGGACATCAGCCATTGCACATTTTACGTTGGCCAGCGCGACTGCTGTGCTACAACTACACTGTAGAGTACCGCAAGGGAAATGATAATGTGGTGACTGATGCACTCTCTCGACGGCCTTTACCCGGAGAAATGGTCAGGTTACTGGCGATCAATTTGTTTGCCTGCTTTCTCCAATGTTAACCCTGGCGGAATTTCAAGCAGCGAATGCATCAGACAAGATAATCACAAAAGTCAAGGATTTCATTTCGTCATCTTGGCCAGAAAAAATATCTGGAGGTAGTGCTAATGCCAAACTTTTATGTGCGTGCCGAACTATCGATTGTGCACTATTTGCTTTACCGTGATGAAATAATTGTACTTCAAAGTAGTCTTACTCGTTGTTTGATGGAAGTCGCACATGAATCGCATCTGGCAAATCAGTCATACGAAAAGTAGACTGCGAGAGATGTACTGGTGACCTCGAATGAATGACCATGTAGAACAACTGGTTGAAACACATGTGTTGTTTGGCAGTCATGTGACAAATATGCACAGCCTATTGCAGCCCCTGTGCAGCCAGCAACTTTCCCTAACAAGCCTTGGGAAAAATTGCCACTGATAATATTGGCCGTTTTAAGCAAGCTCCCTTCAATATCTGTTATGCGGTGATGCTTAGTGATTCATCTTTGCAGGAAGCGCAGCAACAATTACATGGAACACAGAAAACAAGCACTTAACTTCAACTAAACATTTATAGCAAACTCTGACGTTTGCAATAAACGTTTAGTTGAGGTTAAGCACTTGTGTTGTGTGTTCTATGTAATAGTTGCTGTGCTTCCTACCAAGATAGATTCATACCAACTGACCCGATACAATTGTTATTGGCTCATTTATTATCACAGCAAATGACCAGATGTATTTTCGAGACAAGTTTCCACGTCGACGGTCAAGAACTTCTTTCTCCAAGTGTTGGCTGGTTAGGGCTACCCGAACGAAATAGTTTCGGATCACAGACCACAATTCAGCTCAGCTGAATTTGAGGAGTTCATTCGGGAACGTGGCATACGCCACTACTTTTCTTCCGTCTGCCACCCACAAGCAAACGGTCTTGTAGAAAGGTTCAACAGAGTTCTCAAGTGTGCTGTCCATATGTCAGTATACGAGAGGCATGACAACCGTATCGCCATGACGGACTATTTGGTCGTCTACCGCTGCACACTTCATGCCACAACAAGAGTGACAACCGCCGTCCTCCTGCACCGACGACTGCCACGAGCTCGCTTAAACATTGTTGGATTACCGTATTCCTCATTTCACAAAAATCCAGCAGAGTGAACGAAAGGGCTGCGTCAGCTTGTTGAACAAAAACAAGCTTCTTCCAAACTTCACGCTGACTGCCGTCGTGGAGCTCGAACCAGAAACTTTGCCGTCGGCGACTACCTGCGTGTAAGAAAGCCATCTGTACACGGGCAAATATCCTCGCACTTTTCAGAACCGAAGAAAATCATTACGCAACGAGGGCCAGCCTCATTTCTTTTGGAAGACGGTCGCGCATGGAACTTTTCCAAATTTCAAGCAGTACACCCACTAGCCACGGGGACGCTGATAAGCAGTCGGCTTGAAAACCTCAATTGGAATCTACCCTTATGAGGCGAGCCTTTTCTAGGTAGCGCACCTGCGAGTGAACGACATGACGGCTGTCCACCTACGTTAAAGCAAGGGACAGCATCCCAAACCAATTAAGCATCAATACTGCAGTCAAAGCCACCTTCACTGCAGTCAGAACCATCTTCACTGCAGAACTAAATGTCCAGCCAGCCATCACGGAAGTGCCGACGAGTGAAAACAACTTCATCGAAGCTCAGGGACGAGGTGCTATGCAAGCAATAGTTTTTTTATCAGCCGGGTAAATTATTTGTATAGGAAAGAAGATGAGGGTGAGTGCGCGGGATCGGTTAATAAATACAATGATGTTAAGGCATCGGATGCATCGCTTTTTGTATGTTCTAAATACAACAGTGCCGCGAGACAGCTACTCACAGAGTGGGGCCCTTCTTGTTCCACGCAACACACACTGACCACAGCTTATCAACTTCAAACTAATGGCATCACAAAACACTTCAACCGTACTTTTACAACCATGCTTGCTTTGTACGTGTTGCCGGACAACCGAGACTGAGATCTTGCCTTAACCTACGAAACTATTGCGTATAATTCATCCACTCACGACACAGTGGGCTTTTCACCGTTCTGATTATTGTTCGGAAGAGAGCCGACTTTACCTCTGGATACAGCCATCTCAGCCTTAGGGAAAACGGCCAGTGGCCGATGGTTGGTTAAGCGTCGGCAACCAGTCGGTGACCAGTTTACACGGCTAGATAACCAAAAAAAGTAGTTGGCTCGTGACTGGCCATGGACCAGGCCGGAAGTAGGTCGGGAGGCATGCTTGGCCCGACGTGGTAGGTTTACCATTTGCCAATGCCACTTAGTCAGGTGGGCAGTAGCTGGACCACTGTGCTTAGCCCCACGTCGTAGGTTTACCGTCGGCCAACGCCACTTGGCTAGGTCGGCAGTAGGTAGGCCAAAGTGCCTGGCCTGACGTCGCTGGTTCACCTTTGGCGTACATCTTTTATAGATCGGTAACAAAGGCAAGCGCGGGTGATCACGATTGTCAATTTTCCCACCGTGTTAGCAGAAACACACATCTATACTGTGTTTTCTTTTTTTTAAATATGTGCAGTGACATTACTTTGATTGTGGCGTAACTGCAGTGTATGTGCATACACATAAGGTTCGTTTAGGGTGAAAGATTCTAGATAAAATTTATTGATGCATATACAATTCAAGGAATAGTATCAAGAAAAGATATCATAATTGTTCCACAACTATAAAGTTGATTTTTTTTTCGCATTTTTGAAATAGGCTACTACGGCCTAGATGAACGTACGCATTTTTGGAATGGTAGGGGCGGCTACACCACTCGGACGGCTGAATTGACAGAATACGGCAGTGTGCCAACAGCATGGTTCTACGTTCTGTGAGAATGCCTCACCGCGGTGTTCTGGTGGCTAAAGTACTCGGCTGCTGACCCGCAAGTCGCAGGATGGTATCCAGGCTGTGGCGGCTGCATTTCCGATGGAGGCGGAAACGCTGTAGGCCAGTGTGCTGAGATTCGGGTGCACGTTGAAGAGCCGAGGTGGTCGAAATTTCTGGAGCCCTCCACTATGGCGTTTTTCTTATCATATAGTGGTTTTGGGACATTAAACACCACATGTAAATAATTATCTTACCACGAAACAGCGGAATAAGTTATAAGACACCAATATCACAAGGTACGAACCACGTTCTGTGTTTCAACGAACATCTTACTCGATTTGGAGCTGAATGATACAGTAACTTACAAAGCTTTGATACCTTTTCAGGGGTGGAAAACATCACAGTGGCACCAGCGCGTTTCCCGATTTTTTTTTCTGCCGATGCGAAATATTGTGTAGACCTATGACAAAGACCAATTACAAATGGCTCAAAGTTTTCTCGAAAGACGTGAAAGATTTGTGTTATTCGCTTCCACATAACGCACTGCTTTAGTGCCTAGAAAAACGCATTGAGCCCTTTGCGCCGATAGACATGCAGAATCGGTCAGCTATGTCAGTGAGTGGTTTTACAGAATCGCTTTCGTTCCATTGAAAGTCAATGGTTGGGTCTTAGAATGAGCAACATATTGATACGTGTATGGAACTGTCGCCCCGACACAGCTGAATTAATACCCAAATGAAGAAGACGACAACGTGGTTGTTGTGGGTTGGACTCTCGAGCTTATCCCCTTGGCCTGCATGACTGTGCGCTCTCTAAGCCGTTAGGAAGACCAGATCTCGGTGAATAAATCTTCTCCGTAACATTTTTTGGTGGAATATGCGGGGTCTTCACACAACCCGGCTCTGGAACTCTGCCGTGAACGCCAGCTTTGTCCAGCCGCGATGCCTGAAACCGGCACTCAGGCCTCGCCATCCGCGCCAGCTCCATCACCTGTGATTCCCCCCCCCCCATCTTTTCGACCCTGGCACGTTTTCCGGGACGGGCAGCACGGACGTCGAAGAATGGCTCGCATTATTTGAGCGCGTCAGCAAGCACTACCGGTGGGACGAAACGCTTATGCTGGCAAATATTCTATTCTACCTACGGGATACGGCACGCGCCTGGTATGAGACGCATGAAGAAGAACTAATCAGCTGGGACACATGCAAGCAAAAGCTTCACGATTTGTTCGGTCGGTCAGTTGCTCGTCAGATGGCAGTCAGGCAGGAACTCGCGTCGCGTGTTCAATCATCGACGGAGTCGTACGTCACGTACATTCAAGACGTACTGGCACTGTGTCGGAAGACTGACTAAAACATGTCCGAGGCGGACAAGATGAGCAACGTGTTGAAAGGCATTGCTGATGATGCTTTCCACACACTAATGTGCAAGAACTGCACCACTGTCGACTCCATCATATCAGAATGCCGACGATTTGAACAAGTTAAAAGAAGGTGAATAACCCACCACATCACGAGACTGCCAAACACTGCTGCGACTTCATCTTGCGAGGATTCGGCAACGCCCCATTCACTTGCGCCTCCTGCCAATATCGCAAGGATTGTTCGCCAGGAGCTGGAAGCCATGGCACCCCCTTCATATCAGCCCCCTGCGCAAGAAAACTGGGCACCAGTCTCGCTTATTCAAGCCGTCGTACGTCAGGAGTTTGCTAACCTGGGCGTCCAGGTTCCCCAGACCGCCAGGCTGATGCCGCAGCCTATGAGCACTCCCGTCCACAACGCTGACCACCATTCTGCTCTACTTGTCGCTGCGGCAGCTGCGACTCCTCGGTTTCCACAACACTACCAAAATCCATATGAATGGCGCACTCACGATGATCGACCCATCTGCTTTTCTTGCTCTTGAGTTGGGCACATCTCCCGCCATTGCCGAACAGGTGGTATTTCCTGCCAAGCTTTCCTAATGTCGACCGCGGTCAGGACCGTGGACACTATTCGCAACCCGGTTTTCCGGATGGCTATATTTAGAACCTTTCCGCTCACCATTCATCTCCACGCTCCGAACCGTCCTACGCTGACGTCGTCACCCAAAGAAACTGGTCTAGCCGCTCGCCGTCACCTCAGGGTCCGCCGTCACGCTCCCCTAAACGCCGCCGCTCTCCGTCACCGGCTCATTCTGGCCATTCCCCGGGAAACTGAGGAGTGAAGCTCCTGGAGGTGGCGCGGCGTTGACGACTTGGAACGAAAGCCCTCAGCCGGCTACAAATTCTAGACGCAATTTACTCCGACTGTTCGTTGATGGCCACGCCGTTACTGCTCTAATTGTCACTGGTGCCCAAGTATCTGTTATGAGTTCTACACTTCGATCTCGCCTGAAAAAGGTTCTCACACCGGCTATGTTCTCTACTGTTCGAGTTGCCAACGGCAGTCGAACATCGGTGCTTGGTATGTGCACTGCCCGCGTTACTGTTGCTGGCCTCCACACTTCCGTTCTCTTCGCAGTCCTCGATGCTTGCCCACACGACGCCATCCTTAGAATTGACTTCTTAACCGCCCAGTCCGCCCTCATCGATTGTTCTACCGGTATCTTACGGCTTGAATTGCCTTTGTGCACCGATTTCACTCCTCCAAGTCGCACTCAGCTACGATCCCTGGAGTCTCTACGGCTACCACCCCAGGCTGCTATGCACATTCCTCTGTCGCCCTTCCCGTCCGTTCCTGATGGAGACTATCTGGTGGCTCCCCTCAATGATTTCACCTTTACGCACCACATCGCACTACCACATACTATAGTGGTTGTTGCTAACAACACGGTGCTACTTCCAGTTCTGAAGTTCTCTACGTCGACCCAAGTTCTTCCCCAAGGCATCACTTTAGCCGATCTTCCCACCCTTGACGAATGTTCGATTTGTTCTTTTACCCCTGACACTAAGACCATGGCGAAACCTGTCATCACGTCGCAATATAAGGCGTTCCTCGACAAAATGATATACAGCGACCTCTTACCTTCCCAAGTTGCAGCGCTCCGGGGTGTTCTATTTTCTTACCTGGATATCTTTGACGTCGATGACCGTCCCCTGGGCCGCACAAGTGCCGTAACACACCGCATCGACACCGGCGACGCCAGTCCACTCCACAAATGCCCTTATCGCGTGTCACATTCAGAGCGCCAAGTTATACAGACGGAGGTCGAGAAAATGCTGAGTAAAGACGTCGTTGAGCCTTCATCGAGTCCTTGGGCATCCCCTGTGGTCTTAGTTGAAAAGAAGGACAACACCTGGCGCTTTTGCGTCGACTATCACCACCTGAATCAGATCACCAAGGACCTTTATCCTTTACCCCGAATCGATGATGCGCTCGACTGCCTCCACGGCGCCAACTATTTCTCGTCCCTCGACCTTCGATGCGGATACTGGCAAATTTCGGTCGATGACCACGACCCAGAGAAGACAGCATTCATCACACCCGACTGCCTTTACCAATTCAAAGTCATGCCTTTTGGGCTGTGCAATGCCCCGGCTACTTTTGAGCGTATGATGGACTCTCTTCTTCGCGGTTTCAAATGGTCAACCTGCCTTTGCTATCTGGATGATGTATTCATTTTCTCGCCCTCCTTCGAAAACCACCTGTCTCGTCTCTCGGCAATTTTCGACGTTCTTCGTTGCGCTGGTCTCCAACTGAATTCGTCTAAATGCTCATTTGGACGCCGGCTGATTAAACTACTCGGCCACCTTGTTGACGCCACTGGGGTTCAACCCGACCCTGACAAAGTCCGAGAATTCCCGGTTCCGCGTTCCACACAAGGAGTTCGCAGTTTTTTGGGCTCTGCTCATACTTCCGCCACTTTGTCTTCAACTTCGCGGATATTGCTAGGCCCCTCACAGATCTCCTCAAAAAGAATGTGGCCTTTTCTTGGGGAAGGGACCAAAAACTTTCCTTCGCGTCGCTAATTACTGCCCTCACATCACCACATGTGTTGGCTCAATTTGATCCAGCGGCTCCAACAAAGCTTCGCACCGATACAAGCGGCCATGGCATTCGTACTGTACTCGCTGAGATGCAGAATGGCACCAACCGTGTGATAGCCTACGCTAGCCGCCTTTTGCCGCAAGCGGAATAAAGTTGTTCCATCACTGAGCGGGAATGCTTAGCCCTCGTTTGGGCTATTGCGAAATTCCGTCCGTACTTATACGGACGTCCGTTCGCAGTCATCACGGACCATCATGCGTTTTGCTGGCTGTTGACGCTTAAGGACCCGACAGAAAGACTCGGCCGATGGGCACTTCGATTACAGGAGTACACGTTCTCGGTTGTTTACAAATCTGGGAAGCTGCACAGCGATGCTTACTGCTTATCCCGGCACCCCGTTGATCCACCTAGCTCCACTGATTTGGAATCCGATGCCTGCGTTTTAGCCATCACTGAATTTGTGACGCGGCCGACGAACAGCGCCGAGGTCCATCGCTGCTCACCATCAATGACCACCTTCAGTGGCGTTATGCTGACCCTTCTCTTAGCAGATACCTACTTGAAGACAACGTTTTGTACTGCCGCAACTTACACCCCGACGGCGCGGAACTTTTACTCGTCGTACCGCATCACCCGCGAAAGGATGTTCTGCGAGAATTTCACGATGCTCCAACTTCTGGACATCTAGGAGTCTCCAGAACTTACGACCGCATTCGACGACGAGTATGCTGGAAGGGTCTCTACCGCTCTGTTCGCCGTTACGTCGTCGCATCATACGACCTCTGCCAGCGCCGAAAGAAGCCTACGACTACCCCTGCCGGTCTTCTTCAACCTATTGAAGTTCCAGCCGAGCCATTTTATCGAGTGGGGTTGGACGTGCTAGGTCCCTTTCCTACTTCTACAACTGGAAATAAATAGATTGCAGTGGCCACCGACTATGCCACTCGGTATGCAATCACTCGAGCACTGCCAACCAGCTGCGCAACCGACGTTGCCGACTTCCTGCTGTACGACATCATTGTCCAGCATGGCACTCCGTCTCACCTGCTCACAGACCGTGGTCGCTACTTTCTATCTCGTTTGGTTGGTGATCTACTGCGATCTTGTGCTACCCGTCACAACTTCACCACATCTTACCACGCTCACACTAACGGCCTTACGGAGTGCCTAAACCGCACATTGACAGACATGCTTGCCATGTACGTATCTACCGACCACACTGATTGGGACATAGCTCTTCCGTTTGTAACCTTCGCCTATAACTCATCGCGTCATGAAACAGCGGGCTACTGCCCTTTTTATCTACTCTTCGGATGTCATCCCTTACTGCCCTTCGACACACTGCTTTCATCAGACCACCCATCCTCCACTTCGTACGCTCAGGCTGCGATCGCCCGGGCCCTCACAGCACGCGCGGTAGCGCGCGCTCGGTTATCGTCGTCGCTGACAGCACAGAAGTACCTTTATGACCGTCGACAGAGAGATGCCGTTTTTTCTGCAGGATCTCTTGTTCTCCTGTAGCTCCCATCTCGACGTGTTGGCCTCTGCGAGAAACTACTATCGCGATAAGCTGGGCCCTACCGAGTCATTCGTCAGGTCACACCTGTGACCTACGAGATTGCCGCTACCACAAACTCATCAGCTGCTGCGCCCAAATGGAAGTAGTGCACGTTTCTCGTCTCAAGCCCTACAACGCTGACTAGCTCATTTAACAGGCACCGAGACAGTGCCTTACGGGCCGGGGTGATGATACGTGTATGAAACTGTCGCCCCGACACAGATGAATTGGCACCCAAATGAAGACGACGACAACGTGGTTGTTGTGGGTTGTACTCTCGAGCTTCTCCCCTTGGCCTGCATGACTGTGCGCTCTCTAAGCCGTTAGCAAGACCAGCTCTCGGTGAATAAATCTTCCCCGTAACAATATCATCAAAAAGTGGCGTTTGCAAAGGTTCTTGTATGGCATCAGTCTTGAGCGACATCTTACTCGCGCTTAAGGATCGCCACAGTCAAAAAGATTTCGATACGTCTCGTCTTGTGGTTGTCTGTAGGTTTGTCGATGATTTCTATCTATATTGTCATCAGCAAAACAAGACCTGCAGCCAGCAGTTCACGTGAACCACAGCAACAAAAATGTTTCCTTCTTCTTCACAGCCCAAAACTAAAATGAGCCACAGAAGCTCATTCATCTATGGTGGCATTACCCCATCTGCCAAGAAGCATCGTCTCGTCGAAAATTAACATGCAAGCAAAATAAATAGCGTAAGTAGGAAGAACGTAGTCGGTGGTGGAGTCAAGAGTTAAATGATAAATAAGAGAAACATGAACTAATGTAAGCAAAAGACGAAACAAAAAAAAACATGCGAAGTTACCAGTAAAGTGAGTCACTCACTGGCGATTCACAGCACGAAAGTATGGTTTGAGCCATACTTTGTTATTGTTGAAACCTGTTGAAGGAGCGTTTGCTCAGGCGAATAACCACACTAGAACAACCAAGAATGCATATTTATGGATAGTAGAGGCATCACTTACTCGAGCTTCGTCGAAGTCGGGAGAGTGGCGGTGCATCTGGTGAACTCATGGTTATGGGGAACCCGGCCATGGTGGCTGCGCAAGAATTAGTATGTGCAAACATAAGGCCTTCGCCTGCTCAAAGTTTTGAGAATCAGCATCAACAAAACAATAACTGAAAAATATATGAAAACACACAAAAATTGCGAACTTTGCTCGCTTTTCAGTCATCTTATACTTGTTTATCGCCATACTGTAGCAATACATGGCAGACGTTTGCAGTTTCTTCTTTTACTGAACACAGAACTTCCATTTGTACTGACATAAAACTTGCTTGACTCCAATATGAGCACCACTGTTATACACAATACGGGCTTGCGTACTGATCAATCAATTTCAACAAGCGCGTATTCATAGTCATACTACAAGATATCGTTCAGTCTGATTGAATATGACATGAAAAAACATTTAGGAGGTATGATGTCGGATTTAGTACGTTCGAGAGCCGAAAATTACACGAAAGAACTAACGTCTGTTTATGCAACATTCATTGCAAACGTACAGTGCGTGTGCAAGAGAATGCACAAGGCTGGCCGACGCTATGAGTGGATATACTACGCCGAAATGAGGGCCAGTCATGAAACCCGATGTTAATGAGGAAGAATGTGCGAATACTCAAATTTTCAAAGACGAAGCACATAGGAGCTTCGCAAATATCTCGATTCACGAAACGAATTCGCCCTATTTGATCTTTCGAATTGTCCAAATCCTTCAATACGCACCTGACTGGAACGTGACCCTTTACTACCTGCTATCGAAAAAAAGGAAAAAATGCACCCCCCCTCCCTAAGGTAATCGTGAGGAAATGCGAATGTATGTCTTGTGCGGAGAGAGAGCACGGTTGCCATCAGACCTTCGTCTCCACCGACTTCTATGTCACCGCCTTGAGAGGCGCCCAGCTAGCGAACGGTCGAGAATCAGGAGCGAGTTGATGGGAGAGTGGGACGCCGGCGTTCTCGACTCTGCGTTGGCGTGGTGTCTTGAGCACACAGTTCCGAATGTTCTTGAGAAGCACACAGGCAGCCAACGGTCGAGAGTGGTGGTGGTGGTGGTGGTAGTGGTTAGAAGAGGAAAAATACACCTAATTTCTGCAGCCTGGTCGGGAGCACGGCACAGTGCCTATCGAGAGTGAGGCACAAGCGGACGGAAGAGTGGGGTGCCGGGAGGAGAGAGAGTGAACCACGAGAAAAGGAGCGGCGAAGCATTGCATCTACTCTTACCTACACTCTCTCGCAAGACATGCTCCAGACGCTAGGGGCGAGGAGTTGCACGTGCGCTCACAGTGGTTGCTAGAGGAGAGGGAGTGAGAACGGAAAGATAACACCTGCCGGCGCGCAACCAGCGCAACAGACGCCGCCGCCAGATGCCTGACATGGCCTAAGAGATGCATTCACATAAAAAAATAAGGGCCTATCCCCTCTCATAAAAATGAGGCGAGGGGTCCCTTTTCTTCACTTCTTTTTGTCATCTCTGTGTATACAATACATTACCTTCGCACCTCCTTCTTGAGGTGAGAGTGATGAGGAGAGATCCTCATCACTCCCACTTTCTTTTTTCTTCTCTTGCTATAGGCGTATTTTATAATTGTAAACAGCGGCAGACCTCATGTTGGAGTTCTTGTAGTGACGTCACGGCGCATAGGCTACCCTCAACCATAAGCTAGCCGCCGCCTTGTCTGATCAGGTGAGAACTGGTACAGCAGCTGCAAAGCTGATTCCGAGCACAGCGCGTTTGTAGCTTCCCACGGCGTCGCTACATGCATAACAGTATGTCGACGGCACCTACTGCTGTTAACAAACATAGAATAGGTCTGCATCGTACCTTGACAAGCACTTCCACATCCTGCACAATGCCGGCGTGTGCGCTCAGTATAAAATGTATTTCGTTCTTACTTTCGCCATTAGGGCTCCTCCATGTCGAGCCCCGCCGCGGTGGTCTAGTGGCTAAGGTACTCGGCTGCTGAGCCGATGGTCGTGGGATCGAATTCCGGCTGCGGCGGCTGCATTTCCGATGGAGGCGGAAATGTTGTAGGCCCGTGCGCTCAGATTTGGGTGCACGTTAAAGAACCCCAGGTGGTCGAAATTTTCGGAGCCCTCCACTACAGCGTCTATCATAAACATATGGTGGTTTTGGGACGTTAAACCCCACGCATCAATCAATCCTCCATGTCCACTTACGGTTTCCCCGCTTTCGATAGAAGCTTTTGAAGATCTGTAAATTATTGTATTCTGCGAATTCTACTAATAGCTCTCCTTTGGTATTTCTAGTACCTTTGCCGTTATCTCCTAGTGCCTGGTCTCCAGCGTGCTTCTTCTCTACCTTGGCATAGAAGTCTCCCATCGCTATAGTACACCGTATTTTTACCTGACTCATTGCCGATTCCACGCCTTCACAGAAGCTTTGAACTGACGCGTCATTTATTCCACGTCTTCATAGAAGCTTTGAAGGCCTGTACTACCTTCACATTGTATCTCTTATTTAATTTAATTACGATACCTAGCATTTTTTCTGTATTCCTATAGTATTCCTCTACGCTGACAGCTATGTTTCTGTGGATAAGGAATCGCACTTTCATTTCTCTTCCGTCAGCCAAGCCACCATAGTACAGTACTTGCCCATTCTGTAGCACTGTACAGGCCTCGTCTGTCCTCCTAACCTCACTGAGCCCTATTACATTCTACCACCCTATAGATTTTCGAATATAACAGCTAGGCTTGTCCTACTAGATAAAATTCTAGGGTTTATTGTTGCCAAGTTCAGGTTACATTGACAATATGTCCAGACACAGAGATTATTAGCACCCTCTGCTAGGTTGCAGATCTGACCGCCACTGTAGACAATTGCTTCGCAGCCACTGGGGATTGAGGGCTGTGAGTTATTTGACTTGTACAAGTGGGAGGTAGTGGCTGTATACTGCACCATGGTGGCCGATCCTTCTCTGGTGAGGGATTGCGTTACCAACGGGGGTCAGCGGTGAGGCCGCACCGAAGGCCTCCTAAGGCTATTCCACCACCACGCGGATTTCTGTACTGGGTGGCACTGGGATTCGAACAATGGCCTTCTTGTATGTGAGGCTGATGCTATAACCACTATACCATCGCTGCATTAGGTAAAATACATTGTCCTAAAAATGAAATAATTTTTTGCTCAATAATTTCGTCTTGTTTGAATTGGTTTTTATTCTGCATAGGCAGCTTAGGCCATCATGCACCCAACGCATGGTATGATTCTCTCAAAATGTTGGAATGCCTCGCCGAGTCCTTGCCTAGGCAAGGGCCTCGAAGATACCAATCAGGTCTAAAAAACCTTGATCGTCTTCTCAAAAATGGGAAGCCCTGCGAGGTGTTCCTGCGTGTTCAGACGATGCAATGTATAAATTTGAGTTTGTGTAAAAACGTGCTTCTTTTACGAAGCTAAAAAAATTATGAGTTTTCAACAAGCGCGTCATCACTTGAAAACAGTGTAGTATGAATAGGTATGCGTTCTTTGTAAGATGCGATAAAATGTTTTTCCGTAATTCCTCTAATTTGGTGCATGACAGTAAAATATGATTTACTGATAGGTCGCCTCTGGATTTCGGACACAGAGGTTTGTGCTCTTTTGCTACTAAGTAATTGTATGTGAGGTGTGTGTGTGTGTGTCCAATGCGTAAACGACATAAAACTACTTCTATGAACCGTTCTTGTAGTGAGCAGGACTTTCATTCTTCTAAGGCTAGCTTGCCGTGTATTTCTGACTTTGTAGCTTACTGATTTTACGACATCTTTGCAGGGCATGCTGACGTTCTTTATTTCTTTACGTCATGCTTTTGCTCCACATTCATCTGCCTTCTCGTTTCCACAAATTTCGACGTGGCGTGGTACCCAGCAAATCTTTATGTTGCGTCCTTGTTCTAAAACTGTTACTATATTTTGTAGGATGCCGCCTATCATTGGTACACACGCATTTCTCGGACGAAGAAATCTTAGCACACTTGGAGTTTGAGTATATCACACTGTTCTCAATCTTTTCATTTTTGATTTTTCACCGCTATTGAGACAGCGTAGCATTATGCGGTAAATACGGATGCACATTGTGGCAGCCGAACTGTATGTTCCCAATGATTGCGTATTATCGCACTTCCAACATATCGTGTCGATTTGGAACCATCGGTTTAAAATGCAGTGTGTATCACATATTTTGCCTGAAGTGCTAAGAATTCTTCTAGTATACGCTCGCGCGGTGTTCGCTTTTTTTGAAATTGAGTCAGCAAGAAGTCACACAAAGAAGGGAGGCAGTATACCAAGGCGGGAGTGCATTGGGTCTCTGAGCAATAATCGGCAACATGTCCTTTGTATTTAATCTTACCACGTCTCTTCGAATCTGAGAAGAACCGGCGTAATTGCTTGAGTTTTGTTAATAAATAGTGTTCTGAATGAAGATTGAGTTACTACAGGGTGACAAAGGTGGTTGGGCATTGATCGAATCTAGAGCATATGAGCTTGTGAGCATGATTATTCAGCCTGTCAATGGTGGTTCATTTGCTTCTACATACAAACTTTTTATAGGTGACGTCCCAAATGCACCAGTTGCGAGGCGCCGACCTTAAATGTGTACCGTATCCAGCTGTTTCAGATACAATTTTCTCGCTCATCCGTATACTATGCTACCATAATCTAGGCAGGATCGTTCAACAGTGCGGTAAGTTTGTAGTAGGCCTGTTTATCTGAACCGCAGCGTTTCTGTGACAGGAGCTTCATTATGTTGAATGATTGCGATGCTTTTTCGTTAAAGCTTTTATGTGTGGAAGGAATGCAAGCTTCTTATCAAATATAGTACTCAAGAACTTGTGTTCTTTCTTTACTGATAATTCGGTTTGATTTAGGTGTAAGGTAGAGTCTGTCTGTATGCCTAGTTTGAGTAAGAGGAGAAAGGCCACGGGTTTTTGTGCAGAAAAGCGGAAACAATTTCTGTCTGCCCACATTGTTAGTTTGTTAATCGCTAACTGCACTTGTCTTTCACATGCTGATGTGTCGCAGGATGTGCTAGCTTTTTGGAGGTCGTCGACGTAGAGTGAGTGCATGATGGACTTGAGTATTTCCAAGCTGATAGAGTTCATTTTTATGACAAATAGTGTTGTGCTTAGAATGCAACCTTGTGGCACTTCATTTTCCTGAGTGAAACTTTTCGATAGTGTTGAACCTCAACGTACCTAGAATGAACGGTTAGATAGGAAGTATTTAAGGCAGTTCAACGTCCTTCCGCGGATTCCTAGCGCAACAAGGTCTTGGAGAATTCCGAACCTCCAGGTAGTGTCGTATGCCTCTCTCTAAGTAAAAAAAGATGGCCAGACAATTTTGCTCGTGTACGAATGCTTCACTTACGGTGTGTTTAGGTCGTACAAGGTGGTCAGTTGTGCAGAATGATTTTTTAAAAGCGCACTGATGTATATTGAGGAGTTTGCGTGTTTCTAAGACAAATGACAGCCTAATACTAACAACTTTTTCGAAGTACTTTGCAAGACAGGTGGTGAGAGCTATCTGTCTGTAGCTACTAGCATCGGTTGGAGGCTTTCTCGGTGGCAAAAATGAGATTATGATGACATTCTTCCAGGCTTGAGGCAATTTTTCGAATATCCAATCTCTGTTGAACAATGTCAAAAGTATTCCTACGGCGCATTCGAAGAGATGGGCTAACATTTCGTAGTGTATCTCGTCAGGTACCGGTGCAGTTTGGTTATCTGTAGTTGATACTGTGCATATTTCTTGATAATTAACTAAGTTGTTGTATGATACGTTTGTGTTTCCTCTTGTTAGAAAACTTCGTTTCTCGGCTGCATGCTTGTGTTTCAGAAATGATTGTGTACAATGTGACGAGCTTAAAACAGCCCAGAATAATTCACCTAATATATTCGCCTGTTCTTCAATGTCTGTCTGTAAGCCAGGAGGTGTCAGCAATGGTACAATGAATAAAGAAAACTTGCCATCTATCTACCGGACCCGTTCCCACATTTGTTTTGTCATGGTGGTGCTGTTTATGGAAGAGATGTACTTTTGCCACGATGCTTTTCATCGTAGCGACGGATATTTCTGGCCTTCGCTCTAGCTTTTTCAAAACTTACAAAGGTTTCCGGTTTTGCGTACGGGCGAAATGTCCGGCAGGTCTTATTTTGTTTCGTTTTAGCTTCTCTGCTTTCGTATGTGTACCATGTTTTACAATTTCCTTTCGCAAGTCTAGATGTCTGAGAGATAGATAGCCAGGCAGCAGTCACGATGTTAGTTGTAATACATTCGTTTAGTTTATCTAAGTTGAGTCATTCTGTCGCTGGTTTTTCCAGGCAAGCTTTTTCTTGGAAGAGGGCCGAGTCGGCTGAATGTAGCTTTCAACGTCGTGGTTTTTGTTGAATGACTTGAGGGGATGTTGTCTGGTTGATTAGTATGGGCAGATGATTGCTTCCATTGGTGAAACTGAGGACATCTCACCTAAAATCTTTAAACACAGAATGTGAACAAAACGATAATTCTATGCAGCTCATTTTTCTTGAGCTAGGAGAGCACTAGGTTGGTTTTCGTGTTTTAAGTAGGCATATGTTAATGCTCAATGAATTCTTCAATGATTTGGCCTCTAGTGTTAGTATTTCTACTACCCCGAAAATCGGAGTGTGCATTATTATCTCCAACCACCAAGAATGGCTCTGGCAGTTGTTATGTAAGTTGTTATAAATCAGAGAAGGATATTTTAAGATGTGGCTTCAAGTATGCGCTGCACAATGTAACCCTTTTAAAAGATGTGTATGGTGGCCGCCACGGCTTCTGTTCTGGTTTTAAATTTGTGTTCTCAAGCTGGTACTCCGCTCTTGACTATGATAGCAACATCACCTTAGAGCCTACTTGCCTGTCCTCTGTCGCGCCGGAATACACTATAGTTTTTAAAGAAGTTTTATGTTTAGGACTTAAATTTGTTTCTTGTACACACAAGACTACCGGCGAACATGTGACTGGTATGTCCTTTATGGGGTGTAAGTTATGTAGGAGGCCTCTGTAGTTCCAGTGTATGAAAGCCATGTTGTATGTTACGGGTAGTGTTTGTCTTTTTTCCGATCCAAGGAGTCCCGCCGTCACTCTAACGTCGATGGTGGAGGACTGCCCTAATTTGTGTCCATCGCATCACTTTACGCGATGGACGTTTGTCCTGATTGTACGGATTTCTTCTCGTTTGGCCTCGCCACGTGAAGAGAGGCCTTGAGGCTCGCTGACCCTGGGGTCCGCACAGCCTGAGTTTGAGGTTGGGGTGCAGTGGGAGCTACGTCCACTTTGGGCGCTGGGTGCCCTGCCCCGGTGTCACTAGGTGTCTCCTGGGCAGGCGCTGAAGGCCGCTGTGTTGCCCCACCCTGTTGCAGCACAACGGAGTAGCTTCTGCTTTCCATCAACAAAAGATGCTTCCGCGCTTCTCTGAAGCTGATGTTTTCCCTAACTTTGAGAGCAACAATACATTTTTCTTGTTTCCATACTGGGCAAGCATGCGAGCACGCAGAATGACCACCCTCGCAGTTCACACAGTGGTGTGGTTAGACTTCGCGAAGTTTCGTAAGTGTGTTCGTGAGAGGCACATTTGGCACATGTGTTTTGGCCTCTGCAGCTCTGTGAGCTGTGGCCGTATTGTTGGCGTTTAAAGCAGCGCCGCGGGTTTGGTATGTATGGGCGTAGTTTGAGTTTGGTGTATCCTACCTTCACAGTTTATGGTAGTATGCTTATTGCGAAAGTGAGAACGAAGTGCTGTGTTTGTATTTACTTTTTTTCTCGTTTGATTTTTATTCTATACACATTTGTGATGTCTTGGTCGTTCATTCCATTCAGGAGTTCTTCATCACTTTCATATTTGACGTAATCGTCAGAAATCACGCCTCGCACGGTGTTTAGTGAATGGTGAGGTGTAATGAACACTGGAATGTCTTCGAAGGCAGTAATTTTTAAAGGTTCTCGTACTGGTGCTTGTACCGTACTTCCAAAAGAAGGTCACCATTGGCTAGTTTCTTGATTTTACGTCCTTGCCCTAAGGTGTCGGTTAGGGTTCTGGATACTTTGAAGGGGGAAACATCTCGTGCTGTTCTTTCAGCGTGCTCGCTGTGAATCACATGGAATCTTGGGAATGTGCATTTGTTGTTAGTGAAAATTTTTTATGTTACATCGGTGCGCGTCCTTTTTGGTGTATGCGATCAGGTTAAAAGACTGAAGAGCCCATCTAGTTTGTGTGTACTTCAGCTGCAGTAGCAGCCACCCAGCATGGAGCCCAACGAGTGAACGGGACAGGGTCTCACGTGCAAGACCTGCGCACGCCAGCTGTATACCATGACTATACCCGAATATGGCTTACCTCAGAGTGGTTAGCCATACAAGGTTAACCCTTGCCGCCAGAGAACAAGCAAGTAAATAGTAGAGAGTGGTAGACAGGACAGACAAAAAGTGTCTGGGGGGAAAGATGAAGATGTAGGAGAGAGATAAGAAAGGCGACTGCCGATTCCCCCTGGGCGGTTCAGCCCAGGGGTGCCATCTACGTAAATCTGGGGCCAAAAGATGTGTTGCCTTTGCCGGAGGGCTTTAAAGGTCCAAGCACTCTGCGTCAGCTCAACACTCAGGATCACCTTTTCCCCAGTCACGGCTCAGCCACGCACGGCTAGGCGCAGGAGAGGTCGAAGCCACTCGTTAGCTTGGGTCCGTGGTGTCGCTACACACCAAACGCCTGCTTGCGCAGACGGCTCTGTGGGGGTTCAATAATTGTTTTAGCAACGCCTCTTCAATAATAATCATTAATGACTCAATCGAACGTAGTTTATCGTGATATTTGCAGTTGTCATGACTGATGCAGCGATATTACACAGCGCGCGTCATTTTGCAGTTTGAAGAACCTCTCACAATGTTTCATTCAAGGCGTTCGTGCATCCACCATGCGACAAGAGCTTACGCAACGAGCACTACCACATGGCACATAATTCTGAGCTGGCGGAATTGAATTCCGTTAAGATAACGCAGCTGCGCGATTAGACACACATCAAATTAATCCTCCCAGACACAATGGAGGACCACAATAAACTTTAAAGTGTATATACCATCGCATATTCTCTAGCCAAACGACAGCTAACGAAAGATCACGGTGTCTTATCGACGGCACAGTAGCGTACAAGGCAGGCAACATTGTTGAATGCGCGCACTCGATGCCGCCAATGCAGATAGCATCAATATCGCGGGTCTGGTGCTGCAAACACTGAACTTACGAACCGGCCACACAACGTGCCCGTGGTGATCGAGTGCTGCGCAACAGTTAAGTACTGCTCCGTGCCTCGTTGTGCATCGTCCGCCCGTGAAATAGACGTGAGCGGTCAGAAAATCCCGAAGGGCACGCCTACCCTTTTTATTGGGAAATTTTTTTTCAATGCAATGACAATGACAGTGAGCACAAAGATATGTGTAAAATCGCCAATTTTTGTCATTTAGACATTCTCAAACGACACCTGAGATTAATACTGCGAAGCATTTATTTAACTTCCTGCTTCAGGAGTCAATCGATCGTTCATGGCATCAGCTAGAATTGCAAAACAGGATGAAATTACCATATTTGAGATAACCGTGCTTGAATTGCACTTTTGAGTGTTGGCAGGGCGCAAGCCCGTGTCGTATCAAAGTAAGACAAGCCTTGAGGGGTATGAGGTGCTCGTGTTACTCGGGTAAGGGGCCAGTACCCCCGGGTCGATGCACATGCCCGCAGTTTGACTTAGTAATGGTTGTTCAATCAGGGTGACATCCCGAAGTGGTTGCTAATACCGCAAAGAACCATCACTCGAGTATCAAAATAGACGAAAAAACTATCGCTGAATGGAGGAAGCGTCAAAGCAGCGAAGAGAAAACTTGGGATAGGCAAAAACCATATGTATACACTAAGGGACAAGGAAGGCATAGTGACTATCAATATGGATAGAATAGTGAAATTAGCGGTGGAGTTTTACAGAGGTCTGTACAGTAGCCAGCACAACCGCAACCTCACTATAACAACCAGCAGTAACCCAGATGACACCCAACCAGGAATGATAGAAGAAGTCAGAATAGCCTTAGAGAGCATAAAAAGAGGCAAAGCTGCTGGTGAGGATCAAGTAACATTGGATCGGCTGAAAGATGGAGGACAGATTGTGTTAGAAAAACTAGCGACCTTGTTTACGAGGCGTCTCCTGACGGGAAGAGCACCGGAATTTTCGAAGAATGCTAACATCCTCCTAATACATAAGAAAGAAGATGACAAGGACTTGAAGTAAT